>NC_046361.1:37001156-37601156 GCF_011125445.2 Fundulus heteroclitus | reverse complement strand
ACAGATGAATGTATGGATGGATGGATGATGGATGGATGGATGAATCACTAGATGGATGACTAGATGGATGGATGGATGGATGGATGGATGGATGGATGGATGGATGGATGGACAGATGAATGGATGGATGGATGGATGGATGGATGGATGGATGGATGGATGGATGGATGGACAGATGAATGTATGGACGGATGGATGGATGGCTAGATGGATGACTAGATGGATGGACAGATGAATGTATGGATGGATGTATGGATGGATGAATCACTAGATGGATGGATAGATGGCTAGATGAATGGATGGATGGATGGATGAATGGATGGATGGATGGACAGATGAATGTATGGACGGATGGATGGATGGCTAGATGGATGACTAGATGGATGGATAGATGGCTAGATGGATGGATGGATGGATGGATAGATGGCTAGATGGATGGATGGATAGATGGCTAGATGAATGGATGGATGGATGGATGGATGAATGGATGGATGGATGGACAGATGAATGTATGGACGGATGGATGGATGGCTAGATGGATGACTAGATGGATGGATAGATGGCTAGATGGATGGATGGATGGAGTGATCAATATCATTTTACTTAGCTTAAGGAGGGAGAGAATAGCTAATATGTTTTATTACTTACTAAGTCCGTAGTTTCTACACACAAAGGTTTCTAGTCCTTTAAACAGGTTGTAAAGGTCCAGATGATGATGATGATGTCACAGCTTCCTGAGTATCCTTTAAATTAATCTACAGGTTAATCTGACTTAAACTGAAGAACACCTATGGATGCATCTTAAGACATCTCCACATTAAGCACGAGTACAAACAGGAATGTCCAGCCATCATGCTGTTCAGGAACGAGACGGGTTCTGGGTCCCAGACATGGCTGCAGGACAAACGCTGGTCTGACAGTCTTTATCCACAGTGAAGCTATTCAACCATCTAAACATCCCATCATGTGACACTGGACTCCTCCAAAGATTGGGTTTAATATGGAAATCAGGGCAGCTGCAAATTCCCTGGGTTGGGTCAATAAAACACGTCAGAGACATGACCTCTTGAAGTGTGTGTGCTCCTGTTTAGGCATCTGAGTGAGGACATTTTGCTGGTCCTCATTTTGCATTTTGCTAACGGTAAGGTTTAAGACTAAAGTGGGAATTGAGTTTAGGTTAAGGTTAGATATGTGCTGGTTATGGTTAGGTTTAGGGTTATTGTCAGGAGTAGGACATAGAAAGGGTTGAAAGTGACTGAAAATCAATGGAACACAGTAGGAGTCAACACACGTATAGAAAGGCGTGTGTGTGTGTGTGTGTGTGTGTGTGTGTGTGTGAACCCTTCTTCAGTGTAAGGCGGTGGGTCGGGTAGAAGGTCAAATAGAAAGATGGTACTGTCAGCAGAGGAGCAACAAAGACGCTGCTGTCACAGCCTGCCACTGCCTGTTCCCCTCTCCCCCCCCCCACCCCCACCCCCAAAACACACACACACACACAGTTTCTAAACACTTACTGAGGACCAAGCATTGACTTTCATTCTTTTTCAACCCTTTCAATGGCCTAACCCTAAACCTAAACTTAACCTAAACTCAATTCCCACTTTAGTCCTAAACCTTACCGTTTGTACACAACAAAGTGAGGACCAACAAACTGTCCTCTTTTTACATCAAAGTCCCCACTTTAGTAGTAAAATGTGCAGAAAAGGTTCTCACTCAGATGTAAGTACAAGTATAAATATAGTCCATTGACTTCCATTCATTTTCTATTGCTTATGCCATAAACCTGAACCTAACCCTAAACTTAACCTAAACTAAGCATTAGCCCAATTAGCATTGTAAGAACCTTGCAAAATGTCCTCACAATGTTGGTCTACAGTCAGTTTTGGTCCTCACAACTATATATATATATATATATATATATATATATATATATATATATATATATATATATATATATATATATATATATATATATATATATATATATATATCTCAGAATCAAGTTTAATCGCTAAGTAGGTTTGCACTTACAAGGAATTTGACTTGGTATTGATGGTGCAGACAAAAAAATAAGAATACCGTGAAATAAGAAGCAAAAGGATATATACACGGAAGCTGTATACAGTCAGCAGACTGTGCGTCAATATATAGACACAAACACAACACACTTAAATTACCTCTCATCTCAGTAAGCTTTGTTCCCAAGACAACACTTCCCTCAATGGCCAGCACAAAGACACAAACACGCATTTTCCTGTTTTGGGGACTGATAGTGGTGGTGGGATGGATCAAGTGGGATTCTGACTCCACCCAAATATCCTTATTTGTAGCTCCCAGCTCCTGTTCTGTAACATTTCACGGGATCAACAGTAAGAACGTAACGTCATTACGTGACAGAAACGCTCATGGATGATTCTGGGCCAACAGTATTCTAAAAAAGAACTACAAAGTGCGCGATCTCTTCTCTCTGGACATAGTCGTTGATTTCCGTGAGGTGGGCTGTGCTGATATGTCATGTTCACGCAAAGGATTGTGGGATACCTTAAGGATTCTTCGCACCGTTACGTTCCTAGGCTAAAAGCAGCATGCACACAGCAGAGACCATTGGTAATAAACCAGCAGTAAAAAACAAAATACTACACTGCAAAAACGGACCTAAAAATTAGTAAAATGTTCTTAAAATGTGTCTTTTTGTCCTAGATATGAGCAGGTAAATAAGATTATCTGCCAATAGAATGAGTATTTTGACTCCTAAAATAAGATAATTAGACATCCTGCACTTGAAATAAGACGATGGAGATGGATTTTTCCTATTTTAAGTGCAAAAATCTTATTCCATTGGCAGATAATATTATTTACCTGCTCAAATTAAGGACAGATACACAAATTTTAAGAAAATTTTACTTATTTTAGTTCCGTTTTTGCAGTGTACTATATTGTCTCTGTTTTAGCGCAATATCTAATTGTGTTTTTTTTTAAAAACTGTGTTAGTTTTAAAGCTTTGGGTTTTCAGTAGGGTTAGAACTAAAAATAAGTACAATTTTCTTGAAATCAATATATATGTCCTTGATTTGAGCCAGCAAATAAGATGATCTGCTAATGGAATGTTTATGTTTACCCCTAAAATAAGACAATTAGATAATTTACTATTTTAAGTGCAAAAATCTTATTAGATCAATTTATTTACCTGCTCAAATCAAGGACATATACACTCATTTCACGAAGATTTTAATTTGTTTTTGCAGTGTAGTGGCACTGAACAAGAAATATAATTTAGCACCATGGTCCCCCCCCTCAAATTGTTTTACTGTGGCTCAGTGTTGGTTATTTTTAACTTTTAACCATATAATTTGGTTTTTAACTTATCGCTGCAGAAAATGCCTAAAGTGTAGGACTGAGCCTGAGTGTTGGCTAATGCTCAGACCTAAATAACCTGGAGAAGATAAACTGTAGAGGTGGAACATCCTCAACACGTAGAGCGACTGCATGTCCTCAACAAAAGCTCTTGTTATTGTTCTGGATTGACCAGACGACCCTAAAAGCATGCCCAGAACCACATTTTCTGTCTTTACTTCAATACTTAAAATAGTTTGAGATCAAGCAGCTGGAGTCATCTCCAGGCTTTATGAAGGAAATTTGAAGTTTTACTTTAAGATATTTGTCAGATTACCTAAAACTGTGGATGAAAAATTACAGAACAACCAATGCAGATTACTCAAACCCAACGAGCCAAAGGCTACAGAGCAGATGGGAATTCCTACATCATTTCTTTTAGGTGCTGCTTAATTTATTATCACAGTTGAGGATGATAATGAGGCGGGATTCTGGCTGTCATGCTTTAATACAGAGATAATGGAGCAACGCAGGTTCCAGGCAGTCAGTCAGGGAGCTAATAGGATGGGACGAGCACAACGGCAGCGTCAGGAAGCCGACGGGACAACAACAAACAGGGGTTGTCTGCAGGGGGCACACACACCGCCTCCTGCACACTCATCCGTCATTTACAGTTTGGTCTCACACAACACTCTCTGGCTCTTAGTGTGAATGTTTCTGCCTCACACTCCATCCCACTCTGGCCTTTCACCCACATCCTTTCCTGATTTACTGCTGTCCGTCAAGTTCAGCGGCTCCACAGCTTCATGCACGAGGCTGCAGCTCCAGGCTGTCATGGAAAACCTAAAGTAAAAGCTGCAGTTCATCTAAAAATGTTCCGTTTCTTTCTAAGGTTCATAAAAAAATCCAAATGTTAAAGCGTTTTTTTTTCCCCCTCCATAATCTGTAATTAGGGCTGAATGGTTTTAAAAATACAGTGTATTTGGCGTCTGCGTCACTGAGATCTATCCAACCGGCCAGCGGTATTATTGGCTGAATTATATTTCAATGATCTGAATTATAATAACAGCCTACCCGACGTTGCATCAAAGCAGTCCTTTTCCGACTCAGATTTTGTAAATGGTGACTGTGATTTGATAAACTGAGCAGCTCCTTTAGTGCATTTAAGGTTGAAAATACAAAAGTCCCATTAAAGTTTGGCTCATCTTTTCATTTAGAAACAGCAGCCGCTTGTTGAGGAAGCTTAATATGGAGCAGTTTATTTTAAAAATAATTCTAATTTTCAAGTCATCATTGTCATATTGCATATTTAATTTTTTTACAGCCGGCATTTTTAGTAGCAAGACGAGCCTGCAGAGAGCACAGCATTTACATACTGTACATCTTACTGTACGCAGACGACGCTGAGCTATTTTCTTGAATTTAGGGGGAGATACATTTTAAAATCAACAAGTTTTTTACCGAACCCGGATAACTTGCATGTGTCCTATTAGACTGAGACACATTTCTAATCTGTGATGAAATAAATAGGAAACAAATACCAAAAATAATCTCTTTCAGTATTCTAAAATGGGAAAAACCACAAATAAAAACAGGAACACAAGCAAGGAAAGGCGTACACTGCAAAAACGAAAGAAAAAATAAGTCAAATTTTCTTGAAATGAGTGCATTTTTCCTTAATTTGAGCTGGTAAATAAGACGATTTGCCAATGGAATAAGATTTTTGCACTTAAAATAAGAACAACTCATCTCCATCATCTTATTTAGAGGGCAGAATATCTAATTATCTTATTTTAGGAGTCAAAATACTCATTCCATTGGCAGATCATGTTGTTTACCTGCTCAAATCAAGGGCAAATACACTCATTTCAAGAAAATTTAACTTATTTTTAGTTCTGTTTTTGCAGTGTAGTGTCGGGGTCTGCATTACACTTTAGTGGAAGGTCTGTTTTTCTGCAGGTTTTACAGGCAACCAATAGTCAAGATGCAGAAGTTTAACATATCTGAGCTTGTCCAACTGTTTCTTAGAAAACAAAAATCCGTAGCTAGCTCATGTAGTTTCTTACTGATGCAGTGCATCACAGCAGAGGCTAATGCGTTAATATCAGTAAATTAATAATAACACTATTTTATTCAAGTGTTCTTGGGGTTTAAAAAAGGCAGAACAACATTTCAGATTACATCTTGAATGTTGCAGTAAATGAAAAAGGGAAAAACCTCAATACAAATCTATATAGTAGGCAGAATAACCCTAAATGTGTAAAATAGGCTTAAATATGCATATTAGGAAAGTAGCAAACCCAGTGAAAATCAAATTTTTTTTAGATAATAAGGTATAGAAATTCCGGACACGAGGAGGTTAAAAGTTCAGGTGAGGAAGTGCAAAACTTCCCTGATATTCCTCAAATATCAGGAGAACTTTTCAGATCTCAGCCTCATATTTGTGCTCCAAAGGTTGGTTGAGATTCGTCACATTCCTCAGTTTATCCTGCAACACCTCATTCCACTGACAAAAATATATTTCCCGTACGTTTTTCTTTCTCCAGAACGAAGCTGCAGGGACAGACACATTATGTCAGTCACCATAAGCAGCAGACTTAATCCGGCTGATCGCAATTTGAAGCTGAACAGATCAATCTCCCCATTTAATGAGATGTAATCCTCCGTGCCAATCCCCCCCACCCCACCCCCCCCGTCACTCATAGAAACTGAAACCGACTGACACAGGGGCGGAAAGAAATTCAGTGTAATACCTACATATTAAAAAACCCATTAGATATGCATCTTTGAAAGCTTCGACTTATTTTTGAGACACAGTGTGAAGAGAACCCATTTTCACTGTTTTGATCAGCTGCCGTCCTGTCGGCACAGGTGAAGCTGGGAAAGAGAGCGGCTGAAATCCATCTAAGTAGCAGATCGATGGCAGTAAACGAGGCCAAAAGATGCTGAAGTCGATGTCTTCTTATGTTAGAGATGTTTACCACCAAAGAAAAGCATTTAATCACTTATTGTGTTGCATTAATATGGCCTAATGTGCAGGAAACTGCTGCCAAAGTTTTCTGAATCTTTAGGGACTTCAATGTGAGATGAGCTGCTGCTTAGAAGAAGGCTTCACATTATGAAAAGGAAACCAAAAGTAAGTAACATTTTCTTGAAATTAGTGTATTTTTCTTGATTTAAGCAGATAAATCAGACTGTTTGCCAATGGAATAAGTTTTTTTGCACTAAAAATAGGAACAATTATTCTCTATTATCTTATTTCAGGTGCAAGGTATCTATATTATTTTAAATATACTAATTACATTGGCAAATAGTCTTATTTAACTGCTTGAATCAAGAAAAAATACACTAATTTCAAGACAATGTTACTTTTAGTTCTTTTTTTGCAGTGCAGGATATCCAGGAGGGCCGTGCACTGCAAAAACGGAACTAAAAATAAGTCAAATTTTCTTGAAATGAGTGTATTTGGCCTTGATTTGAGCAGGTAAATAAGATTATCTGCCAATGGAAGGAGTATTTTGACCCCTAAAATAAGATATTTAGATATTCTGCCCTCTAAATAAGATGATGGAGATGAGTTGTTCCTATTTTAAGTGCAAAAATCTCATTCCATTGGCAAATCATCTTATTTACCTGCTTAAATCAAGGACAAATACACTAATTTCAAGAAAATTTTACTTATTTTTTAAACAAAACAATTAATGGGCTGTTGCTGCCGTTTGTGCTGTTAAAATATCTGTTTATAATAGACTTGGTCATTAAAGTGACCCTCAGTCAGGGTCATGAGCCTCCAAAGTTAGACAATGAAATGTTTCAGATGCTTTTCAGATGTTACCCCATAAACCTGAATAGCAGAACAGTCAATTAACATCAAATTCTCTGTTATACAACAATCAGGAGTGACATTTTGGCCCCCCTTTTTCTGCCCAAACAGCTTCATTCTTTGGGGAATGGCTTCCAATGGACCCCTAAATACATCTGGCACCAAGATATTAGCGGCAGGTCCTTGAAGTCCTCTAAGTTTTGAGATGAGACCCCCATGAATCAGACGTAGACGTCATGTCAGAGCCTTTTGCTGCTGCAGTGTCGGTGACGCCACACGCTGTCCATTCAGCTCAGCTCCTGTAATCAGGCCTGAGCAGCTACACCTGTTATGTCCACTGTATACCCCCGTCTCTCCCTGTTGGTAGCTGCCAGATTCTCGAAAGCCTTCCGTGTGAGTAGTAGGGCTGAACAATTAATCGCATTTTCAATATAATCGCGATTTAAAAAAACGCAATTTCCAAATCGCAGAGGTCTGCATTTTTTGGCTATGTAACAGTTAGGGAATTAGACACGTCCATTAGGTGTCGGTAAAATGTTTAAAGTGGGTTTGCTCCACATGGAAGGGAAGACAGTTGCAGCAGTGAGATAATCTAATTTTATTACTTGTATTAGAGTTTATATAATCATACTGTTTGCCAGAAACTTTCAGGAATCTTACCACAGCATTAAGTACAGGTCAATCAGTTTAATACATAGACTTGCTTGTTGGTTCTACTTTATGTTCAACAAGGATTGATGTCCAAATGAATTAAAAGCTGTTCTCTTGAATAATATTCTGATTAATAGAAACATTAAAAATTCTTGTTTAAAATAGTCCTTGTTTACAAACATCTTTATTTAGAAGCCATTTTTGTTGCTTGTGGTTAATGCAGAGAAAAGTCAAAATTGCAATTTTGGTTGAAATATATTGTAGGCAGAACGAAATAATTTCTGCTCTGAGTTTAGATGCTGTGGGTCTTTTAGCAACTAATCTGCACAGCGAGGAAACAAATTGATTTGTTGTTTGTATATGTTTAAAAAGACATGATAAATTAAACTGGGGGAAAAAAAATCGCATTAAATCGCAATATTAAGAAAATCGCAATTAGATTATTTTACAAAATCGTTCAGCCCTAGTGAGTAGACCATCCAACGTTCCTGTGATTGACCCAGAGTTTCTGTGGATTCTTGCCCGTTTGCCTTCTGATTCTGGACACCGAGCCTCCAGCAAGTACTTTCTGCCTAACCCTCTGATGCCTCTGCCTTTTGTAAACCTTGAGAAAAAAACCCTGGACCCCTGGGCTGTCTTTTGGGCGGCTCACCAGCGGTCTCAGGCCAGAGTTTTTGCTATTAAGCATCAACCAATTGGAGCTCTTGGACTCGCATATCGGATCCAGTGCCACCTCCCGGATTCTGCAGAGGTTAGTGGCTTTATTTCAATGTTTACAACAATCCCCTGACCTGATCTCCTCTCCCTCAGTGGCTCCTGAGTGTGCTTCAGCCTGTTTTGTGCTTTTCAGCACCTTGGGCTTAAATAAACCTTTTAAATCTGTTTCGGCTGAGTTATCGGGTCCACTACTTGCACTGCAAAAACGGATCAAAAAATAAGTAAAATGTTCTTAAAGTTGGTTTATTTATGCTTGATTTGAGCATGTAAATAAGATTATCTGCCAATGGAATGAGTATTTTGAGCCCCTAAAATAAGATAATTAGACATCCTGCACTTGAAATAAGATGATGGAGATGAATTGTTCCTGTTTTTAGTGCAAAAATCTTATTCCATTGGCAAATCATCTTATTTACCTGCTCAAATCAACGACAAATACACTCATTTTAAGAAAATTTTACTTATTTCTAGTTCCGTTTTTGCAGTGTGATTCATTCGTTATTGTTTGTCCTTCACATCTCGCAAATGTTCAGCTGGGCTGAGAGTTTGGAGGCCGACTCGGCAGCTCGTGGTTTTTGCTGCACTTCTCAAACCGTCCCTGAAACAGTGGTGGCAAGGAGCTTTGTTCTTCCCAAAGAGGCCAGAACCATGCCTGTGATCCGTGCATTCTGACATCTTTCCATCAGAAACACCTTTAGCTTTGAGTAAGTTGAGCTAAACCAACGCATCTGAAGAAACAGCTAATTCTCTCCATGTGGATCAATGAGCCAGTCTCCACTTCACCGCTGTTCCTTCCTCAAGCCAAACGTGATGAGAACCCAGTCTCTGCACACCAGGAACACCCAACAAGAACCCCAGCTTTGGAAATGCTCTGACGCGGTCCGATATACAATTTGTTTTTTTGTTAAACTCACTAAAGTCCAAAGTCTGCCTGCTTCTGACCTGCTGCCTAATCTATCCAACCAGCTAACGGGTCGTAATGTTGGACCTGATCTGAGTAAATAACCTCATTGTAACTTAAATAATCAATATTTCTCAGTGGCAGTTGGAATAATTATGTTAAATCTTTTTGTGTTGAATTGATGCTGCAGTATTTTTGCTTAAGGCAAACGGTCCCACAGCAAGATAACCCCCCACTGATCCAAACCTGAATGAGAACTAAGATTTATCCACTGCATATATTCTTCATTGTTTATTACTAAATTTAGTTCATACGCTCCACTGATCTGGAACAAACTTCCAGAAAACTGTAAAAGTGCTGAAAGCCTGAGTTCATTTAAATCAAGATTTAAACACATTTGTTTAGGATTGCTATTAACTGTTCTAGTTAAACTGTTTTACTGAAACATCATTAGATTAAGTTTGTAGTCTAACTGTTTTTAATGTTTGCTTTTAGTTTATATTCCCCCATGTTCTATTTTGTTTCTACATTTATTCCTACATGCTTTTATTCTGGGGGGTTTCTCTTGTATTTTAATCATGTAAACCACTTTGCATTGTCTCTATACTGGAATTTGCTATACAAATAAATTTGCCTTGCCTAAAATATTTATATATTGTTTTATGGGGAAAAAAATGAAAACAAGAAGCAAAAAATTTTTTTTTTCAACCTACAAAAAAAGCTAAATAACATTACTTAAGATCCCAGAATAACCCCCTAGAGCTGCTGTAAGCTCCGACGTCTTCATGGAGGCCTTCACCACAGACAGGGGAGGAAAGCAGCATTTCTGAACCCTTGTGCCACCACCGGGGGTCGGAGGAGGAACTGATCAGGCGCAAGTGATGCACCAACGATAGGAGGCGGAAAAGTGTGCGAGATGAGGAGGAAAAGGTAGAAAAATAACATATGTGAGGCAGTTGGTGAGAGAAGAGAGACGCTGGACAAAAGACATGAAAACAAAATGCGAGTCGGGAGGAAGAGGAGGAGGGGGGGAGGCTGGAGAGGAAGGAGCGATGCATGAAGTGATGCAGAGGGGGGCAGGGCTCAGTGGGTGTAGCTTTCCCTGCTAAAAGCCTTGACTCATTGTTGTGCGTATGACTAGTCTGCACTGTACTCATCATATAACATTATGTCAGAGCCGTCACAGGCGTGTGTCTCTGCAGAAATAGGAGTGTTTATGCATGCGGGAGGGGACTGCATGAGTACTACGGCGACATCAGCATATTACAAACACAGTTACGGTCACAGCTCGGCATATTAACACCACCACATCCGTCGCCTTCCCGCTTTTATGATGGAGCTGCGACTAAAAGGAATGGAAACTGCATTAATTCACCTATCAAAATGAATTAAAAATCAGCACTGAATGAAGGCTTGGTGGGGAAAAGCCCCCTCATGCAGAAGGAGTCTAATGTTTAGGGGCTTTTTTTTGACATATTCAGGGAGGGAGGGATCACATGATGTCTCACAAGAGCATAAAGACACTCCTTCTTCCTGCAGTCGTCCAATTTTTTCTGCTCCTCTTGTTCCCCCCCTCTCTGCCCTCGCCATCCTCTGCCTTCTGGCTCTGCTCCTCTTTTACACTCTTTCCATCCACTTATCTGCTTTCTTTCCCCGTCTGCTCCGCCTCAACGTTCCTCCCGCTTTCTCATCTTCTCCTCCTTCCCTGCTCTCTACTTTAACTCAGAACGTTTTACTCCAGACTCCAGTTCTCATTTTGACTTCGCTCACTGCAAAAAAACAGAACTAAAAATGAGTAATATTTTCTTAAAATGAGTGAATCTGTCCTTGATTTGAGCAGGTAAATAAGATGATCTGCCAATGGAATAAGACTTTTGCCCTTAAAATAGGAACAACTCATCTTCATCATCTTATTTCAAGTGCAGGATGTCTAATTATCTTATTTTAGGGGTCAAAATACTCATTCCATTGGCAGATAATATTATTTACCTGCTCAAATCTAGGACAAAAACTCAAATTTTAAGAACATTTTGCTTATTTTTAGATCCGTTTTTGCAGTGCTTCTGGTCCTCTGTAGCTTGCCTTCTACTTTCCTCCTCCTCTGTTCTCATTGTCGTCCGCTCCTCTCGCGCCTCCGCTCCATCCTCCGCCGGCTTCAGCATTGGGGAGGGAGGGACGGGGGAAAACGTGCGCCACCTCGGTCCGAACGCAGAGAAGGCGTGTCAGCGCTGGCCTCACGCCGATCTGCGGACCGGTTCCTCCACCGTCTCCGTGACTCCGCGTGGGTTTGGTGTTTCTGTGTCGGCGCGGCGAGCTAAGCTGCTCACCGCCGTCCAGAGGCTGTGACGGTCAACGTTGCCCTTGTGACCTACTTTGCAAACACACACACTCTGCAGCGGACGAGGTTTTCACAGGATATCCAGATAAAGTGCCATCTGTTGTGCGCATCTCCCTGGCTTGTGTAAGAGTGGGGATCGCTCCTTTTTTAGAGCAGTGAAACCGTCTATACCACCGTCCAGACTCGCAGTCCGCCCCTCCTCCTCCATGCGATGCAAAAACAAGCATAAGGACGACGCACAGCACGGTCTGTGCAGGATTGGCAAACAATCGTCCCTCTTGGTTATAATAGGAGTCTGGTAGAAGCAGGCCTCTTTGGAGAAGCGCAGCTCGGTCCGATTTTCCACCAGGAACGTTCAAACAGCCCTCAGAAGGTTGGCCGTCTTACAGCTTTAATCCCAACACTGTGTAAGACCTATGAGGAGTTGTTTTTTTTAGAGATTTTCCACAGGATGCGGAGCTCACACTGCAAAAACGGAACTAGAAGTAAGTAAAATGTTCTTAAAATTTGTGTGTTTGTCCTTGATTTGAGCAGGTAAATAAGATGATTTGCCAATGGAATAAGAATTTTGCACTTAAAATAGGAACAATTCATCTCCATCGTCTTATTTCAAGTGCAGGATGTCTAATTATCTTATTTTAGGGGTAAAAAAACTCATTCCATTGGCAGATAAGCTTATTTACCTGCTCAAATCAAGGACAAATACACTAACTTTAAGAATATTTTACTTATTTTTAGATCCGTTTTTGCAGTGCAGCGTGACGATGGTTGTTGTTGTTGTTGTTTTTTCATTTAAACTACCGTCGTACCCAGAGCTTCGTCTTCACATGAGCACGTTACGCATCATGATGGAGGTGTTTTTGTCTCTTTCCTCTGCTATCCGACCTGCGGTTTTTCTGTGTAAAATCCCCTCAGAGTGCAGAGAGCTCACGTTCCAGCCCTTTTGTTTCTGCTCTGAGGTTTTCTGCAGCTGCCTTTAACCCGTCAGATCCTCTGCATTTAAACACCGGGAACATAAGATCCCAAGGTGAACCAGACATCGGCCTCTGATAACATTCCTGTGGAAATTATTTGTGTTTTAGTTCAAACACTTCTGGTTTGATTCAGAAAACTGACAAAAAAAACCAAACTAACCAACACACTACAGAGGTTAAACATTTGCCTGAAGGTTTGGCTAACAGACTTAAAGCTCTCATTAAAATTAAAAACAACAAACATTGTTCCTCCCTGGTGCTATTACTATGCACTGAAATGGCGTAAATACCTCAGTGAGTGGGGAACGTGACCAAATTCACGTTTTATCCTGAGATGTTAAGCATGTGTAGTATCCTCAGGCAGCAGGTGTGTCTCCACTGCAGATACTGCTGTAATAATCTATATTTACTTACAATGAAAGACTTTGTGGCCTGCAGAGTAAAATGGGTGCAGCTGACTTTGGGAATACCCTGCAGCAAAGGTTAAAGAGGAAAGATGATCTAAATTCAAATCCAACTAATTTACAGTCCCGCTGTCAGGATCTCACAGTTGCAGACAGAAACGTATTTATTTTTTATTATTTAAAAAACGATATTTGTGACCTTTGCATGTTTTTTCTAGCATCAATAAATAACACAGCTGTGTTGTGTTCACTGCCCGCTCAGTGACTCCGGGAAAATCTGAAAGTTTCCTTATTGGGGTCCAAATCTAGAGGATGTGACATCATCATCATCGTCCTCATCATCATCATCATCATCATCATCCTCATCATCATCATCATCACCTCTGCCTGTCAGCGATCAGGATCGGCAGCTTCCTGTCAGAACCACCTGCAGCTTAACCTACTAACCACCCTATAAAACATATCTGGCTCTGCTGCTGGTTTTGATCCATTTAATTGATCCAATCTGTGAGCTATTATCAGTTCGTCGGGGGGGTGGGGGGGGGGGGGGGGGGGATTAGCTTTTATGAATCTGACAAATCCATTTCTCATAAAGCCGGACTTGCCTTGTGTGATTAGTCTGAAAGCTAAAAGCCAAACACAAGCCTAGAAGTACAACACTGAGACAAACTGAAACTGCTTCCATGGTTCTGAGCATGTTTTTCTTTTAACGGATTTAAAAAGTTTGTTTTGTGCCAGAGGAAAAGACAAAAACTGTGAGCCTTCATGTTAACGACACGAGACGCGTTTCACGTACAGTAAATCGGGTTTGCTGTACATTTCTTCAGTTGAGGCATGAAACATTGATGCTCAGGTGACCGTATGTAGGCCAGTGAGAGGGTCGCAGCTACATTAATGTTCTCTAAAGCGCTGCTCTGCTGCAGTCTTAAACGGCTGCTCAGACCAGGTTGCACAGATCTGTTCTGTTTCGGTTAAAATGATTTTCTAATTGCTTTGCTTCTGCCTCAGGCGTCGCTTCTCTTTGACACAACCAGGCTCATGCGGTTCTTTTTCTTGATAAGCTTTTATATAGATGGAATAAATAAGAGCTTTATTAATCTTCATCTCCATCACACTTCCACCTCCATGCTGGACTCTAAGAAGGTTTTTCTGAAAACGCTGTATTAGTTTTACGCCAGATGTGACGGGACCCACGCCTATGCAGAATAAATATGCCCCAAAATACACGGCTTCCCTTTTTCTTTTTCTCTTTTTTTGCTAAAACCTCTGGGAGGTGAAATCTGTCCAGTAATAAGGTGCACAGCGTAAATTTCTCTCCATCATCCAGAATCCTTCCATCTACATGCATTTAATCTGTTCAGTTCTGCAGAACTGAACAGATGATGCTTCCCTTCTTAAGGAAAATAGCTCACTAGGCGGCCCCTGCACACTGCAAAAAGGAACTACAAGTTAGTAAAATTGTCTTAAAATCTGTGTATTTGTCCTTGATTTGAGCAGCTAAATAAGATTTTTTGACAATGGAATGAGTAGTTTTACCCCTAAGATAAGATAATTAGATAAACTGCACTTGAAATAAGATGATAGAGATGAATTGTTCTTATTTTAAGTGGAAAAATCTTATTCCATTGCCAAACAGTCCTATTTACCTCCTCAAATAAAGAAAAAAATACACAAATTTCAAGAAAATTTTACTTACTTTGAGTTCCCTTTTTACAGTGCAGACGTTGGTGTCAGATTGAGGAGATTTTTTTCTACTATTTGATTCAGATGAGGTGCAGCGGTGGAACATTGAAAGCATGCCTGACTTCAGGCCCGGAGCTCTGGAACCGCCTGCCTCTGTATTAATGCCGTACTGGGTAAACGCGACACGTGACTCTCCTGAGCATTTCTGGCTGTATTTATTTAACGTTTTAATGACATTACATGATTAACCAAAGAACCAGAGACTAGAACATTAGGTGATTGAATCATTTGCCTTCAAAAAACAGCCGTTAACAGCCCCTCCGCTCTCCTTGTTTCCACCGCTTTTACTCATCTTCTCTTCCAACCTCCATTCATCTAAACTCCTTTTCCTCACACCTCTTCTTCCACTCCATCCATCTCTCCCCTCCCCTCCCGCCATCGACTCCGTCTTTCCTCCACACCTCTCACTTTGCTCCTTCCCGTCCATCTCACCCCCTCGCTTCGCAGTGTGCATGTGTGTTTTATCTCTGGCGGCTCCGTCTGTGGCCTTGAGAGGTGAAAGATAATGCCGGGAGCCCCTCCCTGCCAGCCTCCCACTCACACGGCAGCATGCACACAGACTACTTGAGGAGCACAAAGACCCAGACTATGGAGCTGCTCTCTCCCTCGACCTCGCTCGATGCACCACTCCTACACACACATGCATTTGCATAAAGCCAACTATACTGAAACATATACACACTCATTCTCTCTCTCTCTCTCTCTCTCAATGTCGGCTCTGACTTATGATGCAGTGGTTGTCTCTGCATCATCTGTGCCTCCCAGGTATCTAAATCTCTTCGCCACAGAGTTCAGCTGCTAACTTGGCCTCCAGGAGTCTGAATACGACGGCGCTGCTGTTTCTGAGACTTGCATTCAACAACGTGTTCTCTAAACTCCCCTAAAGTTAAAAACTAATCCGCCTCTTACTACTGTTGGAGCTTTTTACCATCTGGTTCTGCTTGTTTGGAAACCGATCAAGTTATTTTTAAGGAGAAATTAAGACCAATGCTCGGGATCCTAAGGCATTCCTGGGCCAGAGGGGATCTAACGTCCCTAACAAAGCCAAAGATTTAGTGAGATAAACCCAAATTCTTATCATGATAAGAATTCGGGTTTATCTTGACAGCAATAAATTCCCATCAGCAATGTCGGGGGAAAAAAACTGCCAGTATTCTCAGTGACTGTTATTTTTGCTATTTTCTCCACTGTTGGATTTCTTTATAGCATCAATAAATGTAAATAAAGTCAAAAATCTAATTAAACACAGTTACTGTGTGCAGTTTTGTGATAAAACTCACATTTCTTCATTTAACAGGTGTGCCGATGAAACTTTAATTTATGTTGCATGATCTCATGCGTTGTTTTTTTAAGGACATAATCTGTGTTTATGGGGCTATGATTGACATGAAATCAAAACAACAAGGTTACCTAAAAGGAATACAGGAAGCTGTTAGTATTTTATTGTCACTTTTACCATTATAGCAATAGTACAACAATAGATCATGAACTTAAAGCCTGTATCGCCCACCCCTACCAGATTCCTTTCATTAATCTGAAATCATGTTGAAAGATTTCAAAGATGCTCAGCTGCTGCAAAGATTTAGTGTTAAACCAAAATGAGATGGATCCATCCTTGGTTTATAGCAGCTTATCCACACAGGGGGGGCTGGTGCCTATCTCCACCCGTCACACAAACATGTCAACAAACATAGCTAAAAAGCTAAAAGCAATTTAGAGACCGATAAACCAAACAGTTATGGTTTTGGGAATGGCAATATCCATGTGCAGAAAACTTCCCACTCCTTTTATTTTCAAGCATTTCCAAACAATTTAACAAGTTCTGGTTCTGCCTCGGTGTCTTGTCTCAGCGGGAAAAGTCTGGAACACTGTTAGACGTGAGCATTTGGGTCAAAAATGCTCAAATTTGTTCGTCAGAAGTGACTCCGGAGTCTGCGGAAGTGAGACCAACTACATCTGGCTGGTATTGCTCAACGTCTAGCTACCAGATCCAGCTCGTTCCTGCCAGCGCAGTGACACTATTCTGCTTCGGCACACACGCCTGAGGTCAAATACGTTTGTTTTAACTTTAAACGCGAAATTTTACCCTTCAGAGTTCAAACAGAGCAATAATATTTACAGGACCAAAACTAATTTTACAGACATTTGAGTAGATGAAATGTTGACACCTCGGACAGGAGGCTAATTTTATCAGAGATATCCAAGACATTTTAACAATTATTTCTAATAAAAAGTATAATTTTTCTAACATAAGCTATCGATTAGAGTATCAGCCCTCAGGAAACTATACACTTTACCTGAAAATGAATAATTACACATCATTCTCATCTAGAGGAGCCAAGTGGGAAGGAAAGGTTTCCTTGACAACCATATGGAGGTTACTGAGTACATCCCGCAGAACAAAGAAGGATATTATACATAGTATATTTCAGGTTATAAAGTGAATGTATGGTCGCCAGACGTTTGACTCTCGTGGTGTTGGATTAATGCTGGCTCCTCGTGTACTTCGTACAAAACCTGTCTGATATAACCGATTCTGTCCATCCTTAAAAAAAAAACTGGTACGTATAAAGAAAGTAAAATAAAAATTTTGATTCTGGCCCTTTTTCTGCCTTTCGTTTGCTATTTAACTGCAGAGGTGTTGGTTAAATGGTGTGAGTTTTACAGAGCGTCATTTGCATCCACCTACACACGAGCAACAAACTCGTCCATCTTCTGTCTGCAAACATCATTTGTCAATCCTTATTGACAAACCTCACAGTCCATCAGAACTCACCTACGGCTTCACTAATGGTTGCCGTAGTTTCTCTCGTTAAAAAGGAGGCAGATATTTAACCTGACAGCTCCTGTCCAGTGGAACCTGTTCTCACATTTGAATCATGTCCACTTCTAAGAGTTAGGTTGCCAAAGGCTGTAGAGGACACACAAATGACTTTTCCTCCTATGCACAGGCCTGGTGGAGTGCTAGGCTTTAATTGACAATTTGCCAGGCTGAGTATTGTTTATTTATTTCAAACATGTTTCTTTACACACCAGTAACAGAGATACCAAGATGGTAGATAAAATATACCTTGATATAATCAATGCTAAAAAATATTTACTCAACGATACAGATTTGGGTTGAAATCAACATAAACTGAACGGTTAACATCTGCCAGCAGCGCCGAGACACTCTGCCAGTCTCCTCCCTGCAGTCGCTCTCCTGACCCTAACAACGAGCTGCAGCGGGAAGTCTTAAAGTCTGCTAACATGTGGAGAACAGCCAGAAGAATACATGAGACCCTCTTTACAGACAAGACAAACACAGGAGCGTCGAAACTTTCCCAGGCAGACGGACACGACAGAGGAAATGCTGAACAGTGGTACATACTAAGCTAACAGTGCGACACGGATGCTTGAGAGCATCGTAGAAAGATCAGTAAAGCTCCTGTATCTGCAAAAGTGGAGGAGTGAACCTCCCGGACAACATAAGCTAACGCTAGCTGCTATTAGCTTGGCGGACACTGGCGGCCCAATGACCGGGTTCTGTTGGTCTGAGCTCCCGCTTCAAGCTGCGCAACGCTGCGGTGTGCTGCAGTATGGATCAATGCAGGAAAGCCTTAATCAGCCGACGGCTTATTGGAATAATGAAGAGTGAAACAACAGACCAGTCAACTCCTCTAGCGTCTCTCTGAATGTAGAAACCTCCACCTTCAGTTTAAGTAAGTATATTGCCGTTGTAAAACCCGGCCGACAGCCTGTAAGGGTCTGGGGTGAAGGTACCTCCCTCATATCTGTCTACAACACACAAGGCCAAGGACTGTCGTAAAACCAAACTGCCTGTTCTCTGGGTGGGTGGGTGTCTGCTCGTTTTTTTAAACCACCATCTGTACTTAGTTCAAAACTGTTGTATCTCCATGTTTCTATTATACTTAGACTACATTTTAGAGATCAGCAGCAAGTGTCTTTAAATGCACATGTGAGAGTGAATGCTGGGGAAAGGTGGAGAAGAATTGAGTGGACAGGAAAAAAAAAACTCCTGAGGACATGGAGGAGATGAGTACAGTGGAGGTAGGCAAGCCTGGAGGAGCAGAGGACGAATTGGAGATAAAACATCTGGGTGGTTTAGGAAGACGAGGCAGAACCTATCCAGCCTCTGATTCTGGGAGATCTGTCTTATCTCGATCCCCTTCAGGGAAAGTCTCCGTTTTTTAACACAACAGTGTCTTAATCTCCTTTTTCATCACAGTTATTATTTTGTCTAATTCAGTAAAATAATTTGAAATGCCTTTAACAGGTTTCATATCTTTGAGTAAAGGTTTCAGCTCCTTGGCTTTAGAAAGGCGAGGTGAGAGAAGCTTCAATGTTCCTCCTAAAAATCAGGTTTCCTGGATCACCAATAACTTCAAGGCGAGAGTTTTAGTTGCAGCGCAGAAGATTTCGGCAATCTGCAGGATTCTCTCTTCCCAAGGAGATAGAACCAGATTCACCCCTCAGCCACCAGTGCAGAGCTTGCTTCGCCTGTTGGCAGCAGGCTGCGGGTACACAGAGAAACGAAGACTTTTGGACTCAGTGAAAAGCCCGGCTGATAGAAGTCTCTTCTGTTCAAGAAAACATTACGCACAGACGGACGCTCTGAATGAAACGTAAGGATGGACAGCAGGAGGTATTTTCTCTGATTAATCCTCTCCCTGATTGTTTAGGACGTCTGCAATAAATGGCGAGAGCTTCCCCAAGTCCAGCGTCCTGTTATGATCCGTATATCATGAATAAAAGTGAGCAATGGTGCAGGAACAATTTGCTGTAGATATGTGAAGTTCCCTGAATAAAAGAGCAATGGGTTTGCAAGGGGTAGAGTGATAAAGTGGGTCAAAGAACAATAACAATTTGGACCTGTGAGAACCTCAGAACCGGTGTTCAGTTCTCTAAAGGCAGGTGGGAAAAATCTCCAGAAGAGTAAAAAGACAAGAACGGCTCAACGGCAGCCAGAACCCGTTCCAAGAGCTGGCATCCAACATGTCTAAGAGAAATACAAGTTATACGGAAAGCTTATAGTAGAAATATGCTTCTTTGACTTAAGTGCATTTGCCTTGTATTTTCTAATGAAATCCAAGCATTAATTAAGCAAAATGATAAAATAAATAAATAAATAAATAAATAAATAAATAAAAATGTTTATGTCTTGTAAAGGCTTGTCAAGGCTGAATCAGCCGGAGCAACAGGTCCTGGTGCTGCCGCTGAGGGACATTATGTCCTGGAAGAGGTGGAAGTCAATAACTAAGGGTACAAATTTCAAACTGAAACCCTTTTTATAGAGCCAACCTTTGCACACCCTCAGTCATCCAAAACCATAAAGCAATAAAGCACACAGGCCTTCCCAGGGTCTTAAAAGCTCTCCGGTGCACATGTACACACACTCGCCCAAAGTCACAATAAAAAGCCAGCTTACACCTAACAGGGTTCGTTAAACGCGGCTAGGCTGGTTAGAAAAAGATTCAAGACTTTGTGTGAAACTGAAATCTCCTTCTTTTGTCACGTCGGAGCATTTTTCTTCATTAGTGTTCATCCAGCAGACTGTGCCGTCTCATACGGCTACTTCAACATGATTATCGGCATAACTGAGGAATGTGCTGATTGGTCCCTTTTAAACTGATTTCTATTATTTGTACTTTTTAACCAGGAAAGGCCCTCGGAAGTTTCAGCTCTCATCTGCACAGGTTTGCTGGCCAAATATAGGCTTTTAGTGCAACGGCATTGTGTTCAAGATTTACTCATAGGTCACAGCACCAAGAATCGACGCTGGTTCTGAACAGTACTAATTGGATCGCAGTACCCAGGGACACATTTGTCTATAAAATTACTAGATATGAGCCTAATAATCTAAGAAAAATTTAAAAAATAAAATTAAGCGGGTCAGAAAATGGATGGATGGAAAAATAATGATTATATATATATATATATATATATATATATATATATATATATATATATATATATATATATATATATATGATATAAATATAAATTGAATTAAATGCACATGCATCCAGATACATGATAATTAGTGCTAAATTCATCAGTACTGAGATTATATTATACATCAACCCCAGACTTCTTCCACTCGAGACTAAAGGGACCAGATTCTAGGCCCCGCATCGTCTTAACGTTATCGTGAAAAATTTCTTATCATGATAAGAATTCGGGTTTATCTTGACAGCAATAAATTCCCATTAGCAATGTCGGAAAACCTCAGTGACTGGTTTTTTTTTTTTGCTATTTTCTACACTGTTGGATTTCTTTATAGCATCAATAAATGTAAATAAAGTCAAAAATCTAATTAAACGCAGTTACTGTGTGCAGTTTCGTGATAAAACTCACATTTCTTCGTTTAACAGATGAAACGTATTTCTAATTTTGCCTTAATTTATGTTGCATGATCTCATGCATTGTTTTTCTTTTAAGGACATAATCTGTGTTTATGGGGCTATAATTGACATGAAGTCAAAACAACAAGGTTACCTAAAAGGACTACAAGAAGCTGTTAATAGTCTTTTATGGTCACTTTTACCGTTATCACAATAGTGCAATATATCATGAATTTAAAGCCCGTATCGCCCACCCCTACCAGATTCCTTTCAGTAATCTGAAATCATGTTGAAAGATTTTAAAGATGCTGCGCTGCTGCACCAAAGACAACAGTTACACATTAGCAGATGGCATAGACTTGTGCTCATTAGCAATATTAAACTTCCATTACCATCTATTGTGGACTATAAATAGGAATGTCTCCATTTCCCAGAATCCACTGATAAGTGACCTGAACCCATTGCTCCCTGGCTGAGAGAGAAAGAGTGATAATAATGGGTTGAGAAAATTGCAACTGCTGCAAACTCCATTAGGTCATTTTCCACAAAAAGCTTCACATCATAAAAAAACAACAGGAACGCAGGGATGAATTCCTGCCCTGTGTTGTACTCTGGACTTCCACCACGCTGGAGAGCATTTAAAGTCCAACAGAAGGCTGAGCTCCCGCTGATTCTGGAGTCCGTTGCATTTTGTTCATATGTTGTAAAATGTGCAGAGGTCTGAACATCTCGCTGCTCCAGACGTCATTACAGTCAGGCAGGAGAGCAAGACGCTCTGCTACAAGGGAGGCGGCTAATTGCTCTTAGCGCCTGAACTCGCGTGTGTAGGGCCAAATTACGCGCAGCGATAAGTAACCAAACATGAAGACAGAAAACGCACTAGCATACATACACCTAATCCAGACAACAGGTTGGCCTCAGTGCAGGAGGCTGTAAATAATTCAGGAGGTCCTGTATCCTGCGCTGTGGAGAACATGCTTCACTACAACGTACAGAGGAATCTCATTCTTGGAGCTACAGCAGCTCCATTATTATTAAACTGAGGCAGCAGACTTGTGCTTTTCCTCTGGTGTTGTTTTTTTTTACTCTAGAAAAAAAGCAAAAACGTAGGATCTGTCCCCGTATTCACCTGAATATGAGCAGCTATTAGGACCAAATATTAGAAGTAATCCACCATTTTTGGAGCAATCCACTCCACCTTCCAGCTCACGCTATTGGAACAGCCTGTGATCCCACATGGATTTTTTTTTTTTTGCTTTTACACAATATGAACTACTGGCTGCAGAGCTGACACTTAATGGAAACTTGAACTGATCAGAAATACAACCATCACTTCTACTGCTTTAACATTTTCAAATAGTAGAATGGGAGGCAGATCCTTTAGCTATCAGGCTCCTCTCCTGTGGAACCAACTCCCAGTTTTGGTCCGTGAGGCAGACACCCCGTCTACTTTTAAGACTAATCTTAAAACTTTCCTTTTTGACAAAGCTTCTAGTTAGAGTGGCTCATGTTACCCTGAGCTATCTCTGTAGTTATGTTGCTATAGGCTTAGGCTGCTGGAGGACATCAGGGTCTATTTCTCTCACTCTACTGAGTTCTCCTCCTGCTCTCCAATTTGCATCGTTTGTTGTTATTTCAACTTTTAACTTTTTGTTCTCTGTCTTTTTTCTCTTCATAGAAGGTACACCTGGTCTGGCGTTCTGTTAGCTGTGACATCATTTCTATTACCATCTAACATAGAAAGTATTCCTGGATCAATGTGAGCTTCTGTGCTTTCTGTGTCTCTGCTCTGTCTTCTCTAAGCCCCAGTGGGTGGAGGCAGATGAGCGTTCACACTGAGCCTGGTTCTGGTTCTGCTGGAGGTTCTCCTCCCTGTTAAAGGGGAGTTTTCCTCTCCACTGTCGCTTCATGCATGCTCAGTATGAGGGATTGCTGCAAAGCCATCAACAATGCAGACGACTGTCCACTGTGGCTCTACGCTCTTTCAGGAGGAGTGAATGCTGCTTGGAGAGACTTGATGCAACCTGCTGGGTTTCCTTAGAGAGGAAATTTTCTGACCAACCTGGAGGATTTGATGGAATCTGACTTTGTAAAGAGCCTTGAGATGACGTGTGAATTGGAGCTACATAAATAAAACTGAACTGAATTGAAATGCTGTTATGCAATTGTTATTTTTATATTGTTATCATATTTTTAATCCTCAATATTATGTACGTAGTTTGCCTTTGATCTAGATCTATCCATCCATCCAGGTACACTCTGAACAGGTGACCAGTCCATCAAAGGTATGTAAGCTAAATCATTTTGGAGTCAGAATTTTTGTCAGAATTACATTAAAGTTTTATCAATCATCTATTGTTTTATTCAATGAAAAAAGGAACAGTGCACATTAATAAACATTTAATAGTATAGTTAATACTAAATGTACTAAAGTTAGCAGACTGGTTAATTTTAATCCCTTCGGTAAATAGGTTATTGACAGCTTCGGATTATAAACAACTTCTAAAGAATCTGTGAAAGTAGAAACAGAAATAAATCAAACATGACTTTTAGGAGGGAAATTCCTAAAAATAATTTCCTTTGTGTATTTGACAAATTACTTCTGCCTATAATATTCACATTTATCTCAAACACCAGGTTCATGGTAAGGTACAGCTGCCCAGAGACGGTCAAATATGTTTTTTTTCTTTCTAGATAACAGTAACACTTATGCTAATGTCCTATTAAATATAACCTAATAAGCTTTCTGCATGGTCACCAAACTTTAATACCATACAAAAATAAATCGCTCCTGGAATACAAATATTTATTAAGATGGACACGTGAAAAGCACACCAATTAGAAGTAGAACGGTGCGTTCATGAAATCCGGAGCTCTCCTCTCCTTCTAGCTGTGCTCCATGCGTGACCGGGAACCTCCTCCCTCTGCATGTCCTTCCTCCATCCCCTCTGTGACTTACAGTAGCAGAGGTGAGGAGTGTGAGAGGGGCGGGGGGGGGGGAAGAAAAAGGCAGGAGGATGAAAGTCGCCCGGTCGTTTGTTTGCCCCTGCCCTACTTTTCTCTGGCACAGCGTATCGGACGTGAAAGCCAGTGGTTGAGTGAGAGTTCAGTGTTTGTATGTGTGGTGAACTGTCAGGGCCTTCAGAGGCGGCTCTAAGTAGACTCAGGACTACAAATGAAACATCATATTCATCTAAATACATAAAAATCAACAAAGAACACTTCTCCATAACATAATAAGATAAAAATTGGCTTTTTGTTTTGGTGCTTTTTGGTTGCACCGCTGTGCATTAAAGTCATTTTCAGAAGCAGGCATATGAGTCAATCATAAATTATTATGAGCAGTCTCCAGGCAGAGTTTATTATATCTTGGGAAATCTGACACCCCCAAACATTTAAGATCCCACTTCAGACAGATTGGATCAGGCAATGTTGATTTCTAGCCACAGGCAGGTTGTCTTCAGCAGATCAGCGTATTCTGACTGATTTGGTGACAGCATCCATGGAGGCAAATTCTAGGTTGCGTCTGTAAATGTGTAATAAAGAAATTGTGCCTATTTTTAGTTAGCTTCAGAGAAAATCTCCCTCCAAAGACAAAGAGGATGCAGAGAAGGAGTTCTGACTCTGAGCTGCTTTGAAACGGGGCCAGGAGCCTTTCAGGTGGGGAAGGTGAGCTTAAAGGCCTCCCTTAAGAACAGAAATGGTCTGGGAGGTCAAGGCAGAGGGGAGACTCTTTTTGAAGGTGGAGATATAACAAAAGGTGTGGAACGGTCATAAACACACCTCCACCGATATCCAGGGTTATGCTCTATCCCTGACCCTGTTCTGCAGAGTTCTGGATCCATAAGTTCACAAGTAATTTTTTTCCAAGACCAAGTCAGATGTAAATTTATATGCCGGTTTTCATACGGACCACTTATAGCGCTCTACACTAAGGCCACTGGCAATATTAAGTGACATGGAAATGGATAAATAAGGTGGGAACAATCCAAGGATAGCTTTATAGATGAAAATGTGCCAACGCATTAGTCTACGGATTGAAAATGATGGACAGTTGACTCAAAATATAACGTACAGTGAGTGACATTTATACCCTGTTATGAACCGTAATGCTCCATAATAGACAACATCTACAGAGAGGTGGCAGATGCATTCATAGAAACGACATCATAGTGATCTAAGAAAGGCAGGAAGGTCATTAAGACAAGATACCTCCTTGTACTGAAAGCAAAGCCCTAGTTTTATCTTTAACTTCCTTACATGTTCTATATGTGGCTTAAATTAAAGCGTATAGATCAATTTGTTTGCCAATGTGCTTGTAAGTCTCAACAAACTCCCTAAAGTCAGCAGTAACAGTTTTTTTGTATGGCAGTAAACCACTTAGTCATCAGCATAAAAACATTTTACAAGCATCAGTAACATTTTTACCAACACATAACACACTTTTTTACATAGATTGAGAATATTGCTGGACCTAAAATGGAACCCTGTGGCACACCTTTTGTGATGTTTGGGTATCCTTACAACAGACTGCAGTGTTGCGCACACTGTCTACGATTTGAGAGACAATTAGAAAACACTAACCTGCAGCGTTATGTGATAAACCTCAACGCCTGACGGCTTTTCACTAAGGATGGTACGATCAACATGCGTTAGACACGTCAACGAAGAGGGCAGCGCAGTCATTGTTGTTATTTAAAGACAATGATTTACAATGATTGAGTCCCAGGCCAGGAGGCTGTCACATCGCACGTCTTGAGCTTGTGAGACTAAATCTAGCACCAGCGTCCCCAGAAAATGTCCAAATGGGCGGCAGGTTGGAGGCCACTTAAAAATTTTGGCTTAAACACCAAGAACTGAAAGATGTAACAAAATGAAGCGGGCGCTGTACCGATCCGTTGTGGTGAAGAGAGAGCTGAGCCAAAAGGCAAGGCAAGGCAAATTTATTTATATAGCACAATTCAGTACAAGACAATACAAAGTGCTTTACATGATTAAGATATAAATGTAGATAGAAAATAGAATAAAAGCAAGTAGGGATAGAATGTAGTAACAAAAAAGAACATCAAAAGCGGTATAACTGTTTAACTAGAACAGTCAAAGGCAATTTTAAACAAATGTGTTTTTAATCTCGATTTAAAGGAACTCAGGCTTTCCGCACTTTTACAGTTTTCTGGAAGTTTGTTCCAGATAAGTGGAGCATAGGAACTAAATGCTGCTTCTCCGTGTCTGGTTCTGGTTCTGGTTCTGGTTCTGCAGAGCAGGCTGGAGCCAGAAGACCTGAGTGGTCTGGAGGGTTGATGCCCTGATAACAAGTCTGTGATGTATTTAGGTGCTAAGCCATTCAGGGATTTATAGACTAACAGAATGATTTTAAAGTCTATTCTCTGAGATACAGGGAGCCAGTGTAAGGACTTTAGAACTGGGGTTATGTTCTCTACGTTCTTAGTCTTAGTGAGGACGCGAAGCTCTCGATTTACCGGTCGATCTACGTTCCTACCCTCATCTATGGTCACGAGCTTTGGGTCGTGACCGAAAGAACGAGATCCCGGATACAAGCGGCCAAAATGAGTTTTCTCCGTAGTGTGTCTGGGCTCTCCCTTAGAGATAGGGTGAGGAGCTCAGTCATCCGGGGAGGACTCAGAGTAGAGCCGCTGCTCCTCCACGTCCAGAGGAGCCAGTTGAGGTGGCTCGGGCATCTGGTCAGGATGCCTCCTGGACGCCTCCCTGGTGAGGTGTTCCGGGCACGTCCCACCGGGAGGAGACCCAGGGGAAGACCCAGGACACGGAGGAGGGACTATGTCTCCCGGCTGGCCTGGGAACGCCTTGGGATTCCTCCTGAGGAGCTGGCCCAAGTGGCCGGGGAGAGGGACGTCTGGGCCTCCCTACTGAAGCTGCTACCCCCGCGACCCGACCCCGGATAAGAGGTAGAGGATGGACGGATGGTAACAAAATGAAAGGTGCTTACGAGGAGAGGCTGAGTTACCATCTCCAACAATAAATGGAAGAGGACCCGAGTTCAGGACAGGATTGTTCCCACCTCCTCCTCCATAACATAAACCAAAGGCCGTGGAAAGCCAAGGTGAGGCAGAAAGGAACACGTCCCCGCTTTGATGCAAGTTTATCTATCACCACAACATGGAAAAGTCGAGACGCAACCCTTCCCAAGTCCAGTAATGTTCTGCCGAGGCCCACGCTGAGGCTGAGAGGCACACAATATTCAGCACTGCCGTTTTCAGACTGTCAGTCTGACCGAACCACAGGAGCTGTTCAGCCCCGATGTCATTGTTCAGCTGAGTGAAGCAGAAAAAAAGCTGAAGTGAGGAGGTGATCAGAAGCTTTTCAGAGAAGTGTGCCGCCTGCTTCTGAACTGGACTTGGGTGAACGCGCGTGTGCGTGTGTGTGTGTGTGTGTGTGTGTGTGTGTGTGTGTGTGTGTGTGTGTGTGTGTGTGTGTGTGTGTGTGGACTGTCTGCTGTGCTGAAATGAGCCGCCTATTCCAGCTAAAGGCTCCGACGGCTTGCTGGTTCGCAGAATACCCACCTAACATTAACTCCAGCAGTCAGGCGAGAGTTTAATAAAAGTCTCATAGCAACAGTGGAGGTTGTGACGGTTGCAGCTGCAAGAGATTCTTCAAAACCAGAGCAGAGGAGGGGAATGGATGTGATGGCTGCACAGCTCGGTGGATTTATTATTTTTATCTCAGCTGTTGAACTGGTTGGTAAGTTTAGGTAACGGGGACTGAAGGGTCGGTCAAGCTATCAAGGGATCACAGTTCTTTGCCTCGTGGGAAGAGTTTTGACCTCTGGAGTGGCGGAGAGAATGATTGTCAAGAGAAACTGTTGCTTTCCCCTAAAATAGTCACTCAGGGAGCCACGGCAGTCTGGCTGTCAAGTCCACATTTATATCTATAATCTGGGGAACGATGAGCCATGTCCCCCTGAGGTATTTGTTGGGAGTCCCTGGTCCTTTTTTTTTAAGCAATCCTATTTCTTGATTTTAATAGTATGTTAAGAAGCTCTTTGACTGGCTTCAACTTTCTGTGCCAGTTGTCACAAAAACTGTTTTATTTTAGCTATTCCTTTCCCCAAACTTATGCTCAGGGGGGTTTCTACGGTTATTTAAGCCTGGGTCAGTTTTGTTTCTGTCAATGTTTATGCCGTTGACCCAATGCCCGGTGGCTGCAGGTACACAGCAGCAAATATCCGTTGGTAGCAAACGTCCCTTTCATCCAGGAGAGGGAGGACGGACGGAAAGGCAGACAGAAATACAGCAGAGCCGTGACGGCGCACAAAAAGTCCTGTTTTTGGTGCGTGCTTTGGATTTAAAGCCAGGATTTAGTCGGTTTTTCTGAATATTTCAAGCAAGACAAATAAAAACAACAATGTGCCCGTATCTTTTCTTTAACCGTGTTCAACTGTAAACAAAGAATGTTAACATTTCTTACCGTAACTGGATCGTATCAACATTTTATAGCAAAAAGTGGCCAATAGGGAATTGACTGAAGATTTGGTTGATTTTTATAAATTAATAAAATAATTAAACAACTATAGACAAGGAATGAAAACAAGGAATTTTGCGAAAAGACTTTGAAAACGCTTAGCTCACTTTGGAGTGGTTTTAATGTATAAACAATCTGGAGTTGCAGTTGTACTTGAACGCACCACAGAAGCAAACCCCCTCCAGACGGACTGGACCCCGTACAGATTTGCGCTGCAGGAAAGATCTCCTAGCATTTTGGGCTGACTGAAGGCTACCAGTGGCTGGATAGTTGATTTATCGCAGCATAATTGATGCACATAGTATGTGACACATTTTACGGTAAAAGTTTTGTTGTAGAGCAATTTTTGTACCTTACTGCTGCTGAAAAACACTGATATAAAGCTTTGGTTCGGCCCATCTTTCTTTGTCCATCGTCACTGCAGCTACAGGAGAAAACAAAATTCACAGAAAGCAGAAGACAGTGACAATCAGGAGTCCTCATGCTCTGCTTTGTTGTACTGCGGATTCCTGAAGTTGCACAGCTGAAGATAGAAGTTTAAACTTTAGTTTTATACAAACGTTCTCTGTGTTTCCGGGTTTAAACGAGCTGTAGTGATCTGGGCCGAACCAAAAGGCCGACACTCTTCGGCTCAGACACATGTCCGCCCGTCAGACACACAGATCTTTATTTCCTGCCCCGAATACTGACCAACGTTCTCCCTCAACAGGATCGAGAGTTCACATTTAAAACCCTTTTAAAAGCTGTCAAACATCTGAAAGAAGGGAAACAGAAATGATTATAGTTCATCTGATTTGTTCAGGGTGGTTCAGCCAGAGGGAACAAAGGATTTTTTGTAGGATTTAGTCTTTTTCCTAGTAGATTAATACCAAATTGGGACCATTGACCAGATACCAACCGAAGAGTTATTATCTGACCTCACTGTGCAACAATGTAGGGAAAGCCTGTTACCGTCAAACGGACAAATCAATAAACAAAAGACAACTTGTTCTGGCTGCAAATGACAGATTTATGCTGCGGCCTGCACCTTGTCATCCTCAGCAGGGAACCATATTGTCCAAAATACGACGCCTCACTTTGTCTCCTCATTGCTTTGAGTTAGGTGTTATAAAGTCCACATGTGGATTAAATGGAATGAAATCCGGACGTTTAGTTGTCCTTGGGTGAGACCCTGAACACAACGTTGCCCAACAATCTGTGAGTCTGCAGATGAATTTGTGGCTGTAAATGAGAGCGGACGGGTGGATTAGTAGCTTCTAGGTGGTTGATTTTGGAAAGATGCAGCGTATGATCGGTCCATTTCCTGTTCTAGTGTCCAGCTGTGAAAAGAAAAACCCGTAGCCGTTCTGAAGCAGTTTCAGACTGAGACAGATTCCCAGGAAACGCATCTAACGTGAAGTTTTTTTGTGGTTATTGTCAGATTTACTGCTCCGGTCAGGATTTTAAACCTCTGATACAGTAACAGCATATACACAATAAAACATCAGTAAAGTTACCCCAAACCAGCATGCTCTCTCCCAACACCAGGGCTCATACAAGGCGAGCACCGCTCCGGTTCATCGGGTCATCATAATTACTTGTTTCTAGCGAGTAAATCTTTTGTCACTCTGCTGTTTATCAAACAGTTTTTTTTTAGCGTCCTACCGTCGTCGTCCTTGCTGTGGATGTTCTGGGGACTATGGCGCATCCTCTCCCCACGGCTCACTGGGCTCAGGTCCGATACTGCTCCCAGATCCGGTGCTAGCCACGTGGGCTCGCTCATCTCTGCCTCCTCCTCACTGCTCAGTGAACTGTCATCCTGTGAAAAATAAATACAATTCAAGATTTATTTATATAGCGCCAATTCACAACACGTCACATCAAGGCTCTTTCTAAAGTCAGACTCCATCAGATCCTCCAGGTTGGTCAGAACGTTTCCTCTCTAAGGAAACCCAGCAGGTTGCATCAAGTCTCTCTAAGCAGCATTCACTCCTCCTGAAAGAGCGTAGAGCCACAGTGGACAGTCGTCTGCATTGTTGATGGCTTTGCAGCAATCCCTCATACTGAGCATGCATGAAGCGACAGTGGAGAGGAAAACTCCCCTTTAACAGGGAGGAGAACCTCCAGCAGAACCAGAACCAGGCTCAGTGTGAACGCTCATCTGCCTCCACCCACTGGGGCTTAGAGAAGACAGAGCAGAGACACAGAAAACACAGAAGCTCACATTGATCTATGTTATATGGAAAAATGTATAAATAAAATAAATGCAAATGGTTCATATTTCACCGGCTTGTCTGACAACGCATGCAGACCGTCAGCAATACTGATCAAACCATCGAGTCCAACACGTTTTCAAAGTCCTCTTAACTCCTTTATTTGTTGCACTTTCAGTCTAAGCATCCATGCAAACTCCAACTAGACGATCAGTGAATTCCTGAAGCCCGAGGCAGTGAAAACGGCAGGCGGGCAAATCAAACAGAACATGCAAACAGCTGCTCAGATAGTAGCACCCGCAGGCCTCGCTCAGAGCTGCAAACGCCACACTGAGAGGATTCCCCTTCAAAGTTGGCGCTGCGCTCTTCTCTTTTCACTTTAAACCATGACGGAGGTGGTCTAAAGAGCCGGAATAAACAGAACGCAGCCTTTGACCACGGGGAGAAGACCGGATGAAGCTTTTATAGTAGTATTAGGAACATAAAGTTGCTAAGGGGTCTGAGAAGACAGAAATCTGACTCTGAGTCTGCATTTAACAGGAAACTGTGCGCCTAAACAACGTTTGAATGGACAAACTGCACATGTATAATTCACTGCAAAAAGGGAACTAAAAGTAGGTAAAATCATCTTGAAATTAGTGTCTCTGTCATTGATTTGAGCTGGTAAATCAGACTATTTGCCAACCAAATAAGATGTTTGCACTTAAAATAAGAATAATTCATCTCCATCATCTCATTTCAAGTGCAGGATGTCTAATTATCTTATTTTAAGGGTATAAATTCTCATTCCATTGGCAAATAGTCCTATTTAGCTGCCTCAAATGAAGTAAAAATATACTAATTGTAAGAAACTTTTGCTTACTTTTAGTTCCCTTTTTGGCAGTGTTCAAACTAGGGCACTGCAAAAACTGTATTAAAAATAAGTAAAAATTTCTTGAAATTTGTGTATTTGTCCTTAATTTGAGCAGGTAAATAAGATGATATGCCAATGGAATGAGTGTTTTTATACCTAAAACAAGATAATTAGGTAAACTACACTTGAAATAAGATGATGGAGATCAATTGTTCCTATTTTAAGTGCAAAAATCTTATTCCATTGGCAGATCATGTAAACTTGCTGCTCAAATCAAGGACAAATACACTAATTTCAAGAAAACTTCACTTATTTTTAGTCATGTTCTGCATGAATATTTCAGAGGGACTAAACTTTGAGCGTAATTAACCAACAGTCTGGAAAAAAGATTTAAATGATGAAAACTGTGAATGGTGTCAGAATGCCAGGTAAATCCGATCAAACTTCAACAGTTCATAAACCATTCAACATTTAAAGCTGAGCTTTGGCTCTCCAAAGAAAAGTAAGTCTTCTCATCCATGGCAAAGATGTGCTTTTTTATTTACATTTTAAAATTTGCTCTCCAACCCACTTCACTCCTGCTAATTTGACAAGATTCCTCATGTGGGGCTTTCTAGGTTTTGGAAGTAAAAAGCTCATGATTATGACAGAAAAGTGGGCAAATGAACATAAAAGCCCCAAGTAGCAGTTTGTTTATTTCAGAGTTTCTGCACTGGAGGCCTTAACAAAACATCCCAACACCTCTCTGCTTTTTTTATTGCAGGTTTATAATCCAGCTGCGCAGCTAAAGTCAAACCTCTATAAATACCCGTTTCATTTTCCTCCGAGCTGCAGGAGGTTGCAGGGTCTTCTCTCTGTGTTAATCAACCTGCACCGAGTCCCACAGGTTCACTGCAGCTGAGAACAAATCTCACTACGTGCATCTTCGACGCTGTACAACCGGCTCCTGCTCTGGCGATGCGCTTTCATCGGCTCCACAGTTGCATAAAGAGACAGAAAAACGGCTTCTTGTGGAATTCCACTGTTCGCCATAGAGGCTTTTGTTTTAATTGTTGCAATGCCAACTGCAGTGAAATGTGGCTGTGCACACACGGCAGCTTCAATCAACTCTGCTAAAATGATTTTAATTCAAATGTTGAGGCAATTATTTCCGCAGGGCTTTATTTGGCCTTAGAGATGTTATAATCGGAGAGGCTGAGTGAGAAGGAACAATAATTCTAGTAAGGTTTATCCAAACGCTTTTCCTACTAAACGACTCCAGCGTTAAAGTGAGAAGCTTTCATCAAGCGATGTCCGACATGTAGAGAAACAAACCGGGATGTTTATTCCTGCATAGAAGTGGAGGAATCGGGTGGCTCCTCCAGGCAAAACTGCGAGCAATAAACTGGAAATAAACTCAGCAGAAGCACAAAAAACCCAAAATTTAAATCCCTCAGTAATAAAATAAAAAGAAAAGAAAATCCCAGGTAAGGAGATCATTTTAACCACGTCACACATTTCTTGGATCCCCTAAACAGTTCTGTAAAATAAATGTAACTCAAGCATTCCTGTTATTAATGTTGGGTTTTTCTTCTGATTAAACTGAGCTTCTAGTAATGAATAAAATGGTCCAGCCCAAAGAACATAAAGGCAAAACAACAAACGCAACTAAAAGTACCAAAAAAATATACTGTCAATGTTTTTTTCCCTGCTCCACACAATGTGAACATGTAATATTTTAATTAATCAATTTAGTCTGATCTTCTACAGGAGAGGAACGTGTCAATCATTGTAGATTCAAAACATCAAAAAACTAAAATACAGGAAAAAAAAGGTTAAACTTGTCTATTCTCAGCAATAAGAAAAATATTTGGCTGTCTTTGAAAACACTTGGTATATTTAGGAAAGTTTAAGAAATTAATATATAAGCAGATTTTGATGTCCCAAAGTTTTCATTTGAGCAAAGGTCATTGGATCGACGTGGTTTTATTTACTAGGAAATTAAACGTAATGTAAGAAGTGTGGTTATTAAAAGATGAACACTTTGTGTTGTTTCAGACAACAAGATGGTTTTAAGTTGTCAGCAGAGGATAGAGGAGCCAAAAAATTTTCTCAAGTAAGAACAGCGATGCTTCAACATGTTTCTACTCAAGTAAGAGTAAAAAGTAGTCAGCCACACTGCAAAAACAGCTCTACAAATAAGTAAAATGTTCTTAAAATTTGTGCTTTTGTCCTAGATTTGAGCAGGTAATTAAGATCATCTGCCAATGGAATGAGTATTTTGAGCCCTAAAATAAGATAATTAGACATCCTGCACTTTAAATAAGACGATGGAGATGAGTTGTTCCTATTTTAAGTGCAAAAATCTTATTCCATTGGCAGATCATCTTATTTACCTGCTCAGATCAAGGATAGATACACTCATTTTAAGAAACTTATTTTTAGCTGTGCTTTTGCAGTGCAAGAAATTAGTCAAGAGTAAAAGCATTCCTGTAAGAAGGCTGAGTAACTGATCATAACAGCTGATGATTTAATATTTAAAAAATTATGTAATCAGGCAGACAAAAATATAAGGTTATGTGCATGTTCTGGTATTTTGAAAGACGAAAGAAACACTTTTCTAAATCCCTTTTTTTCCCCAACATAAAACTTGAAAGCAATCTTTACAGCAGTTAATGTATAAATAGTTTGTTAGAACAAGGCAAAGTACTTCCAATAACAATATCTACTGTTTACTGTATGTTCATCTGACCTCCAAATGGCTCAGTAGATAGAAAATAACATTAAAATAACAAAACTTGTGTACAAACAAGAAGTCTCACTTTAACATAAACTCTGGGTTTTCATCTCTGGTTAAAACTAGTTTGTTCTTTATTCATGAAGTTACTCACAGCAGGTAGAGTAGTCAGAAATTTGACTCAAGAGTAGCGATACTTGAGTAATAATGTGACTTAAGGTAAAAAAAAAACTACACTGCAGTAAAACTACTCCTAAAAGTATATTTTATTCAACAAGTTACTCAAGTAAATGAAACTTGAGTAAACTAGTTACTACCCCACCTCTGCTTGTCAGCAATAATTTTGCCCTAAATAAAGATAAAAAGTCTCCATATGCATCGACTACCTGTGCTGGGGGAACCAAATCCTTCTTCAATTGCTGATTCTTCTGATTTAGTGTGAGGCCTTATGGGTAAGTGCATTCTCTTATACGGCGCAGATCAGGAATAAGTTGTTAGAGGAAGTTAAAACAATTAATTCTTCAACTTTTACGAAAGACTTTAAAAAGTATTTACATAAAATGTAGTTATTGGGACCCAGCTGTTGAGAATTAGGTATGTCTAATGTATACTTTTGTTTTAATATCAATATAATAAGGAAATAAATTGCGTGTGTACTCTGGTTATGTGTGTCTGCTTTAAAATTTATAAAATTCAATTTATTTTCAGGATTTTAATGACCTTCGTTGAAGCTAATCAGGTTTAGAATTAAATTGTGTCTGCTTTAAAAAATTTCTAATTTTTTTTCTGCTTTATTTCCTGTATTTTAATAATGTAAAGCACTTTGCATTGTCTGTGTACTGAATTGTGCTATATAAATAAATTTGCCTTGCTGCAGGTTTTATTATTGTGTATTTTTTATTGAGTGTTGGGCATCTGGCGGAGACCATTTAGAGGCTAAGGGAACCTCTGCAGGTCCCTTTTTCCACTTATTCACAATATTCTAATTTTCCTGAGACATTGAATTTCGGGTTTTCGTTCTTTTTCAGCAACAATCATCAACGTTAGAAGAAAATAAAGGCCCAAAATATTTCCCTCTATGTACAATGAATCTATATACAAGATTCAATTTCCCAAAAAATATGACTCTTTTTCACAATATATTCAAATTTAGTTTTTAAGCCCAAAAAGTCGTTTATTTGTAACGGATCTGTGAAGTTACCGGCCCAAGGCTTCGGCCATGCAAAGGACTGCTGCAGATGGCGGTTCTGAAACTAAGGCGTTTTATACACCTCTTGTCATTTTAAAGCCTTTTAGAACAAAAGCGTTTGTAGCTATCACACAGGTGTCCATTACTGAAGCAAGGTTGCAGTATGTTTTGCAGGAATTAAAAGGGTGAAACAGATGATAGTGAGCAGCAGGATTAAAATCCAGCGGTTTGGTCGTTCCACACATCCTAAGAGAGAGCTGCAGGGGAATCCATTTAAAGAGACAAAGAAGGCAGTTGTGTTCATGCAACAGCGTGCGTTGACCCAGTGCCGAGTCCATGAGGCAGCACTGACCCATATCTGTCTGATAAGGACGGTTGTTGTTGTTTTTTCACTTTATTTTTATTTGAATTTGTGCAATTTACACAGACAAATACATACAAGCCCACATTCAGTCTGCTGTTCTTTGCTTACAGTATATTTAAAAGAAAAAGAAAAAAAACTTTAAAAGTATATGCATCGGGTTAAACTTGCAAGTAAAGTAGGTCACATGGTTAAACATGTGTGGCTTACAAACATAAATATAGTTAGTAAATAAGTAAGCAGCGCAAATGGAGATAGATGAATGAAATAAAATTAAAATTAAAAATAATAAATAAATAAAGATAAAGGAGACACATAATATATATATTAAATAAAAAAATTAAATAAATAAGAATAAATAAAAAATAAATAAATAGATAAAATAATAATAATAATAAAACAATAATAAAAAAACAAAAGAAAAGAAAAACTGTGAAAGTATATGATAGGGTTAAAGTTACAAGTAAAGTAGGTCACATGGTTAAACATGTGTAGCTTACAAACATAAATATAGTTAAAATATATATTAAGTTAAATAAGTAAGCAGCACAAATTGAGATAGATGAATGAAATAAAAATAAAATTAAAAATAATAAATAAATAAAGATAAAGGAGACACATAATATATATAATAAATAATAATGTTTTAAATAGATAAAAATAAATTAAAAATAAATAAATAGATAAAATAATAATAATAATAATAATAATAATAATAATAATAATAATAATAATAATAATAATAATAAAACAATAATAAAAAAAAGAAAAGAAAAGAAAAGAAAAATTTGATAAGGAGGGTTTTCATAGGACTCTCGCTGATCCAGGCTCCTCGCTGCATGCCAACACGGCTGGACCCACAGACAGCATCTGCAGACGGCTGCCGAGGGAACTGTCGCTTTAAATCAGGACGGTTTCCTGTCTGTCCAGAGGAGAACTTCCTGCGTAAGACAACCTGCTTCTGCAACAGGTGCTGAAATGCCCGCAAAGCGTGTTCATAAAATAAGCAAGCGTTAGAGGAGTCGTGCTATATCTGTTCTTCTCAGAGTCTCTGAAGGAGGAAGCGGTTCATTCCAGGTGTTACATGCTCAGGTGAGAGGTCCCTCGTTTCTGCTAGACTGCTGCTTTAAATTTCACGCTTCAGCTCCTTGTGACACGCAGCATCTCATTTGTTCTTTTCTGCGATTTCTTTTACACCACAGTGGCTTTTGCAGAACCCAGAACGTTCCGGTGGAACCACGCGTACATTATCAGGGTTTTAAAAAATCATACACGGACAAAAAGTAAGGGAGGTAAAAATGAGATGTGGTTTTGAAATATTTTTTACAAATAACGTGGCTTTGGATCTGGTCATAACTTTCTTACAGGCAGCATTAAGGACCAATGGCCATTTGAGGTTTATTGAACCTCTAGACTGAAGTTTTAGTTTATTTTTCTGTAAATTAGCTCCGTTAAGTTGAACTGCACATATCAGTTCTGAAGTCTTGTCACAGATGCTTTATTGGAGCTACTTTACCATTTTATGCTTTGATCTAAACCATCCCATAATATCTCTGGTTGTGTGTTTAGGCTGATCGTGCTGCTGGCCAGGAGACACCAATTCAGACCCTAAATTCACTTCCTAAATGGTAAATGGACTGAACTTATAAAGCGCTTTTCCAGTCATACTGACCACTCAAAGCGCATCTCTGTTAAAATTAAATGAAGTTATCCAGTTGGAAGTGAAAAATAGACAGAAAAGACAAAAAACATGGAAGAAAAGACATTTAACACAACAGTGGTGAGTGTAACCTGGTAGCTTACACTGCAAAAACGGATCTAAAAATAAGTTAAATGTTCTTAAAATGTGTGTTTCTTTCCTAGATTTGAGCAGGTAAATAATATTATCTGCCAATGGAATGAGTATTTTGACCCCTAAAATAAGATAATTAGACATCCTGCACTTGAAATAAGATGATGGAGATGAATTGTTCCTATTTTATGTGCAAAAATCTTATTCTATTGGCAGATTTATCTTATTTACCTGCTCAAATCAAGGACAGATACACTAATTTTAAGACCATTTTACTTACTTTTAGTTCAGTTTTTGCAGTGTATAATGGTGCAGAAGTGCAGAAGCACAGGCTGACAGTCGCATCAACTTGTCAAAATGAAAAGAAGGTACCGTATTTTCTGGACCATAAAGCGCATTAAATATTCTTCCCAAGTGCATAATATCACTCCGCCCCTTCACAAACAGTTTCAGGGGGTGTGAATACTTTTTGAGGCCCTGTTTGTATATGACTGCGAACCTTTTCCAGGGGTAAAACTGGCTGACGTAAACAGTTTCAGCTTTACGATTAAATCCAAGCGGAGCCGATTCTTTCTCCAGTGTGTGATGAGATTAAGAAAGACAAGAAGCGCTGCTCTGAGGCTGAAACCGATTCCAGGCAGGAAAGCCTCGGAGCGATCCCACGAACTCTCCGCGTGGCATTTTAATCAGCGCAGAGACTTTTCCGAGGCCGCTACTTCCCGGCACCGAGGCGCATGAATCAACCCTGACAGCTGATCAAATCAGAGCTCGCTCTAATCTACTCTTAATTCCTGCTCAAATACTATCAACAGCAGCCCCAACAGCTCCCTTACACCCGCCGTACAACCTCAGCGCTGCTAGCCCTGTTCGCCGACTCTAAAAAGGTGCTTATTGTGCCGCCAGAGGACTAAAACATGAGTGTTTGTCACTTTACCTCAACTTATGATAATTACTGACAGAGAACAAGGCAGATGCTGTGACTTTTTTCTCCAAAACAGAGAAAAATGAAGCATGACTTGCTCATGTAAGGGAATTATTATTTGTCTTTGTCTCAATCTAATAAGAGCCAAACTTTGTTGTTTTATAAAACAACCTGCACAATAGAGCAAATTCAAAGCCGTCATTGCAACGTCAGTATGTGCAGCACACCAATTACACTGCAAAAACAGAACTAAAAATAAGTAAAATGCTCTTACAATGTGTGTATTTTTCCTTGATTTGAGCAGGTAAATAAGATAATCTGCCAATAGAATAAGATTCTTGCACTTAAAATAGGAACGATTTATCTCCATCATCTTATTTCAAGTGCAGTATATCTAATTATCTTATTTTAGGGGTCAAAGTACTCATTCCATTGGCAGATAATCTTATTCACCTGCTCAAATCAAGGGCAAATGCATTCATTTCAAGAAAATTCTACTTATTTTTAGTTCTCTTTTTGCAGTGTGATATTGTTATCACTTTGCGTTGTAACTCCATCGTGTTCTTAAATCACGAATCCCTGTTGTTCAGTGAATGCATAATAACGGAAAAAATATCCCCACTTTCTCGGCCTGTAAGTATATCAGCAGCATTCTTTGATTTCCTTTTTGTTTCAACCCAATAAAAGGTCAGACACGCACGCTGAAGATGATTTAATCCTGTAATCTCTGGATTTTAAAAGCTTTACCAAGGAACATGAAGTAGATTTTACTGTTTGTTACATTTAATTACCGCATTAAAACATGGTTAACACAAATGCATTTGGATGCGCTGAAATCCTAAGAGCAAAACATGCATTAATCAAAGATTTTGTAGTTGTTGTAGTGTTCCTCTAAAAAGAGACGATGGAGCTGCTCCTGTTTAAAGGAAGCACTGCAGGAACCAGTCAAACCCACTTCAGCCCATGTTGGAGCAAGAAAATAACACGACAGACTGCAACACAGCCGCAACACCAATATGGACCGAATAACACGGATTAAAAGGTAAAAATGGATTTTAATTAGTTTCTGAAGTGGTTTTCTAAGACAAAAAGGACCAACAATGTTATTATAACGTATTTAATCACATTATATCATATGTGATGTCCCTTATTTTAGAAATATTTATGACTTTAAAGTTGAATTCGTTGGTGCCAAAGGTAAAAAGACAATAACTAAATGTTGTTTCTGAGTAGAAAAGATAAAGTCACTTTGTCAAACATGAAGTTCAGGAAATTGAAAATGGATGAAAAGCTAATTTAGGGGAAAACAAAACTGCTTTAAAACAGCCTTAAGCTCTCATTTAAACACTCATGTGAGGCTGTCGTCTGCCTCAGGCTGGTGGGAATAGACAATAAAGACCACAGTTATGAAGACTTCTTCTAACATAATGCAGTGACTGGAGGCCGGGTGTCACTGGTGTGAAGGGAAAGTCCAGAAGCTCCGGCAGAAACCTGGACTTTCTCTGACTTAAACCACACTTGACAACCATGTGATGTGAAATATCGCTGAATTAGACCAACAGATGTCAGAATCTCCCAATAATTCAAAACAAGGTTTAATAAAGAAGACACGTCAGTCCACTGCTGATAAATCCCTGACGGTCTCTGGTTCTCCTTCTCGACACCGACTCAACGCCACGCCTAACATCTTAACTCCGCGTTACGATTACAACAAACCAGGGTGTGTGTTTCTCTGTGTGTTTGACCCCAGATTTCCACAGTAAAACAGCCGGATCCGGTTCTGTGGTCCAAACCTAATCGAGTTAACCACCGGACAAACGGAAGGCATCATCTTCCTCCTGCCGCGGCTCATCTCCTCTCCTCAGAAAATTAAGCCGTCTCTTTGTGAATCCTTTATTTTGTCGTTTTTTTCCTCCAGCCGCTCTCAGCCTGAAGGTTCAGCAGGTAGGCGCACAGAGCCGCTCTGATCGGATCCTTCGTCGGTTCGTCGATACGAGGTGAGGCGTGACGCCCGCCAGGAATCGAATCCATCCGTTTCTAAAGCTCAATTCAGCTCCGAGATGTCGGTCCGCACAGCAGATCACGTTCTGTGCTGTGAAAAAGTATTTCCCCCTTTACAGATTTATCCGGTTTCTCTTCTTTTTCTCCTAATGAAATGTTGACTTAGACTCAGACAACTTTATTTGTCATTTTGTATGCACAGAGTGCGTACAGAACGAAATTTCTTGCAGATGAAACAAACTGCATTATCAGACAAAGATAAACGTAATTTAAAAAACGGGATTATTTTATCTTTTAAAGGGTAATAGAGCTGCCAAAACAAGCCCCACCCCCACGTGAAGAAGTACAATTATGATCTGACCGATGAATCCCACTTTAATATCAGCAACTATCTAATTAATCAGCCACAATCAGGCGTAATAACTGGCAAACCTGTAGAATCAAGGAATCCCTCTAAGAGCACCTGTCTGACAACATGAAGTAGGCTTAAAGATCTCAAAAAGCAACACGTCACGCCCTGATAAAAAGGAAAATTAAGGACAGATGAGAAACAAAGTAAGTGATTTCAGTCTGGAAATGGTTATAAAGCTGATTCTAAGGCTTTCTGGACTCAGTCAGTCATAAGAAATATCCACAAATGGTGGAAACATGAAGTGGAAAACCTCATCAGACGTGGCTGCTCTACTAATGTTACTTTCTAATTAAATTACACATGGACAACTCACCCGGGTCACGAAACAACCCAGAACATCTAAAGCTGCAGGCCTCACCGTCTCATTTAAGTTCATGATTCAACAATCAGAGAGAGGGACACTGGGGGGAAAGTGGCCTCCAAGGCAGATTTACAAGGTCCAAACCGCTGCTGACCCAAAAGAACAAAAAGGCCCGTCCCTCATTTACCACAAGAACATCCTAATACTCCCAAAGTTTGACAGTAGTGTGATGGTCTGGGACCTAAACGTCCTGCTATAACTGAAGGGACCTGGACTCTGCTCGCTACCTGCAAATCCAGCAGGACATCAATCTAAAAGCCCGCCAGCGAGTCCAACTCTGCTTAAATTGACCCCAAAAGGAAGATTTTGGAGTGGTCTAGTCAAAGCCCGGATTAAAACCCGACGTAGGCTGTGTGGCATGACCTTAAACAGGTCCATCCTTACTTCAAACCCCTTCAATGTGGCTGAAATAAACCAACACCGAAATAAGAGTGAAGCAAAAATCCTTCCACTGTGATGTGAAACGACAGTCGCTGTTGCGCGGGTGGGGGGGTGGGGTGGGGGTGTTAGACCAGTTATTAGGGGGTTTGTAATAAGCTCACATGAGGATAGACATGTGATTAAATAGCTAAGAACAGGAGAAATCTGCAGCAAACATGAAACGTAGTTTAAGCCAAAAAGATTCAGTCCCATTCCAACACTTCCTGAAAGGTATTGCTTAGCCATCAGTTAATATTGCATATATATATATATATATATATATATATATATATATATATATATATATATATATATATATATATATATATATATATATATATATATATATATATATATGGCTAAATAGAAGACTGTAGCCAGTAGTAGCCTTTTACTGCAGGGTTACTGGATTAGCACACATGTTCCTGTGAAACCCATCCTGTTATACTTTGTATTTGATTATTTTCCTTCTTAAAAGCAATTTTACATGTATCCCATTTAAAAATCAATGAAAGTGGACATTGTCTAAGGGCTTCTCTGTGGGTTGGGGGTGGGTGCTTCCCTCTCCCATTATTCTCTTTGTCTCCTTTGTTTTACCATGATGGTGCAGAGCTGGACCCTGAAGCCTTGCGAGCTTTTATACTGGCATCCTTCCACCTGCCTGTCTGCTGCTGCACCCCCATCAACCACCCATTTATCTCCCTTTCTTCCCTCCCCCTGCCCCCCCGTTCTCTCCCCTAAGCCCATCGCCAGGCCGACACCGTCCCCGGCTTTCTGCTGCCATCGCCACACGCCACCCTTTACGCCAGCATCCACCCAGCTCTAACCGCCACCCACACTCCCACAACTCCATCCTCACAGCTGTCAGGGAGGTTTTCACCCGACAACCACCAGAAAAGTAAAAGAAAGGTCAGCGGCTCCATTTTCTAGCCGCCGCCGTCCCTAACATCACTCCAGACTTTATAGATGCATCATCACAGCGTGTTGCTCACATGCTTGTTGGTGATTATACCCTTTTTAGCTAGAGAACATCAGAAGAAAGCCAAACGGATGCAACAAAAACTTCTAAGAAAAAAAAAAAAAAAGAAATCCCCACATACGTGAAAATAACTATCTTGAGCGTATGAAGAATGTATTTTATGTGGGATTATGATACGAAACCAAAACCTGCTGAGTAATATCAGAAGCACTGAAAATGCCGAGTCACTGATTGCTACACTACGAAAAGGGAACCAAAAGTAAGTACATTTTCTTGAAATTAGCACATTTTTCCTTGATTTAAGCAGGTAAATAAGACTATTCGCCAGTGGAATACGATTTTTTGCACTAAAAATAGGAACAATTAAATCAGGTGCAAGGTATCTAACTATCTTATTTTAGGGGTAAATACACTAATTCCATTGGCAAATAGTCTTATTTAACTGCTCAAATCAAGGAAGAATACACTCATATCAAGAAAATGTTACTTACACCAAATGTCTGGTGATCGTTACCTTTCTGGTTGACTCTCTAACAAACAGGCAGAATTTACGTCTGCAAAAATCTGCCGCTGTCAGTCATTTTATTTGTATTGCCTGTTGAAAGAGAGCAGTCAGAAAGAAAGTGCAGACAAAACTCAGTAAATATGTCGGAGAGAGAAAGATGTAGGGCATTTAGCGAGAAATTGTTAAAAATTGAAAAAAAAATACCAAATGAAAGTAGACGTCGGTACCAACGATTTGATGTAAACTGTACAGCTGGGCTGCACAGTGCGGCAGTAGGCAGCACTGCTGGCTTCAGGCAAGTAAGTCCTGGGTTCAAATCCCGACCTAGGTTTGCATGTTCTCCCTGTGCATGAGTGGGTTCTCTCCTGGTGTACCCCCCCAGTCCAAAAGCAGGACTGTTAAGTTAATGGGTGTCTATAAATCAGCCATAGGGGTTTTTAATCTTTCAAAATCTTAAATTTTAAACGACAAAGATGGATGGATGAGAAATGGACGGATGGAACTGTACAAGTGAGAAAAAAACATGGTGTGGATCAAAGATTTTCCTGTGTGACATCATCCCACAAAACTGATTATTTTGTGAAAAGAAATCTGAATAAAGAAAAAATCCTTAAATTTTTGGCATATTTTATTTTAAAACAAACATAAAATGTTTTAAAATGCCACTTTTCATTAGGTAATGTGTTGTGAAAAGCTTAAATTATGAACGGTGTCTCTCCTGTGCACTAAGCTGGGGAGTTCAAAGACACTCTGTAGGGAAGTGTTCGCTGTAAAAAGAGAACAAAAACTAAAGTTACCTTTAAATGAGGGTATTTTCCCTTAATTTGAGCAGGTAAATAGTCGTATCTCCCAATGGAATGAGTATTTTTACCCCTAAAATGAGATAATTAGATTCACTGAACTAGAACTAACATGATGGAGATGAGATGTTCCCACTTTAAGTGCAAAAATCTTTTTTCATTTGCAAATAATAATTATTTATTTGCTCAAATCAAAGACAAAATCACTCATTTCAAGAACATATTACATACTTTTTGTTCCCTTTTTGCAATGTCTACAATGTCTACAAGTGAATGCAGACGGGGGAAGAAAGAAAAGCAAAATCTCTGTACCGTCGGCCCCCCGTCAACCCCCCCAAACACACACAGACCTGAATAAAGGAGAGCTAAGAGACTGTCTGGGGATGTCAGAAACTGCTGATCTGCTGGGATTTTCACCTACAACCACCTCTCAGGTTTAGAGCAAACGAGAATAAAAACGGCTTGTTGATGTTCAGAGGTCAGAGGACAGGTAGATCAGCTCATGATGATAGAAAGGCCAAAGTGTGTGGACCAAACCCTCAGAGAAACGTCTCCGACACCTTTATAAATGTATTCTAACAACAATTAAGGCAGTTTTTGAGACAAAAAGAGGTCTACCAGGTACCAATACCTGATAAAGTAGTCATTCCAGTGGGAATTATTCCAAAATCTCAGTTTAAATGTGCAGAAAGTGTCTCCTTCCAGGGTTTCCCACAGATACAAAAAAAGCCCATTTTCTGGAGAAAATAGGTTTGATTACCCAGCATGCCAAGAAGTTAGCTGAAAAATTAATCAATGCTTCACTTGACATTAAGATGCAAAGGTTAATTACGCTCTACCTGCCCATAAAATATCCGCACAAAAGGAGCAAAAAAGCTCTCAAACTGATTGGATGACATGTATCTTTTGTGAGTTAGCCTTAACTGCTACAACCGCAGGCCCAAATGAAAACTGGCCTCAGTCACGAGCAAATGGACCGACAACATCACGTAGTTTCCTATTATTACTGTCAGGTAATGTTCCTGCAGTGATCCACAGCATCTTACCGTAGGGGGATTATTTATCTGCCCTGCTTCGCTTGAGTCCTCGGGCTCATGGTGTAAATATTATACAGTTACGTTGAATTATTCGGGTTATTTGAGTACTTGTTCTGTCTAGTTTACAGGCACAAAAATGGAAGAAGGGAAAAGACCAAATTTAGGGTGACGGGCCAAGTGAGCCGGAGCAAAGAAATAGGTCTCCATGTGGATAATTCATTCCTCAAAGATCGCGAGGAAATAAAATGTGCAAATGTGCAAATGTGGGTTTTTTTCTCTGCTTTTTTGCAGAGAGAACGGACGAACCCGGGCCATTTTCCCCCGTCTATCAGGCTGTTTATCTGAGCAGAATGCTGTGGTCCTGATGAGCGAAACGTGGCAGGACATGAGCAACAGTGGCCATTCCACTGAACGGTTGGACTTCCTAGCTTAGGAAAACCTGAACCGTGGCAGCGAGCGTCATCGTAGCTGCAGGCAAGTTCCGCTTCCTGAACAGCAAGGGCGCCCTGACTCAGTGAGACCCCGACCCACTGCTGGATTAGAATCAGCGTCATTGTTTATCCGAGTAAATTATCTGCTCGCAGAAGGAGTCGGTTTAGCACGAGGACAGCTTCCAGCAGGAGCCTTAGCCTCGGTTACAGCAGATCAGTGGCGTTATCTCTCTCTCTCTCTGCAGCATTGTGAAAACCTTTTTTCATGCAAGGGTTAAACGGGCTGCAGCAGAGCATGCACACAGAAAGCGAAATTAAAAAAAAAAACAAAAAAATGGATCTGAGCCCAGCTTGATGGACCTAAACGTGAGGAATTTATGATCAGGCATTGAGAAAGACACAGCCAGGTACTGAGCTTAACAGGACCCCCTCATTCAGACAGCATCTCCCCTCTCAGAGATTGATGAGGGACGGAGGGGGAGGAGGAGATATTGATAAGAGGTGAGCTGGCCGGGGGAAAACACACACACACACACACACACACACACACACACACACACACACACACACACACACACACACACGTGCAGAGCCGTGCATGCAGAGTGCACAAATTGGAGCAGGCTGAGGAGCCCCACTGCAGAATATCGATTGCTGACAGAAAAAAAAAAGCAGCCATGAAGAGGATGTACAAGTGTGCGTGTCTGTGGAAGGGTATCGCTGCTAAAATACACACACAGATTTGATGCAGCAGCATCTGTAGCATGCAGGAAGACAGAGGATTGGGTGAGGGTTAGAGGACTGAGAAAAAAAAAAAGAAGAAGAAGAAGAGAAGGAAAAACCAAACTTGGAGCAGCCGGCCGTCTGCCCGTCAGGTTATAAAAAGCCTGTACAGTATAAGGCACGGTGGAGGTGGCCAGCCAAGATCAATAAGCTGCTGCCGACCTTCAGAGGAGGCAAACACGGCGAGGGAAACATGACTTTCACACCAGGCGAGGAGGATAAATTTATATCTACACAGGTGATGTCTTCAATCAGACACTAAATGAAACTGATGCTGGGTTAATTGTCCGCCCTGCTGCTATATTAGTCCAGAACCTATTGAGCTAAATATCAGGGGGGGGTTTTTCTCTCTCCTCTAAAGAGACGCTTTCCCTCTCTGTGAATTCAGAAGCACTTTTGTCATCGAGCCTCTGGGTGCGATTCAGCTCCGCGCGGAGGCGATCCATAACGTCTCTGTTCCCCGTTCGATTTTTGTCAGGACCTTTTGATAAGCTCTCCGCAGGAGTTTATTCAATGCATAACCCGGAGATCGCCCTGCAAATGTTTTGAGTACAGCCAGCTCAGAAAAAACATTTTACGTGAATTAAGTTTCACCGCATTATGACAACGATTCAGCCCCCGTGCCGTTACACTGCAAAAACGAAACTAAAAATAAGTTCAGTTATCTTAAACTGAGTGTATTTGTCCTTGATTTGAGCGCACAAACAGGATGATTTGCCAATGGAATAAGATTTTTGCACTTAAAATAGGAACAACTCATCTCTAGCATCTTATTTCAAGTGCAGGATATCTAACTATCTTATTTTAGGGATCAAAATACTCATTCCATTGGCAGATCCTCTTATTTACCTGCTCAAATCTAGGACAAATACACTAAGTTCAAGAAAATGTGACTTATTTTTAGTTCCGTTTTTGCAGTGTAGATATTTATCTTGCATTTGGGAAGTGATTGAGGGGAGGAAAGTAAGTAAAAACGACCGGGTTGGAAGGAGGATAAGCACCACCCACTGTCGTAAGAAAATTCAATTCAAATGCAGTTACTTATTTATTTTTTAAATTACCGAAAATCCATAAATCATAACAGTAATCATACAGAGCAGCTGAATTTGAATTTAATAGTTACTGGCCCGTCATAGTTGTTCTGGTATACAGGAACCTTCAGTAGATCTAAGCCGCTGGCAGAGAGGTTCTTATTTTTTCATGCATGTCTGTGTCTCTAAAATGACATTTACATGGGTCTAAATGAGCAGAAATGGAGTGCATTCTGTGAAACATCCTCACCAACGCAATGCGCCTCCTCTATAGGGCATCCAGACTAGGCCAGAGAGACCGGGTGAGTGGTTCTGTCATCCGGGGGAGAGCTCAGCGTAACACCGCTGCTTCTCCACATGGAAGGGAGCCAGCCGGGGGTGGGGGGGGGTAGGGCTTCTGATCAGGACGCCGCCCGGGCGGCTCAGGATTTCTGGTCACGTCCCACCGGGCGGGGAGATCCCCGGGGGAAGAGCCAGAACTCGCTCCAGGGACTCCATATCCCGTGGGGTCCGGGAACGTCTGTGTTTCCCTCCAGGACCGGTTGCCCCCGCAACCCGATCTCAGATAAGAGGCAGACGATGGATGGATGGAGGAGGAGGAGCTTTCCAAGAGAATCCCCCTTTGAGATGAGTGTGATCAAACAATGTTTATACACTGCAAAAACAGAACTAAAAATAAGTAAAATTTTCTTGAAATTAGTGTAATTGCCCCTGATTTGAGCAGGTAAATAAGATTATTTGTCAATGAAAAGAGTATTTTTAACCCTAAAATAAGATAATTAGATGTACTGCACTTGAAATAAGTTGATGGATATGAATTGTTCCTATTATAAGGGCAAAAATCTTATTCCATTGGCAAATTATCTTATTTACCTGCTCAAATAAAGTACAAATACACTACTTTCAAAAAAAAAAAAAACTTATTTTTAGTTCTGTTTTTGCAGTGTATATTTGGTCTTTTTTACAGTGTTCAGTGTGGTTCATGTTATTGCGAATAGTTTTTGGTTATAATGGAAATGCTTTCAAATATAATGCTGTGGCAGCGAAGAGAAAATGTGAGAACGCCTGTCTTTTTCTGTTTGCTCAGGTTGCGGAAGGACCTGTTCTCCTGGTTAAAAAGGCCATCTTAAATCCACTGGATTGAAATTAAATGAAATTGAAATTAAATACAACAATTACATCTCAGATTCTGCCCCACTATTTAGACTTCTCCTAAATTGATTATTTAAAGAAGCTGAAACATGAGTTTCTGTTTAGGTTTTTGAACGGTGAACAGAGAGAGCATCATTAGTACACTCAGTTCACCTTTGCAAGCAAAAGATAATCAGAAAGCAGGTAACCAAAGCCACAATAAAGTAGGATTGTAAAAATAACTGATGTTTCAATATAATCACTACTAAAAAGATTAATTAAAAGATATTCATTTGTGTAAAAAAAAAAAAGCAAGATAAATTGACCGATTCACATTTTCCCAAATTGTTGCACTTCTTCAGAGAATAGCAGAAAACGCTGAACCCCTTCTCTGTAGCCGCTAACAAGACCCAAAACACTGAGCTGCTGCTGGAAGTTTTAAACTCCAGCAGCAAGACATATATGACCCCCTTTAGATGACAAGACAAACAAAAAAATGTGTTTAGAGGTATTTTCACTATGAGGCAGACAGACGGGAGAAGGCGAACTGCTAAACAATGCTACATGCTAGCTGTGCTAACGCTATGATGTCTCAGGGCAACCTAAGAAGGTTCCTCCATTTGGCACCTTCTTTTGATTATGAGCCGATGTGACACGTGAATTTCTCCACTGTGAGATCAATAAAGTGTATCTTATCTTTTCAGTAAAGCTGGAACTACAACAGTGAAGCAGTAAAAAAACCTCCAGGACGATGTAAGCTAATGCTAGCTGTTTAATATTAGCTTCAAGGACACAGGCGGCCCAATGACCGGGTTCTGTTGGTTTGAGCTTCTTCTTTAAGATGCTGTGTTATGAATCAATGTAGAAGCATTTTAATAATCTGACGGCTCGGTCGGCTACTAAATAGTGAAACAACAAAACAAACCAGTCCTCCCTCCATTAATTTAGAGGCTAATGTGGCTACTAATAACACAGGTTCTGGTGGAGCCAGACTGGACCAGACCAGAGAATAAAATAGCAGGAACCGGCAGCGACCCGCCCTGCTGCTCTAGTAGACCACTAAAGAAAAAAAATGTTGTGTAAAATTACCCACAAAATAAAAAGCCTAAAAATTGTACAGGGTTTTGCATGGACCAGATCCTTGTTCACGCTGTAAAATACGGTTTATATGTTTGTTTTGAAACACAACTTATTTTAGTATAGAAAGATCACTTATTTGTCCCTTAGCTATAAAATGTATTTGGATCAACATATAACATGAAATGGAAGTTCACAGTTACACACTACAGATAAGCAGTTAGGCAATAAGCAATTAAGATAAAATTAAATAAAAAAAATCAACGTATAGGATATTAACAGCTATACTATTAGTGTTATCTGGTCTACTGCTTAACTAAACTAAATTAACTATTAAATTATGTATTTCTATAAACGAGGACAGAATTATCCCCTACTTGTTGAGTTCGCCCAAGTTAAGAAAGTTAAAATATTGTCATATTATAACTATTCGTATTTATTGGTGTTAACTAAAAATAATTTCTGTGCCTTCAATAAATGTTGCCATGGTATCGGAAATGTTATGAAGTATTTTTTTCTTAATTCCAATCTGGTGACAACCGTACGATACAGTCTGCAGCGAGGCTCATATCCACATGTTTGTGTGTGTCACATAAAAATGGCCGTCAGCGTATTCAGAAAGAAATAAACCCTGATTGATGGATTTTCTGAGACATTAACCTTCAGGAAGTCTATAAAATTACAGATCAATAATATAACCTCAAATTCTGATCGTCTGAGACTTCAGCTAAATCCCAGCAGCAGATAAGCAGCACAAAAATGTCTAATTTCGGTTTCATACATAAATTAACTGTGAAGACGTCTATGAGAAAAGTACAGATATGAATCTGACCTCGGTAGAACCGGGCACGGCTACAATTACCTGTCTTCAGCAGAACATCCAATGCAGCCAAACACACACTTTCTCCGATTAGTCAAAACAACCAGATCCATGTCATGTATCTGAATGTGTGTGTGGTCCATGAACGTGTCAGAGAGACAGAGCTGCGATACAGACGCTGTGGGAAACGGAGACCAGGGTCATTATTGTATCTGTGTCTACACAGACAGATCCTGACCTTGTTTTAATGTAGAGTAAGCAGGTCAGGTGAGTGCACACATTTATCGTACCTATTTAGGACCTTGCCTGGTATATTCACTAACCTTGTGGAGCCTGAGAGGACGTATGGGCAACAAAACCCAGTCCTAATCCAACAGAAACCGTCTTTTATGGTTGAATTAAGTTTAGTTAGTTGTGGCCAAACTTGATATGTCTCTTTCTAGTCATTCTTTCATAGACTTTAACATTAAACATGCTAACTAAGGCCCGTATGCAGCTCTTAGGTTATCAAATATGGCCTTTATGGAAGACTGGCCAGAGGAAAGCCATTGAACTGGCTTGCAGTTCAGCCCAAGCCAAGAAGTGGACACAGCAGAACCCGTGGAAGGTGTTCTGGTCAAAGACCAAAATTCTACTTTTTGGTTTCCATGCAAAATGCTATATGTGGCCACAAGCTGCACCACCACCAACATACAAACAATGTTTCCATCCACTTATTAGAATTTTGAGCAAACTTTGTTTTGGCGACGCGAAGCGTAAAGTCGTCATACGCTGGTGTTACGCTGCAATAAACAGGAAGTGGAGGTGCCAAATTAACACGGACCCAAGATCAGTAAGGGAGCGAGGCTTTAATGAATGTGTTGTGAGTTAATACGAATTTTGCCGTTTCCAATAATCTTTTCTAATGCAATATTTCAAAATGTGCACTAAAAAAGGTTGATGGAAACACAGCTACTCATGATAAAACAAGGTGGTGGTCAGTGTCCGAAATTAATATCCTGATTCACCAGCCAAGTTGGCCGGTATCAATCAATCAATCAAGCAATCAATCAATCAAGCAATCAATCAAATTTTATTGTCAATTACAATTTGCATTGCAATCGAAAAGTCAGTTCCAGTACAACCGTCCATCACATACACTTAAACAAACAAACATTTGGGGGAACGATTGACTGGTGGTAGATGATTGTGGTAGACGTAAAAATCAACCAGCCAAGCATATTTTTTACCAGCCAAAATATTAATTCTTACTGACTCCTGCTAAATATCTGCACATAATTCCGTACGTAATTAGCCTGAGCTAAACACTAGCTGTTAGCAAACAGACGTGACGTAGTTGCTGTCTCGTGTCACATGTGCGAGTGTTTGTGTACGTACGTGTTTGTTGTCATACAAGCTGAAAGCAGAAGAACGTAAAGAAGCATCCACCCAAATGGCTTTTCTTCAGCAGGGGCAGGGAAGCTAGTCATAGCTGATATGGTAATGGGTGGAGGTAAACAGGGAACGGGCAGAGATTTATCTTTCAACAGAACAACAAACCCTAAACATGCAGCCTAAGCTATTTAAGCATGTTCTTCTGTCAGAGTCCAGAAGTAACTCTGTTAGAACATTTTTGGCAATACTTAAGCACATTTGTTCAAAGATGCTCTTCTTCATCTAATCCGACTGACTTTAAACTACTTTGCAAAAATGAATTTGGAAAAACTTCAGTGTCAAGATGTGGGAATCTGGTGGAGAAAACCCAAAAGACCTGCAGCTGTAATCACAGCGAAACGTGGTTCTAAAACGCTTTGACTTGTTTTCACACCACCTTTTTCATAAAAAAAACCCCACTTACTTGGGATTGAACTAGAATTCAATAGATTAAAAGTCATTGACTTTTAATCTGTCGGCACCACTGACTTGACTATACGCCGTGTATTGGCATAGAAATTGTATTCGCTTCTTTGAAATACGCCTTGAGAGGACATTTGCTGTGCACTGGCACTACACTGCAAATACGAAACTACAAATTTTAAGTACAATTTTCTTCAAATGAGTGTATTTGTCCTTGAATTGAGCATGTAAATAAGATTATTTGCCAATGGAATAAGATATTTGCACCAAGCATATTTTTTTACAAATAGGAACAATGCATCTCCATCATTATTTAGAGGGTAGTATATCTAATTATCTTATTTTAGGGGTCAAAATACTCATTCCATTGGCAGATTGTTTTATTTGCCTGCTCAAACCAAGGACAAATACACTAATTTCAAGAAAATGTGACTTTTTTTTAGTTCTGTTTTTGCAGTGTAACTAAAACGGGCTGAATAGAAAATGGTACTTAACATTGGCTAAACAGTGACTCAGAGTGTGGGTTAGAGGGAGAGTAAATTATTGTAAAGTGTTAAACAAAGTTTGACTCTAACAAAGGATTCCACACAAAAAAAGGGGCGTGGAGAGCAAAGAGCGCCACATAAAGTCATACAGGAATGTTAAAGAGAAGAATAAAAGGTTCTTTATTGAGTTCTCATCTATCACCCAGCCAGTTTTTTTTTTTTTTTTAAGCCATAAACCTGTAGAGGTTGTCCAACCAAGGAATCCGGTAAATATTCAGCCAGGGGAAAAAGCTCCCGTCAGACGGTGAGCCGGCGACCGGTCAGTCAGTCACCTCTGTCCCAATAGCCAGCAGGGGCATAGATAGTGGAGATTAGTGGCGTGTCCAACACTCTGTGCACCACTTAATCCGGTCAGTCACAAATCTGCCTGAAGCATGACGATTAACCCCTTTCCCCTCCAGGAAGCAATCCGAGGAAAACACAGCAAGGATTAGTCCAGGCAAAGGTCACCGCTGGACCATGTCGGCGTCGCCCAGCAAACACCGGCGAACGTCTCGGGAGTCACAACACGCCGACGTGATCCTCACCTCAGACCCGTAACAGAGCTGCACTTGAACTCCGCTCTGCAGTTCTGGAAACTGACCCTAAATCATCCTTAAACTGGCATTATCCAGGGTTTACACCGAGAGACTGGGTCAAAGGACGGAGAGCAAATCTCCTCGGGCCCACTCAGAGTCCTTTATCCAACCGCTTCGGTTTCAGGGCAGACTTAATCTCCGCTTTATTTCCACTATTTGGTGCCTTGCAATGAAACAGGTAAGGAGGACATTCAAAGGAAACACCTGCAGGCAGTAAAAACAAGAGTGCACTGCAAAAAGGGAACAAAAAGTATGTAAAATGTTCTTGAAGTTGGTGTACTTGTCCTTGATTTGAGCCGATAAATCAACTTATCTGCCAATGGAATGAGTATTATTACACCTAAAATAAGATAACTAGATATCCTGCACTTGAAATAAGATGATGTAGATGAGTTGTTCCTATTTTAAGTGCAAAAACCTTATTCCATTGGCAGATAATCTCACTTATCTGCTCAAATCAAGGACAAAGACACTCATTTCAAGAAAATTTGTCTTACTTTTATTTCCTTTTTTGTAGTGTGCAATGACACTACAACTATATGTTTGGACTTTTTGACATACACCAATTTATAGTCATTTTCTTAAAAAGAAAAACTATTCAATTAAACTTTATATTCCCCATCTGACATTTTAGATCCATTTCTTCAGCACAGTATGATCTTCATCTTTCAGGTGCATTTCAGGGAGTTTTCAGCAAAGCAATATTGCCCTTTCAATAGATTTTAGACCAGCTACTAGGAATAGATAAGGAGTTATACTGTATCTTATTACAGGTGGTTTATCAAAGCTCTGCCAGAATATGAATCCATCCATGATATTTTGCTGGTATGATAGTAATATAAACATGAATGGAAATGTCTTCTTGTTTTTATTTTGAAGGAGGAAAAAAATGGCTTCTGAACCAGAAGTAGAACCCAACATCTGCTGCACAGCCTTATAAACAGTCAGCCAGTCAGTAACGGAAGGTTCTCTGTTTGCAGTTTACATTTATTTCTAAGATTAAATTGTTATTAATCATGAAATTTGTGGATTCCTCTTTTTTTTATTATGGAAAAAGGGCATGTGGATTTGTTAAGAGATGAACCAACCAGTTTTTCTGTTCATAACAACCACCAGGTTTCTCTGAGGTCTGATTGGGTGAATCCAGCGACAGGAACCCGTCCTATTTCTCACGACTTTGTTCAAATTACCCAATAAATGCAACAAACAAGAACCCTAAAGGACTAATGTGCTCCAGGTTCCTTCATGGGACGCAGAAATAATGGATCTAGTAGAAAAGATGTGTTCAGTTGATGCATTTAAGGACATAGAAGTAGGAAATCTTAGGCTGTGATGGATTTAAGGAACAATGAGTAAAATTCAAAGGATGATTAATTAGTGTTTGAATTTTTTGGTCTACTTAAGGCAAATGTCTGCTTCTTTTGTCAGTTTCTAATACTGAAAGCAGTATTTTTGTGCGTTTCCAGCAAACAAATAAAAAAAATGACCCTTTTAGGAGTAAAACAAAATATGTTTTTTAAATTATTTGAAAAAGGAGGATAAAAAATACTACAAAATTCTGAACTGCAAGAAACACAATACAATACAAATGTAAGGTGGGGGGAAAAAAGCAAAAACGGACAGAAAAATGATACCAAGGAGCTGTGGACGTGAGAGACTCCAGAAATAGAGAGAGCCACCCCATCCAGAGGATAGAGAGGAAGAGGGGATTAGCAGACTGGCTGTCCATCTTCCCCTGGCCTCCTGTCGTGCATATGGCCAGGTCAGGGAAAACTGGAGTTATTTTGGAGCAGAGTGGAGGGGAGCTAAGTAGATCCTCACATAAGGATTTATTTGAGGAGACTCTCTTCTAGTCCTCCTTAACGGGAGGGAGGAGCGATGCAGGCGGTCTACGAAGCCTTTAACCCTTTAAGTGCCTCAGGGTTAATATTTAGTTTTCATATCAGCGTGGTCGGCTGGAGTTTCACACTTTGCCGCCACAGAGAAATGTCAAAAAGAGTCTTACTTTGTGCCGCTGCGCCCTTTAATGACAAAGTGCCTCTCAGATATGGGAAATTAATCCTGGATTTTCAGCCAAAGGTGCTGACTTCCCACATCAATATTCAACATCCCTTGTAGACGTACGGTTGCTTGGATGAGCTGAATCGGCAAAAAACGGGGGCCGTTTGACCTTCACCTGTAAAAGCGGTCGGCTGCGTTGACCCTGAACAGGAAGGCGTCGGGATCAGAGCGTCAGAGAACCGTCGGCACCGAGGTGGATCTGAATGTCAGCGCAGGGATGTTTGAGCGTCAGAACGAGGGAAGCGTGCACAGAAAAATAAAAAGTTGCACCCACTGTGGGGGGTCTTTGGTTACTGGGTTACAGCATCACTCCTGTCCGCTCAGGACAGGAGTCCTGAGTGGATAGGACTGCACTGCAAAAAGGGGACTAAAAATAAGTTAAAAAAAATACGTGAAATTAGTGTATTTTTGCCTTGCTTTGAGCAGGTAGATAAGACTATTTGCCAATAGAATGAGATTTTTGCACTTAAAACAGGAACAATTCATCTCTAAAATAAGATAATTAGATATAATGCACATGAAATAAGATGATGGAGATAGATTTTTCCTATTTTAAGTGCAAAAATCTTATTCCATTGGCAAATAGTCTTATTTACCTGCTTAAATCAAGGAAATTTACAATAATTTCAAGAAAATTTCACTTACTTTTAGTTCTGTTTTTGCAGTGTGTGGCCATGATTTCAAAGGATGTTCAAATCATGTTGAGGTTATTAAATTAAGCATCGGTGTGGGACAGGATGCCACTGGTGCAATGAGTCCAGTCATGAGACGTCCTCGCTACTAAACGCTCCAGGTTCAGCAGTTAAACGGTTGTAGACCTTCAAGCTTCACCTCACTGCAAAAACAGAACTAAAATAAGTTAAAATCTTCTTGAAATTAGTGTATTTTTCCTTTATTTGAGCAGGTAAATAAGATAATCTGCCAATGGAATAAGATTTTTGCACTTAAAATAGGAAGAACTCATCTCCATCAACTTATTTCAAGTGCATTATATCTAATTATCTTATTTTAGGGGTAAAATGACTCCTTCCATTGGCAGATAATCTTATTTACCTGCTCAAATCAAGGACAAATACACTAATTTCAAGAAAATTGTACTTATTTTTAGTTCTGTTTTTGCAGTGCTGGCCTTCAGGTTTGCTCGGGAACAGTGCCTGGAGAGTTTGACGGAAAGGTTTTCCACAGCCAAGCAGCTGCATCCAGGCTTCGCATCAAGAGAGAAGCGAAACGTTGGACGTTCTGGTGTCTAAAGCCATGGAGACAGAATGAGACAACCAAACACCTCATTCTGGTCCTCAGGTGGATGAGTCTGAGTCTGTGAAGTTTTAAACTACAGCGTGAATCTGTTTCACTGGCACTGATTTATGCTCTGAACATACGCTTTTAAGAGTTTTATCCCTGCAGGATGCTTTTGCCTTACAGCCCTGACCACCAACACCTCAGAGGGGAACAGCAGAAAACCTTTAACATCCACAGCAACAAAGAAGACTTGAAGATCCAATCAGCAGAGAGTACACTGCAAAAAGCGAACTAAAAGTAAGAAAAAATTTTCTTGAAATGAGTGTATTTTTCCTTGATTTGAGAAGCTAAATAAGACTATTTGCCAATGGAATGAGTATTTTTACCCCTAAAATTAGATAATTAGATATCCTACCCTTGAAATAAGATGATGTAGATGAATTGTTCCTATTTTAAGTGCTAATAATCTTATTCCATTGCCAAATAGTCTCATTTAGCTCCTCAAATCAAAGAAAAATACACAAATTTTAAGAAAATTTCACAAACTTTTACTTCCGTTTTTACAGTGTAAAACACAGGTAAGACTCAAGCTCCTGTTTAGTTGCTCCATGCCAGCTCTGCACCAAAACAATTGTATAAAACATGCATTAAAACCATTCAAATGTATTTAATTATGAGTTAACATGTCTGCACTAGAACGAAAATAAAAAGGTCTCTGTTTGAGTTGTGCGGCTGAAACGTTTGGTGCAATCAGCAGAGAATATGAATACCTTGGAAACCCTTATTTTAACACGTACCCTCTAATGGTTCAGGAACCATTGTAGAAGTGCTAAAACAACTTCATTTAACCTCTTAGTTGTCCAAATTACAATTTAATAAAGCATCTTTGAAATGAGATTGAAAGGAAAACGGAGGCTGACTGCAGAAAGGTGAAATCTCACACCTTAGATAAATTAAAGGTTTTGTAGCTGCCTCCAGAACTGCCTTCTCTGCCGATTCTCAGACGTGACCAACCCTTTAAAACCAGTTCCAGGTTAGAACAACATCAGCATCAGACCTGAACGGAGCAACTGTTGCTCTACGTCGATCCGGGAAGGGTTAGACGACCCTTTGCTAATCACTCACTCCGCAGAAAGAACGATTATTCACAAGCGGAAAACATTTGGTTCAGCTGCCGATCTTCTCAGAAGTGGCAGCTGATGCCGAGGGAAACCACTACCACAGAATCTACAGTATCTCCTCTGCCTTAGTTTGCCTTTTAACCAACCCAGTGCTCCCGTTTCTAACCTACACGTTGCTCTTCTCTCTTGTCGTGTTGTGGTTATTAGTTTTCATGCATTATGGAGGCATTCGTAAATGATATTAATACATGTGTAAGTGAATTCATGAATATATTATTTTCTGAAAGCTTTGTTTTAGGCTCTACTTCCATGTATTTTGGTTCTTGTTTCCATTCAGAAAACTTGAGTCTAAAATATAACAGATTAGACTGCAAAAAGGGAACTAAAAGTAAGTTTTCAAGAAATTAGTGCATTTGTCCTTGATTTTTTTCAAATAATCTGCCAATGGAATAAGATTTTCCACTTAACATAGGAACAACTCATCTCCATCATCTTATTTCAAGTGCAGAATATCTAATTATCTTATTATAGGGGTAAAAATACCCATTCCATTGGCAGATAATCTTATTTACCTGCTCAAATCAGGGAAAAATACACACATTTTAAGAAATTGTACTTATTTTTGGTTCCCTTTTTGCCATGTAGGGCCCAAAATCAAACAAACTCTCTAAGACAACACGGCCTCCTGTCGTAAACATCTCCTGGACTCAAACGGACTGGTGCTGTGAGACATCGTGTGGCGCTGTCACGGGTATGAGGCAACCCAAACTAAAACGGTACGCAATGACGAAGGGGCACAATGACCAGAGTAACAGTGACAAGTGGCCATAATGTCTGGAGAAAACCCAAAAACGGCTCATACCAACTGTCCGGCACAGAAACCTTGAACTGCTCTGCACAGTAAAGTGTTGCAGAGGAGAAATGCGAGGCCGTCTGTCCAGCATCTGAGGCTCAGGCTTGACCTGGTGATGCTTGCAACTAGAGGGACAGACTGAAAAACCTTCAGCAGCAACGCGAGAGACAACTTCAAGCTGTTGCATCAACGGGTGACGGTTTCACACCTCTCCAAGCGGGTTTGGTGTTTTGCGTGTTTGGTTCTGCTGCTGGATTTAAGAGAAGTTTAGAAGCCAAACACCAGATTTGATCACATGCTGACATGTAAAACTGATCATGATGCAGACTGTACTGCCATTCGGGTTGACTCTGCAACGCCCAGCACACTTCGGCCGTGAACTGCAGACGGCAGCCGGGGGGGAACCGGAGGGTTGACACACAGATCCGCACAGGATCACAGGAAGCTGCTGATACCTGGGCGCGTGGCACGCCGCGCGCAGGCTTGGTCATTCCTTAGCAACCAGCCGCCCAGCATCCGGCCACTGGCTCACGCGCGGACGTCCCGCAAAAGCAGCGCGGCGCGCGCCGGGGCCATCGCGGAACAATGTGCGCACGCGGGGCAGCAGCACGCTCGTGAATAACGATGATGATGGTGATGACGATGATGATGATGAGCCTGCGGCAGGACGGAGCGGCCCGGTGGACCCACACAATGACCCGAGGAGCAGCCTCAGCTCCTCACTCACCGGGCGCACAGCGCGCTGCGGCGGCGCCAACCTGCGCCAAATGTCGGCCCCTTCGCCTTTCTGCCCGGTTCTGTTGACTGAGCAGCGCTCCAGAGCGGCACCGAGGACCGGGCGGCGGCGGCGGCGGCGGCAGCTCGCCGGTACGCATGAAGCAGACAGAGCAGCAGAGCCTGAGCCGGAGGAAAACACTCCGGAACGCACCGATAAATAAATAATAATAAAGCGCATGCCGAAGACGCCTTCTTACCTTCACTTCTCCGAGATTACGATCATGAACCTCCGCCTTCTTGTTTTATCTTGTTTTTTTTAGCGCTAAAAAGGTTTATTAATTCGCTTTCAGGTTTTTTTTTTTTCTTCCTTCTACACTGAGTATTTAAATGGACAGTATATGCTGCTGTACACAGGCAGGGAGTGAGCGCACTCACCGGGACCCTCAAGACTCTGTGGCAACCGGAGGGGGCGGGGCCATAGCTGATGACATCACAGAGGGCGGTAGAGAAAAGGAGGTGAGGTGGGGGGGTATTTTCCTCCAGACCAAATCCAGTGAACCTGAGGGACTTGAGAATCCCTCAAAGTAGAAATCAAATAATTTTCATTCTCAGGTGCTGGAAGGCGTAAAAAAAACGGAGTCCTGCAAGGTGCAGCTGGGGAGCCGCAAGTCCGAGGGCCCAATGCGTTACTCTAAAGGTCTGACACCATGCTGCTACCACATTTACTATTTTATCGCCATTTGCAAACAATTTGGGAGTTATTTCTGTATGAGAACCAGAAATTCCTGCCGGTTTTCTCAGCAAACGGGAATTAGAGATGTTACTGCTCAGCGGCGGTATGATTTGGACAAACTAAGCGTCGCTTTATGGCCACCATCAGGCTTGGTAGTGGTGGTTTAACGTCTGAAGGGTCAGCTGCTCACTACATCAGGAATCACACAGTAGCTCATTACAACTCAGGAGTTTTGTGGGTCTGAAATACGCAATAAATCCATTATTTTTTATTTAATTTTAACCAAATCAGGACAACTCGTGTTTCCAAACGTCCTGCAACAGGAAGTGCCGATGTTTGGCCACATTTCAACGTTTCCCCACAGCGCAACCGGGCCAGAACCTGGATCTCGGTCCCCAAAGACGGAGACAAACGTGCAACAGCTTCCCTGGAAGAGGATCAAGACGCTGGAGTTGGATAAAACGCTGAGTTAATAAAGCCACACAAACGGAAACTCCACTGCAGCGAGCAGAAGCCCCCCGAAAAATAATAAGTGGATATGAATATTTCAGATCATGGTTGCTGGAGGTGGTTCTGCAGCCACTGGACCGTCACACATTGCTTCTGCGATTCAGATCAGTTTTCCTTCAATATGTTTGATATTTCTAGACTGTGCATCTCTGTATTCGCTTCATTTTAAATCTTAACTTTTATTATTTAAACATGATTAGTAAATGTCTACAAAATAAATAGGTGTCTTTTTAATGTGGTTGTATTTGTTGCTCTGCTACAGTAAAAATAAACAAAAAGATTTAAAAAAGAAACTAAATACACAAGAACTATTGACATATTTTTGATAACAAAGCTCCAGAATTCAACGGAAAGCAATTAGAGTGACTGTAAAAGTGGGAGCGTCTCTTTAAACATTAGATGTCCCCTTTTTTGTCAGATCTACACAGCAAAGCTGCCCCCTACAGGCGGAGGGGGGAAGTGAGCTCCGGTCCAAGCAGAGCAGAAGAGCTGCAGACTGGGGTTAAAAACTGCTAATCTGTTCAGTGAGTGAGCCTCGCAGCCCCAAAACTCACTGAATATTCTCCAGAACGCCGTTCACCAGCAGCCAAACAAAAAGAAAAGCCCCAAACGACTGCGTCTGTGGCGCGTACTGACCAGCAAAGCAGCAGTGCCATGGAAACAGAGCCGCACGTTACATCTCCTCTGGGCTTTAAGTTCAATGCACACGCGGCCATCAACCATTTTCCACCAACCTCTTGTGCACAAGTGTTAACAATGTGTTTATTTTAATCCTTATTTGTTCCCACGGTGCGTGCATGTTTCCTCTGGTCTGAGCTGCACCCGCCTCGTTCTCTGACGTTTTCCAGAGAAGACCAAGAAGCAGTTTGTTATTTATCTTCAGATGCTGGCAGGCTGCATCAGAGAAGGGAAAATGCTGGGAAACAAGGCTTCACTGTTGCTTTTTTTGTATCAATAAAGCGTATGTGTGGTGCACTTAGAGAGCACAGAGGGGATTTCCCTCGCAGCCCTGTTTCCATGGCTTTTCCTGCTTTATTGGACTTGAGCACACCAGAGGATCAGAGCAGATGGCACGAGGATGAGGCGTGTTAAAGGTCGCGCCCCTGGTGGAAACGCATCCTGAAGGATCCGAGAGGAGGACAGCGACCCGTTCTTCTGGGTGGGACTTCTTCAGAACCGTAAAAACCCGGAAATGTGTGCCGCAGCTAATCGATTCACGCAGTTAATATTAAAAGGTGTCGACGCGAAACGCCCCGCGGCTCTGAGGCGTCTCCTCGAGTTCTTCTGTTTCTGCAACAACCTGACATGGATGCCTGGAAACAGAATAAGTTACACAATTGTCTTCACGGAGGCACCGAAAATGACGACGACGATGATAACGGTAGGCTTTAAAATTTAAAAAGACCAGGCAGGACGCCGGGGCCACCATTGTTTAAGCACTTTTACAACTATATTAACATCCTCTGCTTGTGTACAAACAGCAAAGCTCTCTTAAGCCGAACCACAAATGGGTTTTGTACATCAATTATCGGGAGTTGAGTGAACAAAAAAAAAACAATTTTAACAGAAAACAGAAAACAAAGTACATTTCAAACCGCAAACACCATCTGTCCGTCGCCTGTAGCTGCTTTTCCTTGCAGGGTAGCAGAGGGCTGGTGCCAACCTGCACCCTGGACAGGTGGCCGGTCCACCACAGGGCAGCAGAACACGCACAGAACCACGGCTAACCCAGCAGTCCTGCTTTTGGACTAAGGAAGCCACAGTACCCACAGAGAACCCAATGCATGCACAGGCAGAACATGCAGAAAGGCCGGGATTCAAACCCAGGACCTTCTTGCTGCAAGGCAACAAAATATGAATGTATGTTTTTTTTTTATCGTCGGGTCCAATCGGGTCCACTGAGAGAACAGTGAGCAGGTTTCTGACGCTGGCTCGTTTAGCATCAACCTGAAAGCCTGATTCGATTTCCAGCAACTGCAGCAACATGTTTGCTGAAAAACAAAGCAACTGGACTTGTTTTCCGTAGTTGAAGACGTTTTACTTCCTCTCCAGGAAGCTTTCTCAATTCAAAAAGTCTGGAGTAATGTGGAGTAACAAGCTTTATACCATTGCCCAACAAAGGCCTTGTAATGGCTTAGATAACATGCAAATTCAACAGAAACAGGTCCATCCCTTAGTAATGGGCGGTCGTTAAAGTCATTAAGACAGCAGATTGAACCAAAACTGGTCCACTCCTCTGTAACGAGGAGTCGTTAGGGTCGTTATTGGCTTGTCTTAAAGGAACAATGTTTTGATCACACATATGAGGATGAGAATTGAGGTGATGATTGGCCGGAATTAATCCTATAGCTGCATTATAGGTTTGTGAGAGTTGGAACCTAAGGCCTCCTCCTCTGTTTAAGGTTGGTCTTTCTCTCTTAATGTAGATGGCTTCCTTCACACCCCTTTCAAAGCATCTGTCTTCTTTGACCAACATGTGGACATTTTGGTCCTCAAAAGAGTGTCCTTTGTCCTTTAGGTGTAAGTGGACAGCAGAGTCTTGTCCTGAGGAGGTAGCTCTCCTGTGTTGAGCCATGCGTCTGTGGAGAGGCCTTTGTTTGCCAGTTGTATAAAGCTTGTTACTCCACATTACTCCAGACGTTTTGAATTGAGAAAGCTTCCGGGAGAGGAAGCGAAACGTCTTCAACTACGGAAAACAAGTCCAGTTGCTTTGTTTTTTACCTTTTTTTGGAATGACCATGACCTGGATAACTGAGAATCTTCACCAGCATGTTTGCTGAAACAACCGAGCAGAGAAACGTGTTTTTTTTTTTTTTTTTTTTTTATGTCTTCAGCTCAAAAAGTGAAACAAAACAATCAACGCTTCGCATTAAAGGTGCTTTACAAACTAAACCAGGAGTCCTGCAACACACACACACACACACACACCCCTCCTCCCTAAATTAATGAAATGTCTTTTCTCTGGAGGTAGCTGCGGTAATGGGCAGAGAGAGGGAGGCCACCAATGATAATGAAGCATGTCCCTCTCTGAGCCCCCCCCCCCCAAACATCCCTCACAGTCACAGGAAAATGTTCCCTCCTTTCAAACGTTGCATCTATACCCCTCATGTTCCTCTTTCTGCATCTCCCTCGTCTTCGTTGTCTCTTCTCCTCTCTCTCCTCCTCCGTTTCCACCCTTCCACCACATTGTCTGCACCCCCCCCCCCCCCCCCCCCACTTGCCCCCCACCCCCCTGCCAGGAAGCATCCAGGCTAATTTCCTCCTCTTATTGAATTGGGACGAGGGGCGGATGGAGGGGAAGGAGAAAGGGATGGGCAGATGAACGGAGGCCTGGGATGTGTGCTAATGGAAGCAGTGGAGGACCGGGACGCCTCCGTCCTTCGTCCTCAGTCCATGTTCGGGTTCATCTTGGGTGGCTTCCCACTTCAGGAGCCAGAAATCCACCCTGAACCGGACTTTTGGGATGGACGACGACCCAGAGAGGGAGCTCTGTGGTGGAAGGATGCTCAGCATATTTTATTTCACTCATCTCCCAGTTGCTACTTCTCTGTGGGTCAATTTTTTTATGTTAACTCTAAATTTAGACACAAGCATTTGGCTTTTGATTTGCAGATATAACATTTAAACTTGAAGAATATCAGTGTTTTTACAGAGCAAATACATTATTAAAGTGAGCCAACCTGAAGGGGAATGTTTAACTGAAGAAAGGGACGTAGTGACTCTTTATGCTGCGCTACCATCAAAAAGTTGTTTGTTGTTTTTAGAAGATTTTAACAGATATTTTCCTGTGTTTATGTTCTGAGATACAGGTTAAAGCGATGACAGCTGTCAAGGATGGTGGACGGTTCACAAAATCAGAGTTTGAATGGAGCAAAAGCTCCAGCAGCACATTTCCAATGTTTGCAGCCGTTGGCTTTTAAACCCTGACCGCTATCAAGACAATCTGGGATTAATGCCGCGTTAGACGAGCCACTCCGCGCCACGGGACAAAATTCGGATAAACGGCCCCGCCTTCAGGGCCCCACAGAAGACAGACAGCCTAGGCAGACTGACGGTAACGCACCTTTCTGACTCTTAGGTGAAAGCAGGAATGTATCTCTCTCCTGCTGAGGAGTTCACTGCAAAAACGCAACTAAAAATAAGCAAAATTTTCTTAAAATTTGTGTATCTGTCCTTGATTTGAGCAGGTAAATAAGACTATCTGCCAATGGAATAAGATTTTTGCACTTAAAATAGGAACAAATCATCTCCATCATCTTATTTCAAGTGCAGGATGTCTAATTATCTTATTTTAGGGGTCAAAATACTCATTCCATTGGCAGATAATATCATTTACCTGCTCAAATCAAGGAGAAAAACCCAAATTTTAAGAACATTTTACTTATTTTTAGGTCGGTTTTTGCAGTGTTCAGCCTCATTCCGGCGTCAGAGCGACTCGGACAAAAGACCGCGACCTTCCCGCTTGTTCAGAGCGCTCTGCAGCCTTCTCCCAAACACACACACACACTGCATGGTTATACACGGCTGCAGCATGCAGGCTGCTGGGTCGACGCAGCTCTTTGTTTAGTTGAGATTCTATTCAAGGAGTTTATTCACTGCACCGTTTAATACGCTGCAGAAAGGGGAACTAAAAGTCATTAAAGGTTTCTTGAAATGAGTGAATCTGTCCTTGATTTGAGCATTGGAAATAAAATGATCTGCTAAAATAGGAAAGTTTTGGAGTCAAATTAATATTAACTGTCAAAATTGATTTTTCTTATTTCTTTGGTTTCTTGTCACGATACAAAAAAAATACCACCTAAATGGGGCTTCTGGGACTTTTGTTAGAAATATGTTGTTTATTGTGTGCAACGTTTGCAAAACCCGTAAAAAGGGAACAAAAAGTACATAAAATGTTCTTGAAATTAGTGAGTTAGTCATTGATTTAAGTCAATAATCTTATTAGCAAATGGAAAAAGATTTTTGCACTTACAATAGGAACAAATCATCAGCATCATGTTATTTCAAGTGCAGGATGTCTAATTATCTTATTTTAGGGGTAAAAATACTTATTCCATTGGCAAATTAGATTAGATTAGATTCAACTTTATTGTCATTACACAGGTACAGGGCAGCAAAATGCAGTTTAGGTCTAACCAGAAGTGCAATGGCAGCAAGTGCAGGATAAACAATGGTTCCATAAGTACAGGACATGGATTTTTACTGAATAAATATAGAGATGTATACTATTATAGAGAGAATTTTACTGATAGATTTGTCCTATGAGTATAATATATAGATAACTAGTATTGTGAACTAAATTTACATCTGGATATGTACCGAATATAATATACAGGTGGATATTACAATAGCACAATAATCTTATATATAAGATTATTTACCTGCTCAAATCAAGGACAAATACACAAATTTCCAGAAAATTTGACTTAATTTTAGTTCCGTTTCTGCAGTTTAAAGGCTCCGCTACACTGATGTGTTCGATGCAAACTTAGGAGACATTCCAGAAAACGAGAGCAGGGAGTCACACCACCATATTTTCCTTCGTCTCTTATTCTGCAGCTGCAGAGCTCAGCCGATCATTTCTGATTCATTTTTGTTATTTTCTACCAAGCATAGCGACAGAATAGCACGCTGATTACTGCAGCTTTCTTCTTGTTGCTTTGCTTTTCATGAATTTGCATGAAGCTACCCCCAACTGGCCTGATAAAGAAAAGTGTGGCATAAAAAAAAAAATTATACAATGTTTATTACATTTACACAAAAACTATCTCTGCAGACTATGCAGGGGTTTGTGTGAGAGAAGCCGGTCAAAGCTTTAATCGGTTATGGACGACTGAACTTCATCTTTCACTGTTTTCACAGTTAAAAGTGTGATGATGTCACACACTTTAGCTTTTTGGTCCTGTAAAATATTCAGAAACTTGCTGATTAAAATTATTTTCGTGCCCATAGTTTCATCTCCACACATATGTCTTGTGGACATTTTAGTCCTTTTTGTCTCATACGTCTCCTTTCTTGCTTTTAAAGGCTTTTTTTTTTTTAAATTTGAATCATCGTTTTGAACAAGTAGCTCTGTGTCAGTCTCCACCTGGCAGCCTTCCTATTTAAGCAAACCAGCTTAAAATGTTGATTTTCTAATATTATTTTGCATTTCAGGGAGTTTTCTGTAGTTGACTTCAAAATTTGAGCTAAAAAAAAAAAAAAAAGAGTTGTTAGCATTCACACAGCATTTTCACGGAAAATGCAAATTTTTATAGTTCTTGTCAAGTTTCAGCCCTAAACGTTTAGTAGTAGAGTAGACATATAGGCATTAAAATAAATCTATTTGATTATGCAATAGTATTTAAATATTTTGTCTGAACATTGTAGAACTGTACAACCCTGACATTTCCAATCATTAAGCTTCACGTGTCCCTACATCAGAGCCAGAGACGCACCGATCTTGACTAATTAGCTGGATCGAATATCGGATGATTGATGCCGATCCAGCATTCTGATCCAGTCATTTATTTTGTTATTAATATCATAGGCAGCAATACAGTAACGGCGATCTAGTCACTTCTATGTTTCCAACGGCGGTTACGCAGAGAAGCTAGCGGTAAGCAAACACAGATGGGCCGATCGCCGGACCGAGCCACGTCTGCTATTTGGGAACATTTCAATACGCCAACAAGTCCGACTGCAACACGCAGCATCTGCTAAGCATGAGCTGCGAGGGGGGTGATAAAGTTGGTAAATTCAACACCACAAACTTAAATAAGCACCACTCTAAAGAACAAGCAGAACTTTCTTTAACAATATTTATGTCAAGCCTGATAACTTCACTCACATGGCATGGTACACGGTTTATTCGTATAACAGTAGAATCGGATCGGTATCGGCCGAGACGCTTAGCACAGGTATCGGATCGGAAAAAAAATGGATCAGTGCATCTTCAGAGCAAAGAACATTGAACTAGAATGATGAAGACTTGCTGAAATACAGAGCCGGTCCCGGATCCTTTGAGGCCCTGGTTAGAATTTGAATTTGGGGCCCATTTCCAGTTCACATCATTTCCTAAATAAGCTGCTGCAGGTAAATACTGGAACAAAGATCATTTCACCTTTGATTTGGTATGTGGTGCCCAGACACTCAGTACCTCAGATTGAACTATAAAGACTTTCCTTGGTAGCATTAATGAAATCCTGAATTCAAATTTGCCATTTCGAAGAAGAAATTTTAGTTTGTTTAATTGTTCAGTTTTGAAATCTACTGGGTATATTCGATTAGCCTGTGAACTCAGAGCTCAGGTCAAACAAAGTGTTTTGTTGCAGAGCTAAATGCTATCAGCAATATCAGTCAATAGTCCTTTTTCTCTTAATTTCACGCATTCAGGTGCAAAAGGAAAACATTTATTTGATCCGAAAGTGATTTAAAAGATCTCTTTTTAAAATGTTTTGTCCCATTTTCTTTGCTTTTATTGTACTCGCTACTTTATACTTGTGTGCTTTATCTGCATTTTATTGTTCTTGTTTTTTTACTTATTGTTTTATTGAGCGCAGCACTGAGATTTTCTGTAAATGTAAAGTGTGTTATAAGATTGATTGTAGTTATTTGTATTGCTAAACTGCAGCATTATTGGATACTGAATGTGTAATTCTGCCTTCATAAGGCATTCTTGTACATTTAGTTGGGAAAATCTGTCTTCAGAGTAGGAATTCATTCTGTGCAATAGGCCGGACCCTCTTGGAGCCCCCTGCTGGACTGGGCCCCCATATTCCTTCTTACTTGGGCCGGCTCGTCTGAAATAGTAAAAATACTAAGATCACCAGAAGATTACTTAGAAATCTTGGGTCGGTCCAAAACTAGAACACATTCCTGGTTCTCAAATATCCAAGTTTCCTGGACGGCTTTTTCACTCTGTGACATTTTTGCATTTTAATTGCGCTTCTAAGCATCTGTAGGCAACAGAAAGCCTTTCCAAATTGTAATGTTCCCATAGACTGCGTATTAAACCAAGGCTTCATCAATGTTCATTTAGGTTGGTCTTAAATTGTCGCTGTTCTCCATTTCCAGCCAGGATCAGGTGCGTCACCCCCGCTTTGGTCGGCGCCTCTGAGCAGATCTGCAGAATACAGGCACAGCGCTACAGACGCTGGACACCGGAGCCCGCCTCATTAAAAGCGCAGAGGAGAAAAACAGCAGCAGCATGTTTTATTTATCCTACATGGGAAACATCCGATGCATGACTGCAGATCAATACGGGTCCTCAGGCCTGACCGGAAGCTTCGGCTCTGCTGTTAAAGGGAATCTGAAACATCGCCGCTGAGGACGGCCACAACAAGTCAGAGTTTTCTCTTCAAGCTGATAAAATGATCCAGATTTTACGGAAACTGCTTCAGGACCGTGTCTGAGACCTGCAGACAAGACAGCGAGACACATCTGCATCCCGGAGTAAATTGGCCCTTCGGTGTTCATCTCTCTCTCTCCTCGACTAATTAACTCCTCGCTCAGAGGCTTCGCTTAATTGGAACGAGCTAAAGCCTCGGTTCCTCTGCACGGCGAGTGCGGCGTGCCGATAGCCGCAGCGGCGCTGAGAGAAGCGGAGGAAACGATTACAGCAGAACCCGCTCCGTCCACACCGCCCCGGTCCGGGTTCAGCTCCGGGTTTTACCTGCCGACTGTAACGCATCGGTGCAGAAAGGGCTACGGCGTTCTGAATGTGTGGCTTTCAATGCACTTAAAGCATTACACGGAGTGCAGGATGTTTGTAATCCCTCGCTGAGCCTCGGTCCGGTTTAATAATCAGAGCTGAAGGAGGAGGACTGAGCCGCTAAGGTTCCCTCTCCGGAGACCCGGGTCAGAGCAGGAGCAGCAGCAAAGCAAACAGCCCAGGAAGACAAAGGATACTAGATCCACTCATCACTGTTTCTGGGTCTTCAGTGATTTATCGCAACCTTTCGTTTACCAGGCGGAACGATTATACTGATAATAATGATTCAAATGTCAAGAATCGATTTGACTCTCGAGATTTACAATCAATTATTTTGCAATCCGGTCTCAAATTGGATTGCTGTTATTGGAAATATTTATTAGCTGCTACCTGAATTACAAGAATGTGTAGGTATGCAACGTACTGATACTGGTATTATATTAACGTTCAACAACAAATGAATGAAGTAATGGTAGTTAATGGCGGCTGTAAGGACCAAATCTGTCCCTGAATGTTGAGACAAATGCTTCCAGAAACACGCGGTGGGGCAGAAAACCCAAACACATCCAGGGCAGAAAACAGAGAAGGGCAGATTAAAATATGATTTTAAAAATTCTCCTACCGGTATGAGAACCCTTGTGTCAAACATCCTGTCAGGATTATGCAAAATGTCTACTGATGGCCACTAAAAGCAGGCGGTCGTGGTTGTAGTTCATGTACTGAACACTTTCAGACACCTCTGTTTTCATGTTGGTTACACCTCTGACTACAAATGCTGTCTGCAAGGGTAAAAAAAAAACTAATATTCCCCGACACAATGCATACACTGCAAAAAGGGAACTAAAAGTAAGTAAAACCTTCTTGAAATTAGTGTATTTTTCCTTGATTTGAGCAGCTATTTGCCAATGGAATCAGTATTTTTACCCCTAAAATAAGATAATTAGACATCCTGCACTTGAAATAAGGTGGAGATGAGTTGTTCTTATTTTAAGTCCAAAAATCTTATTCCATTGGCAGATAGTCTTATTTAGCTGCTGAAATCAAGGAAACATACACTAATTTCAAGAAGATTTTACTCACTTTTAGTTCCTTTTTTTGCAGTGTAGAAACTCAATCTGAGATGCTGATCCCTGTTCCATGTCCAAATGTTTGTGTTCTAAAAGGAAAAATTAACAAACCAGCATCGCTGCTACAGTTACATCCAGTAAACCTGCCGTTTATGGGGGAGTAATTAAATGTCCATTCAACTGAGACAAGAAGATACTAAAGCGCCAATTCTTCTTCTTGATGGTTTTAAACGAAGGAGTGGGAGTTTTTGTCCCCACCAGGGCGTCCGCGGTTCTCCAGGTTCTCCTCCCACTCAGCTGTCACAAACGATTCGTGAGCGGACGGAGGAACCCTCGCGCCCTGACCTGCTCCCTGCGAGCAAGGCATCGGCAGAACACACCGGGGGGAGGCTGCTGCAGAACCCGAGACCGCCACCAGAACCAGAGACGGCGTGACGGAGGGAGGAGGCGGGCCTACCTGGTTGTTGTTGCTCATCAAGTGCAGCTTCATCTGTTTCATGTAGGTGGTGGTGAGAGGCACGTTGAAGTCTATCGCCTCCGGAGCCAGAGAGGCGGGTCTGTTGTTTTCTGCCGAGAAAAACAGGAGAAACCAATGTTCAATAACCGGGAAACATAAACGAAGCGTTAGATAAAATACAAGAAAAAGGCACAAACATCTAAACAACTCGCCACTAGCATGGATGGGAGGCACAAACTCAGCAGAGAATCAAAATATACTGAAGGATCGATGTGTAGATGTGCACATTAAAATTAAAAAAACGACCGAAAATCCATTAAAATTATATCATCATACATAAAAATACATAAAATATTAGTAACGTGCATTAACAAGCAGGCTTTTTGGATTTCTCAGTCAATCCCAGAGATATGAACAGTGCCTTGTCTGTCTTTACGTTGAATTTAGTCTACAAACACTGCAAAAACAGAACTAAGAACAAGTATTTTTTTCTTGAAATGAATGTATTTGTACTTTATTTGAGCAGGTAAATAAGATAATTTACCAATGGAATAAGATTTTTGCACTTAAAATAGGAACAACTCATCTCAATCAACTTATTTCAAGTGCATTACATCTAATTATCTTATTTTATGGGTAAAAATACTCTTTCCATTGACAGATAATCTTATTTACCTGCTCAAATCAGGGACAAATGCACTAATCTTAAGAATATTTTACTTATTTTTAGTTCTGTGTTTGCAGTGAATCAAGTTGTTTGAACATTTTATTTTAGAAACCTTGGTTTTTATTTTCTAGACAGGAAATAAACAACAAAAAAGGTCACCCCTTCTGGATCTCCTCGGTTTTTGCTTGTTTCACATCATCAAATACATTTTAATATTAGATAAAAAAATGGCCTGACTAAATACAAAAAAAAGGACTTTTCAAAAGATGATTTTATTCATTACGAGAAACAAAAACAGCTATTCAGAGCAGCCACACGTGGGCCTGATTCCTGTCAGGCCTGCAGAACCAAGAAAACACCTAAACAGAACCGGCGTGACAACATGAAGTAGGCTGAAAGGTCTGGCATGTGGTGAACCTCCCCAGGAGAGAAGAGAACATCCATCGTCATTTTTTCATTGCAGGAACTTTCCGCCATTACCCACGATTATGAAAGCACAATTTTAGGTGAGTAATTTAAATTTCCACGGTCTACGCTTTCCTGGACCTGAGGTCCTGGTCTGGGGGGGTTAAGACTTTCAGATTACCAGGATTGTTGAGGGGCAGGTTATGTGATCAGTAACTATCATTGAATTCAATTCAATTCAATTCAATTTTATTTATTTAGCGCCAATTCATGATCCACATCACATCAAGGCTCTTTCCAAAGTCAGACTCCATCAGATCCTCCAGGTTGGTCAGAAAGTTTCCTCTCTAAGGAAACCCAGCAGGTTGCATCAAGTCTCTCAAAGCAGCATTCACTCCTCCTGAAAGAGCGTAGAGCCACAGTGGACAGTCGTCTGCATTGTTGATGGCTTTGCAGCAATCCCTCATACTGAGCATGCATGAAGCGACAGTGGAGAGGAAAACTCCCCTTTACGGGTTGTTTTTCTTTTCTTGGTCGAACCTTTCCTGTAATGTTGTGACTTGTGCTCACCTGTCATATCAAAAGATCTGCAATTTCTACATTATACAAAATTCATATTTAGGCGTACTTTTGGTGATTGAGAATGGACCAAAGGAAGAGGACAAACCTTTGGTTTCTTATTACCGCCACCTGCTGGACTGGAAATGTAATGCAGTTTTACTCACAACTCCTCCATAGGTCATTAGGTTGATTTAAAAATAGCTTTCCGTGCAGTGGACACAGAAATCACACAGATTTCCCAGGACTCTCAGTGGAAAAGTGGCTCATGGTTCATGCAAGAGGTTTCAAAAGAACCCAGAAAACAGCCAGAGCTCAGAAAGCATCATTACCATTCAGGGTTTCGACAACAGGAAAGAGAGACTGGGCAAAAATGGCCTCCACGGGGGAAATCCGAGTCCACAACCCCTGCTGACCAAAAAGAACCCAAAGAGCCGTCTCATATTGGTCCAAAAACATCAGCAGTCAAACATGGTGGTGGCAGTGTGATGCTCTGGGCTCCTTTGCTGCATCAGGACCTGGAATACCAGCCAGAATTCACCGATCGAAGTCCAGCTCTTTTTGAGTGGCCTAGTCAAAGTCTGAACTAAAACAGAATGAAAGTATAGAAGTATGCTTTATTGTGCCTCAGGTGTGTGAGCAGAAAAGTAAAGGCTTAGATAAAGCACATAAATCCCATTAGGCTGCTGTCGCCTGACCCTAAAGAGGCCAATATAGCTAAATTAAAGCGATTGTGCTAAGAAGAGTGGGACAAAGTTCCTCCAGAGGGACTTAAAAGACTTATCACAAACAACAGACGGCAATTATTAAAATCAGACAAGAAAACATTTACTTCCACCTTTTTTTAACCAGGTTTACGCCTTTCAAAACTATTTTGGACCTGTGAAAATCTGTACATTGTGCTTTCTGTGCCGTTATGATGTTCCAAGGCTGAGGAAACCCAGGCATCCTTCTCCCCAATGCGACCCCAGCATACAAACATTTCATTCGTTCGTGTTTTGTTGTGTTGGTGGTGAACTGGCGGAGCCCCCAAGGCCCGTTTGTCTGAAAGGCGACACTAGAGGACCCTGCAGAGCCGCTGGAGCACCGGAGCTGAAGGACGTCGAGTTCGCTTTCATTCACAGCGCCAACACAAATCCTCAGCCTGGTCAGTTTAAGCTGAAACATCCGAGGCTTCATGATTTACCGCGGGAAAGATAATAAAAGCGGGAACGCTGTTGCCGGCACGTGGACGGACACACACCGCCTTTCACAGCCTGCCGCCGGTATCAATTAAACAGGACCCCAGTCCACACCGATTAATTGCATTTAATAATTCACGGCTGAACTTTAGAGGAAGACCCTCTGCACGGCGATAAAGGGGGCACGGATGAAGCGTGTGTGTGTGTGTGTGTGTGTGTGTGTGTGTGTGTGTGTGTGTGTGTGTGTGTCGGAGCGAACCCCCACAGTGTGTGAAGGTAATTAGCCGCTCCCTCTGTCTGAGCGGCACACGCGCTGCTTCAGTGTGTGTGTTTGACGGCATGCACTGATTCTCACAGGTACAAACCGGTTCCAATTAAACTATCTTTTAATTGAGTCTTGGGAAAGCCTGAGCGAGCTGTCCACATAAAAAGCAACAACCTTTCCCCCCCCCCCCCCCCTTTCCTGCAAACAGCAGTAAAACATCTTGACCGTCTCTTCCACTCGTCTTCCTCTGCGTTCCGCCGGGGTCGGATTTTACGTACGCTCCCGCGTCCTTTTATCCCCACAACCCCGCGTCCTCTGCCTCCTCCTCCAGCCCTTTTGGAAAATGAGCTTGTTTTCTGGGCCATTTTGGTTGTTAAAAGCCATTAATTAGGCTAATTGAGGAGAGAGACGGGACACTCCAATGACTCCGTTATCTAATGAGGGATGAGGATGCATGAGGGGGAAGGGATGGGTAGACATAATGACAGAAGGGAGGAAGAGGGGAACGGCAGGAGTATGTGATGGCACAGGAAGCCTGAAGCCATGCAGGGGGGGGGGGGGGGGGGGGGGGGTTGCAGAGCGAGAAACACACAAAGAGCAGCTGGAAGCCAGATTCAGGGACGGGCGTTTGGGAGGCTGTGAGGGACAGACGTCAAAAAAGAGTGAAAACTACCAGAGATGAATGAGCTGGAGGAGTACGGCAGGATTGGCACAGAGAGGGAATGAAGGGCAGGAAGGGAAGCTGGAGGGAAGTTGAGGAAAAAGACGGGGAATATAAAACCAGAATACGTCTAAATTCACTACTTCAGCATCCCCGGGTGAGTCCCCCTCCCACGGAGCGTCCACTTTTTTCTTATGCTGTAAATTTGCCTTTACCTGAAAACTGCATTTCGTTTATTAACAATCTTAAAACTGAAAACGGGAAAGCTTTACGCGTTTTATTTTTTTTCCACAGCACCACGTTTTGACGTAGTATGTCGTTAACATGCAGCTGTGATTACAAAAAAAGTAAAAAAAAAAACAAAAGGAACTGGACTTGTTTTCCGTAGTTGAAGACGTTTCGCTTCCTCAGAGGAGTGGACCAGTTTTGGTTCAATCTGCTGGCTTAATGGCTTCAACAACCGCCCATTTCTAAAGAGGTGGACCAGTTTCGGTTGTATTTGCATGTTATCTAAGCCATTACAAGGCCTTTGTTTGGGCAGTAGTATAAAGCTTGGTACTCATCATTACTCCAGACTTTATGAATTGAGAAAGCTTCCTGGAGAGGAAGCGAATGACCATGACCTGGATGACTGAGAATCTTAACCAGCATAATTCAATTCAATTCAATTTTATTTATATAGCGCCAAATCATGAAACATGTCATCTCAAGGCACTTTACAAAGTCAAGTTCAATCATATTATACAGATTGGGTCAGATTATACAGATTGGTCAAAAATGTCCTATATAAGGAAACCAGTTGATTGCATCAAAGTCCCAACAAGCAGCATTCACTCCTGGGGAAGCGTAGAGCCACAGGGAGAGTCATCTGCATTGTACATGGCTTTGCTGCAATCCCTCATACTGAGCAAGCATGAAGCGACAGTGGAAAGAAAAACCACCCATTAGCGGGAAGGAAAAACCTCCGGCAGAACCGGGCTCAGTATGAACGGTCATCTGCCTCGACCGACTGGGGGTTACAGAAGACAGAGCAGAGACACAACAAGAGAGACAAAAAAGCACAGAAGCACACATTGATCTAGTAATCTGTTCTACATTAGATGGTAGTAGCGGGTGAGCTATTATACTTCTGCGCGACGTTTCAGCGACAACATCGGCTATGAACATCCCAGGTTATCCTGACACTTTCATTTTTCCTTCATCTCAATAGCTGCACCTCTTTGGCGAGCGTCAGCATCTCAGCCACATTAGCAGTGAAGGCAGAGGAAGGCCAGGCAGCAGGGCGGACACATTCCCACGCAGGATTTACACGAATAACACCTGAAATATAATAACCCCGTCAAATGTTACATCCCCTTCTGTGTTTCATCCAATCAATGTGGTTGAATATTTCGTGCACCTCTTCCTCTGTAAGGTGGCACTGATTCTGTCTGCCGGCGCTCTTCGGCGGTGTTCTGGTCGTACCTTTGTAATCCTGTGCGGTGGTACTGATGTGCATCCTCTTCTGACACTCCCCGCAGCTCATCAGGAAACGGGTCACCGCCTCCCGGGGCAGAAAGGCGTACGTCTCGGCTATCTGAGGCGCCACAGGTGAAAGGAAACAGAAACTCCATGTAAATTGTTTCACGTTGGGGGCAAACATAGAAACAACTTTACAGGTCAAAACACAAAACAACGTGAGTACGGAGGGTTTTTTTTAACGTCAGTGACAGAGATTGGACACCGAGGAGGCGTTACGGTCCAGACGCAGACCAGCGAATGGCAATGAAAGCGATTCAGCAGCTGGAACGTCTAAAACGGCCAGCAGAGGAGGTGAAGGGAGGCATCAGGAGCGGAACTGAGCCTGTTGCAGGCAGCTGCAGGAGCAACCAACGGTGAAAACAGCGAGTGGAAGTCAGCTGGTACCAGAATGAGCTGGCACCAGAAAGCACGTACCAATGGACGGGTCGTGGTGTGAGATGTTCAGAAATAAATCTCAGTTCTGCATTACCAAAGTTTGCCAACAGGGGTGCAACAACACATCAATCCATCAATATATCGACTACATTTTTATTAAATCTTCCATGCAAAATGAAAATATTGATCCATATCGTCATTTTTAAGACACACATTTATTTTGAATTTCGCAAGGCATGAAACTAAAGTGAACAGGTGGCTTATTATTATTATTATTATTATTATTATTATTATTATTATTATTATTTATTTTAAATTAGAAGAATTTTGTTTTTGATTTAAAGCCTGTTTAGAAATAAAATCACATTTGGGGGTTTTTTGTGACGTAAAATCAAAGTAAATAAGAGTGTTAGAGATGAGCACATCATGGTATCACATCATATCGATATTGTTTTATTAGGCGAATATCGTACTTTCATCCAAACAAATCGATGTACCATCGTATTGTGATGGTGACTTACAGCCCTATTTGCTACCATGTAATTTTGGCACAACGGACAGTCTGCTGCACACAACAACCATCCATCTACATGTAAAACCTAAACATCTACGAGTTGGTGAGGCGTCCTCTGCGTCCGCTGACCCTCACTCCCTGCGCTGACTGCTTGCTGACTTTCTCTGACTGCCTGTCACTGACCCTCCATGCACGACGTGACCATTTGGCCTCCAATCCTTCACAGAGCCACAGCAAAACCAGACAGGTGTCGCCTAAATAAAACTGGGCTGAAATAAAAACACAAAAAGGTATAGAAACACAAACGGGTAAAACGCGTAGAATAAGCGTAACAATACAAGTTAATAAAGGTTTCTGCACCAGGCCTCTTCCTCCACGACTCCCACAGTCATCATCAGTGTTCAGATTTTTAAAAGTAAATATTATTAACAGCTTATCGACAAAACAAATCTATTTCCAAACACTGAAAAAAGTTTCCTCCGGGACTAATGGTCGCTGAGAAGGTTTGGACGATGTCCACCGGGGAAAATATTCACACTTCACCTTTTTTTTTTTTTTTTATACTGTAAGCACCGGTATTATTTAAATTTTTGACTCCTCTCAGACTTAGACGTTCAGATTTACATTATCAAATACAAATCTGGAAGAAATGTCATGGCTCAGGAAAGATACAGAAACAAAACAGCAACATCAATTTGAGTATAAAATTAGCAGAACAGCAACAAAACTAAACCTAAAAAGAGGTAGAAAAGAAAATGGGCATAAAAAGATAAAAGATGTCATAAAAGCTAAGAATTGTAAACATGCTGTAAATTGCATAAATATTATCTAACATATGTCCTAATAAAATGATATATTTATGCTTTCCATGGTCATGAGATATACGTTTCAACCACAAGAGGGCAGCATTAGCATCAGGCTGACAGCAGGCCGTTCAGGTTCGGTATAAATAAAAACCATAATTCATGCAAACTTATAAGATGACTTCAAGCATTATCTACAGTTAAAGAAACACTTTTAAAATAATTTTTATTGACATGTTTGAAAGGCCTTAATCTGCAAGTATACCAGCATTTATGAGGGGAATTAATATTTCCGGCTGTTGATCAGTATTTGTCTCTGGCTGGAAATAAACTGCCAGTCACCATACACCTGCTGCCAAGCAAGCTCTGCACTGGTGCGTCTGTAGCCCCTCCTTGGAGAGAAACTTTACAGACGTCTCTTGGACGTCTTGAAACCCTCTCAGCTCGTATTTCTTAATGAAAACTGAAACGTTTCCCACACTGCAATAAAAGAACTAAAAGTAAGTAACATTTTCTTGAAATTAGTGTATTTTTCCTTGATTTGAGCAGTTAAATAAGAGTATTTGCCAATGGAATTAGTACATTTATCCCTAAAATAAGATAATTATATACATTGCACCTTAAATAAGAAAATGGAGATTAATTGTTCCTATTTTTAGTGCTACGAATCTTATTCCATTGGCAAATAGTGTCATTTACCAGCTTAATTCAAGGAAAAATACACCCATTTCAAAAAGTCTTACTTACTTTTGGTTCCCTTTTCGTAGTGGACCAGCAGTTCTTTTGTATCTGACGCTGTTTTTATGTAAAGTGATAATTGCTGCATCCTTTCGTTTGGGGCGAACCATCATAAACACAAGAACACAAGGTTTTCAGAACATCTGCTCCTCTTTTACAGCAAATCATTCCGACGATTAGATTGTCAGAGTGATTTCAGTCGGACTGGTTCGCACCTGCTGCGTAGACGACCTCTATGGCAGGACGTTAGCGGATCATTTTGCACTTAAACTAAAACAAAATGAGTCAGTAAAAAGTATCAAATATTCAGCCTGTAAAACATTTTCTTCCAAGCAGAATCACGAGGCCAGCCTGTATGTTGTAGCTGCTTTAAAGGAAATAAAAGACAGATCTGATGGGGGGAAAAAATACTCACTGCTTTGTATGTCTTCTTCTGACCCGCGTGTTTGGGTGTTTTTCCAGGATCGGTGCCGATCTCAACGTGCATGGCATATATTATATCGAAGAAATCCTCCACCACCGCCACCCGCTTCAGGGACGAGTCTCCACCGGAAACGCCGTCCACGCTCTGCAGACAGGAAGCGGTTTAAAACGTCACTAATGTCCAGAAATGACGCAGGCACACACTACTGACCCAGCTGCATTACACTGCATATCCTAAACCAGTGAGATCACCTCTGGGTCCACTGGCAGCCAGAGATGCACCAGGAAATCACCCGGTTGGTCATGCACTGACCCATACCATATTAACGACGCTATGCTTCAGTGCCGATGCTGTTATGAAGTGTAGGAGACTCAAGGGTAACTATTTTCAGCATCAGCGGGGTGTGCAATAGGAAGAAAACAGAGAAAACAAGAAGCCATGAGAAGCTCTTTAAAAAGGAAACGTTTAACTACGTGTTGGTAAAATATTCAGGCAGCGTGAGAGAAGGAGAGAGAGGAACACTTTGAAAAGATAACAGGAAGGCTGGACAATGTACAACAAAGAAACTCCATTTGAGCTTTAACATGTCAGCCTTTTGAAAATATCAGAGTTAAAGTAAGGATTTATGTTGTCCGGTGAAAAATCATAATCATCTTTCTTTTTTTTATCATCGCAACTTTTTCCAATGAAACGTGTCCTCTGCATTTAACCCGTCCCCCGGGGAGCTGGGCGCTGCCGCTGGGCGAGCATTCTGGGGCCAAGGGTCTGGCTCCGGGACCCAAAGTGGCACTCTGTGAGCTTCAGACTGGGAAGTCAATAGTTTCCTGTCTCAAGCAAAGCTATTGACAGCCGCCTCTTCACCAGAAAGCTGAAATCTGCTCCCAGAGCTGTGCTGTCGTTGATTTAGATGGGTCAGTGAAGCTCAGAGCTGCACCCAGAGCAAGCATCCTCAATAACTAAACATATATTAACACAGGCAGCATTGGCTCTTTTTATTTTGCACCTGTTGCTGCGCAAATTAAAAAGCAGTTATCCCAACAGGATGTTTGCTTGTGCTTCTGTTTCTTCTTAACCTCAGTTACAAAGTAAAATCAGATCAACAAGCCAGTCGGCTACACCCAGAAGTTCCACCTGATGCCTGCAATGACAAAACGGCAAATTGTTCAGTTCAATTCAGTTCAATTTTATTTATATAGCGCTAATTCATGATGCATGTCATCTCAAGGCACATTCCAAAGTCAAATTCAATCAGATTATACAGATTAGATCAGATTATTCAGATTGGTGAGAAAGTTTCCTCTCTAAGGAAACCCAGCAGGTTGCATCAAGTCTCTCCAAGCAGCATTCACTCCTCCTGAAAGAGCGTAGAGCCACAGTGGACAGTCGTCTGCATTGTTGATGGCTTTGCAGCAATCCCTCATACGGAGCATGCATGAAGCAACAGTGGAGAGGAAAACTCCCCTTTAACAGGGAGGAGAACCTCCAGCAAAACCAGAACCAGGCTCAGTGTGAACGCTCATCTGCCTCGACCCACTGGGGCTTAGAGAAGACAGAGCAGAGACACAGAAAGCTCAGAAGCTTACATTGACCCAGGAGTACTTTCTATGATAGAGAAGACAGAGCAGAGACACAATAAGAGTGACAAAAAAAAAGCAAGATTGTTCAAAAGAGAAAGGACGTCGAAGGGAAAATGGACACAATGAGAGAGTTTAATGGTTCCTTTGGTGACATCAAGTCAGTGGAAAGGGACACCTCCAACAACAAAGGAGTGATGTCTGCTTCACTGACGGAGCATTTTGCACCCTTTTCCCATTGAGAACTACGGCCTTAGACTGAAGAGAGGCTGCCTCTCACTCTGGCTTTGGATCGCTCCAACATACGCTCCTTTCTTTGCAAAAAGAAAAAAAAAGCAAAGAAGACGTCTCTCAGTGTTGCAGAACACAGGGTTTCTTCCTACAACCCAATAACCTCCGCAAACCGATCTCAGATGGGAGGGAGGGACGAACGGACGACCAGACGGAGTATGAGGTAAAAGTCATCTTTTAACCATAACGGGGTCTATCTGGGAAAACGTAAGAATATGCATGTTTCTGGCCTGACAGACGATGAGAGTATAAAGGTCGGGCGGCACCCTCCTGTTGTGTTTCTGTAGGGAGTAAACTGGGTCAAGCATCCAGCGGCGAACAAGCAGGGAAGCTGTCTGCCTGCGACAGAGACAAGCTCACGAGTGGATGTGTTGGAGTGTGTGTTCGCAGGTATAGCTGTCATTATGAGGACCGGGATGTGACAGCAGACCAACGTTGTGAGGACATTTTTCCAAGGTCCTCACAACGCAAATTGGGCTAATGCTTGGGTCTATGGCTAATGTGTGAAATGGGTTTAGGGTTAATCATGTAGCAATAAACTTAGGCTTAGGGTTAGGGCAAAGAAAGGCTTGAAGATGAATGAAAGTCTATGGAAGACCAGAACCGGTCCTCACTATCTACATTAAACAAGGACATGTGTGTGTGTGAAAATGAAACCACTACAGCTCTCTCCTTCATGATGTAAAGCATCTCATACATACTCAGTGAACTAAAGTTCAATCACGGGAGCTGGAGACTCTTTCCGTACCACGTCTCTCTCTGGCTTCGTGATGCAGGTAATGAGCGTTGCTGTGGCAACCGCCCGCCGCTTAATTAAGGTCCAGCCTTTACATTCCTCCAGCACCTCCACACTGGATAACCTCCTGGCAGAGTTAAACCACCCGGACCATGCTGAACGTAACATTAGGATTTAGGGTAGACCCGGCCGGAGTTCTGACATCAGTCTGATCCGGACGGAGAAAAAGATTAATTCAATTCAATTAAATTTTATTTATATAGCGCCAATTCATGATACACGTGATCTCAAGGTATTTTCCAAAGTCAAAATCAATCAGATTATACAGATTGGTCAGAAAGTTTCCTCTCTAAGGAAACCCAGCAGGTTGCATCAAGTCTCTCCAAGCAGCATTCACTCCTCCTGAAAGAGCGTAGAGCCACAGTGGACAGTCGTCTGCATTGTTGATGGCTTTGCAGCAATCCCTCATACTGAGCATGCATGAAGCGACAGTGGAGAGGAAAACTCCCCTTTAACAGGGAGGAGAACCTCCAGCAGAACCAGAACCAGGCTCAGTGTGAACGCTCATCTGCCTCCACCCACTGGGGCTTAGAGAAGACAGAGCAGAGACACAGAAAGCTCAGAAGCTCACATTGATCCAGGAGTACTTTCTATGTTAGATGGTAATAGAGGATGATCTGTCTTCCTTGGATGATGTCACAGTTAACAGAACGTCAGACTAGGTGTACCTTCTATGAAGAGAAAAATGACAGAACAAAAAGTTAAAAGCTGAAATAACAACAACCAATGCAAAATGGAGAGCAGTAGGAGAACTCAGCAGAGTGAGAGAAATAGGCCCTGATGTCCTCCAGCAGCCTAAGCCTATAGCAGCGTAACTATAGAGATAGCTCAGGGTAACATGAGCCACTCTAACTTGAAGCTTTGTCAAAAAGGAAAGTTTTAAGATTAGTCTTAAAAGTAGACAGGGTGTCTGCCTCACGGACCAAAACTGGGAGTTGGTTCCACAGGAGAGGAGCCTGATAGCTAAAGGATCTGCCTCCCATTCTACTTTTAGAGACTCTAGGAACCACCAGCAGACCTGCAGTCTGAGAGCGAAGTGCTCTGTTAGGAACATACGGGATAATCAGAGCTCTGATATATGATGGAGCTTGATTATTAAGAGCTTTATACGTTAGAAGGACAATTTTAAAATCTATTTAATTAGGATTAGGGTGGTGGTCAGCTGTGTTTTATTATTTCACTGCTAATAAAGATCCTTCCATTGTATATCTGAAGAGGGTTTGTTTATTAAAAGGAGGAGTGATTACTTTTTCCACATAGTGTAATTTTGGTTTGGAGAGCTTTCTTCACTCGGGTGAAATCATCATCTGAAACTCTGCTTATCTTTGTATAATAATGTTTCATTATCTGAAACATTTAAGCGTGACAGAACAACCCATAAGGGAGCCAACACTTGACGACAGGAAACATTTAGCTGTGGATGCTGACACAGAACCTCAGACAGAACATGTTGCTTCTTCTGATCTGCATTTCCAGCGTGATCGCTGCCCTTTTCCCATCTCCCTGCCACATAAGAGCCTGGGCTCCACACCATAAAGCCTTAGGCCGACACACACAAACACACAAACACAAGATGGGTGGGAGATGCATGAGAGAGGGCCTGTTTGTCCTTCCCTCTCTGTTCACCACCCCTGACGGCATCACTTAATACGATGCTAAACCAAGACACATAGCTGTTTATCCTCGACTTCAGGACACCCTCCTGTAGAGGGAACGTAGCAGCCCGATAGCTCTCGCTTATTCAAATCTGGACTACCAGCATCTGATAACAGGTTTGAGCGACAGAGGGTAAATACACGGAGATGCAATAAACTCAGTACCAGAACGATATGAGAGAGACGGTGAGAAATGAGCAGAATCATTGACAAACCGGAAAGAAAGATGGGATCAAGGATGGCAGACAGCGCCGAGCTCCCCTCTGCAGTTGTAGGGCACATCAGGGCCTGGGACTGTAGCATATGTGACAGCAGGCGTGCACACACCGAGTCATCCATGTGGAGTGTATGTAGGTGTGCGTGAGAGATTGTGTTTCAGGGACATCTTAAAGCAGGGCAGAGAGGCTAGCACGACATCAGCTGCACACACACACACACAGCAACGCCCCCCAGACCTTCTACTGGGCCTGCAGGGAGGTCAAAGTCAGGCAGCACTGACCGTCTGCAGAGATGCATTGAGTGAACGTAAAACCAAACAAACTGAACTACATGTGCAAACCAAGTCGCAAACCAAGTCTGTATATATATATATATATATATATATATATATATATATATATATATATATATATATATATATATATATATATATATATATATATATATATATATAAGGGCTGGGCAAGTTAACGCGTTAATTTCGCGTTAATTCATTAGACTATTAACGGCGATATTTACTTTAACGCACATTAACGCATGTTGCTCACATGCTTTTATTTTGTGAAGGTCTGTTGCTGCGGTGTAGGGGTTTGAATCAGAACAGTAGGTGGCGATACTGCGCCAATAACCTCGCTGTCAGCCAAACCAGGATTCAGAGGAAGAAAGGTGCTGGCCGGAAAAAAACAAAGCCGACATGCGGAAGGCGGTGTTTCCCGCAGGAATTTGCTTAGGCGAGGCGGTGAGTTGGCGGCCGGAACAAGTTTTGTGCGGAGCGGAGCGGGGGGGGGGGGGTTTGCATCGACGCCGTCGGTGAAGTCGCTTCTCGTTTCAAAGTATCCATGTGTTTGGGCACATAAACTCAACACCTATAAGCAGCAGCTAAGGTTTTTTTTTGTGATGCATACCACCCGACTTTGATAAATTTTAAATTAGATTAATTAGCATAAATCAACAAACCAGAAAATCGATTTTATATATAATTTAAGTAATTTCCAGTACTTTGATTGGACCATAGGATTTGTGCCCCACAGCTGTCTACTAAGAGCGTACTGGGCATGCTCACTGAGATTTCAGATGTTCATTATTTAAACAAACATTGGTGGGCCGGCCCCAATATCAAGACGCCTCAAGAGGATTTATTCTACTGAGCTTGTCAGTGTTCTGGCAGATTTAGACATATAGACAGAAATGTTTATAACAGAATTTAATTGGAAAGGAAACCGGTCTTTTTTATAATATTGTTGTTGTAATTTTCAGTATTTTAACTTTTAATGTTTTTAATTATTCTTATTCCGTGCTATTTCTTTGTTATTACATATATTTATACTGTTTGTTGTAGGTCTGGACAGTAATTCGCTAAGAATATAAACGTATATTGATTATAGAAAAAAGGGTTAATAAAAAGTTCTACACAATAACAGTTTTCCTTCCTTTTGCATTCTAGCCTATCATGTAGGTTAATATTACAGTCATTACATCCTCCCAACCAATCACAACGCAGACCCAGGAACCAAGCCCGCCCCCTTCAAAGAGTTCAGAGAGCACACGCTCTTTTTTTTCTTTTTTTAAAACTTGCAGTTTTGATAAAAAGTTGGTTGAATAAACGGTTCAGTTTGAATGCAGTGTTTGTGTCTTTATCTAAAAATAGATAAATAAGCAATAGCATAAAATGGCCAGGGCTGCACTTAAAGTATAGGTTTTAAATTTGTTGATAATTATCAATATTGATCAATATGATTTCTATTTTAGCAACAGTTTTTCTTCTATATCGTCCAGCTTGTTGTGTACAGCTCTTTGGACAGAGGCATCTGTCGTAAATGTGCTATATAAATAAAGTTGACATTGACACAAAGACCTCAGGCATAACGAGCCCGGGCCAGTGCTGAAACAGCCCTCCATCATTCCTAATGGTTGTATTTGAACTACTTTTAGAACATCAGCGCTATTTCCATCAACTTATATAGAACTGGTGGAGGCACATTTCTGCCACTTCAGGACCCTTTAAATGTTTTGTACAGAAATGCGTTGAAAGTGTCCGATCTTTTCTTTCTCCGTGCCGATTGTTCTCACCTCTCTGCTCCAACCTGCAGCGCCTCCCCCCCCCCCCCCCCACCCCCACCCATCTACAAATTACTGTCTGTCACTCTTTCATTCCCCATCTTGTTGTGGGCTCTGACCCACTATTCCCGTCCTCGCGCCGTTTCCAAACCAGCCTGTTGCTAGGATACATGCTCTGAAAGCTAAGTGCCCCCTTCCGCATCCCTCCTCTATCATTACCACTGCCCTTCGTCCTCCACACCTACCCCTCCTCATCGCACAGACATGTCCAGCAGGACGAGGGCGGTGCTGCAACAGAACTGCAGCGACCATGAACAAAAGCGCGGCTGCAACGCGGGGCGCTTCATTCTGAAACACAGGGTCTTCATCTGGGAACACATCTGGAACTGAAACTTCCTCTTCTCTGTACCGCAGGACGAGCGCAGGACGAGGACTTGATCATGACATCATCACCACCTGTGGAGACGTTCATGCGTCCATATTTCTCATTAGCACAGCCACGTGACAGGACAACACGCCTATTATTAACAATGACCGCAGTAATACTGGGCATTGCTAGAATGCAAACATTTCAGCTGTGGGTCTGGACCCAAAGCGGCTTAAGATCGATGCATCACAGATAGGATGAGCTCCAAACTTTAAACCAAACAAGCAACATCTTTTAATGGAGGCTCATGAGGAACTGAAGCTTGTGAGCCTCAAGAAAGGAAACACTGCCGCTAATTTAAAAAGGGACAGATGTGCGTTTATACGGCAGACACTAAATTTTACACTAATTTTCATGAGCAGTCAGATTCTGTGACTCTAGAGGGTGCCGTTTCACTGACCCCTCCATAACTAATGTAAGAAAAGCAGCAGAGGGATGCAACTTTTTCAGCAGACAGCTTGTGCAAAACAATGTTCACCTCACACCAGATTCTAATAGTGGCATTAATGGTTTATATTACAAATATTGTGTTTAAAAACACTAAGCATAGATTCTAAAATAAATAAAAAAACGTTAATGCACGATTCCAGATATGCAATATTAGCCATTCATGATAAAAAAAAAATATATCAACTAACACATTCTTTCCTTTAACAATTGTTAAGTGGTTTGTATAGCTGTACTTTTGGGGCTGTGAGATTGAATATCAAGTCTGGGCACTTGAAGAGCACTAGATGTGTTCTGGAGTCAGCCAAACGGCGCCTGATAGGTCGTGGAAAATGCTGGAACACTTTCGCTTCTTCATCAGCCATTTCTCTAATCCCCTTAAAACACCTGCAATAGTCTATTAAAGGCCTTTCTGTCAAACTCAGAACAACAGCAGTCTTCAAAAACACAGTCGAAGAGTACCGTATTTCACGGACTACAAGGCGCACTTAAAATCCTTACGTTTTCTCAAAAATGTATGGTGCGCCTTATGATCTGGTGCGTCTTGTATATGATTACCGTTGTGCTTACTGACTGATTTTATGTGGTACAATGCGCATACAAAGTATGACTTTGGTTAGCAATGAAGCTGCTCCACTCCATGGATCACTTTAAAAAGGGGATACAATCCTGATGTATCTTTCCCAAATATTATAAAATTTTTCCGTCTGACTTCTTAAAGAAAATGTCAACTTTTACAATTTAAATATATCTAAAACAATGCTGTTCTAATGTTGAGGGTGTTGGATTTAACCCTTTTCTTGTCACTGACTTTTTACTGGCTGCTAGTAGAGCCTGGAGCAGCTTTATATCCCCTCCTCAGACCAAAATATGTGCTTACAAAATAATTATTAATTTGAACCATAAACGCCTATTTTAGAGCTTTGTGATTTGATTATTTTCCTAAATATATTTTTTCTTTTCTTATTCTACTTCACCAACTTAGACTATTTTAAGCAGACACATCACATAACCCAAGATGAAAAAATATTTAGATTATAAGTTGGAGTGTAAGAAAATAGGTACAAAGCAAAAGGGGGGGGGGTTGAATACTTATGCAAGACATTGTATACCATCCCATTAAAAACCCTAAATAATATTAATACAATAAAGCAGATATGATTAAGCTAAGAGGTAAATGATGCTTTCAGTTTCTAAAGACGCTGGGTACATAAATTTAGGAGCATAGAGTTGAGGGGAGACAGAATTCACTCCAGTGATGGCTGTTGGGTAGAAACTGTCCCTGAAGTCTGCCAGTGTGTGTCTTTAGAGACCTGCACCGCCCGCTAGACAGCAGCAGGGTGGACAAATAGCACAGCATTGTGTAAAGTCTTTCACAATGCTGCAGGCTCTATTGCGACATCGAGACTGGTAAATGTGCCCTAGAAGGGGTAAAGGAAGACCAATGATATCCTGAGCAGCTTTAACCACCTTCTGGCGAGCTGCTCTGTCTGCTGAACAGTTACCAAACCAGACGGTTATGCAGCACGTTAACACGCTTTCTGCCGCTGCTCGCTAAAAGCACCCCGGCAGGTCCGCAGAGAGATGAGCCTTCTTCAGTGTGCTTAGTTGCTATACTCTCCGCAAAACCGAAATATGGAACGTTTTCTTACTTCTGCGGCGTTTAATACCTAGACAGTAAGGAAAAAAAAACTTTTATTCTTATACACCGGATGTTTGGAGAAAGATGGATGCCTCAGCGATGAGTTATACAGATTGGTACAGCCAGTTTTATATTTTACATGGAGGACGGCGCTCTGGTTAAAAACTCGATTTTAGAAAATTATTTATAATTGGAGTATGATGTCGCTTTAGTTCCACTAAACTAAAAAGTTATGCCCACTTGATCTGCAGAAGTTCTTGCACCGTCCTCCACCATTAACATGCACTACTCTTTCAGAACCTCAGTAGGTCTCCATGGTCCCTGCCTGCCTGAAATCCTCCATCGTCATGCCTGTTCCCAAAAAAACAACCATCACCTGCCGCAACGACTACCATCCTGTTGCTCTGAACCCGTCATCATGAGGTTCATCCAGAGGATCCTCCTAATGTACATCAAGGACGCCATCTCTGCTGTTCTAGACAGTCTGAAGTTCACCTACGGGGAGAATCTGTCCACACCTCTCTGCTCCTGGATCAGTGACTTCCTCACCAACAGACCCCAGGTGGTGAAAATGGGGAACATCTGCTCCACTGATCCAGGAACACCACATGGTTGTGTCCTTAGCCCTTCTCACCCAGGACTGTGCTGTCCACCTCACAATCACAGTGGTGAAGTTTGTGGACGACATCACTATAGTGGGTCTCATCTCCTACAATGATGAGTCCCACTACAGGGATGAGGTCAGCAATCTGACACAGTGGAGCTCCAGGAACAACCTGATCCTTAACACCAGTGAGACCAAGGAGGTAATAATAGACTACAGGAGGTCCAGGAGGACTGAACACCTCCTCTCTACATACGGGGGGAGGTGGTGGAGGCGTGGACAGCATTAAGTTCCTGGGCATTCACGTCTCCTCTGACCTCTCTTGGACTGCAAACACCTCCCACCTGGTGAAGAAGGCCCAACAACAGCTCTTCTTCCTCAGGAAACTGCAACTGACTGGACTTCCCACTAAGCTGCTAAAAAAACTTCTACAGAGCTACAATAGAAACCTTTTTCTGTCTCATAACAGTATGGTGTGGGAGCTGCACAGTGTAGGAAAGGAAGACACGAGATCTAAACACTTCTTATGCTGCAGGAGTCCAGAAAAGGGCCAGACATGTTGCCACAGATCCCTCCCAGACAGGCAATGCGCTGTTTGTCCCACTTCCATCAGGGAAAACAGTTCAGGAACAATGAATCAAAAACTAACAGCTTCATTCCCACATCTGTAAGGGCTCTCGTCCCCTGATTAAAATCACCAAACCATCAGCCCAGTTCATAATCCGTCACACGTTACAAACACACTGCTGGTTACACAGGTTTCTGATCTGATGAGAATAATTTACACTGTCTCTCACTTTCAAATGTGCATTCACACAATTCAGTCTCTCAGGAACTGTCTGATTAGACATCCAAACCATTCAATAACTATTTATTGCACAGTCTTTTAGTCTGCTGTCCTAATTTCTTGGCTTGAAAATGAATCCATTAGCTTCTAAGGACTGTACACGTGTGTTAGCAGCCCAGGTAGTGTTGTTGGCCAGTGCAATCAGCTGTTTAAAAAAATAATAATTTAAAGATCATGTCTTGTTGTGTCTATGTGCTTTCTGAGACGGTGTATGTCTCACCAAAAATGTCATTATGGTAACATGTAATGACAGTAAAGCTTCTTGATTCATGATTCATGAGCATGAAACCCTAACAGCCAAACCCATGTTTTCTGACTGGATTGTTGAATTTGTGATTTAAATGACATTGAAACTAGCAAAGGAACAAGCTCACAGTAGCTATGTTTACATGCACAAAATTTCACCATTGGATTAAATAATCGGATTGTACCGTTTATATGGGCACATAATCAATTAATCCGATCATAATGTGCGTGTTTATTCAGAATAGAACCACTGAGCAGTTATCAAATTCCCCTAACAAAACAACAACACAGAAGTAGTAGTTACGTCTTTGCTAAACAACAAAAATAGTAAACAAACCAGTTTTATATGAGTTTGTTTGTCTTCTGAGCATCCAGGCTTGCTCTAGGTTCTAAATATAGTTGAAACGTTACTGAGTAAGCCACAAATTTGAGCTCTTTTATTTTTTCTTACATAAAGGTTTATCGGGAGCCCCAACAGTTTTACTTCCCGTCGTATTTCCGCCACTCACCAACCCGGAAATACGTCACGTTTACGTCCAGCACACATGCACACTCGGGTCAGTTTGCCACATTCGGAATAACTTGAGCCTGATAAGCGTTTATATGCAGGTTGATCGGATTATCAGATTTCATTCTGATTGAGCTTAATCCAATCATCATATTCCGATTAGCTTGTTTACATGACGCATTTTTATTCCGATTGGCCCTTTATTCCGATTACTTTTGTCCAGGTAAACGTAGTTAACGATTAGCATGTGGGACAACCAACAGATAAGATAATCGAAGCCAAAAAAATAAGGCGACTATACCTTTAAGGGAACCAACAGGTTCCACACGGCTCAGGCTTTCAGCCGGTATGTTCCAGAGCTGAGGAACATAGAGGCTAAATTCTGCATCACCTTGTTTAGTTTGGTTCCTGGGAAACATAGTGAGCAGGTCTTTGAGGATTTAAAGGGTGTACCTGGATAGTTCTTGACAAACCAGGCTCAAAAACCCACCTGTTCCAGCTTGCTTATTTGTAAACTGTTCTTGTCCCTCTTCATAACTGTTTGTTTATATTTTTCTGTTCCCTGTATTTGCTTCTTTTTTTATTGTCTGTAAAGTGACCTTGAGCGTCAAGAAAGGCGCTGTTAAATAAAATGTATTATTATTGTTATTATAAACAACTCAGAATAGTATTTTTAGCCCATTTAGTGGTTTATAGAGCAGTAGCAAACCAGAACTCAACCCACGGCTTTAAGAACTGCTCTGATCTATGATTAATTATGCTGATGTCTACATAAATTCACTCATCTCTACCCACTATAGACTAACCTCTGCACTTCTTCTTCTTCTTCGTATTTTAAAAGTATTTAAACAAAATTATTTATTTTTCTTGCTCTCTTGTTAGGAACAATAAGGGCTTTATTTAAGTACCTGTCAGGCCAAATGTGTTTGTAACCTAAGTGACTTTTACAGCATCAACTTCTCAGAATCACTGCGCAATGGTTTGATCATTTGATGAACAGACTATTTTTTATTGAGTCAGAGAAATACTTAAATAAAAAAATAAACTTCTTTAGTAATTTCTCTACTAGAAAACCAACACAGTTGTCTCCCACCGGGTCCAGCCAGGTCAGCTTTAGTCCTCTAAGTCTCAGGGTCTTCATGCTTTTGGAGTCTGGACCCGTTCATCCTCCCTTAGAGATATAATAGCCGTCGGCTAGCCTCGTTAATAATCCCCTTTTCATGCTGGTGCTAATAAGCCGGCCTGCCTTTTGGGTGCGGCAGAGAAATCAAGAGAGGGAGGAGAAGGTCAGGGGAGAAGGGGGTAGGCAGGAGGAATGGAGGTAATTGAAGCCTCGCAGTCTAATTAAGACTTGCGTTAATTTTCATTTTACCTTCATCGTGGCCAAAGGAGCTGTTTTCCATGGCAACAGGAGAAGATGGAGGAGAGCCGAGTACGGTGTGTGTGTGTGTGTGTGTGTGTGTGTTCAGGAAAAAATACCTTTTAGCTAAAAGTTAAGGTTACGGACCAGAAATCAGTTTATGCAGCATCTCTTTTCCACCATTCTCCAACTTTAATTTGTATTTCTCATCTCTGGGCTACATAAAAATGTTCGCTACTGCCTTCAGCAGCCGTGCAGAAATGTCCCTTTTTGAACTGCAAACTTTGGTAGGAGAGACGCTGTTTGGGTGATTTACACACGGCGCTTACGCAGGATAACAGAAGTCATGTTACCGCCGTTGGTCAGCTTGGCCTCGCCTGTCCGACGTCCTGCAACACAAACACTTCAACCAGCCGTAGAACCTTAATAATGGATTTGTAACGAGAAGGGAGGTGAGGGTGGAGGGGAAAGGGGCGTGTTTGACCGGTTTTCCAAATATGGTTGTAGCCAATCAGAGTGAAGTCAACTATACACCTGTGTGATCTCTTAAAAGTCCCTAAGGCTAAAAGGAAAACCTTTTTCCAATCGTGTCCCATGTCAGTGGAACAATCTCCCTTTAGACATTCGGCAACCTCGTTTTGCTGAGGTTTTTAAAGCCACGCTAAAGACGCTCTTGTTCATCTTATCTTCTGCAGCCTAATTTGATGCATAAACTATATTTTAGTATTGGTGTTTCCTTTTGTTTTTATGATTTTACCTGTTTTTAATTGTTTTATTTCTTGTTTTACTATTTTTATCACCTAGTGTTCAGCAGTTTGAATAAAAACAATTTAAAAGTTATCATCATCATCATCATCATCATCATCATTATTATTATTATTATTATTATTATTATTATTATTATTATTATTATTATTATTATTATTACTAGATAAAGCTGCATATCATTTCCACACCTAACACTTTTACTGAGGAGGGACTAAACAACAAGCTGACATTGTTTTTTACTTTATAAAATTCTTTATGGTATCATATGCAGCAATATCAACCACATGAAATGGTTTATAAAGTGATTTCATAGCACCTTTAAGGTGTCCTTTGCGTGACATGATGCATCAGCACAGCCCACCTCCAGGAAATTAAGAAAAAAAGTCCAGAGAGGAGAGAGCGCACACCTTGTAGTTCATTTTCAGAAGGCTGTAGGCTTGGGTTTGACTGCAATCATCCAAGTGTGTTTCCGTCACATTATGAGTTATGACATCGGAGTTGAAGCCTGTCTGAAATCGGCGCAGCAGTCCGAACATTAGCTAGGAGCTGTTATTAAGGGTATTCCGAGGGAGACAAAGTCTTTTTTTTCTAGAAAAGTAGCTTCACATCCTTAAATGTTCCTGAAGTTATGGCTGATCTACATTTTAACCTCAGTCTCATTGGACAACAAAGTCTCAGAGAAATTAAGACGATGCAAAACAAATGATCTGAACTCATCTTTGTGACGAGAAGTATTGGCACCAAGACATGTGATTTCTATACCTATAACCTTGAATAAAACAATTATGTTTATTTTTTTAACAAAAAAATTTCCTCTTTTTGTTTTGAAGAGCAGTTTAAAACTCCCTGGAAAGTTGTAACTCAGACTCAACACACGTAACCTTAAAGAACCTAAATGTAGTGGTAATAACCACGCAGTATAACACAAATGCTTTAAATACCATGACTAACATAAATATATAGCAGCACTCAGCAACATAAAGCACAGCTGCCTAGATGCAGAGGTGTGTGCGTGTGTCCTGTAAACACGAACCCAGACACACGCTCCATCAGCTCTGTCTGTTTCTGTTCAAACTGGGAGGGAAACCAAACGCAGGCCCCAAAAATCCATCAAATCTCCAACATAGATTCATACAACAGAGTGAGAGTGAACCATACATGGAAGAAAAGCTCACTACACCTGGTCTGAGGCTATTTATTCAGCATTGCCAGACACTTTGAATACTAGAGAGTTTTATCTCATGAAAGTGAATAACCTAAATGTTCAGCAGATATTGAGCATCAACAGGGAACTGAGATGAGCTTTAACCAAAAGCATGTCTGCTCTCAGCTCCTGGTTGCAATTTTGGCTCACCATATTTATATACCATATTTTTTGGAATATAGGTCGCACTTTTTTCATAGTTTGGCAGATCTTGCAACTTATATTCAGATGCGACTTATATATCAAATTTAAATGGTAAATTATACTGACCAACATGAACCAATGAGTAAATATTACCATTTATAGCCACAAGAGGGCGCTCTAGGCCTGTGAAAACTATATGCTCCTCTTGCACCACTTAAAAAATAATTAAAACATTAACTTATAAACAACAAAGACTGAACAAATTTACGTTTCGATGTTTCAGTCTGCATTCACGCAGCAGAGCGTTGTGTGCTGCAGCTCTAAGGAACCAGACCGCAACAGAACCTTTTATTAGGCTGTCTGTTAAGCTAACAGCTAGCGCTAGCTTACAGCTCTGTTGTGGTTACAACTTCACTGATGCACGTGAGCTTTACGTTGCTCCGAAACATCCGTGACGTACTATTAGCTTAGCGTGTAGGACCGTTACGCTCACGGTCTGATTTAGGCGTAATCAGACCAAAATGCTCTGACGAGAACTTTCCCGGTTGGCGTTTCTGGTTTGTTATGCTAATTTACCTCATTCATCCTCCCAGGTAAGTTTCATATTATTCAACCAATTGTGGATGCAGCTGTGCAATTAAATAAGTTGTCTTACCTGATTAAATGTCAGTTTTTAGTCTTGGATTGTGTGAAATAAATGTCTAAATAAATGCAATTTATAGTCCGAAAAATAGAACGGACAGATATTTATTTGGCCCACTTCAGTCAGTAAGGAGAAAACTGTTTAGCTCCTCCACAATTTGAAAATTTCTGGAATGCAGCAAATTAGGCAAACCTTATTTCAGACCCAGTTTCCTGGCCACGCGTCTCTCCACATCCAGTCTGTGGATTTCTCTCTAAACTTTGAAGGTTTATGCACCTCCACCATCAGTTTCAGTCTGCCACTGATGGGCTCAACTCCATCGGTATTGTAAGAGGTGCGGTCACAATTCCTCAAATGATTCGAGGACCTTGATTCATAAAATTAATCGAGGCAAAACTATCTGCCCCGACGCTTCGTAACATAGTTTATTTATTCAGCGCACTGTGCTCCGGCCAGGCGGCTAACGCTAATGATAGCCTAGCCTGCTAATACATGGATGCCAAGTGTGGTGATCCGCTATGCAGACAAAAAGCAACGGGCAATAAAGCAGCACAGAGAAAGAGACCTAAAATTTTAAAGGTGTAGGGAAACTTTAAATTTAACAGAAAAGAAAACTGCGCAGTGAGCTGCCTGGTATCAACTGAGTTTCTAGCTGCTGGAGATTAGCGCTTCTCTCGCTGCTCAGCCAACCCGTTTCTTCTCTCACCTGATCTTATTTTGACTGGTCTACATGGCGGCCAATCACGTAATCACATTATGCTAAAACGGAGTAAATAAATATGAGGGACCTGTAAAAATATGAGGGACAGGAGAAAAGAAAGCATCTGGCTGCAGATTAAAGATGTTGGAGACAACAAAGCAGATCAGCTTCACTGCAGAATAAAAATAACCTTGCACTATACCTGCAGAGACATATCAGAGCTATCAATGTAGTTCTGGTTCTGGTTCTGTGGATGTCTTTGCAATTGCTGTTAATTTGTCCAGCAAAAGATTTAGTTAAATATTACATTGTTCTGTACATCAACTTTCTTCAATTTTTTGTTTAAAACATTGAATTTTTATCTGAAAATGCCTTAACTATTAATAATTGAACGTTATTTTTCTGTCTCGACTGCTGTACAGCTTATCTTTAAATTTAGCTTAAAAATTAATTAATCTTGTGTGTAAGTCTGGTGTCTAGGCCCACCTGTTTTTGCCACTGTTACAACCGAATTTCCCCACAGGTATTTCTATTCTTTTAAAAATGGGTAAGAATGGTTTGAAAAGGCAGTATTCATTATTCCTGAATTTAAATTAGCTGTTTATCTTTATGATGAATGTGTAATTATTTTTATTGTCTAAAAGAGTTTAACTTAGCCCTGAAGTACACTAGAAAGGTTCTGTTTTATATGAACAGAATTATGCTTTTTTTTTTTTTTTTTACTTTATTTTTAATAATTTTTGAACATGCAAATATAAACTGTCAACACGAACACCTGAGGGCTAGGGCAGGTAACATACATTCACATTGATAGACATTACAGTTTCTCAAACACCTTACTGTATAAATTTGTAATAGGTGAACGGAAAGAGAACATCCCGAGTATCAGTCCAAATGATCAGAAGCCGCATGACAGAAGGAAAAAAAAAAAAAAAGGACTCAGCTGTTACACACCTTTGGCAATAAAGTGTTAGAATTATGCTTTTTAATCTAAAAAAAAATCCAGAATGTAATATCCAAGTGAAACTTTCTGCATTTTTTTGTTTGTGACCATTTCCACTACAGAGGCTGCTGCTGTATTGATGTTAAGTCAACCAGAAAGGGCTGAGCTTTTAACATTTAGCTGCAGATCTATCCTTGTTATTCAAGAAAAGAACCGAATTATCTGCTAATTTACATTTTTTTTTAAATTTCTATTACTCATAAGATAAGTGTTGCAATAAGTTTTGCAATCAAGCAAAACAATCTGCAGAATGTGTACATTTTTTATCTGGATTGATTTTAAGCAGCTTATCTGCAGCACGAGAGGATCCAGGTATGAAAGGTTCTCCAGGAGTCTAAGTGCAAATGACTCTAACCTGACACGGCCCTTTGAGGAACCTCCTCAGCTGGGTCATCGTGTCCTCCATGGACTCTCTCAAGATGCTCAAATTCTCAAGACTCAAAGATTCTTTGAATCTTTGAAGAGAACTCTGACGAACGAGCAGACACAACGAGGGGCTCAGTGAACCCCAGAAGACCTCGCCAAACCGTGCCTAGACCATCCGTTTTAACTGTGGTTTGGCCTTAAACTAGTATGCAGGAGGTTTAGGACACACAAACTGGCTTATGGCAGGGTCAAAGGGAGGTTAGGACACACAGAGACACAGACACGCCACAGACCACTAATTCCTGTCAATTTAGAGTTGGTATTATGACAGAATAAGGGGCTCTTTGAGATAGGAGAGATCCCCACAGCCTGATAGCGGGGGCCAGCCTGATTCAGCTGCCCCTCTTCAGCAGACGCACAGCCAACAATCAGACCCCCAGTCGCAGCAAACAACAGGGGGGGACTTTGCCACCGCTCTACTCCTCTTTGTCAGGTCAGGACCACATGGGGTAAACTCCTCTTCGTCGCTGCTTGAAGAGGACAGACAGACAAATTTTCCTGAGGTTTGTGAAAACAGGGGGGTTTTCTGGTGTCCCGTCCTGCTTTGTTGCTAATAGGAAAGCAGATAGATGGGATTAGCTGCAGTCGTAAAGCGGAAAAACAGCTTCGTTTTCTGGGTCCTTCTGACACTCCGGTGTCAGGGAACTGCTCTCAGGTCAGCTGCTACTCGTTAACCATCTGGGTTTTGTCCATACGGGCAAAAAGCGACGAGGCGGGCATAGTGGAGACACATGAAGCAGCCGTGGTTATTAAAGCAGTCACAATAATCACATTGTACAGGAGCAAAAGAAGCAGCTGAATATAGATTGTTTTTTTGGCAGATATGGGCAAAAAGGATTTTCTACTGCTTAGTTAAAGCAGTCTGTTTTTATATCGTCATTGGGTTGTAAAACATGATAAAATCGATCTTCTTCTCTCAGTTAATGAAAAGTCTTTGGATTTTACTTGGATTTATGTTTCAGAAGGAAAACCTTACACAGTAACACATTAATTTGGGAGTTTTTATTAATTATTTGAATTACCATATTTTCCTGACCATAAGGAACACTTAAAATCCTTAAATCTTCTCAAAAATGTATGTATATATATATATATATATATATATATATATATATATATATATATATATATATATATATATATATATATATATATATATATATATATATATATATATATAACCGTTGTGCTTACTAACTGATTTTATGTGGTACAATGCGCTCAAAAATCTGTTAAAATGTGTAAATATGACTTTGGTTAGCAACAAAGCCGCTCTGCTCAATATATATTAGGAGCATTACGGTACACTGCGTCACTACCTGATAGGACCCCTGAGCTGTCTACCAGACTGCCTGACTGTAATGTCTAAACTAGAAGTGTATTCATGTAAGGCAGCCTGGAGTACGCGCTAGCAGCAATAAACCTAGTAAGTTAATTCAATATAAAAGTTACGTTTATTTTGGCTTTATGTTAGAAAGTGTAGTCCAGCTACTCGGTCATCCTAACAGAGAAGGATAGAGAGCTGTGGACGTGGAGGGGTGAGATTACACACTTGGGAAGAATATTTAGTGCGTCTTGTAAACCGAAAAATACGGTATTCTTTGCCCAGATATAATAAACGACAGCAATGTTGTTGTTTTTTAAAAGCGAATGTTGCACAAGTTTGAATTTACTATTGATTTTCTATAAACCTCCCAGGCAAGAAATTAGACACACAGACAAAATATATATATATAACCCAACTTATATTTTGTTAAAGGTCTCTGTGCGTAACATCTCAAGCACACACTTGTCGCGGCCGCATTTGACCGCTCTTTTTCTCAGAATTGGTATAAATTATTTCAATCGGTTGTTTTTTCTGGTTCGGCTGTTTCAGCGGAATTCAACAAACAACCAAACCAGAATATTTAGAGATCGCCCTCCTCCTCCAGTTATTCCATCCTCTGTCACTGGTAATTAAACAGCCCACAGCATAATGCCACCACCACCGTGCTCCATAACTGGTAGATTGCTCTTAGATCTTAAAGCTTCACCATCACTCCTCCATTCATACTGTGTGGCCATATTGCTAAGGTTTATCTCCTCTCACCATGAAACGTTTCTCCAGAAGGACCTGATTAATTACAACCCTCTTGTTTTCATTTCTGAGTACATTTTGATGTGTTTCGCTGCCCGTGTAGCTTTGAGATCAAGTTAAAGAACGTGGAGGAAATCCTCAGTCTTCATTAATCAGGTTTATGCAAAGCAGCGACACTACTGGCATTAAAACAGCCCCGCAGCATCATGCTACCACCACAGTGCTCAGCAGCTGGTACAATTATCTTAGTTCTCTTCATTTTGTTGTAAAAGCTCAAACTATATCTGACCCCTAACATAGAATACTTCTTCAGAAGGTGATGAGGTTGATCAACCTGGTTTATTTAATCCAATATTAGGTTTGATGGTGTTTGTGAAGTGTTTAGAAGCAATACTCCTTCTTTAATATTTGCTATTCAACTAAATATCTGAAAAACAATACAAAATATATATATATATATCATGCTTCAGAAATAGCCACGATCTGCACTGTTTAACTCATTTTTTTTGCATTAAAAAGTTGTTTTTACGCAACATAACCCCAGACGCCCCCCAGCCAGACCTCTGTTTAAGCTGAATGATGCCTTCCCAGTTTTCCCATTTGCACACATATTCAAAGAAACATTACTGATACATAAACGTTAGAACATAGTTTTTCAGCTGGATTTGATGTTCATGAAGCAACTGTAATAAAGATGAAGAAATTAACAGCAGTTTGTCCTTTTTAACTCAACACCTTCTCACTAAAACTGTTTCCTATTTGTTTTGACATAATTTGTGACTCAGTCAACAGTCCGGCTACAACGTGAACCTGAAAGCACCGAGGACCGAGCCTTTTCATCCTCTTCGGTTCACGTCTCTGGATGTATTTTCATACCCGGCATCTCAGCTGAGTAATAAATGGATCATCGTGTCTCACACCCAGCGGTGCAGACAGGCACACACACACACACACACACATCGCTGGTGTGCAAGTGTTTGTGTGCAAACACAGAGGCTGCCTGATAGGCGGCTGCTGCAGGAAGGTCACATCCCTCTCAGCGCCACGCGTAAAGAAAGAAAACAGAATAAACAGATCGCTGAGCTCCAACACGAATACAGCTGGAAGAAGCTGTGCAGCGCCGACGTTCAGCGGATAGAGGAGAACAAACGAAGCACAGCTGGTTCAGGTTTTCATGCAGTTTGATCGCAAGCTTCCATGGTGACAGTTACGACAATTACCAAACGACAATCAGGCATCCCAGTTGTTGCTTTTCTTAACCCCTCCACACATACACACACACACTTTTTTTAACTGCTACCGGCTGTAATGTGTCCCTGCTACCACATGGTGGTGCTACTGCACGAGCAGCAGCAGCAGCAGAAGAAGAAGAAAGTTACTCCCAGGGTCCAATTTTTATTTTTACTGCTGTAAGGTATTACTTTTACTTCAAGTCTAGAGCAATAGACTTCACGTATTTAGTGAAGATCTTTCATAAATGTTGTCGAAATTGTATAAAAATGGTCTTTGGCCTAAAGTCTCTCCTGTTTTGAAGCGTATTGTTTCACATTTTAACACAGTGGAAATGTAGTCGCCTCATATATTTGTCCCATCAATCAATCCTAGATGAGAGAAACAGACTAATGTTTGTATCAGAATCATTTTTGAAATACATGCAAAGTTTTCATGTTCATTATTGCACTGACTTTTCACAGCAGAATAGGAAACCAGCTTCCCAGCTCCAGAAATCTGCGCCATACGTGTAACGAGGGATAAGAAGCTGTGCAGTTACATGTGAGCGACTTTCTCTGCTTGTATTTCTATGCGCACGATTTTTAAGAAGACTTTAGAGCGTCCAAGAGCGCACAGGAAAGTCCAGGGCCATCTAAGAGAGAGACACAGAATCATGCTGCCACCGGGGCAGAGCTTGCTTTGCTCTGGCAGCATGTGGGTGTGAAGCAGAGACTTTTGGACAAGAAGGAGGCAGCAAAGAAGCCACTCTTGTGTAAAAATCCTCAACAAAAGCATGAAATTCTGCGGAAAGAACAAGAACGGACGGCAGAACACTGGTTGCAGAGTTCCTCTCTCTGATGAATCCTCCTTCTGATCATTTGGGACAAAACCAAAATGTGAGAGCTACTACAAGTCCTGCCTGGTGCCAAGAGTAAGACACCCTGATAGAGAGGAAGGAGAACTGCTGCGAATCAAGAGATCCTGCCAGAGCAGCTTCCACCAACAATCCAGGAACCGGCTAAAAACGAGCCGTAGCTTTCCCGGCACCATGGAGCGCCGCGTTACAAAGCAAACGCAAGAACGCGGCGGATCAAAGGTCAAAACACTGAAATTCTAGACCTGATTCTAGATTCTGTTGTCAGGAAATGCCCCCAAGTCTGAACCCCACAGAGGACCCAGGGTGATTTCTCAAACAGCAGGTGGGGAAACGTGTTTTTTTTACGTTTGTAACAACCATACTCTAAAATCTTCAGCAATTTCATGGATGGAGGAAAAAAGCTTCAAGGTGCCCCAGAAAGTCCAGCAAGAACCAGGACTGTTGTATAAAGCAGATATAGTTGCCACCGGTGCAAAGCTTGGTGGAAAATGGCAGCCAGCAGGTAGGCATCAAGGAGAGACAGACTTCTACAAGAAGTACCTGGATTGGGCTGCAGGGGACCCAGCAGTGGAGCATCCTGGGAAAACTCATGTGTCTAAAAGGCCCGCACTGGACAACCAGCGGGACCAAAGCCTCAGAGAGCAGCAGCCTAGTCCCACAATCCAACAATCCAGGAGCTCTTTGGTGTTTGAGCTCGTCCTGCTAAAGGGGGCAGCAGGTCAGGAGGAAAAAGGAACCATTTAAAATCAAGTTTACTCTGCAGTAACGTTATGCGTCACCCAGGAAAGGCCTGGCAAAGAACGCTGATAACTAAAGAAAAGAAGAAAGCGGAAAAACAGTTTCAGGCAGGCGCAAAACTTTGTAAAAAAAACAAAAAGGGGGGAAAAAAGTGATGAACAGAGCTCTGAGAAGCAGTTCTGTTCAGAAGGGTTCTGCTCATGGCCACAGGCGCCAGGAGCATCTTTTACTCTACTGTGAATTAAGACCTTGACTTCACCCCCCCCCCCCTTCTCTCCTATACCTCCCCAGGCCCCTGGTTTCATTTCTGCAAAGCCGCTAAACGCAGGTCAGGGGTTGCTGGTTCCTCTCCAGAGGAACTGAAGGCGTTGATTCGGTTCCGGCACCCCGCCCCCAACCCGCCCGCACAGGTGTGAGCATCACTCGGAGCCCTATTACGGGACAGGTGTTTGCCGTAACCACCTTCACCCACGTCCACATGTCACACACACACACACACACACACACACACACACACACACACACACGAAGGGTTGGAGGCGCACTAACCGTGGCTTTGATTGGGACGTACAGCACCGGCCCGTCCGCCGGCCCGCTCCGGCCCACCTGGAAGCCCTTGGACCTGACCCAGAACTTGAATTTGGCGTTGATGTGGTGGCCGGCCGCCTCTCTCTCCTGCTGCTGCGGCGCCCCGCCGTCCTCCTCGCCCTCCTGCAGGAGCGTCTGGAGGATTTTGTTGTACTTGCGCCGGGTCACCGTCTTGGTCTTGCCGGAGTCCCCGTACGTCTTCAGGCACCAGTCCCGGAACTCCCCGACCATCTCCGCCGCCTCGGCCGGTGCCCCGTCGGCTCCAGCGGGACTCCGGCTGCTGTGCTGGGTCTGGGTCTGCAGCTTGGTGGTGGTGGTGGAGGAGGAGATCGGGACCGAGCCCACGGCGCATTTTCTCGTTGCCATAGTAGAAATAACAGATGACCCACTTTGACGTGACGGCCAATTTCTAGGAATTTGGTTCGAGTCCAACTGAGAAACTGTGGAAGTCCGTCCGGAGCGGGTTGTTCTCAGGCAATAAAATGGGTTCTAGCCCGTGAAATGCTCCCGACTATCATCCTCAGAAATTGCTTCAATTTCCGAGGGGGAATGAGCCATAATTTGGACCCAGCCGCCTCCTCCTTCTTCCTCCTCCTCCTCCTCCTCTCTGCTGTTTACGCACCAGCCGCGAATAAAGCAGCAAAGCACCAAGCTCTCGCCGGGATGCCTCCGCTGAACTCCTTGGCCCAGCAGCCTCGCTCCGGACCCCTGCAGATGTGGCAGGAAGGCGGAACCGGGACGCACCGGGGCGGTTGAGCGGCGCGTCCTCGTCAGGCACACCTGTTAGCGGCGCGGCGCGGCGCGGGGCGGCCCTGTCCCGTGGGGGATGTCAGTCAGCGCCTCCCCCTTCCTCCACCACCGGGAGCCTCTTCCTCCTTTCAGGGAGAAATGACGGGAGGGCTTCGGTTGTCACCTTTCTCCGTCTCACTGGAGGCACACGGGCGGAACGGTCGGTCCAGTTCGCCCGTCTTTCTCCAGGCGCTCCTTCGGCTGGTGGATGACACCTGTTGGACTCCCGCTGGTCCCGCTGCGCGTTATCTTCGTCTCCTCCTCTGATGAACTGTCAGACACAGCAGGAAGGGCCTCTCACCAGGAAACGGTGTCCCGAATAAGGTCCGTCCACGGACGGCGGCGTGACAGAGGTCCAGCGTGTCCAACCCGGGCCGTCCTGGAGATGCGCACGCTGCAGCCACATCCTGAAAGCAGGAAGTAGCAGCAGAAGAAAATAAAGCAACACACGCCGACGTGTGCGCGAAATTCGACATGCAACAGGTTTATCCTGTAGCCCTGAGAAGATCTATTCTGCCATTTACTCAACCTAAAGTCACGAATCCTTTACAATTCCCGAAATTCTCCCTTTTGGGACCATAAAATACAGATTTTTATCTTACAACCAGGGGCGGTTCTTGCATGAATGCCACCCTGGGCGAGCCTCTCCATGTGCCCCCAATCACAGAGCCCCCAACAACCCATTTAGCAAAAAAATAACTTATCAGCGTCGTTAAGATAACCAAGCACAACGTTGTTCCGACAATAAATAATCTACAGAGCTGCTCTGAAAAAATATGTGGCCCTTTACACAATTCTCCCGTTCTAGTTTAGTTTAGGTTTGTTTTTTACTTTTTATGTCTGAAATCGTTGAATATGTTCTATAACCACACAAAGATACCCTGAGTAAATACCTAGAGCTATAGATACTTCCGGCGGCGCCCCTGGCGGCAGCAGCCGAACACAGCTCTGTACCAACTCGCGGACTTTTTGCATAAAAATGCATAAAAATGCCGCCAAACTCGCTGGAAACCACTCATCTACCCAGCCGATCAGTACTTGACCGCGAGCGCCTGTTGGAGTTACGATCAAGTTGTGTTTTTGGACTTTTAAATACCACGCTCGTCTGCTTACGTGACTGTGGCGTCCTACGGAGACCAGCCCCGGAGGCCTGTGAAGCGGCGGCCTCGACGAGCAGCTCACGCCGGAGGAGAGCGACGCGGAAGCGGTGTAGCCGGCCGAAGAAGCGCGGGTGCCGAGGAGGCTTAGCAGCGAGGCTAAAGGCTAACCCATTCAGACCGCCGCTACCATCCATCTGGCTTTCCAACGTTCGCTCACTGGACAACAAAATGGACCATTTACAACTCGAGCTCTCTACAAAGAGAGAGTTCAGGGACTGCTGCGCTCTCATTCTGACCGAAACATGGCTTTCATCATCAATCCCAGACAACGCCGTTAGCCTGGAGGGGCTAGCTACTTTCCGCGCCGACAGACAGACAGAACTCTGCGGTAAGACCCGAGGGGGCGGACTCTGCGTTTACATCAATAACACCTGGTGTAAAAATGCTAGATTAGTCACAAGTCTCTGCTCTCCGGACATTGAGCTTATGATTATTAGCTGCAGACCTTTTTATCTGCCTAGAGAGTTCACTGTTGTTATCATCGCAGCAGTTTACGTCCCTCCCAGCGCTGATACTAAAGAGGCTATGACTGTTCTCTATCGGACTATCTCTGAGCTGCAATCTGCACACACAGAGGGTGTTTTCATCATTGCTGGGGATTTTAACCAGGCAAATATGAAAACTGTTCTCCCTCATTTTTACCAACACGTGGATTTTGCAACTCGGGGAGAGAACACTCTAGACCTAGTTTACACAAACATAAAAGGAGCATTCAGAGCAGTCCCCCGCCCCCACCTGGGCTCTTCAGACCACCTTTCTGTGATGCTAATTCCTGCATACAGGCCCCTGCTGATCAGAGCAAAACCTACAGCGAGGCAGGTGAGGGTGTGGACTGAAGGAGCAATGGAGGCGCTCCAGGACTGTTTTGAGTGCTCTGACTGGAACATGTTCAAAGCTGCAGCAACTTATGAGGACAAGATCAACATTGATGAGTACGCCATGACCGTGTCAGCCTACATCAACAAATGCATTGAGGACGTCAGCACCACCAAGACCATCATCACCCGAGCCAACCAACGACCCTGGATTACTGCGGAGGTCCGTCAAGCGCTAAAAGCACGGAACTCAGCCTTCAAGTCTGGTGACAAGGAGGCTCTGAGGACAGCGAGAGCCAACCTGAACCGTGCCATCAGGCTTGCAAAGCGGAACCACAGCCAGAAAATCCAGGAGCTTTTCCACGATGCCAGCAACACCAGGAGCATGTGGAAAGGCATCCGGGCGATCACTGAATACAACACGCCCTCCCCCCCGGTGGGTGAAGTTGATGCTGACTTCCTCAATGGACTAAATAACTTCTTTGGGAGGTTTGAGGCACTAAACAGCACTCCAGCAGTGAAAGCTGTTCCCCATCAGGAAGAGGATGTCCTCTGCCTTGACACTGCCGACGTGTTGAAGACTCTGAGGAGAGTCAACCCGCGAAAGGCCCCAGGCCCCGACAACATACCTGGGCGGGTGCTCAAGGAGTGTGCAGGTCAGCTGGCTGGTGTCCTCACAGACATTTTTAACACCTCGCTGGACCAAGCCACAGTGCCAGCATGCTTCAAGTCTGCCTCCATCATTCCGGTGCCAAAGAAACCTCAAGTCACCTGCTTCAACGACTACCGGCCTGTTGCACTGACTCCCATCATGATGAAGTGCTTTGAAAGGCTGGTAAAGGAACACATCGTCTCCAGTCTCCCCCCAACACTCGACCCGTTCCAGTTTGCCTACCGACGGAACCGCTCCACTGAGGACGCCATCTCTTCTGCTCTTCACCTGAGCCTGGCACACCTGGAGGAGAAGAACACGCACGTGCGGATGCTGTTCCTGGACTTCAGTTCAGCGTTCAACACCATCATCCCACAGCATCTGGTGGGAAAACTGGAGCATCTGGGCTTCAGCACACCCCTTCGCAACTGGCTGCTGGACTTCCTAACCAACAGACCTCAATCAGTCCGGGTCGGACAGAACACCTCTGATGTCATCACCCTCAGCACGGGCTCCCCTCAGGGCTGCGTCCTGAGCCCCCTGCTGTTCACTCTGATGACACACGACTGCGTCCCCAGGTTCACCACCAATCACATCGTGAAGTTTGCGGACGACACAACGGTGGTGGGCCTGATCAGAGACGACAACGACCAGGACTACAGAGAGGAGGTGGAGCAGCTGGTGGGCTGGTGCAGAGACAACAGCCTGATCCTGAACGTGGAGAAGACGAAGGAGATCATCGTCGACTTCAGGAAGAACCGGCCTCACCATGCTCCACTGCTCATCAACAGCTCAGCTGTGGAGGTGGTCAGCAGCACCAAGTTCCTGGGGGTGCACATCACGAACAACCTCAGCTGGACTGTGAACACCACGTCACTGGTGAAGAGGGCACAGAAGCGACTGTACTTTCTGCGGAGGATGAGGAGAGCCCGCCTGCCCCCGCCCATTCTCACGACCTTTTACAGAAGCACCATAGAGAGTATTCTGACCAGCTGTCTCTCTGTGTGGTGTGGAGGCTGCAGTGCCTCCGACTGGAAGAACGTGAGGAGAGTGGTGAGGACAGCAGAAGGGATCATCGGGGCTCCTCTTCCGTCCATTAAAGACATTTCATCGCAGCGCTGTGTGTCTCGAGCCCGTAACATCATCAGAGACCCCTCACACCCCCACCATGGACTATTCTCCCTGCTGCCCTCTGGAAAGAGGTTCCGCAGCATCCGCTGCAGGTCCACCAGGTTCTGCAAAAGCTTTTTCCCTGCTGCCATCAGACTGTTGAACTGCTGAAGTATAAAAAACGGACTGAGTACCACACTCGACCCGCTAATTTGCACATTTGTATGTATCCTTCAATATCGCTGCTGCACTTTTTCCGGAAACGTACTGCAAAAACTGTTTACAATGCAACTGTCTATTGTTAAATCACTGCTGCACCTTACTGCATATTTGTTTACATTGCTTACATTGTCTTTACATTTCAATCTGCCTACTGCTCACTGCTGCACTTTATCCGAAAGTTAAATTGAAAGTTATCCTGTATTTGACTGTGATTTACCACTGCATTTTTCTTATCCTGTACTGTAAATTCACTGCAAGGTATCCTGTAGAGTTACTGCAATCTTTCTGAGCTGTATGAAAAAAACGAAATTTCGTTCTGTATGCACTCTGTGCTACAAAATGACAATAAAGAAAGTCTAAGTCTAAGTCTAAGTCTAAGCTGCTTTTAAATACAGAATTAATTTGTTAAGGAAGAAAAGACCACCAAGCATCCTGGGTTCAAATCCTTGTCTTTCTGCATGGAGTTTGCACGTTCAACCTGTGCATACATGGGTTCTCTGCAGGCACTCTTCCTCCCACGGTCCTAAAAACGTGTCAGTCGGGTTAGTTGGTCTTTCCATGCTGTCTTCAGGTGTGCGGTTGTCTCTATGTTGTCCTGAAATGGACTGGAAACCTGTCCAGGGTGTTCCTGGTGTCTTGCCCTACAGAGATAGGCAGCCCTGCATGGATAAGTGGACAATGGGTGGATGAATTAAGATCCAATATTATGCTAATCTTTGTGGAAAAGCAAATTCTCCTCTAAACCGCCAAGCTAGCTGTGTCGCCCTTGGCTAGCACCGCTATCAAGTGTTTAGGATGAATTACACTAAATCATTACGGAGGAAGTTTGGCCCACTCTTCTTTGCAGAATTAGTTTAATTCACGCTTACTGGAGAGTTTTCCAGCATCACCAGCCAGTTAAAGGTCCTGTCACGCCAATATCCATCTGATTTCAATCCAGACTTTGACTAGGCCATTGGATTATTGTTGAATTGTGAACTCTGATCTTAACTGAGGTGATACGGCCCACGGTGCTTTAGATGTTCTCTGCTGGGAAGGTTCTCCAGGGTTCCATGTTTTCTCCTTTTGGGGATGCTGCCTCTCACTTTGGGCTTCTGGAGTCCCAAAACCTTAGAAATGACTCTGGGAACTTTTCCAAACTAATAGATGTTAGTGACCTTTTTTCTTTTAGCCTACTTCATGTTGTCAGACAGGTTCAGTTTAAGTAATTATTCTGATTCTACAGCTCTGGCAGTAATCATTCCCAAGGTGTGTTGAGGGAAAATGTCTGTAAAATATTTTCCACATGGGCCAAACTGGTTTAGAACGTTTTTTTTCTTCCCTGAACAAATGAAATCATCAGTAGAAAACAGCTTTTTGCCTTTGCTGAGGTTGCCTTTGTATGATAATAAAATCCAGGCGGTGACCTAAAACACTGAAGTCTGACGGCAAAACAACACAAGAACAGACAGAATGAGGCGGAGCGGTCTGGGAAGGGATTAGCAGGAGGGATGAGGGGATGTGGCTGAAGAAAGTATCCTAAAAAGAGAGTAGGAGGATGGGTGGGATGCAAAGGTGTTGTTTTAACAATCAGAAAGTTGAATGTGAAGAAGGAGTGATGTGTTTGAAGGGATTTTAAAGAAACACGTGTTGAGCTGGAAAGTGATAATAAAAAGGGGTAGAAGGATGAAGAGAATAAAGAGCGGCTATAAACAGGGATTAGGATGATGATCAGACTAAATTTGACTTTAATTACTAAATTTTTAACTCTAATCAGGGTGAAATAAAAATATTTGGTAAAAAAAAAATTCCAGTTTCTTTCCAAAAGAAGGATTGGTATAAATATGGATAAACATCTCCCTGAGCTACAGTGATTTTTGCATTCATTGTAACAATACATTTAAAAAGAAACAAGAGAGTCTGAGTCCATTGGGTTTGTGTCTGAAAGCCCCAAAGGAGCGGAGCAACAGAAAAGCAGGCAAAAAAAAAAGAGAAACTCGAACAAGAGGATGAAAATAACCTTCCACTATAGGAAGTGAAAGTGTGTTTCAAAACACTCCAACCCGCCTCCTTCACAAAGACTTTTCTTTTCCGTTGTCTGAGAGGCCAGCAAATGGTCCCTGATGGAGGCAGCTGGTAGGAAAGCAACTGTAGGTAAAATGTCCAACTGTGTCGAAGGTGAATTATAGAATGAGATTAGGAGCAGGGCTCCACCTCTGGTAACTGGGTTATGTCTATGGTGCCATCTAGACCATTTTAACCACTAGATTAGCCGTCTGGGACAGAAACTAGTCATGTCTTTAAACCAGGGGTGTCAAACTCATTTTAGTTTAGGGGCCGCATTCAGCTTAATCTGATCTCAAGAGGGCCACACGAGTAAACTCATTGCAAGATTAAATACAACTAATAAAAGTGGACTTGTTGTTGATTTTTATATTAAATGAATTTCACTTTTACACAATATATTATGAATAACCTCAATGTTTTTAAGAAAAGTATGTGCAATTTAGACAATACTTTTACTCAGTTAAACACTAACTTAAGTGCATCATGCATAAGAACTGATCACAGTGATTGTACAATGTTAAAAAACATTTATTCACATTTTTTGGAACTTAAAAACACTGTCCTGCATGACAAAATACATCAAACAGAAAAAAAATTAAGAAATGATTTAAAATCAATTTTCCACATCTGAAGCTCAGTGTTACCATAGTATATACACAATATAGGAACTGCAGATTTTCAATAAAACGAAGTACATGTTTTTTTCAATAAATGTTTTATCATTATCTTCCTTTTATCTCCTCTTTCTTTCACCTTTTCTTTTTTTCTTCTTGTTCTTCCTTTCCTCTCCTACTTTCCCTACTTTTTTTGGGGTTGAATAATGATAATGCATTTAGCCACCAGGCCGGACTAAATAGTTTGGTGGGTTTGACACCCCTGCTTTAAACTATCAACCCATTGCCTTAAAGCTATTGCCTGTTCAGAAACACTTTTTGTTATACTGCGTGAAATTGTCCGGACTGAAGTTAATACATTATGTATTCAGAAAAAGGAGGTTACAAAAATTAGCTCTCTTTGGGAGCTGCAGGCCTGTAACACTAACAGTGATTGGTCAGAGTTTTAGTCCTGCTCTCACCCCCCTCTGTCCCTCAGGTTTTGGGGCTATCACCTTATCTATCGGTTGTCCCACATGTCAATAATTGTGAAGCGCTCACATAACACCAGTGTGTGTGCTCTTTCCTTCATAGTTTCCGCTTACTGGCTGCTCACGCGCGCTGCTAGTGTTTATGTATCCGGTTAGCATTCATTGTAGCTCCGCTGCTCTCACCGTATATTTATAACATGGCTTAGAGTCACTAGAAGCAAACTGCGTTCATGTTTATGAGAAGAAGAGGAAGACCTCAGTAGAAATAAATAAAAACAAAATGGATTTGGGAGATTTTTCATGCGTTCCCCCTGAGGAGTGAAAGAGCAGGTAAGACGTTGTTGCGCATGCGCAGTTATTCAAAAAGGGGAAATCTTCCTGAAAAACCACAGAGTCCAAAAATATTTTTATTAATTTTTTTTAGGTTTTTAGCTCTGTCAGCCCTGATGTGCAGCAGATGGCCAATGTATTTCTTCGGCCATCATAACTGCAGTGAATATGCCTCTTTTGAAGGGTGATGCTGATCTTGGTGCTTGTGGTCTAAGTATTCACACTCCCATATCTGTCCGAACATTTGAAACAGCAGTGTTTTGACAATTTATGTCTTTTAGACAACAATGATGACTTCACACTCTTCAATTTTGAGTGATATCACAGCAGTGAGACTGCAAATGTAAAAGTTCAGATTTACGTAGATGCATCAATATCTTCAATCTCGCTTTGACTGGATTTCAGTTCTGCATTTGACTTGGTTAATCGTTATTTCTATTCAAAAATCACTGGTGGGGTTCCTCAAGGCACCATTCCTGGGCCACCTTTTGTTCATAGCTACAGTACATGTTGAGTGTTAAAGTATCTCTATCCATATCTAGACTGATGACGCATTACTTTATGTTTCTGTGTCACTACAGTCCATTACAGATCCTAAGTATGTTGTCTTAATGTCAGAATTTTAATGCTCAAAGAATGCAAAGTTATTGTTTTTTGCCCCGAAAATGCAGAGTTAGAGAAGAGCACTAAACTATTCTCAATGAGGCTTAAAATGATTGAACATGCCATGAATGTGCTCATCCAAAATGCTATTGACACCATTTCTATGTAATTCATGCTAAAATGTTTTAGTTCATTAAGCAGTTTATTTCACATGACAAATTTAAGTGACATCATTACCCAAAAATAAAAATAGCAAACTAATACTGTTGTAATTTCCACATCTGAAAAGAAGTGAGACGAAATACAAGCTTATTTAATCCCACTCCTTCTCCAAAACTTACAAGTAATAGGTTTTTCTAATTTCTTAGTGGCAAAGACATTTCTTGTCCTTTGATTTATTTATTTTTTTTGTTTTTCCTGTAAAACCTTTTATGTTTTACTACATGTACGAATTCTGCCACACACGATGCGCATATCAGCACACAACCTGAAGTTGAGTGCCTTGCTCAGGGACACATTGACGTTTGTTTAGAGAGGAAGCCGGAATCAAACCCTTACCAGGGCCTTCCCCTGTCTCGTTCCCCTGCTCCTCTTCTGTATGAAACTTCTTTCTTCCTCTTTCTCTAACTCTCCTTTGACGCTTACACACAGCGACTAAATCTTGGGGACCTTGAATCTGCTGAAGCACAGAGAACAGGAGGTCCCCCCCCAAAAAGAAAGCATGAAGCTGAAGATTGGTGAAAACCAGACGTTTCATTTATCAGTCATCATGTGAGACCCAGGGTGGGATCGCTGATCTACAAGGTTTGTTGTTTTTTTGGGGGTCCATTTGCACTTCCATTTTTGGGTCAGCCTCCCATTTGTATTCTGTACATACAAATGGTTTTTAAAAATACTCACCTGAACATTGCGACTTTCTCCTGCATTGTCTACATTTAAATGGTTTACTTTTAAATCACTGCTGCACCTTATACTGTAATTGAATTTTTACTGCAATTTACAAGCTATGCAACGAAATTTCGTTTCGTACGCACTCTGTGCATACAAAATGACAAATAAAGTTGTCTAAGTCTCATTAGAACCGACTTTGGGTCTGCACTCCCATTAGAACCCAGTCTGGGTAACTGCTTCAGTAGAACCTAGTCTGGTTCAGCGTTACAACAGAAATGACTCTGGGTCAGTGTTTCAGTAGAACCTAGTGTGGGTCGGTGCTCCTTCAGAACCCACTATGGGTCAGCCTCCCATCAGAAATAACTCTGGGTTAGCATTCCATTAGAACCCAGTCTGGGTCAACACTTCGCTATAACCGACTCTGGGTCAATGCTCCATTAGAAATGACTCTGGATCAGCCTCCAATTAGAAGTAGTGTTGCACCGATGACATTTTTTGGCCCCGATACCTGGCTGTGCAGTATTGGCCGATACCATACCGATACCATCTGCTTGAAATTGATGTGTGTGTGTATGAAGAACTGCATACTACTTAGGGTAGTAGAACTTTTTATTGCCTACCTGGAATGGGTGACAATAGTTGAATAAACTTTTGGCTCTCAAAGGCCAAAATAGTGCAACATTCGTTAAATTATAACATGTATAATAGTAGTGCAAAAGTAAGACAGTAAAATTACATTGATAATTTAATAATCTCTTTTAAACCCTGAGTTTTGGCTCTCAAATGCCAAAATAGTGCAACTTTCATGAACTTATATAACATGTATAATACTAGTCGGGCGAGAGAAGGCAGCGTTCAAGTGACATACAAACATCAAAATGGTATCGGTGCCTATTTGTTGGTACTCACCGATACCGATACCACCATTTTAGAGCTGGATCTGAGCCCCGTCCGATACTGGCAACACTAATTAGAACCGACCATTTTTAACTCTCCACAGCAGCTAAAGCAGCTCAGGATAGAGCAGACATGCAGTTGAGAACTGAGGGGAACACCAACAGCGTGTCAATATATCCCGTCTGCTCTGGGAACACCTTGGCATCCCCCAGAATGAGCTGGAGGAGGATGTCACTGGGGAGAGAGATGACGGGGCTTCTCTCCTGGACCTGTTCCTCTTTTCCTTATCTGGGATAAGAGGAAAACGACGGATGGTTGGATGGATAGTTTAATTAGCTCATTTCTTTATCTGTGTAAAAAGAAAAGTTCTCTTTCTGACCCCCCCATCCTCCCCCGGCGCTGACCTATCCCTCTCCCCTCTTTCCCTCTCTCATACACACACAGATACCCACACAAGCCTGGAGACACATTCAGAGCTGCATGCCACGCCGAGGACCAACCATCCACGCACACGGTTTCCCCCCTCATGCACAGAAGCATGTTTTCGGCGTGCGTGAGCGTGACGTACACATGTTCACTGGAAGGGAAACGATGAAGGAGCTGCGTACAGAGACACACGCACACACCTGAACACACGCAGCACAGCACTGGGATGCCTCGCCTCCTCGGCTGGCTGGATCTTCTGGTTGCCATGGTGCCAGTCAGCTGGAGGGAGCGAGAGTGGGCGTCAGGGAGGAGGTCTGCTGGTGACTCCTGGCTGGGACACAATCAGACCCACTTACACGAGCCCAACCTGCAGCACGCACACACATCCGAACACACCGCACGCATCTGCACAATAACATTAGAATAAAAAAATAACAACATCAAGGGTGTAAGAGCATGCAGCCAACCGGCGGAAGGCACGAGCACGGAAACAGGAGCAAGAAGATGCGTCTGGTTTGACAATAAAAGCATAAAGAGGAGTGAAAACACGAGGGTCACCAAATGAGACGGGTCCACAGATTTCAAAAACAAACAAAAAAAAAAAAAAGATTATTAGTGAACAGCTTTTGTCTTGGTTGTTCAATTCCCCAAACAATTTGCAGTTCTCAGGTTAAAACCTCCACTGGCTGCAGTTCATTTATAACCTTTGAAATTCATTTTCATCTAAAACAGACTAATAGCGTTGACCCTAAAACTACTTTTTAACCCAGTCAGAGACAAACTATTAATACAGCTGTTTCTGATTAAATCTGGGCATTGTCCAAATGCAAACCTATAAAAATGTTTTCCCAAATAAGAAATAGTTCATTTGACCCAATAATTACACGAGCGAATCCCTCTTTGCATGAACCTTTCTAATTGTTACTGTTGCTGATTGTAACATCTCAGTTCTGCTCCTTCTGTCGATGATTTCACAGAAGAAGAAGGTGACGGGTCACAGCACCGTGCCTCTGTGGTATCAGCTCTAAGATTTGTCATTTTACACTGCAAAAAGGGACCTCAAAGTAAGTAAAATCTTCCTGAAATTTGTGTATTTGTCCTTGATTTGAGCAGCTAAATAAGACTATTTGCCAATGGAATGAGATACTTGCATATAAAATAAGAACAATTTATCTCCATCATCTTATTTCAAGGGCAGGATATCTAATTATCTTATTTTAGGGGTAAAAATACTCATCCCATTGGCCACTAATCTTATTTAGCTGCTCAAATCAAAGAAAAATACACCCATTTCAAGAATATTTTACTTACATTTAGTTCCCTTTTTGCAGTGTAGGAGTGCATGTGCTGCAGATGTTGGGTTAGATCTAATATCCCTCATACAGACATGGACATATTTACCACAATGCAAAAAGGGAACTAAAATTAAGTAAACTTTTCTCGATATTACTGTATTTGTCCTTGATTTGAGCAGGTGAATAAGATGATCTGCCAGTGGAATCCTCATTTATACCCCTAAAATAAGATAATTAGATATACTGCACTGGAAATAAGATGATGGAGATGAGCTGTTCCTAATTTAAGTGCAAGAATATTATTAAATTGGCAGATAATCTTGTTTACCTGCTCAAATCAAGGACAAATACACTAATTTCAAGAAAAAGTTACAAATTTTTAGTTCCTTTTTTGCAGTGCAGGGGCTGTGGTGAATATGCGTAAAATGTTTATTTTATTGCAGTAGCTTAATCTAACCCTGAACATTTGAGAAATATCCAACATTTACTTGTGTATATTTATTCAGTGGGTGAAAAAAGTCCACATAGAGAAAAAAAAAAGCTATGGTGCAACAGTTAGGAATATATTTTATGCTTTAGTGTCCCATAGTGGGCAAACTCAGGTGTGCCAGCAGCAAAGTGAAGCATACAGATACACACAAAGGTAAATAAGACAAATTTACAAAAATTAGAAAAAAAATAACAATACTGGCCAGACATTAAAAAAATAGCATACTCAGATTAAGGAAATGTGCTGCTGACTAGGTTGATTTTTAAACATGTACACATGCATGTACAGTATACATGTACAGTAAACACTAACAGACTATTTACACCAGTAACAGTGAAAAACATCAGGGATGTAAACACCTTTTGAAGTTTGTTGGGAGCAACGATGATTATAAAGCGTGAAAGATGTCGGGAGTTTGTTTAAATATTCCTTTTTTTAAGTTGATTAGGGGGTCTGGGAACGACCAGCTAATTCATAATTTTCTGCTTCACTGGGGTAAAAACACGACGCTCTACTCTTCATCGCTGGGCATTTTTATCTTGGCTCCACACACACATGGAGAAGGAGCAGCATCCTGGGCGATGGAGAAGGAGCAGCATTCTGGACGATGGAGAAGGAGCAGCATCCTGGGCGATGGAGAAGCAGCAGCATCCTGGGCGATGGAGAAGCAGCAGCATCCTGGACGATGGAGAAGGAGCAGCATCCTGGGCGATGGAGAAGGAGCAGCATTCTGGGCGATGGAGAAGGAGCAGCATCCTGGGCGATGGAGAAGGAGCAGCATTCTGGGCGGTGGAGAAGGAGCAGCATCCTGGGCGATGGAGAAGGAGCAGCATCCTGGACGATGGAGAAGGAGCAGCATCCTGGGCGATGGAGAAGGAGCAGCATCCTGGGCCATGGAGAAGGAGCAGCATCCTGGGCCATGGAGAAGGAGCAGCATCCTGGGCGGTGGAGAAGGAGCAGCATCCTGGGCGATAGAGAAGGAGCAGCATCCTGGGCGATGGAGAAGGACCAGCATCCTGGGTGATGGAGAAGGAGCAGCATCCTGGACGATGGAGAAGGAGCAGCATCCTGGGCCATGGAGAAGGACCAGCATCCTGGGCCATGGAGAAGGACCAGCATCCTGGGCGATGGAGAAGGAGCAGCATCCTGGGCCATGGAGAAGGACCAGCATCCTGGGCGATAGAGAAGGAGCAGCATCCTGGGCGATGAAGAAGGACCAGCATCCTGGGCGGTGGAGAAGGAGCAGCATCCTGGGCGATGGAGAAGGAGCAGCATCCTGGGCGATGGAGAAGGAGCAGCATCCTGGGCGGTGGAGAAGGAGCAGCATCCTGGACGATGGAGAAGGAGCAGCATCCTGGGCGATGGAGAAGGACCAGCATCCTGGGCCATGGAGAAGGACCAGCATCCTAGGCGATGAAGAAGGAGCAGCATCCTGGGCGATGGAGAAGGAGCAGCATCCTGGACGAATGAGAAGGAGCAGCATCCTGGGCGATGGAGAAGGAGCAGCATCCTGGGCCATGGAGAAGGACCAGCATCCTGGGCCATGGAGAAGGACCAGCATCCTGGGCCATGGAGAAGGACCAGCATCCTGGGCGGTGGAGAAGGAGCAGCATCCTGGGCGATGGAGAAGGAGCAGCATCCTGGGCGATGGAGAAGGAGCAGCATTCTGGGCCATGGAGAAGGAGCAGCATCCTGGGCGATGGAGAAGGAGCAGCATTCTGGGCGATGGAGAAGGAGCAGCATCCTGGGCGATGGAGAAGGAGCAGCATTCTGGGCGGTGGAGAAGGAGCAGCATCCTGGGCGATGGAGAAGGAGCAGCATCCTGGACGATGGAGAAGGAGCAGCATCCTGGGCGATGGAGAAGGAGCAGCATCCTGGGCCATGGAGAAGGAGCAGCATCCTGGGCCATGGAGAAGGAGCAGCATCCTGGGCGGTGGAGAAGGAGCAGCATCCTGGGCGATAGAGAAGGAGCAGCATCCTGGGCGATGGAGAAGGACCAGCATCCTGGGTGATGGAGAAGGAGCAGCATCCTGGACGATGGAGAAGGACCAGCATCCTGGGCGATGGAGAAGGAGCAGCATCCTGGGCGGTGGAGAAGGAGCAGCATCCTGGACGATGGAGAAGGAGCAGCATCCTGGGCGATGGAGAAGGACCAGCATCCTGGGCCATGGAGAAGGACCAGCATCCTAGGCGATGAAGAAGGAGCAGCATCCTGGGCGATGGAGAAGGAGCAGCATCCTGGACGAATGAGAAGGAGCAGCATCCTGGGCGATGGAGAAGGAGCAGCATCCTGGGCCATGGAGAAGGACCAGCATCCTGGGCCATGGAGAAGGACCAGCATCCTGGGCCATGGAGAAGGACCAGCATCCTGGGCGGTGGAGAAGGAGCAGCATCCTGGGCGATGGAGAAGGAGCAGCATCCTGGGCGATGGAGAAGGAGCAGCATCCTGGGCGATGGAGAAGGAGCAGCATCCTGGGCGGTGGAGAAGGAGCAGCATCCTGGACGATGGAGAAGGAGCAGCATCCTGGGCGGTGGAGAAGGAGCAGCATCCTGGGCCATGGAGAAGGACCAGCATCCTGGGCCATGGAGAAGGACCAGCATCCTGGGCCATGGAGAAGGACCAGCATCCTGGGCGGTGGAGAAGGAGCAGCATCCTGGGCGATGGAGAAGGAGCAGCATCCTGGGCGATGGAGAAGGAGCAGCATCCTAGGCGATGAAGAAGGAGCAGCATCCTGGGCGATGGAGAAGGAGCAGCATCCTGGACGATGGAGAAGGAGCAGCATCCTAGGCGATGAAGAAGGAGCAGCATCCTGGGCGATGAAGAAGGAGCAGCATCCTGGGCCATGGAGAAGGACCAGCATCCTGGGCCATGGAGAAGGACCAGCATCCTGGGCCATGGAGAAGGACCAGCATCCTGGACGAATGAGAAGGAGCAGCATCCTGGATGACGGAGAAGGAGCAGCATCCTGGACGATGAAGAAGGAGCAGCATCCTGGGCCATGGAGAAGGAGCAGCATCCTGGGCGATGGAGAAGGAGCAGCATCCTGGACGATGAAGAAGGAGCAGCATCCTGGGCGATGGAGAAGGACCAGCATCCTGGGCGATGGAGAAGGACCAGCATCCTGGGCCATGGAGAAGGAGCAGCATCCTGGGCCATGGAGAAGGAGCAGCATCCTGGACGATGGAGAAGGACCAGCATCCTGGGCCATGGAGAAGGAGCAGCATCCTGGGCGGTGGAGAAGGAGCAGCATCCTGGGCGATGAAGAAGGAGCCGCATCCTGGGCGATGGAGAAGGAGCAGCATCCTGGGCGATGGAGAAGGAGCAGCATCCTGGGCGATGCAGAAGGAGCAGCATCCTGGGCCATGGAGAAGGACCAGCATCCTGGGCCATGGAGAAGGAGCAGCATCCTGGGCGGTGGAGAAGGAGCAGCATCCTGGGCGATGGAGAAGGAGCAGCATCCTGGACCATGGAGAAGGAGCAGCATCCTGGGTGGAGCAAGTCTCCACAGGAGGAGCAGAACTCCGCTCCAAACCCAAGTCTGACTGCAGCTGATCCCGACACAGCCAGAGATCCCGTCTTTGCTCCATTCAGCTCGTCTCATAAGAGATCTGGAGATAATAGAGGTTAACATGTCACACTTTTTATTACCTTCCTCTAAACATTCACTAACACTTTTAGACAGCAGTCTGCTACCTTTTAGGAGCTATAAAGGACCGGGACCGGATGATTTGACTTTGGAAAGAGCCTTGATGTGACACGTATCATGAATTGACGCTATATAAATAAAACTGAATTGAATTGATAGAGACCCATGTGGTGACTTGTATGGTCACCTCCTTGCGGCCCTTTGGTTGTGAACCCAGGTCGGCATGGAGACTCGGACAGATCTGTGGCTATGCATGATAAGCCAGGACAAGACGGGGTGCACTTTCCAACCAATTTATCGTCTCCTGCTGATGTGAGATAAGGGACAGCTGCAGGGAAACCAGACCTCCCTCTCTCCATTGACACTATTCAGCTGTCCTGCCAGAGGCTGTTAGTTCTGGGTCTACCTGCAGATGGGGGGGGGGGGGGGGGGGTGCATCAGATGAATAAATCAACCTATCTGACTCTTTTCAAGGTGGAGGACCAGTCGCGCTGCCGGGATGTTGGATCTCCTTGCCTTATCTCTAAGGCTGACTCCGACCACCTCATTTTAGTCGCTTCAGTTTCTGCCACCTGAAGAACATTGCAGGATTAAAGGACTGATGTCCCAACGAGATCTAGAGAAACTCATCCATGCTTTTATCTTTAGTCGCATTGATTACAGCGACGGTGTTTTCATAGGTCTGCCCAAAAAAAATCAACCAGACAGCTGCAGCTCATCCAGAACGCTGCTGCTCCTGTTCTCACTAAAACCAGGAAGACAGGTCTAATCTGCATACCCAGAACCAGACATGGAGAAGCAGTTTACATTTCAATTGTTTCAATAAATCACTGCTGCACCTTTATCCTGAAATTTACTGCAATTTACTGTGATTTTTCGAAATTTCGTTCTTTAAGCACTTTGTGCATACAAAATGACGTAAAGTTGTCTAAGTCTAAGTCTAATAGTTGTCTAAGCATTTAGTTCCTATGCTCCACAAATCTGGAACAAACTTCTAGAAAACTGCAAATCATCCAAAACTCAGAGTTCCTTTAAATCCAGACTGAAAACCAGCTGATTAGAGCTGCATTCAGTCATAATAACAGGAACACTGAGCAACATATTTGATGTTTATTGATATTTTCACCTGATACAGTTTACCGGCTGTTACTGGTCTCACAACCAGTGACTGTTTCTATGAGTTTATGATGTTTTTATGTTTTCATGAAGTAAAGCACTTTGAAACGCCTTGCTGCTGAAATGTGCTACAGATAAACTTGACTGGACTTAAGAACCTTGGACCTCCGACGTGCCCACATTGACGGGCTGATCTTCTTCCCTGTAGCCTCGTGAGACCATCCTGATCTCGCGAGTGTTCAAGGTTTCACCTCGCAGATCAGTCTGGATACTCTCCGTTAAAGAAAATTTGGAGCCGTTCACCAAACGAACGTCCAATCAGCGTTGGCTTTGAGGCGGTTGAGGTGTGACGTAACGGGAAGCGCGTCAGTTCAGTCTAAACAACATGGCGGCTTCAGCCGATGAAACTAGCGTTAGCGTGGCTATCGAGCAAGTTTTATCGGAATTACAGAGTATTTCTTTGCTGAGCTAACGAGCCTTTACCTGCAGCAGCAAGAGTAGCTTGGCTTGTGGTTGTGTTTTCGTCGTCGCTCGTAACAGAGCGACGACGAATCTGATTGGTTTATTTGGCCCGTCTATCACCAACATAGGCCAATCAGCTAACCAGTATTTTCGCCCCTTCCCAAAATTACTTCAACGGAAGGTTTCCAGATGGATATGCGGAGCAAATCTATCTGGCAGAGCCAGGTTATCTTCCCTGGAGGTCTTTGGGTTGATCCTGACTGATGCAGACTGGGAATGTTTCACAGGAGGCCCCGTAAAACATCAGACAGTCTGGGGCTGACAGGTCATGTTCTCTCCTCTCCCTGCAGCTGGAGTCCTGGTTCACAGGGTCAGATGCCGCCTGACCCTAAACTCCTTTCTGCAACTTAAAGTTAATGTCAAACATTGACCAGTTGTGTCAGCCTGGCGTTGACTTGTAGAGAAGAATATCCAGATCATCATTAACTCATCTGACGGGTTTCCAGAACATAAGAACTCCTCTAGATCAGTTCAGAATAAACCACCCTAAATTAACCCTCTGGATCTGCTCAGACCGCGACATGTGTCTGGGTTTTTATGACGCTCTTTTCCACTGACTGTGAATCTGCAACGTTTTACCACGTTTTACCTGAAGTGTTCAGTCTCTGATCAGTGGCGCTCTCTAGTGGTCAAGGGCTGCAGGTGCCTCGTTTTAGAAAGGCAGTCTGAGCTCTTAGGATGAATTCATTCATTCATTGTGACTTTAAATAGCCACACATCAGTGTTAGACTATTAGGAGCATTATGGTGCTCAGCCTTTGAGTTAGTCTGAAAAAGGTTTTAAATGTCAGTTAAGACTCAGTTAAGGCATCAAACGCCTGCAGCACAGCCCTCAGGAGGAGGAGGAGGAGGAGGAGGAAGAGGAGGAGGAGGAGGTCCTGGTCCTTCCCAGACCCTCCTGGATGGCCTGAAGCAGCTGGACGAGATCCAGAAAACCGGTTCTCTCGCTTACAAGAGTCTCAGAAACAGTTTCCTGTGAGACCACCCAGATGTGGAAACCAGTGACGTGAGGTGAGGCACTGACGTCATCAGAGCCAGATTTACACCCTACAGAGTAGACTCATTGCAAAGTGCTGAAGGAGACCGATTGAGCCAAATCAATTCACCAAGAGACATGGAAAAAATATTGATTCTTTGATGAAAACAAATAAAACTAAATTGTCATTTGATTGGTAACAGTTTATGAGTTATGATGGATTTCTGCATTTGTAACACATTCTAAAAATATAACACACATTACGCACATTGCATTACAAAAACAAAACATGAATAATTATCGCTGTCTTACCTCTACTTATAAATTAAGTCCATGCGGCGCTCTTTCTGAACAAAAATATCATAATTTTCCCGTAATAGTTCTCTTTATCTTCTTCAGTTTTAAAAGTCTCTCAGTCTCAGTGGTGCTCACTGCCAGGGAGGAAAGCCTTCCTTCATCAGTCCTGTTCCAGCTGCATGTTTAGAGTCTTTTTAGTGCTTTACTTGTTTAGCAAAACTCGCTAAACATCCATAACTTGCTGTCACTCTACAGTTTTGGGATCAGGAGCATAGACATAATATAAGAGTAGACGCGTCGTTGGGCGAGTTCTGCCTATGCTGCGATGCGTCAGAGCGTCCGCCATCTTAAATGTGGCAAATCTGCAGTTACTCAGTCACTTAAACAGTATCAGAGGGACTTTAATCTCTGAATATACTTTGTATTCGTAGTATTTTTTTTGTAATATTACAAGTTTATTTTCGTATCCCTTTAGCTTAATTCTCCTGAATTTATTCTCGTAAAGAATAAAAATATTTAAAATAATCTAACCTGGCCCTATTACTCCAGGAGTGAAATAATTCTGCAAACTGTGACTATTCTGGAAATGTTCCCCCTTAATTCTCATAATATGATGTTTTTATCATAACATTATCACTTTTGTGTTTGTTTGTTTATTTTTACTTTATTCACCTAGGACTTTTTTTCCTCATGTTATTAATTTTACCTCTTTAATACTCACCCAAAAAGTCTGTTCCTAAAGGTTCACATGTGACATGGTTTTATGAAATAATGAAGACCACAATTTTATATTTAACAAATTGATCCTTATATTCATAACACATACACACAAATATATATATATATATATATATATATATATATATATATATATATATATATATATATATATATATATATATATATATATATATGTATATATATATATATATATATGTGTGTGTGTGTGTGTGTGTGTCTGTGTGTGTGTATTTATTGCAGCACAGGAATGAGGCATCTTCTCTGATCCACGTTCACAATAACAGAACTCAACTTTTTTCTGCCACATACAAAATGGCGGTGACGTTGACGTGCGAACCTGCGCCCTATGACGCGTCTACTCTTATATTATGTCTATGATCAGGAGCGGTTCTCCTTGAGCGCCCCCTGCCTAGAGGTCAAGGAACTGCAGGCCTCACCTACAACCAGTTCTCTGCTGTTTATGATCGCCCAGCAGCACGAAAACACGTTACCTGCACACAGTTTGATGACCAAAACACAATTCGTAATCCACATATATTAAATTATGGGAAATCAGCTCATAACTGTTTGAACAATTGAATTTATGATCTAGAGACAGGAAGATGCATCACAGAATGGAAGCCAGCGCAGTTAACATGGGATTGCGCAATCCCAAGGGAGGCCAAGCTCGCTGCGGCCTCACCGGCTTCGCTATCAAGCGCCACCAAGGATTTACATTAAAAATAGCGAAAAGTTTGCGATTTTAAAGAAAATATGATTAAAAATGAGGAAATTGGATAAAAAAATAACTTTTATTACAAATGACTGAGTGGATCACAATTTATATTATGTTATCATTATTATATATTTTCTTTCTTTCCATGATGACAAGTGAGGCCTGGTCTCACTTGCCTCCCCTGACTGCACGTCACTGGTGGAAACGAGCTTTGCAGTAAGAAAACTAGGCTAATGACGCTCCGTCTACTGAATAGATGAGCATCTGATCGCTTTGCTCAAACATAAACAACTTAAACTGCAAATTTTGAAGAACATTTTATTTTCATTTAAATTGAAACCACAAAACAAAGTAAAACAATGAAAACAATGCAATCAAAAAAAGAAAAAAAGATTGCACTAAAGATCATTTTCCAAGAGTCTCAGATACCCACAATGCAAAGCGACGTAGGTTGACCCAAACACCTGGTTTCCTTTCTACTGCGCACGTTTCCAGCTATGGGGTCAGAGGGGTCATGTTTGGCATGCCGTATTCTTTGTGGACATTTAATAATTTTATGTGAACCATCATGCTCCTAGAGTTGAAGGATTGTACAACAAACAACTTCAGTGAGAAAAGAAAGTAAAAAAGAACTGGAAGTTTGAATTTCTTGTGCAGCTTTTCTATTCATCACAGGGTCAACGTTATTCAAACAGGCTCTGACTCTCACCGTTGGGGGGGGGTTTGGGCTTCAGGGTTCAGGATAACTTTATTAATATCTGTTTTAGAGAGCTTGAAATCCTTCATCCAGACATGTCAACACAACCAGGACCCTTCAGTTAAATAGAACAGAGCTGAAAGAGCTTCACAAAAACCACATCAAAGCAGGACAGAGAAAAGAGGACCAAGACTTAAAAACAGGACAAACATATGAAAAATAAACTAAAATAAAAAAAACATTGGATGAAAACCATGAAACCAAAATAATCCAGACTTAAAAAGCTGTTAAAACCATTAAATCGACTCAGACTGGCAGTGTCACTCATTTCAGCTTCTTCAGTTCGCTAAAAGCAGCAGGAACAAATCTGCTTTCCTAGCGCGCTGCATCCGTCCCAGAACCGTGTTCAGGATCATCGTTCTGCTTGAAGATCACAACGTGTCCAAGTTTCAGGTGTCTAGCTGCTGATCTGAGGTGAACTTTACTTTTCAACTTTAGCCAGTGCTTCAGGATGCTGGTGAAGATTTTCAGTCATCCAGGTCATGATCATGCCAAAAAAGTAAAAAAAACAAAACAAACTAATGGACTTTTTTCAGAAGTTTGAAGACATTTCGCTTCCCATCCAGAAAGCTTTCTCAATTCACATGTCTGGAGTAATGTGGAGTTCCAAGCTTTATATTATTGACCAGAAAGGCCTTGTTATGGCTTAGATAACATGCAAATTAACCTGAAACTGGTCACCCCTTAGTAATGGGCGGTCGTTAGGGTCATGGTTGGCCTGGTTTACAGGGGAGATGTTCTGATCACCTGCATGGAGGTGAGAATTGAGGTGAAAATTGGAAGGAATCAATTTTTAACACAGCTTTGTTAACACAGCTACAGGTTTTATGATATAAAGCTTGGAACTCCACACTAGTCCAGACATTTTAATTGAGAAAGTTTTCTGGGCGGGAAGATAAACACCTGGAACTTCAGAAAAAAGTCCAGTTGTTTTGTTTTTCAAGTTTTGTTGGGGGGGGGGGGGGGTGGCTTCAGTAAAACAACCTCTGAGCATAATGCTTCCACCATCGTGTCTGATAGTTGGTGCTTTCAGGTTTAAACGCCTCCAAACATGCTAGCTGTGGCTGAGGCCAGGCAGCTCGATGCACGTCTCGTCTGACCGTGAAGCTTTTTCTGCAGGAGGCATTTAGCTTGTCCATGTGTGCAGATGCCACTTTCAGCCGAGCTTCAAAGTTTAAACGGATGCATGATCGCTGAACTCTAAAGGGGGCGGAGCTTGGTTTCTGGGTCTGCGTTGTGATTGGTTGGGAGGATGTAATGACTGTAATATGAACCTACATGACTAGAATGCAAAAGGAATCGATATACATCTATGGATCGATATATTTTGTTATTAAATTATCGTCCAGCCCTATTTTTAATCAATCGTGTCGTATTGATTGTATGTTTCATATATACAATGTATTGTATGTGTACTGCATACAAAATATATCTATATTTAATTTTGTATATATATGTATTTTATTTCCATGTCTTTTTTTGGAGGAAGAAGCATATTGCTTCGTAACGCCAAATTTTGTTTTGAGCTATGACCTTTATTTTTATCTGTTTATTTGCATTTGTTGTGTATTTTTGTGGTTTATGTTGAAAATGAGCCCGATAGAGATCTGCTGCAGACAACTGCAGCAAACAGGGATCCAAATAAATTATGGTTTGACTGAAGATCTTCTGTAATTGTTCTGAAATGGATCTAAGCGAGTTTCTAAAGTTCTGTGAATCAACATTCGTCCTCATCCTTTGATCTTCGGTTCTTTGCAGTTGTTTAGAGCGTTTCCCAGTCCTGGTCCTCACGGCTCACGCTGTCCTGCATGTTTTAGACGTTTCTCTGCTTTAACACACCTGAGTTAGACGACTGTAGTTCAGTGAAAGCCTGTTAATGTCATCAGATCGGGTGTGCTGAAGCAGGAAAACGTCTAAAACATGCAGGACAGACGCGACGGTTGTGGCTGATAACCAATATTAAATACATTTTTCCTAACTTTTCATCACATGACCACCCCCCTCCAGGAACACCAACAGCATCAAGATGCAAACAAACATTAGCTGTTGATATCAGACCAGTACCAATCTGTATTACGCATTCCTAATTTATACGTACATCATTTTTGACCCAACGTGGACGATAAACCCTAACTTCTAAAAAGAATTGCCTTTGTTTGTTGAAGAACAATCCATTCAAATCAACAATACTTTATTAACACCGAAGGACAAAGAAATGTAACTCATGTCAGGGTTGTTGTAGATGCTGACGGCTGCAGGCAGGGAGGATTCTCCTGTAGTGGTCTGTGTTACAGCTGATCTGCAGAGGCCTCTGACTGGAGACCTTCTGGCTGCGCTCACACTGCAGGTCTCGATGCTCGATTCCGATTTTTTGCTGAAATCGTATTTTTTTTGTTGACATGGCTGATAATATTGCTAATAAATGCAACTGTTATCCTACTGTACTGCTGTCCGAACGGTTCAAGACCGCAAAGCAACCCAAAGCGTGAACAGATAACAGAAGGAGACGTCACACAGTAGCGGAAGTAATCGTGAATGTAATTGTTTCCAGAAGTGTTCGATAAAGTTTTATTTAAAAAAAAATCCTTGAATAAATAAATAAAAAAAAAGGATACCAATCGGCATCTCTCCTTGTTATTATTAGAACGCTGCAGAGCAACGGGAGCAGACAATATTAATACGACATCATAGAAAAAGAAGAAGGTAAGAATAAAGCAGCGCAGCTATTAATGGTCTTTAATGGAGCGCTAGCTGCTGCTGCTGTGATGATGTTTTAGTTAGAGACAGGAGAGAGACGTGAAAGACGGATAAAATGCGACAAGACTGTTCAGACAGCGGACGCTTTGAAAAATATCTGATACGTATCTGAATCAGTACCACGTATGGAAGTGGAACAAATCGGATTTTTTTGGGGGTTGAAAAGATCGTAAATGGGCCGTTTGCACTGCCGTTAAAAAAAGACAGATATGGGTCGTATATGGGCAAAAAGATCGGAAATGTGTCACATTTCCCTGCAGTGTGAAAGTAGCCTCAGTCTGATGAAGAGGAAGCTCAGGGTTGTCCATAATCTTCTTCATTTAATCAAAAATCCTTATTTGAACAGTCGTCTCCAGAGGTTCTAGAACAGAGTCGGCCGTCTTTATCAGCTTGTTGAGCTTCTTTAAGTCAGTCGCTCTGATGTTTCTACCCCAGCAGACGATAACGGAGGAGTTCACGCTCTACACAACAGACCTCCAGAAGATCTGCAGCTTCCTCAGGAAGTCCCTTCTGCTCTGTCCCTTCCTGTAGACACCCTCAGTTGACACTGGAGACAACCTGCAATGATTAACTTCATGTCTGCGAGGTTTGTTGACTTTAGGCAGAATTTTAAGGGTGTTTTTCTTTTGAAATTCAGCGTGTGTGCCTACAGAGATACGGGTATCTAAAGCATGTTTGGGCAGGTGCACAGACAGGTGTGTAAACATCTACCTTCTTGTGAGACGCATGGTCATAATCCATAACTATATGATGTCTCTATATAAAGCGCGGCGTCTAGATGTCTGCAGTCTTCTTACACGTCACAGTTTTTAATGCATTTCTGCTTGTTCAGCCTGACAAACATTAGTAACCATCCATGGCTGGAACTGGGAGCTTTTACCTTTTGTGTTATTCTAATAAATAAATGTAATAGTAAACTGAATAAGCCTCCGATGAATGCCTGAAAGCCGAACTCGCGGCTTTAACGGCGTAATCGACGACGGGGGGGCTCTTCCTTCAGGCTCATGTGGACGACCAAGATAACGACCTTTATGGTCCCTCGGCTCCTCCGTATACGTCGGCAGAAACGTATATGAGGAAGTGGGTTGTCGGCGCGCGTATGTGTGAGATATTGTCCCGGGAGAACCCGCCTGTTCTGCAATCAGCAACGCTCACGCAGTTTGGAGCAGGAAGGGCAGCTGTAAATTCACAAAGAGGAAATACAGAGGCGAGACAAAGCCGCTCGCCAGAACTTCTCTTTTCACAGACATGTCTGCATTGTGTGGAACTCTTCAAAGATGGAGCCAATATGTTCGTTTTTTTGTTTTTGTTTTATTGTAGTGGTAAAACAACACGAAGAACTGCAGTTCTCCTTCAAAGGTCTTACTCATGTGTTTGCGACACTTATCGGGTGAAACACATCTAAATGATAAAGCAAAAAAAGTCATCTTCACCACAAGTTCATACTTCCAGGGTTCGTTACTCTGGAAACCTCTGAGCCGTGATCTCCAAGCATTCTGGTTGCTTCAGTCTGTTTAAAACTGTTTTAATCTTAATTTTCTTCATTACCAGATCGAGTAACAAACGTTGAGCAGTCTTTGAAATTCACACACTAAGTCCCGTTCAGGCAAAGCACTCCATGCTGGCCTTTGCTCTCTCCATCTCATGCAGGAAGTTGTAAAACTGAGCCAGCGTCAGCTCTGGAGGAAACAAGAAGACAGATTGTCAGATTAACCAGCGATAAAAAGAGATATAGGAAAAAATGTGATAGATTTTGGATCTATGTAACCCAGCTAGTTTAATTCCAGTTCAATTCAATTTTATTCAAAAAGTTTCCTCTCTAAGGAAACCCAGCAGGTAGCATCAAGTCTCTCCAAGCAGCATTCACTCCTCCTGAAAGAGCGTAGAGCCACAGTGGACAGTCGTCTGCATTGTTGATGGCTTTGCAGCAATCCCTCATACTGACCATGCATGAAGCGACAGTGGAGAGGAAAACTCCCCTTTAACAGGGAGGAGAACCTCCAGCGTGAAGTGACTAATAAATAGCAAAGGCTAAAAGTTTTAGTGACTCACCCATGAAAACATTTTCTGTAGAGTTCCCCTTCCTCACCACCAGCTTCAACTGCAAGAGACCAGCGTGATGCTTGTGGTTAAAAGCAACAGAAAAACCTTCAGGTGTCTGAATTAATTCCCAAAAATCCTACCTGCAGAAAGACGTTTCCCACTTTCTGAATTTCACTGGTGCCAACGGTCACTGTGGGAATAAGAAAACACGCCAGTCTGACATATTTCTGCCCCTCTACATCCCACAAGCTTCAAGGCTTCAAGGAAGGATAGACTGAAAGAGCAAGGGAGGAAGGAAAGATGGATGGAAGGGGAGAAAAGGAAGGATGAGGTAGGAAGGAATGATGGACAGATGTAAGGAAGGAAGGAAGAAAGAAAGAAAGGAAGGAAGGAAGGAACGATGGAAGGAAGGAACGATGGAAGGAAGGGAGGAAGGAAGGAAGTGTGAAAGAAGAACAGATAGAAGGAAGGAAGGAAGGGAGGACGGAAGGAAGGAAGGATGTGTGAAAGACAGACAGAAGGAAGGAAAAATAAGAGGATGAATGCAAAGAAAGAGTGAAGGAAGGAAGGAAGGAAGGAAGGAAGGAAGGAAGGAAGGAAGGAAGGAAGGAAGGAAGGAAGGAAGGAAGTGAAGGAAGGAAGAAGGAAGAAGGATGTGTGAAAGACGAACAGACAGAAGGAGAAGGAAAACTGGATGGATGAATGCAAAGAAAGAGTGAAGGAAGGAAGGAAAAGGAAGGAAGGAAGGAAGGAAGGAAGGAAGGAGGAAAGGAAGGAAGGAAAAAGAAAGATGTGTGAAAGACAAACAGACATAAGGAAGGAAGGAAAAATGGATGGATGAATGCAAAGAAAGAGTGAAGGAAGGAAGGAAGGAAGGAAGGAAGGAAGGAAGGAAGGAAGGAAGGAAGGAAGGAAGGAAGGAAGGAAGGAAGGAAGGAAGGAAGGAAGGAAGGATGTGTGAAAGACGAACAGACAGAAGGAAGGAAGGAAAAATGGATGGATGAATGCAAAGAAAGAGTGAAGGAAGGAAGGAAGGAAGGAAGGAAGGAAGGAAGGAAGGAAGGAAGGAAGGAAGGAAGGAACAAGAAAGAGCAAACAAAAGAGATCAAGGGTTTGATTTCTGTGTTGCTAATAAATAAATAAAAGCTGATAAATTGTAATTTTTCCAAATGGATCAGATCTAAATCTGCAGTTAATCGTCGCTCTGCTGCAACGTGATGAAACCCTCAGTGAGTGAGCTGGGAGGAATCATACCTCCATAACGGTCATGGACGCTTGACGCGTCTTACCTCCAAACTTCCACTCCATGTCCACCAGCTGGTTGACCATCAGAGTCTGTCCCACGGCGAGTCTGGACAGCGCAGCGTAGTTCTCCCCCCACTGCAGCACACAGAGGAACGTTACTCCGTCTCCCTGCACTTCGCTGGTGTGAAACAGTCAGCATGCTAAACGACGACGGCAGCACGCTTCTCTCTTTAGGTAGCCGTTACAAACACAAGACGACAATGTTAAAAACGCCTCTCCCTCCTTCATAGCAGCCACTTCAGATGGACCCTCATCTCTCACCTTCACCTGTGCTCAAGATACGACACTAAAAATAAAGCTAGCTGATCAGTTTGTTGGTAGAAAACTTTATAGAAAGAAAATATTTAAAGCTAACAAAAGCTCTTTCCAGGTGAATTCATCTGAAGTCTCCACCTGTCAGAGGATCTCCCAGTACTGGCGTAACATGGAAGGAAGGAAGTGTGGAAAGAAGGATGGATAATGATGGAAGGAAGGAATGGAAGGAAGAAGGAAGGAGGAAGGAAGGAAGGACCAGGAATGAAGAAGACTGACAGGCGACGGCAGGAAGGATCGCTTCCTCTGCAGGGCCGGGACGGCCTCCGTACTGACGGAAGGAAGGAGCTGTGTGAAAAAACAGACCTCCCGAATGAAGAGGTGTTCCTTAGAATGCCAGAACAGAGAACAAGTCCCTACATGACTCAGGAAGAAGGAAGGAAGGAAGTCATTTACTGCAGGAAAGGCAGGACTGGAAGAGGAAGAAGGAGGAAGAAGCCTTCATAGCAGCCACTTCAGATGGACCCTCATCTCTCGCCTTCACCTGTGCTCAAGATACGACACTAAAAGTCAAGCTAGCTGATCAGTTTGAGTAGAAAACTTTATTAAAAAGAAAATATTTAAAGCTAACAAAGCTCTTTCCAGGTGAATTCATCTGCAGTCTCCACCTGTCAGAGGATCTCCCACTCAAGAACACTCAGTACTGGCATACTGGAAGGAAGGAAGTGTGAAAGAAGGATGGATAGATGGAAGGAAGGATGTGTAAAGGAAGGAAGGAAGGAAGGAAGGAAGGAAGGAAGTGTGAAAGAAGAACAGACGGAAGGATGTGTGAAAGAAGAACAGACGGAAGGATGTGTGAAAGAAGAACAGATAGAATGAAGGAAGGAAGGAAGGAAGGAAGGAAGGATAGAAGGAAGGAAGGGAGGATGATAGAAGGAAAGAAGGAAGGAAGGATGTGTGAAAGAAGAACAGACAGAAGGAAGGAAGGAAGGAAGGAAGGAAGGAAGGAAGGAAGGAAGGAAGGCAGTAAGGAAGGATAGAAGGAAGGAAGGAAGGAAGGAAGGGAGGATGGATAGAAGGAAAGAAGGAAGGAAGGATGTGTGAAAGAAGAACAGACAGAAGGAAGGAAGGAAGGAAGGAAGGGAGGATGGATAGAAGGAAAGAAGGAAGGATGTGTGAAAGAAGAACAGACAGAAGGAAGGAAGGATAGAAGGAAGGAAGGGAGGATGGATAGAAGGAAAGAAGGAAGGAAGGATGTGTGAAAGAAGAACAGACAGAAGGAAGGAAGGAAGGAAGGAAGGAAGGAAGGAAGGAAGGAAGGAAGGAAGGAAGGAAGGAAGGAAGGAAGGAAGGATGTGTGAAAGAAGAACAGACAGAAGGAAGGAAGGAAGAAAGGCAGTAAGGAAGGATAGAATGAAGGAAGGGAGGATGGATAGAAGGAAAGAAGGAAGGAAGGAAGGAAGGATAGAAGGAAGGAAGGGAGGATGGATAGAAGGAAAGAAGGAAAGAAGGAAGGAAGGATGTGTGAAAGAAGAACAGACGGAAGGAAGGAAGGAAGGAAGGAAGGAAGGAAGGAAGGAAGGAAGGAAGGAAGGAAGGAAGGAAGGAAGGAAGGAAGGAAGGAAGCCTTCATAGCAGCCACTTCAGATGGACCCTCATATCTCGCCTTCACCTGTGCTCAAGATACGACACTAAAAATCCAGCTAGCTGATCAGTTGGTGTAGAAAACTTTATTAAAAAGTTAAACTTTATTAAAAAGTAAACTTTTAAAGCTAACAAAGCTCTTTCCATGTGAATTCATCTGCAGTCTCCACCTGTCAGTGGATCTCCCACTCAAGAACAATCAGTACCGGCGTTCCCCCAGGGCTGTGTTCTCTCCCCACTCCTCTTCTCTCTGCACACACATGACTGCACCTCGTTGGACTCATCCCTGAAACCCCTGAAGTCTGCAGATGACCCCACAGTCACAGGTGTCATCCACGAGAGTGACGAGTCCACACATAGACAGGAAGTCGACTGGCTGCTCCACCAGGATCTTAACCTGCTCAAGATGGCGGACTTCAGGGGGGACTTGCCCCACGTTGACAGCAGCCAGACTGAATCACACTAAATCTGTCTGGACCAATCACAGCGCAGGAGGCGGGACTTTTACGATGCGTCACTCTCAACCACAGAATTACCCATAATGCAGCAGCGCTTTTCTGCTACCATAACAGTCAAGATAATTACAGAGATTTTTTTGTTTCCTCCCCCAGGCTGTCTCTCCCACCGTGGCACTTTCCCTTTCTACCCTGCATGTTTTAGATGTGTCACTGTTCCAGCCTACCTGATTCAAATGGTACTGTCAGCTCTGTAAGGGTATTGACCCATCAAGTGCTGCAGAAACCTCCTAATTATTCATCTGAGGCGCCTAAAATATGTAGGACAGGGGTTTCCTGAGGACCAGGGTGGGGAACCACTGGAGTAAAGGATGTTAAAACGCCCCTTAATCATTTAGTGGTGAAAATCTTAAATCAGAGCCAAAAAAAACAACATTTGCGTTTTGGACTGACGACCTCATCACACTGCAAAAACGGATAAAAAAAATAAGTAAAATGTTCTTAAAATTTGTGTTTTTGTCCTAGATTTGAGCAGGTAAATAATATTATCTGCCAATAGAATAGTATTTTCACCCCTAAAACAATATAATTAGATATACTGCACTTGAAATAAGATGATGGAGATGAATTGTTCCTATTTTAAGTGCATAAGTCTTATTGCATTGGCAGATCATCTTATTTACCTGCTCAAATCAAGGACAGATACAGTCATTTTAAGAAAATAATTTTTTTTTTTTTTGCAGTGCAGAACTTCTAGACTTATAGAATACATAAACTTTGAGGATTTATTTTGTTACCTGTGACGAAAAGTGAGCGGCTTTCTCCTCGTTTAGTCCTGCGGGACAGACAGAAAAAACTATTTTAGTTCCCAGCTGAGGACTTTTCTGCACAGATGATCGTGAGAGAACGCCGTTTAATGTGAACTGAGTCACAGGCCGGTACCTAATGTCAGCAGGTCCTGTTTGACCTGCTCGGCCGTCAGGTTCTTCTTCAGAGCTCCTGGGGATTAAAACAGCGCAGTCACTTCAACAGCTGGAACAACTAAAGAGAAATGATCGCCTATATGTAACATAAAAGATAAAAACATAATTGGTAATGTGAAGCGCTGTCAGGGCTTACACTGATTTGTTTTTTTGTTGAGAAGTCTGGTCTGGTCTTTTTTTAATGACAACCGTCTTTTGTGTCTAGTCCTACCAAGCAGGGCTTCTGACACGGATGTTTAGTTGTGAAATGCAATGAAAGGTTTTTATGGAGAAGGGTAAAACTTTATCATAAGAAAATGAGCTAAACCTGTTTCTATCCATCAATTGTCTTCCGCTTAACTGAGATCGGGTCGCAGGGCCAACAGGTCAATGACAGGTCTCCCCCCCGGTGGGACGCGGCGGGTAAAAACCACTGAGCTATATAATACACTGGAGTGCTGATTTTGCCGAAAAACTGAAGTCACCGGCCGCCATCTTGCTACTCCCTACTCTCACAGAATCCCACAGGATTTGATTGCAACAACAAGCAGTTTTCTGGCTGTGTGAAAACGTTTCACAGGTAATTCTACAGTCAGTGGATGTTCTAAAACTATCAACTACTAGGAATTAGGTGCTGAAATATTTTACATGTTATTCATATTAAATATATATATATATATATATATATATATATATATATATATATATATATATATATATATATATATATATATATATATGGATAGATAGATAGATATAGATATAGATAGATAGATATAGATATAGATAAATACATATAAATATATAAATATATATAAACATTTCAGCACATGACTTTCTCGGTACTTGCTAGTTTTAGTACATAACATAAAAGTATATGGCATTTGACATTTTAAAAGTTTTAAGCCCCCCCTGAACATGAGAAAATCCTCGTTATTCGATGCTGTAGAGCACATATTTCCTAGTTACTGGGGGGGAAATAGGGAGTACCAATATGGCAGCTGGTGGCCTCAAAGCGACTCGTTCAAACAGACGGTGATTAGCACTCCAGTGTATAATATAGCTCAGTGGTAAAAAACCCAAGTGGGGGCGTCCTGATCAGATGTCTTAACCTCAACTGACTCCTTTTGATTTGGAGAAACAGCGGCTCTACTTTGAGCTCTTCACCCTGAAAGGCCGAGCCCAGCTCCCTCTGGAGGAAGCTCATCTCAGCCGCTTGTATCCGGGTTGTCGTTTTTTTCCGCCGTGATCCAGACCTCATGACGGTCAGAACGTAGACGGAGCGGCAAAACAAGAGCTTTGCTTTTTGGCTCGGCCATTTCTACACCACAACAGACCGGAGCAGCGGCTGCATCACTGCCTGTCCGCCACTCGTTCCATCCCACCATCCCTGCTGAGCAAGACAGCGATATACGCAGTCTTACAGTAATATCTACATATCCTGGTTATTATTTTTGACAAATTAGCGCATATTTGTAGAAAGTACCTGACATCAGTACAGCTCTGCACTGCAAAAAAGGGAACTAAAAGTAAGTAAAATTTTCTAGAAATGAGTGTATTTCTCATTGATTTGAGCAGGTAAATAAGACTATTTGCCAACGGGATTAGTAGCTCTACCCCTAAAATAAGATAATTAGATATTCTGCACTTGAAAAATGATGATGGAGATGAATTTTTCGTACTTTAAGTGCAAAAATCTTATTCCATCGGCAAATAATCATATTTACCTGCTCAAATCAAGAAAAAAAATGCACTAATTTCAAGAAAAATTTACTTAATTTTAGTTCCCTTTTTGCAGCGTGCCGCAGTGGGTATATAGAAAGACATTTTAACATTTAGTCAGTAAGTTTAATTATCCGTGACTAACATTATAAACATCTATAACGTAATTTTGACTAGTCATAATGTCACTGAGACAACTGGTATGAATTTTGATTTAAGAAACATAGGTATAATTATGTTGGAGATGTCAGTAATTAATATCCAGTCTAACGATTAAATGTTAAATGTGTTGCCCACTTTGAGGGAATTTTTCAAATTCATCTGGGGACAGGAATACGCTTTTACATGGCGGTGAGTCACAATTTAAAATCAGCTACACCGCCCCAGTCGATTCAACGGTGTACAAGTCCTCCATGCCACATCGAAAGGGGTGCGTCAACCATGACAGCCCCACAGTGTCCAGATCCTGTAGAAACTCAGGCTGCCGGCGAGCCCTTGAGCTAAATCAACCCATAATAAAAAGTTCTGGTGCAACCAGTTACTTTCAAAAGTCCCAGAATTAGTGAAACGAAGGCCAACTGTGTGTAATCCAAGTGTCCTGGAGGGCCCACTAAGCAGGAGGCAGAGACACCAGGAAGACCAAGGAGCTTTTTTTTAAAAACAACACAAGTTCCAAATCACAGAGGTCTGCAGTTTTTGGCTATGTAACAATTAACGGATCAGACGCGTCCTTTAGGTGTCGGTAAAATATTAAAAGTGGGTTTCCTCCACATGGAAGGGAAGAGAGTTGCAGCAGTAAGAGAATCTAATTTTATTATTTATTTTAGAGTTTATTTAATCATAGTTTTTACCAGAAACTTTCAGGAATCTCTTCACAGCATTAAGTACCGTCAGACTGTTTAATACAGGCGTGTCAAACTCATTTCCATATGGGGCCACTTTGGCGTCATGAAGTCATTAAAAGGGCCGGTTGCATGTGTATAGACGATACTTTTCATTTCCTAATTTCATTCCAGTTCACATAGAAGTATAAAAAATGCACGGTAACATAGAAATAGCAACCTTAGGCCCAGTTTATACAGTTTATCTGCAAGAAAAGTTGATATTGGGTTGAGTTACACTTACAGGAGGCACAGTTTTAGCCACTTTATACACTTTAAAAGGATTTATACCTCTACTTTATGACATGATATGTCTTTTTTTATTGGCTCTTGAGGGCCGGATAATTTACCTTGGCGGGTCGGATTCGGCCCGCGGGCCTTGAGTTTGACACCTGTGGTTTAATACATAGACTTGTTTGCTGGTTGCACTTAATGTTCAACAAGGATTGATGTCCAACTCAATTAAAAGCTATTCTCCTATATAATAATATTCTGATTAATAAAAACCAGTTAAATTTCTTGTTTTAAATAGTCCTTTGTAACAAACATCTTTATCTAGAGGCCATTTTATTGCTTGTGGTTAACGCACAGAAAAGTCACAATTAAATTGCAATTATGGTTGAAAAATAAATCACAATTTAGATTTTCGGCTTAAATCGTACAGCCCTACGTAGACCTGAGCATTATGGAGAGGAAGAAGAAGAAGAATTATTCCTTAAACGGTGAAATTCAGGAGCAGTTGTGCATCTCCCTAAATGTATGTAGGAGGATTGCTCTGGTCGGATGAGTCTGAAGCTAAACTTTTCCGTAAGACGCTGTGAGTCTGCAGGAACAAAGTGTTTGATTCTCCCACCCTGTGGCACCAGGAGGACGCTCTTCATCAGGTTCCTCAGCGGACCGGCGCTTATCCCATGCTCCCCTGCAAATTCTGTCAGCTGCCGCATGAATCTGTCGGTCTGCGCACACAGAGGCATGCATTCATTTGCACAGGCACACAAAGGGAGAAGCAGCGTTTTACTTCGGTTGACTTATCAAGAGCTGAGTTCAGAGTCTCATTAGTATTAAGACGGTGTGTGTGTGTGTGTGTGTGTGTGTGTGTGTGTGTGTGTGTGTGTGTGTGTGTGTGTGTGTGTGTGTGTGTGTTCACACTCACCTCTTTAGGGTCCAGGAGGAACTGGAACAGAATTTCAATCAGACGTTTGTACTGCTGCAGATGTGAAAAGCAAAAAAAAAAAAAAAAAAAACACGTTTGTCATTAAGATGCATCTCTGAAGATGTTAAACTGTCTTTTCCTTTCTGTCAATATTTTTTATTTCATTTTTTTTTACACTGGTGAAGATTCTCAGTCATCCAGGTCATGGTCATTCCAAAAAAAGTAAAGAAAAAACAAACAACTGGACTTGTTTTCCGAAGTTTGAAGACGTTTATACTACTGCAGTAGAATAAAGCTTGATACTCCACATTACTCCAGACTTTTTGAATTGAGAAAGCTTCCTGGATAGGAAGCGAAACGTCTTCAAACTTCGGAAAACAAGTCCAGTTGTTTTGTTTCTTACTTTTTTTTTGGAATACATTTTTTACACTACACACGCCATACTGAGAAAACAGAACCACAGCACCCTCTCAGCTTCACTTCTGCATACGTTTAATTTAAAGCAGATAGTAACTCAGTATGGAGGCTTCGTTGCCCGTTTAAACTTCTGAGCAGGGGTCTCATTTATAAAGCTGTGTACATCCCAAACGTTGGGATCTATTAAAAAAATAAATAAACTTGACGGGAAAATATGCGGCCGTCACAGCAGCTCTGACCCAGGCGTACGCTGATTTTGGAGACGGGGGAAAATGGCGACGCAGACGGCGAGATGGCTGCATCATGATTCCTCTCAGACGTTTAACTTAACTCCATATCAGACTTTATTCATAGACGGACTTCATCATAATAGTAAAAATCACAGTGTTATTCATGCTTGCTCTGGTGGCACATAACTATACAACAGGGCTGCACAATTAATCGCATTTGCAATATAATTGCAATTTATAAAAAAACGTAATTTCCAAATCGCAGAGGTTTGCAGTTTTTGGCTATGTAACAATTAACGGATCAGACGCGTCCTTTAGGTGTTGGTAAAATGTTTAAAGTGGGTTTGCTCCACATGGAAGGAAGAGAGTTGCAGCAGTGAATAAATCTAGTTTTATTATTTCAGAATCAGAATGAACTTTATTGCCAAGTAGGTTTGCACTTACAAGGAATTTGACAACACAGTCACATATCACAGTATGTATGTATGTATATATATATATATATATATATATATATATATATATATATATATATATATATATATATATATAAAAAGTTATTTGCTTTGGAGTTTATATAATCATACTTTTTACCAGAAACTTTCAGTAATCTCACCACGGCATTAAGTTCTGGTCAAACTGTTTAATACATAGACTTGTTGGTTGGCTGCACTTTATGTTCAACAGGGATTGATGTCAAACTCAACAAGCTATTTTCTTGAATAAGAATATTACATTTCTCATTTTAAATAGTCCTTGTTTACAAACATCTTGTTAACTGTGGTTAAGGCAGGGCAAACTCTAAATTAAATGACAATTATGGTTGAAATATATCGCAATTTTGATTTTGTCAACGTGGTACAGCCCTACTATACAAAAGGCCCTTTCAAAAAATACAAAAAAATCCAATAAGCCAACTTCAATCATTAATAAAAATCCACAGAACATTTTATCTGGGTTTTCAACCATCACATTCCTCTCCTTGATGAAAAGGAGAGGGGGGGGGGCTTTATCATTGCAGGGGAAATCTCTCATTCCTCCTGGTCTCGCTCCCATCTTTTAATGTCGATCTGAACGCACAGACTCAGAAGAGTACGGCTGTTTTCCGACATTTACAGCAGCAGTCAGCTTTCATTTGTAACGGGTTCTTTTAATTTAATTTAATTTAATAAAAGCCTCTCTCTGATTTTTTTTAAAAGTTTCTTTGCTTTTTCTCCATGTCTCCATGATGACAAAAACGATCAGCTGACCCATTTTTAACTCACAATAACATTCATGAGGCGCTTTGCATCGACCATTTATGGTTGAATCCGGGCGCGTTGAGGCCAGAACCTGGTACCAAACGTTCAGGTACAGCTGTGACCTATGAAGGAAAACTGTGTGCTGGTGCTCAGGGTTTTATAAATCTGAATATTTTTTGGTGTATGCACACTTTTAGCATGGATTCTACGCAAAGTTTTATAAATGAGACCCCTGATCATATTCGTCTTTTGACGTTTTCCTCTTCTTAAGACAAGTCCACACCTTTGACAAACAGCATAAGGAATCTCCATCTATTCTCAAATAGCATGCGTTTCCCTTTTTTTGAGAGATATGTTATACTTTAAAAAGGGTAAAGTCGTCGCCATGTGTTGTTAAATTGTCTAACTTCAGCAAACTGATATGTTTGGATTCATCGCCGTCTCTAAGGCTACTTTCACGCTGCAGGTCTTGATGCTATATTCCGACTTTTTTGAGGTGGTCGTTCATACAGCTACCAAATTAGACCGCTTCCCAGGCGTTGTGGATTTGCTCTGGGAGTAAATTTGGTAGGCCGGCCAACTCATGGGCTGGAGACCCTTAAATCTTCAAACTGGCTTTAAACCCTTTCAGTCTGATCGCTGACAGTGACTCTAACCCTCATTTGAGATAGTTTAACCTATCAGGCTGACAGACAGGTTCTGTTCAGGCTATTCCTCGGAGTCTCGGTGTGAAATTATACACAGAAAGATGGACCTAATCACTGTTAATGCATGACTTAAAAAGGCGGTGACATTTTTTTTTCTTATAGGGCAAGATTGGTTTGGATTTTTCTGCAATAAGTGGAAAACAGAAACGGAGTAAATCTGTAAGGGGGCAAATACTTTTTCACAGCACAGCGAATCGTATGACGGTACGTTTGATTAGAGGATTTACCACTCTCCATCACCTGATGGAGAGTGGTAAAAAAAAGTCAAAGGACAGCTCCATGAAGCATTCAGACCTATTGCCACAATGAATTGCTTTTTTTTTTAGATAAGAAACATGAGAATCTCTTACGAATGTTTGAAAGGAAACATGAATATATTTGTTGGCATTTATACGTTTTTAATTAAACTCACTGAGAGTTATCGATCCAAATCTGGCATATCTATAATCTCATGCGTCCCTCTGAAATACCTAAAGGCTTCCACAAAGTTTAATTACCAATAAATCTCGTCAGAAAACAACGCAACAGGAAAGCGTCTCCGTAAAGTAACCAGTTCACTTTTTTTACCTGCTCGTTGAATTTGTTTAAGTTCTGGAAGTCAGCACTGACAGAGTCCGGTAAAACATCTTTAGCGAAGTGAAGCATCTTTCTTTTTTTTTAACCCTAAAGACTTCCCCTGGTGTTTTGGCTGTCGCTGCGCAGCTGACTTCCGGGGACAACTTCCGGGTTCGGCGGAAGTTGCGCACACAACACGTCTGACGCCTCTGCGCATGGAGAGGACCAATGATCAGCAAGCGCGAACGGACGGGAGGAGGACCGAAATATTTTATGTTACACAGAGAAACCAGACACCGAAAAGAGACGAGAAATAAAGAAAAGAAAAGAAAATGATTTGCAAAGAAAGTTGTAAAAAAAATAAAAGAGAAAAAAAGAAGCACAAAAGCAAACCTGTTATTTCTATTATTAAACCTAATACAGGTGGTATGAGACACGAGTTCTCACTTAAAAGAGGGGAAAAAAAATTAAAAGGGAAACAAGGTGACAGATTACAATCTTTCGGGGTTTTTTTCTAAGCAAATTATTGAGCATTTGATTAATACTTTTATTTGTTTATATTTATATATATATTTACATTCCATTTAACATTTTGGAAACATAACTTTACTTAAACTGCAAACACTTTTCCCCCCCATAAAAATCAAGTAAAACAGCACCAATGATCAACAGGCATGGACGGATCAGGGAGGAGGACCAAAATGCATTATTACACCGATAAACCAGACATTGAAGAGAGACGAGAAATGCAGGAAGTAAGAGAAAATGATTTGGAAAGAAAGTTATATAAAAAAGAAGCAAATCAAGAAAACCTGTTATTTTTATTGTTAAACCATTATTTGTACGGGTGGTCTAACTGGGGAAAACCAGGAAACAGATTACAATATTTTCTTTGATTTCCAAACAAACTATTATTTTTTACATTTGTTATTTTGGAAACATCATTCTACTTAAACTGCAAACACCTTTTTTTCATAAATATCAAGTAAAACAGCAGCAACGTTAAAACGTGTATCTTTTTTTTATTCGCTTTCATGAGTGTTTTATTGCTAAACTTTTACAATTGATTTAATACAGTGAAACTGGTTAAATCACAGTGAGTAATAAAAACACTGCTTTCACATAGATGACAAGGAACCTAATTTTGAAAAGATCAGCTATAGTTTTAAAGGCTTCAAGATGTCTAAGCTTGTCCTGCAAAGTACATCTCCTGTTCAGGACTCCAGCGTATACCTAGCAGCACAGTGGGTATGTTTGAGTTTATCTACACACACACCATAATACTTTATGACAAGAATGGATGCAAATAGATCACCTATGTCCAAGAAAAAACATCAAGAACCAATTGAAATTCTGCAGGAAGTGAAAGAATGAATAACAAGACTGCTGCAAAGTTGTTTGAGCCGATCAATTCTTCTTGTTGTTGTTTTTGTGTTTTGGTTTTGTGTATGTGAAACATTTGGAAAAGCATTGCTCTTGAGAAGAAAAGGTGAGATCTACCTAAACCTGAATCCAGATCCAATTCAACTTCTTCTCATCCAAACAGGCTGGTGTCCTTTCAGTTCTGCCCTAGAACGCTGCCTTATGTAAAGAGTGGGATCAGAACAACTTCATCAAACAATCCACCAACAACTAGGTGATGTGGTTTTTCTACTGATAGCAGGGCACCGTGTAACTGGGAAAAACTGAAAACACAGCGATTCAGGGGCAAGAACACAGAAATGTTGGACTTTTGGTCAACATTTCTGTGAACTTGAGGTTCTTCCTTGGTTTGGACTTTCTCACACAGCAGGTGCCAAAACAATTGTGTTCAGCATCAAGTACAAAGAAGAAAAGAATGGGTCACCACCCGTCAGGATTTGGTCTCTTCCCATAAATGTGATGTACTCTCTAATAAAAGCACCTTCCAAAAGTATTTTTCCTCCATTTTTGTCACACTATAACCAAAAATACCCCTTAAAAAATTTGCTTTTTAAGATTCCAAGTTAGAAAAAACACAAAGTAGTCCATAATTGTAAAGTGCATAAGTAAAATGATGCATACATTTTTAAATTATTTGCAAATGAAATTTTGATAAATATGACATTGATACCCTTAAATAAGGTCAAGTATCACTGAATGTCTTCAGAAGACCTGCAATTAGAAGCGTGTGTCTCTGTGTAATTTAGCTTCGTATAAATGCAGTTGTTCCGTTTCTTGTCTCGGTGGGTCCTTGCAGAACATTAGAGAACAAACAGCATTACAAAGACCAAGGAACACAGCAGGCAGGCCAGGGGAAAAGTTCTGGTCCAGTTTAAAGCAGCGTCAGGTTCTAAAACAACATCCCAAACTTTGAACATCTCCCAGAGTTCTGCTCAATCCATCATCTTGACCTGGCGAGAGGATGGACCAGCTGCAGACCTATCAGGACATGGATTTCCACATTCTATTTGTTGGTTAAAAAAAAGCAGATCTGCATATCACCATGAATAAAACCCTCCTCAAGTTGAAACATGGAGGCAGCATTAAGCTGTGAGGATTCTTTTCTTTAGCATGAACAGGAAAGCTGGTCAGAGTTAGAGCCAAGATGGATGGTGCTAAATGTCAGACAAACAAGAAGAAAAGCATATTCATTTGTCAGAATGGCCCAATTCAGTCCAGACCTAAATCCAATTAAGAGTCTGTGGCAGGACTTAAAAATTCTTTACAGATACTCTCCATCTCTTCTGTCCCGGATTGAGTTGTTTGGCAAAGAAAATGTGAAAAGCGGGTAGAGACATTGTTGTAAAACACAGCTCATTTAAACAATGTCAGACTCTGTAATTTTGGTTGTAATCTAATCTAAAAGAACCAAATAAGGAAAATCTCATTAAAATCAGTATGAGTCTGAATGAACAAAAATTTGAATAATTAAATGTGGTTTATTGAACATAAATGGTTTATTGAACATAAAGGGGCCTTGTCACATACTATGACCACAAAAAAACATATTCATGTTCAAATAAAACATATGTCTAGTGTTTTTACACATTCGGGCAGTGCAAGATGGCTCCTGTAAGAGCCAGTAGACCATCCTGCAGATGCCTCGCGGTAAAGTGACAGTTAGCCACTCTGTTTGTAAAAATCATTTTTATAAACAGAGTGGAAAAAGCATTTTTCTTAACCAGACAAAAAAATAATTAAGGTAGAGTTCCTTTAAATACTGATAAGCTCATTAGTTTTCATCAGAGAACGTCTGTAGCTCACCAGGTTGCCACCTACAGAAGTTTTCTCATGACGTTTATTTGTATACCACATTTCAGTAACAAGATAATTCAATGTGCTGTATATGAACAGAACATTAAAAAGAAAACATACGAAAGAAAATTACATTGCAATGGATTAGTAGCAGTAGGAGTAAGAGTACAAAGTTAATCTAATGATGTTTTAGTGAACTACAATATATTAATTGAACAACTAGAAAAATTTGCATTTCCTGTGAAAATGCACTGTGAATGCAGATAGCTGAATGATTGAGCAAAAGATGCAGAAGTTCTTTGAAGAAGAGAAAAAATAGATGAAAAGAATTGAAGAAGTTGAAAAAGTTGAAGAAGTTGAAAAAGTTGAAGAATTTGAAAGAGTTGAAGAATTTGAACATGAAAGAAAAATAGCTGAATGATTAGAAGAAGAAAAAACTGAGGGAAAGGCACCAAACATTTCCTAACTCATTCTAAATACTGAATCTTTTAACAAAGCAGAAGTAGAATTTCAAACTTGAATATACTGTAGCCATATGTGGGCCTGCATTTCTAGGAGTATAAGGGGTTTTGCCCCCCATTGAAAAGCATTGGATGTTTGACACCCCCTAACTTGGAGATGCTTTACGTGACGAGGCCCAAACTTATTGTGGAGCATTCTGTATAAAGGAGGTACAGACTCCGTAAAGCAGAAGTCTGTCCGAGCTTCCTAGAGCTACTTCCAATTAGCAACATGCTAACCATTAGCCGCTAACATGGTTGTGCTCAGGATCACTGGGTGATTGTACTCTGTCAGTTTGGTCCAAATCCTGTACTGGGAAGTGCCTCAAATAGGGGTGCCAATACTTAATGTCACCAAAGGTCACCAAAGTTCATGGGTCAGATTGGCCTCCTTTAGCAACTAAGCCTCACCACATCTGGGCCCAGAACTCAACATTTGACCAAAATGGCGTGTAGCGCCATTTCCCACAGGTGGGTGGTGCTGTATTGGCCAATTGGGTCGTGTCTGGGCATCATGCCAGGTCCTGTTGGAAGCAAAGGCCCAATAGGAAAGCATGTGAAATCCAAAATTCGACAGAAAAGTGACACATAGCTGAAAGTCATTTGAAAATTTTAAAATGTCAAGAGGAAGTGACTGTGCGAATTTCAGATTCCTACATTAATCACAGCAAATGCGGTGAGCGTCGAAAGTTGCCATTCTTGCCATTCGATCCTGTCCCTCTGGCCCTCAGAGTTCCGTCGTCATGGAAACTCACTGACACACCTGCAGCGGCCAGTCTACCGAAGTGCAGAGACTTTGCTCACAATAAGTCCCATTGGATTATAATGGAGAACTTTGCCCCGAACAACGCTTCATATCTCCTGATCCCTAAATGGTAGAGACGTAATTTTTTCTGCGTTTATTTCTTAACGGATAGGGGAAGAAGAAAAGCTATCGTTTTTTGCTGGAAAAAGTTTAATAAAGGCGTAAAAAATTATGATCTAAAGGGGGTTTTTAAGGAATTTCCAAAATCCTCTAAAAACAGTCCCGAACAAATCGCTCTAGCTGAAAAAGTATAAGAGATATCAAAACAATTATTTCACTGTGAGTATCAGCAGGCTTTTGAGGACTATGTTGCTCATTTTAATGTTTGTACAAAAATCGGTGTAGGCACAGCGACGATGTAAAAAAGTGGATCATTTGGGGTGATGGAGGTCCAAAGCGTCTTCAGGATTTTGCAAATTCGCTACTCCCGAACAAATTGTTCCTGCGGAAAAACCGTAACAGTTATCCACAAAATTCCTTTTTTGTGAGTGCCAGAAGGGTTGGGACATTCATATGTGAAAGTGTCATGCCTGTACATCAAACAGTTTAGGAGTAGCGACGATGCGAAAACGTGTGATGTTTTGGATTTTCAGACGTCATTTTTCAAAACCGCTCCATAGGAAATGAATGGGGGAGGTTTCGGGTTTGTGTCGGTCTGAGGTGATTTGCGAAAAATCTATAAATGCTACACCAATGACGGTTACATTTCCTGAATCCAGACAAAAATTCCTACGTTTTGATGTATAATTTATGTGGATAGGTTGAAAATTGAGCGAGTGAGAAGAAGTTGTTCGGAGAAGAAGAATTTGTTGAATTTCTAGAGTGTGCACTCTATAACTGCCTCCTTGACGACCATAGCAACGCATGTTATTTGCTGAATTTCTTGAAAAGCCAAAATTATTTTAAGGAGGTACTATATGAAAATGGTAAAAGATATGAAAAAGCTGAAATAGACCATAATAGCTGAAAGATATCACTACATTTTAAAAGTTGAATGGCGTTTCTAGCTAAAAGTAGGCTGAAGTAGTAAGCTGTCAAAAAGCAGCTGAAATGAGCGGAATTTTAGTGAATTACATTCATTTCCTATGGGAGAAAAAAAAAGCTGAAAATGTGCAGAAAAAGCTGAATATTTTAAAAAGTTGAAGAGTTAAAAGTACAAAAAGACATAGCCATCCATTCCAGAAGAAGCTGAATAGTTTAAAAGTTGAATGGTTGAAATCGGAGAAAAACTGTAGGAGGAGAAGCGAAGCAAAGTTTAAACAGTAAAAAGGCGGAAGAGGATCTCAATAACTGTGAATGCCTACTGCATTCACAGTAATAACATTTAAAGGTGACTCTAAACAAATAGGTTCTTATCCATTTAAAGCTAGGGTCAGTAATTTTTTTGGAAAATAAATCTCCCAAATCCACTCTGGTCTTATTTCTTTCTACTGAATCCTTCCTCTTCTTCTCATAAACATGAACGCTGTTCGCTTCTTGCGACTCTCAGCCATGTTCAAAGTGTACGGTGAGAGCAGCGGAGCTACAATGAACGGCTAACACCGAAGCTAATCGCAAAGCTAACTGGATACATAAACACTAGCAGTGTGCAGCCAGCAAGCGGAAACTAAGAAGGAAAGAGCACGGACACTGGCGTTAGGTGAGCGCATCACAATGATTGACATGTGGGACAACCAGTAGATAAGGAGATAGCCCTGGAACTTGAGGGACGGGGGGGGGGGGGGGGGGGGGGGGTTAGGGCAGGACTAAAACTGTGCAAAGAACAGGGCTTGGTCAGAGTTTTTACAGGCCTGCAGCTCCCACAGAAATACATTTTTAACCTCCTTTTTCTGAAAAAATAATGTATTGACATTCAGGATGGAAGAACAATTTTACCTAGTATAACAAAAAGTGTTTCTGATCAGGATTACCAACCATAGCTTTAAAGGAACTCATGGTTTCAACACTTTTACAGTCTTCTAGCAGTTTGTTCCAGACAGGTGGAGCATAAGAATAGAACGCTGCTTCTCATCAAATGCTGCCATAGTCACAGTACAGACAGTGGATCCAGAGCTTCGTAGACTGGTGCCAACAAAGCCACCTCAGGCTAAATGCAGGGAAAAACAAAGGAGCTGGTGGTGGACCTTCACAGGCGCAGACCCACCACACCGACACAAGTAAACATCCAGGGGACAGATGGTGAGATAGTGGACTCTTAAAAGTGTTCACCTGAACCATAAACTGGACTTGAGTCAAAACACTGATGCTCTTCACAGGAAGGGACAGAGAAGACTCTATCTGCTGAGGAAGCTGAGGTCTATTGGACTGCAGGGGGCGCTCCTGAAGACCTTCTTTAACTCTGTGGAGGCATCAGCCATCTTCTATGGTCTGTTGGAGCAGCAGCTAATCTGTAGCTGAGAAGAAGCAGCTGGATCAGCTCATCAGGAGACCCAGCTACGTCCTGGGGTGCCATTTGGACCCAGTGCAGGTGGTGGGAGACAGAAGAACTGTAAGGAAAATCACATCACTGATGGACAATGTCTCCCACCCCATGCATGGAGCTGCTGCAGAGCTGGAGAGCTCTCTTAGTGACAGACTGCTGCATCATAGATGCTCAAAGGAGCGCTTTTGCAGGTGCTTCCTCCCAGCTGCTGTTAGACCCTATAACCTCTGCTCACAACAGACTTAATAACTGTTTACTACATGCTAATAGTTGCACAGGTTCTTGTTTGATCAAAAATCCTTTACAGTCTCGCAGATGCTAAGGTACACATGCTAAGGGCCTTAGTTTCTTCAAAATACTGCTGTACTATCATGCATATTGCATATTATTTCATTTTGTTCTGTAAATAGGCTTTTTTTTACTCCACTGTTACTTGAATATTTAATCTTTTTTACCCAAGTATTGCATATTATCAATTATTGTGCAATATGTACTCTGGCATTTCTCTTCCCCCTCATGTTAGTTTTGGTGTTTCTGATAAAGCACATCCTCTGCTGCTTTATAACTAATTTAAGATAAGATTAGATTCTTTTTCACTACTGTGAACTGTGTGTAACTGTGTCTTTGCCATCGTCATGCCCCAGTTTCCCTGTTGTGGGACAATAAATGATAGGCACCAGCACCCCTCGCAACCCCACAAGGGATGGGTGTGTTAGAAAATGGACGGATGGATGGATGAATTGAACTATTACTTCATGCATGCTTGGTAAGATGGATTGCACACAAGTGAAGCAAAGTGAGTAACAAGATGCAAGTGAGTGTACACTGTGTGGTGCAACGCTCATCCAGGAGGAGGGATTGATGCAAGTCAATGACAAGATGCAATCTGCTGGGTTTCCAAATTAGAAACTATTTTAAGCAATGTCTGTATATGAATAGGTAGACTTTGTAAAGTGCTTGAGATGAAGTGTGTGTATGTGTGTGTGTGAATTAAATAAACTGAATTAAAACACTGAATAGAGGTATAAAAAGTCTTGCAGATGTAAATGCAATGAAGGGTGTTTTATACTTTCAATGAAAGTACTGTATCCTTTCCGTTCAGAAGAAGGAGACAGCGTTGTTCTATTAAACATAATCCAAGTTTGTCGAGGCAACACGTGAAAACGTTCCAGGGGTGTAAATACTTTTGCCATTCATTTAATACTATTTCCTGAACCACAATTTGGAGGTGTTTTCATAGAAATTTGGGTGGAGCCGTGTTGTTTACGCAGCGGCGGAGCAGCGCGGGGAGTGAGGAGGGTTTAGGGAGGACAAGAGGTGTTTTTCACTACAGTGGACAAAAAAATGGGAGTCGAAATTCCCACCTTCCGTGCGCGTCTACTTTACCCTGGCAGCTCCGCAGCTCAGCTCACACAGAGCAGGCTGCTCCTCCAGTGAACCGGACCACACCAGCACCAGCTCCTTGTCTCTGCGCACCAGTTCAAGGCTGAGCTTGTACGCAAACCCACGGCGGCGCGACATCTCTCCCTGCACATGTACTTCAGCTGTGGATGCGCGCAACAAGTTCGGATGGTTATGTAAGTAAGCCGCCGCGCCGGGAAGAGCTTCTTCCTTTCTGTCTTTTTCTTTTTTTATTCTTGTTTGCGACACTTTTTTACCAGCCGCACTGGGGCTCTTCTGGTTCCGCCGGTTCGGGCTCGGCGCGAATATTTGCGCGTTACGCGCGGATTGGTTTTCGCGTGATTCCTCCGTGCACGTGTAAGGTTGGCAGGTCGCTCGACTTTGCCCCATGTGCGCAGAGAGAGCTGAGCGGAACAGACCCGGGACGGCTGCAGAATCTGCTCAGGTAAGCGGTTCATCCGCGACAGAGTCCTCAAATCTGTAAATGATTGGAAAGTTTAGCGTTTTCACTTCCAAGCGCGTGTTTTACAGCTGTTGGGGCAGGAAAACTCTGCCAATTGTTGCTCCTTTGCTGCGTGCAAAGTGTGTTGTGCAACCGCATCATGCATGACCGGCTGGCTGAGAATCTAACGCTGCAGAGATTTTACTCCGAAGTTGACAGGAGTGAGCTTTCTTTGGAAAGCCGGGCCACATTTCAGGGTTTTTTTTATTTCACACCATGTGGGTGTCGGTGGTTTTGTTGTTACTGCTTCCTTATTTCCTGGTTTTGGATGTGCTCAGGTATTTCAACATGTACAGACGGCGGGGATTTTACTTGCTGAACTTCCTTCTGTTGCTTTCCCGGTGATTTATCAGTTGTTAAACTGTGTTATTAAACAGGTTTAAGGCTGGAACCGCGGGGAGAAACTGTTTTGTTACTTTCCAGAAATATGCAAGGAGGCTGGAAGAGAGCAGGAGGAGACAGATGGAAGTGAATAATAACAGGAAAACAAGGAAGTTATTCAAGTACACTGATAGAACTTACTGCTCATTTAGGCAGACATGCATTTAAATTAGCCTGGCAGAAATCTAGATATTTTATTTGTATGTGTTGTGGTGTAACGACACTACTACATCTGCAGCACCCCAACCCCCAGCAGGACAGCAGTGGACTCCAGATGGGGCTGATACTGATCTGATGTTATCAATACAAATCCAGAGAAATTCAACCCGGCATTCCAGAGGGTCCAATTTGTCGGTGGACATTCTGGTGCCAGAAACTACAGGAACAACCAGGTTGTCCTGATAGTTTCACTGCACATGTAGAAATATAGATGTTAGATGTAGAAAATATATTCTATCACACACTCAATGACAAAAGGGATTGAAGACCAAGTGAAGCACCCTTAAGGAACGGCCAGATTTGTAGAGCAATGCACATGCAGACCAGAGAGGAGTACGGTGATTCAGTCGGCAAGCATATCACCATTAGACACCTGCAGATGGAATCAGCAGCATCAGCAGCTTAGTCCATTCATGAGAGGGGACCCTAAATGCCTCTTGGACACATCAAAAACTGTTTGCAGCACTTACAAGAGTTTATGGGTTTGCACGAGGCTAGATGGCACGATCCCCTCTTAGAGTCTCAGAGTCCCCCGCTGTTATATCTATATGCTCTCCGTGATGGTCAGTTTACTAGGACTAAAAGAAGAAGGTTTCCTTGATTGTCAACTTTGTTGTAGAGAAGCTAAGAACCACTGGCACCAGCAGTGGCTTTCTGGTCCGACTTTATCAATCTTTGACGTCATTGTAGAGGAATTTGGGCCCGTTCCTATAAGAACCCATCACAGCATTTCAGTCCCATTTAGGTCTGGACTTGGACTCACTTGTTGTTCAGCCGTTCTGTTTGCAGATTTGCTGCTGTGTTTGGAAATATCGTCCTGTTGATGACCCTGCTTGTCAGACAGCGGCTGTCATGTGTGAGTCCAGAATACTTTGGCATGCAAAGGAGTTGCTGGTCCCCCTCAATGACTGCAGGCTCCTGTTGCTGCAACAGATGGTCTGAGGTGAGCATGGTGCTGTGCGCTATGCCCAGAGACTTTTGGCTTTCTTCTCATCTGTCCCAAACTTTATTCAGATGCAACTTTGTACCCCGAAGTCATCGGGGCGTATTCACCTTCAGACGGTGCTCTTGGGTTTCTCGTCTTGTCTCGGAGCATTGCACAACTTGACCTTGGCTGAATTTGCCGGGAAGTACCAACCCATTGAGAAACAGTTTTAGGTTGACGGTGCACCTGTGAATAACCATTTCCTCTGTGGAATGATGAAATGCACTTTTTTTTTTTTTAAATAGCCTTAAGAATTTCCCTGCGCCGTTCGACAGCAACTGTCACATTTCTCAGGTCGTTGCTGACACCGGTACTGATCGGTTAATCAACCTCGCCTGTTTGTCACTTTAGCTTTCCTGATTTGTTTATCTTCTAGCACAGTTGATGTATTTTTAAGCATTTCTCTTTATCCCCTTTTCTCTGGAATGAGACATTCGCAGCTTGGCCCCAATATTCAGCGGACCCGGTCTGAGCTGTGAGGCTCGTTCTGGACTGAAAGGGGCCATAAAGTACAGGAGGGACGAGGAATGCAGCCCCCAGAGAAAGACCCCGAGGGGCTCAGCTCCCCTTCACGCACACATGCACACACTTCAGGGAGTGAACAGTCCCCTCCAGCAAAGCGGTCCCTAATCTCTAGCCACCATACACAACTTTGATGTGATGCCCCCCCACCACCACCCCCACCTCCTTGTCCTCTGTGACCCTTTTCCGTAGGCCCCTCATTCTGCCCTCCGCTCTTTCTCTGCTGCTTTATTTCAGACTCACTTCCCTCCTTCTTTGTCGAGACGTAACACAGTTATGCACCGAGGATACGAGGTTTCAGCAAGTGTTTGTGGGAGCGTTAGTTCAAATCAAACGCTGCGGTAGGCCTACAGAAATAATGACATTTCTGACCCGAGATCACCTGGTGTTTCTGTCCTGCTATAAATCAGAGGTTTTTCACAGTTAAGGAGACAATAAAAATCAAATAGACGTGATAGATTCCACACTGCCGTTGTTTATCCAGCAAAGATGGCGGCAAAATGAGAACGCCGTGTGTGAAAAGCTAAGTACGGCCTTCATGCTTCTGCAAGATTCAAAGGAGAACACAGTTCTCTGGTCGCCAGCATACAGGTGTGTTAATACAATACCAAGACATTAATCTGTGAAGGGCTGTGAGGTCATATCCCTGTAATTATGAAACAATTCATGGAATGCTGAGAGAAATTGAAAAAAAAAAACCCGGAAACAACTGAAACTCTGCAGGCCTCTGTAAGCATGTTAAAGGTTAAAGTATATGACCGGATAATTAGAAAATAATACAACAAAGTCACATGTAGATGAAAGAGAAAACGTCTGAAACTCCTGACCGCTCCCGGTCAGAAAAACAAACAAACAGGGGATGGTGTCGGACGGTCAAGGCTGCGTTAAATCATGTGCGTGTCTCAGAGTGGATCGGTCTCATATCCTGTGAAAAACCTCTGCAGTGAGTTTATTTAACGCATGATTTTACAGAAAACGTCAGATTTTCTATTTTAGAAAAAGTATTTTGTGAAACATTTAGTGACGCTTCCATTGAAAGCGAGTGATTGTTGCAACGTATGGATAGAATCAAAGATCGTTTTATAGTAATCACACAAATCCGGGGGGTGGGTGGTGAGGGGGGGGGCATTTGGTGAGAGGAGGGGCGTCCTGGACAGGTCTCCACTCCCATCACAGAGAAACAAAGGACAAGCAGCCATGCGCACACACTCACACCTAAATGCAACCTAGAGGACCCAGAGAGAACCCACACATGCACATGGAGAGCAATGCAAACCCCATGAACCCCCGGCTGGGGCTCAAACCCAAGACCTTGCTTTTTTTTTCTGTTAATTATGACGATTTTATGCTTTACAGCTTATGAAAGTATGACATTTAAGATTAGATTACTACAACAGACCACAAGACAAGGCAAGGCAAATTTATCTGTATAGCGCATTTCAGTACAAAGACGATGCAAAGTGCTTTACATGATTAAAAACAGGAAAATAAAAGCAAGTTGGATTAAAATGTAGAAACATTTTAACAAAATAAAACATTGGAAAATGAAAACTAAAAGCAAATATTAAAAACAGTTGGACTACAAACATCGAGGCAGCAGGAGGAGGAACTTAGCTGGTGAACGATCTCCTCAAAGCTTTTGTAGTTTATTTGGCTTAATTGGGACATTTTGTCAAGATCAGTTCTAGTTGGAGACAGGTTTAATTCTGAACTTGATATGGATGTGACTAAGAAAACATTTTCTAATACAGAAATGCGAGCTTAGTGAAAAGTACACTTAATACCTGATAATAATCTGAAAAACTGAAACTCAATTGAAAGAACTCACCGGGACGTTATATATTTGGGTTTTAAAGTCATGTTTCTGTATGTTTTTGGTACGCTTCAATCAAGAAAAAGACACAAATATATAAGATTTATTTTTCCCCTGCTGTAATTAAAAGATTAGGCTTAAGCTCCTCCCCAGCAGGTCAGTTCTACAAGCTGTTTAATCAATATTTTCTGTGTTTTTGCCCCATTTTTTTATTATTATTATAAATCAGGACACTGAAACCCAATGAGTGGTTTTGTTCACTTAAAGTTAGTTGTAAATAATTTCAGGACCCGGTGAAGACCAACTTGTTTTTGTTCCGGCTTGATCCACACTGAGCCCTTCCTGAACAAGCCACGGAGTCCGGCGGATCCATTACCAGCATCCTGGTATCAGATACTCCGGCATCCTGAGAACGATCTGCTGTGATATTAAGTTATTGTTGGACCAGAACGACGGCGTAGACCTGCGTTTTATTCTCCCAGACATGTTTTCCCGTCCGATCTTCTCTGCAAACACTCCTGCTGTGTTTTTTGTTGCTTGTTAGTTTAGTGATAATGAATTATAGCCTGAGCTGAGCTAAAGTAAAGAAGGTGGAGGATTTTAGGTACTTAGGGTCAACAGTCCAGACCTAGAGCAAAGGTGAGTGTGGAAAAGAGGTGAAGGAACGTGTCCAAGCAGGTCGGAACGGGTGGAGAAAGTGTCAGGTGTGTTGTGTGATAAGTATCAGTGAGAAAGAAAGGGACAGCTCATGTTAGATGTTGTGGAGAAAAAGCCATAGAGGCCAGGTTTGGACCCATATGGAGGCGGGATGCAGAATATGGGGTTAGATGGAGACAGGTGACTTGCTGTGGCGAAAGCTGAACAACTGAGTTTGCCAGAGCTTAGATGTGGTCTTTTGTTTGTAACAAAGAAGAAAGTCCACGCATCAGATCCCATCCGGCTGTTAATTTGGCAGTTTGAGGCTACTGTGGTGTTTGAGACATTTCAAAGTGCCGCATCCTGCAGAGAAAGCTGCACTTTCTATGGAGCGCAGTTTCCATAATTGGGGATAATTGTTCTCCAAGAACGTTTTGGTTGGTGGAAAATGCCAAATTCCTGCTTGGGTGAATGACAGGATGCATCAGATGGCTACAATGAAATCTAAATTGAAGGAATAACTGCCTAATTAAAAGATGGCGATTAGAATTTGAATTTGCCCTCCTGCCTCCCTGATCTCATATTTATTTTTTTGCTGAGTATATTGATTCTGAGTCTGTGTCGTTCCTGTGAAGATTTGATAATTAGTGTGAGACACGGATTTAATGGTTCTTTCTAAGGTGTAGGTGCATCTCAGTGAAGGGGAATATAATCGAGAAGTCAGTTTATTTCAGCAATGCTGTTTGAAAAACAGATTTACTTGCAGAATGGTATATTTAAAATATTTATTTCAATTAAAGTTTATTTATATAGCGCCAATTCACAACACGTGTCATCCTTAGGCTCTTTACAAAGTAAAGTTCAATCAAATCCTCCAGGTTGGTGAGAAAGTTTCCTCTCTAAGGAAACCCAGCAGGTTGCATCAAGTCTCTCCAAGCAGCATTCACTCCTCCTGAAAGAGCGTAGAGCCACAGTGGACAGTCGTCTGCATTGTTGATGGCTTTGCAGCAATCCCTCATACTGAGCATGCATGAAGCGACAGTGGAGAGGAAAACTCCCCTTTAACAGGGAGGAGAACCTCCAGCAGAACCAGAACCAGGCTCAGTGTGAACGCTCATCTGCCTCCACCCACTGGGGCTTAGAGAAGACAGAGCAGAGACACAGAAAGCTCAGAAGCTCACATTGACCCAGGAGTACTTTCTATGTTAGATGGTAATAGTGGATGATCTGCCTCCCCTGGATGATGTCACAGCTAACCGAACACCAGACCAGGTGTACCTTCTATGAAGAGAAAAATGACAGAGAACAAAAAGTTAAAAGTTGAAATAACAACAAACAATGCAAACTGGAGAACAGTAGGAGAATTCAGCAGAGTGAGAGAAATAGACCCTGATGTCCTCCAGTAGCCTAAGCCTATAGCAGCATAACTACAGAGATAACTCAGGGTAACTTAAGCCACTCTAACTATAAGCTTTGTCAAAAAGGAAAGTTTTCAGATTAGTCTTAAAAGTAGACGGGGTGTCTGCCTCACGGACCAAAACTGGGAGTTGGTTCAACAGGAGAGGAGCCTGATAGCTAAAGGATCTGCCTCCCATTCTACTTGTATTTATAATTCCATAAATATAATGCTGTGGTCATGGCTTACAGTTTATGTCAAATTCAGAAATGTTTTCTCATGGGCTTGTTATAATCCACACATTCACATGGAAGACTCCTGACTTCACAGTTAATTTTGCAATCACTGACACCCTAACCTGACTCTCGCCAGATAGACGTGGTTGAACTACATCTGGCGTGAGTCAGGTTACTGACACCTTCCATGAGAAAGGCAAACCACAAAAGGTCATTGCTGAAGAAAATGGCTGTTCATAGAGTGCAGCATATTGTTGGAAAGTTGAGTGGAAGGAAAAAGTGTGGCAGGAAAAGGTGCACAAACAAAGAGGAGGATTACCAAGTAAAGCCCATTAAAGAGTTTGGAGACAAGTCACATCTTGACATGCACAGCGGCTGGAGTCAGAGCTTTAAAGCTGTGATGATCTGGGGAGGCATGTCACTGGCTGGAGTTTGTCCAATGTGTTTTATCAAGTCCAATCTGTTTTCCCACATTCCCTGTATTCACATGTTTTATCGCTATGTGAAATTGCTGCAAAGTCAATGACACAATGCCAGCAACTGTCCCCTGTGGCTGCACGCTCATCCAGGACTGAATGCTCGATGCAACCTGCTGGGTTTCCTTAGAGAGAAAACTTTTTACCCAACCTGTCTGGATGATTCGATAGTATTTAATAGGGCTTGGTCGTCATGACGTATTACTTTGTGTGGCCGCCATACTGAATGCCTCCGCGGCTCCGCCCCCGCTACTCAGACTACTGCTTATGACTACCGCATACTGTACTCCCTCTCTCAGCCGTGTTTTAATTTGATTAATTTTACCGTAACTTCATTTCAACCATGGTAAACCGTTGCTGTGTTGTGGGCTGTAACAGCGCAACACATGATCGCCATGGGAAAAACATAGAAAATGGGTTAACTTTCCACCGCTTTCCTGCCTGGAGGCGCAACCACGGGAGAGACAGCAAGCGCAATGGAGTTGTCGGCTCGCTTGGATCGCGGCTTTAAGACTACCGATCATAACTTTCCACAGTATCCCGATGTCAATGAGAGTGTGTTCCCTGCATTTTCCTTCTGGTAAGTTAAAGATGCATGGTTTTATTTTATAGCCTACATTTTCTTTCCTTCAGCCGCACACCACATACATGCACATAAATACTAAAACGGCAGCGGGAAAAGGCTCAAATACGTGAGAAACCTGGAGGGTTTAGGGAGGGCTGGCAGTTAACGTTACTAACTAAACCTTTGAAACACATAGCAGCTAGTTAAAAGTACATTACATGCGTGAGTGGTTGTTAGCACTAACGGTTAGCATGTGCCAGAGCCCGTCTGAGCGCAGCTTACCTTTGTACGAATTACTGTGTTCCCACTGTTTGCTGGCTTTAAGATCTGCAGCTCCTGAACCCATCCATTCGTAAACTGCACATGAGACTCCAAGGACTTGTAGCTTTGGAACTGTTCTGAAGTATAAGCGCTCACACCACAAACTAGGTAGCGATATGCTTAACAGTGGCAACAAGTGGTTGTCGGTGCTCCATAATAATGCTGATTTTGTCTACATACCGGTCCCTGGCTTCTGTATTTAATGTGTCCTGGTAAATTTCAGGTCCTTTTCGGGATTTTAACATATTTTTTCTATCTATTCTTTCTCAACTCTACTTCTACGTCTCTTCGTTCAACAACGTTATGTCAGAGGTATTTTAACGTTGCGTTGCCATCAATATGGCCGCCACGTCCCACAATGCAACGCGGATCCCGAGCCCTATTTGTAAAGTGCCTTGATATGACATGTTGTGGATTAATGCTATATAAATAAAATTAACTGAACTGAATTGAAATGTCGCAGCCCCTCGTGCTTCACCCTGCTGATAAGCTTTATGGAGATGCAGATTTCATTTTCTGGCAGAACCTGGCACTCCCCCACACTGCCAAAGGTACCAAAAGGAGGTCCAGTGACCTGGCAAAGCTTCCTGACCTGGGCCTCACAAAGAATCCACCGGCAACAGAAGGGCAGAAGAGTTGAAGCCTATTACTTTTTAAATCTCGATATCCTTAACAGGCCAACAGTGTACCTGTGCATGTGCAAGACTGGTTTACCTCGCTCCTCCACTCTTCAGGGGGATCTCGTTTTAGAAATCTTCCAAATCCACTCTGGTCTTATTTCTTTCTACTGGGGTCTTCCTCTTCTTCTCATAAACGTAAACGTGGTTCACTTCATTTGACTCTCAGCCATGTTCAAAGTCTACGGTGGGAGCAGCAGAGCTACAATGAACGGCTAACACAGAAGCTAACTGCTAAGCTAACCGCTAACCTAGCCACTAACCTAACTGGATGCATAAACACTAGAAGTGCGCATACATAATGTCATAGAAAGGAACGAGCATGCACACTGGCGTTACTTGAGCCCGTCACAGTGATTGGCATGTGGGACAACCAGTAGATAAACGGTTTTTTTAACCTCCTTTTTCTGAATACATAATGTATTTACTACTTTTAGGATGGAAAGACGATTTTACCCAGTATTACAAAAAGTGTTTTTGAACAGGATTACCAACTATAGCTTTAAACCGAAACATTCTCACTTCAGTCTTATACACATAAGTTCCTTCAACCAGGTTCATTCATATATAAATTAAAGTGTGTGCCAATTTTGCACCTCTAGAAATGTCGTGGGGTCATTACCTCATCTTTAAAGCATGAAATCTACAGGTGTTGTTGCTGTTTTAATGTGTTCAATTGTTGGATCATGCGTCATCATGCATGGTGCCCTGGTCTGATGAAATTTGAGAACAGGTGAGAAGCAAACTGGAAAGGGTTAAAGAGACATTTCTGAGTGACATTTTGATTTTCTCAAACTTTTGGGTAAATATTCTGGGAACTTTATAGAATTGGAATTGGGGCAGAACTTTATGGAAGGCGTCCAGCTTGGTGGTATGCATCAGGACAATGATACAAAAGGAGGGTTTTGAGTGGCCTAGTCAAACTCCGGACCTAAATCCACCTCAGATGCTGTGTTATGGACTTAATACTTGAAAACCCTCCAGTGTGGCTCGATAAAAACAATTTAGCAAAACTAAACGGACCAAATTTCCCCCATTTTTGTATTTACTCTGCTTTTTCCTAATCTAGTTCTAAAATGAGTTTGATGATCAGGAACATTTCAGTGTGTGAACAGAACCTGTAAGGGTTTGAATGTGCAACACCTGCATGCACAGTCCTCTGCTTTCAGACCGTTTGACCGTAGTGTTGGAAAAGTCGGGGCTTGTTTTCTCTCAGCTCGGATTTTAATGGTTCATCACCAGATTCTGATGGCTGCATATTTATATTTCTGATACACCGCAGTAGCTGTATGTCTGAAAAGCCTTTGTTAGAGTCACCATAATTTTAAAAATGGTTGACATGCTGTATTTAAGTGAATTTGAAAATGGCTATAAAAAGCTGTAAACACATACTCAGAAGAATAAAGACATGCACTGAAAATTTTTTTTTATTTATGCCAACATATGGACCGAACAATGTTAAAATGCTTCTCTTTAAATCTGTTTGTTACACCAGTGGCATTATGATGCATTAAGCAGGGGGTTTAACCCATATTGTAACCATAGAGATCAGCAAAAAAGACTGCAGCGCCACAAGGAATAGTCGGATTTAGACTTAACGTAGTGAACGTGCAGATCAGGCAGTTGCAGGAGCCTCCAACGCTCGATCGAAACGCGCTATTAGCAGCGCTATTCAGACGGCGGATGCATTGTGGCTGTGCGGGAGGTTCAGGGTATCATACAGGAGGAAGAGGATATGCCCCCATCTTCCAGGTCATGGTTGAGAGTCCTCCTAAAGCAGAAGAGTTCAAGCGTGTTTGTGACTGACGGAGCAGGGGGATTGATGAACGGTTCAGGACGAGACCAAGGCTACCCTCACCAGTGGGGTGACAAAGGCTTTGCCCCCGTCTGTAGTCGCTTTTTTTTTTTAGACACTGTCTGAAACGTTTCAGATCTTCAAACGGTTCTGGATATCAGGCACATGTAACTTTAACCTGGGAAACCCGGTTTATGGTCGAAAGAATAAGATTCCAGCTTCTCAAATGAGCTTCACATCAGGAGTCTTGCTCCTCTGCATTAAAAAGAGTCAGTGGAGGGGTCATCCGATTAGGACTCCTCCCTTTGGGGGGGGGGGGGCATCCAGGAGGGAGGAGACCCTAGAGCAGACTATTGTGGCGACTAAATATGCCCTGTGGCCCAGGAACGCCCAGGATCCTTAGATGAGCGATGAGAGTGTAGCTGGAAAGATCGATGTCTGGGTTTCCCTCCTACACCTTTTATCTCTTCAAGCCGATCTTGGATGAGCAAAAGACGATGCATTTGTTGATGGATGCTACCCCTACTGGTGGTGTCACATCGACTCTTGCCTAAAACATGAAGTCCTGCTCCACGCGCTAAGAAGTACGGCCAACTTCTTGCTTATCTAATACATTTACGAGGCTTCCTCTGTGTTTGCCGGCCTTCGCCGAGTGTTTTAACCGACTGCCGGATGCTCGGGTAACCGCCTGCAGCCTTCCTGCCGTCTCTCAGGAAAGGAGCCGCTTTTACTTCAAACATAAATTTCACCTCATCGTTTCCAGTTCCCCGTCCGTCCATTGAGCTTATCTGATATTCTGTCCTGAAGGGACTGAGTGATCAGGTGTTCGTGGTAACCTCTGGATGACGTTTGCACATGAGCCACTTAAAGTCCTCGCCTTACTCCTGCTAATCGCAGCGGTTGGAGGTGTTGCACAGGGCCTTGTTTCTGTGACTCGGGGCAGAACAATGTGTCTCCCTGTGCCGACACGTTTGAGAAATTGACCTGCTGCGTCTTTGAAATGTAACCCCGGTCACACACACACACACACACACACACACACACACACACACACACATTGATCGTGTCCCCCGTACCTACAGATGCTTTGAAGCCGTCAGTCATGTCCGCCAGCATAGAGGCTCGGAAGAATGCAGTTACAAAAGTAGCGTCAATGCATTTATTGAACATGTACAAACACATTCACGTTCCCTTGCTTTCTCGCCGGTGTTGCGCTCACGCACTCCCCACCAGACAGGCCCGTGTATCTGTTTACCTAAAGGTGTGTATGGGCATGTCAGGTCTGTTTTCACCAGGAGAACTGGAGAAGCTGGTGTCTTCCGCTCTCACTTTTTCTTTATTTACTTTTCTCCTCCTCCAATGTTTTTTTTTTTTTTTTTTGTTATCTTTGTCCACTTAGCTGCTGAATAGTGGCCTTCAACCACAAGTTAGCAATATTTCTTTCAAAGATAAGAGAAACTTTGGTCTGATTACGCCAGAGAGCATCTGTCCCACTTTGGATGGAGCAGCTCTCCGTTGTAGGAACATGGTCCAGTTTATTAATCCTCTAAAACCTTAAAGAAATCAGGATCCAGGCTAAGATGCAGAGTCACGGAACCCTGAAAAGCTTTTCCACATTTTCTTCACATTAAAACTGCAAACTTCTGTGTTTTTATTAAGATTTTGTGCGATGGACGAACATTGAGGCTAGGGAGGAGACAATACAAAGTGCTTTACATGATTAAAATATAGCAAAATAAACGCAAGTAGGAATAAAATGTAGCTACAAAATAGAATAAAAGCAAGTACAGATAGAATGTAGAAACAAAGAAGAACATTAAAAACAGTAAAACAGTTTAACTAGAACAGTCAAAGGCAATTTTAAACAAATGTGTTTGTAATCTTGATTTAAAGGAACTCAGGCTTTCAGCACTTTTACAGTTTTCTGGAAGTTTGTTGCAGATAAGCGGAGCATAGGAACTAAATGCTGCTTCTCCTTGTTTAGTTGTGGTTCTAGGTATGCAGAGTAGGCTGGAGTCAGAAGACCTGAGTGGTCTGGAGGGTTGATACACTGATAACAAGTCTGTGATGTATTTAGGTGCTAAGCCATTTAGGGATTTATAGACTAACAGAAGTATTTTAAAGTCTATTCTCTGAGATACAGGGAGCCAGTGTAAGGACTTTAGAACTGGGGTTATGTGCTCTACTTTCTTAGTCTTAGTGAGGACGCGGGCAGCAGCGCTCTGGATCAGCTGCAGCTGTCTGATCCACTTTTTAGGCAGACCTGTGAAAACACCGTTGCAGTAATCAATTCTACTAAAAATAAACGCATGGATTAGTTTTTCCAGATCCTGCTGAGACATCAGTCCTTTAATCCTAGAAATGTTCTTCAGGTGATAGAAAGCTGACCTTGTAATTGTCTTTAGATGCTTTTGGAGGTTCAGGTCTGAGTCCATCACTACACCCAGATTTCAGGCCTGATCAGTGGTTTCTAGCTGAAGCGACTGAAGCTGTGTGCTAACTTTTGATCTCTCCTCTATTGGTCCAAATATTATTACTTCAGTTTTGTTTTTATTCAATTGAAGAAAGTTTTGACACATCCAGCAAGATGTGCACCAACAATTTGTCCTCCTTTGAACTCAACCATGTCAACCATAATGTTGTGTGCATTGCAATATTTTGAGCAAAACTGTGCTCTTACCCTGCTAATTGGACCTTCACACTCTGCTCTTATTGGTTCAATGTGCAATTAATGATGATTGGCCACCAGGCTAGTCCAATTTAGCCATGAAACCTCCCACACTAAAATGAGAGGTGTTTCAGTTTCATTGTCAAACTCCTGTATATAGTGTATTTCACTTACTGAATTGAGTTACTGAAATGATTGTCTATACTTTTATTTATTAAGATTTAATTCTAGTGTTTATGTAAGGCAGAGATTACAAATGTAAACGTTACGACCTTTTGTTTGGACCGTTTTTGCCTTTTCTTCTTTCTATTAAAAACGGCTCTAAGAGAAGAGGTGGAAACAACACCCCCAAAATGACGCTTGTGGCCAAAAAGTGTATTATGTCAGTAGTGGTTTAGGACTACCGTAGCAAATGAATGGCAAACTTTGACTGTCGGCTGTTAGGTCATTAGGTCATTAGCTGCGTCTCAGATCGAAATACGCAGTTTGCAGCTCTGCAGACGCAAAGTTTTCCTGGTCGGCAGGTTTTGATGGAAACAAATCCTTTTCACTCAGAAGGTTTGATTTAAAATCCCCAAGCAATGAGAGACTACGGCCAAGGAACTCGGAAGCTTTGCCTTTGACGGTCATGCCCACCACCAGGCGGGCGCCTTTTTCAACTTCTTCAGAAGTTGAACGATTCTAGTTTGCTTCTTGCGCTTACGTGCATGAAAATGATTGGAAATTGCTGCTGTGTCTCACTAAATAAACTTTAAAATCTGACTTGTTAACCTGCACAGCAACTTGCTCAGATAAATTTATGATGTCTTTACACATGAAATACAAATATTTATTAAATAATAGCTACACGTGTTTAAAGACAAATCAATTATTTAAGAATGTATCAATTTATGATAAAGATAGATACATTAATTTGATGCTTGCATTTTATTAATATTATCACATGCATAAATGGTATCAATTTTGACACTTTTTAATTTATTGAATTTGTGGCCCTTTTGTATTTCCATACTGGCTGTGGTCAAAATTATTTTTATTTTGAAGCATCTGCTTGTGTGAAATGTTTGGATTTGAGTTCCAAATGCCACAGACTGAGCCTGATGTTCCACAGCAGTATCCACCCTTCACTCCCTACCGCTCACCTCCAGCCCCGGTCCTGTGTGCAGCAGTGAGGACGAACCGGATGAACCATTAATATTTAAAAGCCTCCAAACATTACCTATCGCACATGTTTTAATTAGACCTTCCACTAGAAAAGATGCACAACAGGTCTTTGGCAGAAACTGAGGAGTCTGATAGCGGCTTTAGGTGATGCACCCTTTACCATTTCATCATTTCAAAGCGATGAAGCAACTTCCTGACGCAGAGCGGAGACACAGACGGTCTGTATATTTTCTCTCTATGGTAGCTACATCTGGCCTGCCGTTCTGTTTAGTTGTGACAACTTTCTGGAAAGGAGATGCTCTACTGCCGCCAACAACTTCACGTTCTGCAGATGACCCACGTGGCCCTGAGCTTTTACTGTATTTGCTCTCTTTCATTCTCTAGGCCTGAAAATGGGTTAGAGTTTAGCTGCTTAACTTTGTTTCTCTCCAAGATGAAGACAATAAAGGAGCTAGACTGCCATTAGCGGTATACTTTTTGACTCACATAGAAAGTACTCCTGAATCAGTGCTTCTGTGGTCTTTTTGCATCTCTGCTCTGTCTTCTTTAAGTAGTGGCAGATGAGCGTTCACACTGAGCCTGGTTCTGGTTCTGCTGGAGGTTTCTCCTCCCTGTTAAAGGAGAGTTTTCCTCTCCACTGTCACTTCATGCATGCTCAGTATGAGGGATTGCTGCAAAGCCATCAACAATGCAGACGACTGTCCACCGTAGCCCCACGCTCATCCAGAATGAGTGAACGCTGCAAGTCAATGACTCGATGCAACCTGCTTTTTAACCAATCTGTCTGGATGATTTGATAGTATTGGCCATAAAGTACCTTGAGATGACATGTTAAGGGTATTTGTGCCATAAAAATAAACCGTATTGATTCTGCGGCATGTGGCATTTTATATTTTACTGGGTATATTTTAGGGTTGGGTATCATCTAGGATGAGCCGATTCGATAAGATTCTCGATACATAGCTCAGCTTGATTTGACTCCAATATCGATATATATTACTTTAAAATTAATGCTCAAAGTCATTCAATCCACAAAACCAGCCAACTATTATATTTATGTTCAATTTTTTGAACACTGATATATTAACAGGACAATAAAGTGCATTTGGTTCAATGCATGTAACGTATCACGGAAACCAAGTATGTCCCAAACGTCTGATTTTAGGGACGAAGTCGCTTCTAAAATCCTGTCGGCCGTTCCGCAGATTCGTTTCACTTGCTCTTCCTCGCTGTGAACAGTAATGACGCGCTGTGATAACGCACATCGATATTAATCTTTGCATCGATTTTTATGCACAGCGCCAGTATATTTTATATTTTACAGCTTAATAACCTCAAAGAAGTTGCATCAACAGCCAAATCCTTTCATGGACAGAAACTTGAAAAATGTAGCTGAAGTATAAGGCCTATACTTTCATCAGGAACAGGCCTATCGCATGATCCACATACGATAGTTGTGGCATATCTGCCTTATACACCTGCCATTCCCCTCTAAGTTATTGTTTTTTTTAATAAATAAATAACTTATAAAAAAAACTTTAAAAATATAAAATGAGAGGGTTTTATGTATGGGAGTGCATCGTCCTCTCAAAGATCTTCATAATGACAGACATTACAGCCACTGGCCCATTTCATTTTTTTTATCGTCTCTGATTATGATCCAAATCAGGAGTTTCTGTTGGTTAAATGTATTAAACTGGAATATCCCACGTTTCCTCAGGCTGTGAACGACTCAGTTAACAGCTTATTCTTTGGTGCAGTCTGTTTTGGGTTAAGCAAAGATCATCTAGAAGTTCAGGAGATGTGCTCAGATTCTTAAGTAGGATTGATGCAACATAATGAAAGATACTGCAGAAAAATCATATTTCTTTTATGGTCAATATTTGCTATATTTAATTGTCGACAAAATAAAGAGACTTTATACAAATGAGTTTGGATCTGTCATTACTTTTAGGAAGACCTAAATTAACTGAAATTAAATGAATTGAAAGGAAATCTGAAAAAAGCAGTTTGGACCTGAAAGAGGGGCCAACATTAGCCAAGTATCCACAAACAGGCGTAAATCGGAGGCAACCGGACTTTCCTTCAGTTCTCTCTGAAAAGTTTCGACATCTATCGAAAGAGCTCTGCTCTTTTGACCAAGATGGCTTCTTTCACCCCTCTTTCAAACTATCTGTTCTCTCTGTCCAAAATCTGGACATCATTATCGTCTAAAGAGTCTCCTTTCCTCTTGAGGAGCAAGTGGACTCATGAATCTTGCCCTGAGCTGCTGTGCCATGCGTTTATTAGCTGTAGTTTAGTTTCTCCAGTGTAGGAGTCTGAGCCGTCCTCGCTGCATTGGACCGCAGACACAACGCTGCTCTGCTGTGGTTTGGGTGTTCTGTCTTTGGGATGAACCAGTTATTGTCTGAGGGTGTTATTAGGTCTGAAATCTACTGGTGTTTTGTGTTTAAAGACACCTCACACGTCTGGAATGACATGTTTTAGTGTCTCTCTGTTGCCTCGCAGCGTTGTTGTTGTTGTTTTTCTTCCTAGTTTTGTTAGCTGACATAAAAAAAATGCCCAGTTTGGATAACACCATGCCTGAAGTGATTTCCTGCTTCTGTTCTTGTTTCTCCGCTGTAACAGAGGGAACGTTGTCACCCCGATAACTCAGAGTTCTGATAACAGGGTGTTTGTGTTCCAGTGGGTGATGTGAATCAAAATTCAGATATTGGTCTGTGTATGCAGGCTTCCAGGAAACCTCCGTGTTAAGACTCCTACTGAGAATGTGCACAGGCATCGGCCCGGTAACAGCCATGAATGCTACATGTCCAGTTTTGGTATCAAGGTGCTAGGGCTGGGCGATAAATCGATTTAATCGATTAATTCGAATTTACAATTCTTTAAGATTTCATTTTTGGAAAATCTGGATTTTATTTTGCCAATACACTCATTGGGTTTCCATGAAGAGAACAGCATGTGATGCTGAATATAAGTTTAGGCAAATATATTGTCAAAATATTGTTAAGTGGAAACTTTTTTTTTTTTTTACCATAAAACGAGGTACTTCATTTATTTATTTACTTTTTTTTAACTTAGTTTGAAGTTCACAAGTGCAGTGAAGCCTGTTCTTAGCTCAATGGGTAATACGACTAGCAGCAAATGTTTTGTTATACTTTCATTATTTATAATGGCACGGCTACCATCTTGTTTTGCATGTTTCACATCTTGTTTTTAGTTGCACTTTGAATCCAGGTCAACTCCCTGACGAAATACTTGACATAAAAAGAAAGGTTTTAAAATAATTTCTTTCATTTCTTTTTATGAAACAAAAAGGAGGAAAAAATCGATAAATCGGATTTGGTATGATAAAATCGGAGATTTATTTTTTAATCCATATCGCCCAGCCCTACAAGGTGCAGTGCAACAGGAAAGATAAATCGATCCCAGATGCTATGTTTCATTTCTGTGATTTTAACCAGAAAAGTCGGGCTGCACTGTGGCAGAGTTGTTAGATCTGTTACTTTGGATCCCCTAAGTAAGTAAGTAAACTTTATTTACATGGCATCTTTCACAGGAAAATAAACACAAAGTGCTTCACAATAAAAACAACCATAAAACAACGCAAAATAAATATATATAAAACAGCATAAATGCAACGTCATCACATAAAACTAGTTAAAAGCCAGTCGGAACAAGTGGGTCTTTAGCTGCTTCTTAAAAGAACAAACAGAGTCGAGACAGCATAAAGATAAAGGCGACGCCTTCCACAGTCTGGGGGCCGCAGCATTAAAAGCCAGATAAATTAGCTCCTGGAACCATTAACAGCCTTAAACTGGAGTATCTCAAACTACGAGAAGGGGAATATGTTTGTAAAAGGTTGATAATATAAGAAGGATCTTGGCCACTTGGGGCTCTAAAAGTAAAGACTAAAATTTTAAAATGAACTCTAAAACGTACCAGTGGCCGATGTAAAGAGACTAAAAGTCTTACAGCAGCATTCTGCACTAATTGCAGGCGGCCAAGATCTTTCTTAGTCAAACATAAAAAGGCTGTTAGTCAAGACGAGATGAAATAAAAGCAGGAATGATCATCTCTAAGTCAGCCTTTTACAACAAGGTTCGAAGCTTAGAAATAATATTCCTTAGCTGAAAGAAGCAGTTTCAGACTAATCTTAAAACTTTCCTTTTTGACAAAGCTTCTAGTCAAAGTGGCTCATGTTACCCTGAGCTACCTCTATAGTTATGCTGCTATAGGCTTAGGCTGCTGGAGGACATCAGGGTCTATTTCTCTCACTCTGCTGAGTTCTCCTATTGCTCTCCAATCTGCATTGTTTGTTGTTATTTCATCTTTTAACTTTTTGTTCTCTGTCATTTTTCTATTCATAGAAGGTACACCTGGTCTGGTGTTCTGTTAGATGTGACATCATCAGGGGAGGCAGATCATTCGCTATTACCATCTAACATAGAAAGTACTCCTGGGTCAATGTGAGCTTCTGTGCTTTCTGTGTCTCTGCTCTGTCTTCTCTAAGCCCCAGTGGGTCGAGGCAGATGAGCGTTCACACTGAGCCTGGTTCTGGTTCTGCTGGAGGTTCTCCTCCCTGTTAAAGGGGAGTTTTCCTCTCCACTGTCGCCTCATGCATGCTCAGTATGAGGGATTGCTGCAAAGCCATCAACAATGCAGACGACTGTCCACTGTGGCTCTACGCTCTTTCAGGAGGAGTGAATGCTGCTTGGAGAGACTTGATGCAACCTGCTGGGTTTCCTTAGAGAGGAAACTTTCTCACCAACCTGGAGGATTTGAAGGAATCTGACTTTGTTGAGTGCCTTAAGATGACATGTGTTGTGGATTGGCGCTATGTAAATATAATTGAATTGAAATGAATATGCGAGAATGACAGTCTAGTGACATGGCAGGATCAAAAATGTTGCCAAGGTTTCTGAGGCTTGGTTTGACAGAGGAGGCCAACACACCCAGAAATTGCTTAATTGCTTTGGTTCTCGGGGGCAATGATGAGTATTTCCGTCTTATCAGAGTTTACCTGCAACTACTTGTCAAGTAGTTGCCCAGCTGGTTTAAACAGAACCAGTAAACTCACATTGTTGTGGTGTGGTTCTGGCCGGATTGCTACTGCTTTGAGGGGGTGGCGGATCGGTCAGAACAGGCAGCAGTGTGAAAATACACCGGTCCTTACGTAACAAGCTGTGATGTTCAGGAACCTTTTCAGATCCTTATCACCCTTTTAAGCAATATTGCCAATGAGCTGCGGCGTTTCTCCTGCCGTGTGCATCAGGTGCATCATTGTTTCCCTCTTTTCTCTGCTCTACAGGTTTGAAAAGGAGTCAGGACACCTACTGGACCAGTCAACTACAACAGCAATGCCTTCCAACAAGTACTCCGGTGCCGTCTTAGTGGAAAGCAGCAACGTGACCGCCACAGTAAGCCACACTCACACACCTAGACACACACAGCCCTCAGAAGAGTTAGGCAAACAGCCAAGGAGGGAAAAAAAAAAAGAAACCCCGAGCTCCGATATCTCCTCCCTACCCATACACAGGCGCTCTCGACACCTCTATTTGACCCAGCTGTGCTATAAAGCAGCGCCTGTATTGGTGCCAAAACAGATGCCTGGACAGGAGTGCCAGCATGCCATATGGGTCTAATCGAGAATGCCTGTTGGTTTGCGACGGCGTCTGCTTCTGCTGCGCACAAACAGCTGCATCCGCGCAAAGGCGGGGACCAGAAAAGGCTGAATAGATGCGGGGATGGAGGCAGCAGACGGAGGGGAGCAGGAGTGAGTCAGAGGAAGGAGAATAAAAGGACATTATTGAATCGAAAATGAAAATATTTGAATACTTTAGACAGTTGCTGTAATGTAATTCACCCTGTGTCTGTATAGCTACGCTATCTATACACAACCTTTGCTCTTTCAGTCATAAACACTGAACGGGGCTCCCCTCGTCCGTTGCCACTTCTTCCTCTTTTTCACTCTCGCATATCACTCCCTCGGAAAGGCAGACTTCCTTCCCTCAACCATCTGCCGTTCTTTCTCTTTGTGCCTCTTTTTGCTGAACTTCTTGCGCTGCGTGCAGATTCTTCTAAAAACAAGACTTAGTGTGGAAACGGCACGGACGGATATTTCCGTGTAGTACAATGTTCCTTTGCAATAAATGAAATAGGTTATTACTTTGTAAGTGTTCACATTCTTGATTAGCAACTACTTTCCCAAGAATTGTAGATAGGAAAAGATTATTCATAGGTCTGTAACTTATTAAGCCATCTTGATCAAGAGAAGGTTTCTCAAGTAAAGGTTTAATAACAGCTACTTAAAGAGCCTGTGGTTCATATCCATTTACTAAGGATAGATTAATCGTGTCTAAGATGGGGGCAATAATCAAAGGGAATACCTCCTTAAACAACATGGTTGGGATTGGGTCTAACATGCAGGTAGAAGGTTTAGATGAAGCTAAAATTTTAGATAGCTCAGAAAGCTCTACTGCTGCTAAACAGTTCAAACACTGCGCAGGTTCTAAAGATTCCTCCAACGCTGCCTCACTTACTGAGGACGAGGTAATCATGTTTGGGAGGATGGCAATTATTTTATTTTTAATGGAATCAATTTTATTTATGAAGAATCCCATGAATCCCATCGATAAACATTCAATGTAAAACTGCTGCAACTATTTGGCCTTACAACTTATGAAGGACCTGAAAGTCAACAGATAGTTTTTAGCCTAGAAGAGTATATAGTTCTGAGTTTGTGTTGACATCTGTCTACTACCCAACAGTGGTAGTAGATAGATTAGATTAGATTAGATTAGATTAGATTAGATTAGATTAGATTAGATTAGATTTACCTTTATTGTCATTACACAGGTACAGGTATCAGGCAACGAAATGCAGTTTAGGTCTAACCAGAAGTGCAATAGCAGCAAATGCAGGATAAGCAGTGGTTCCATAAGTACAGGACATGGATATGTACTAAATAAATATAGAGATGTATACTATTATAAACAGAATTTTACTGATAGATTTGTTCTATGAATATAATATATAGATAACTAGTATTGTGAACTAAATTTACAGCTGGATATGTACTGAATATAATATACAGGTGGATATTACTATAAATAGAGTTTTTACAGATATGTATAATAGCATAATATACAGATGATTTTTACTATAGCAGAGTTTACAGGTGAATATGTACTATGAATATATATTTGATAGCTATTACTGTAAAATGAATAAATAAAGTTTGGACAGAAGCTATCCGAATTAGCTTAAAGTGCAGTGGAAGGTAATTGCATATTACAGTTAAAATACGGTATTGCAAATGTATATCTGAACAATTGTTACTGTAAATAAACAGTCGACAGTGCAAATCAATATTCCAGTCAAGGTAAGTAGGGCAAGATGCATATAAACAGTTGTTACATAGTAACAGTCAGGAGTGCAAGTCAGTGTTGCCAACTCCTCAGTAAGGAAAGTAGCTATTGGCTGTGCTAAAAGTCGCTAGAAGTCGCTGAATGACGTCATCGCCTAATTTGCATAATCTGCCACATGATGTGATGTGCATATTATTGACGCTGTGGGAGAAATAACGTCGTTAGAGAGAGACAAAAAGTGAGTAAAACACTCAGAATATATATAGAGCTACTTTTTTCTGTCCATTAATGTTTATTTATTATTATTATTTTTCATTTATTTTATTTGTATTTTATTTATTTTATTACAATACTAACCCTCCTCCTTTACCCGGGTTTGAGACCGGCAAAATGAACCATAAAGAGACACTATGGTGGAGTTACAAAAAAAAAATTCAACTTTTTTTAACGTTTTCTTTTTTCCCTTGTGGTCCACCAAGGAGCCTACAAATCTCGGTAAAACACGCACATGTGGCTGTGTGAATCAAATGGCGTTATTTATTTAGGATAAAATATTTCCAATTCAGTTACTTTTGATCAACATGCGCCGTCAATCCCGGCGCATGCGCGCTTCATTTGCAGTCTGGACGCTGAGGGTAAACATGCTGTGTCTCTGACTCCTGCGGTAGCGGGAGAACGGGGATGGGACGGGGGAGGCGCCCCACGGCAGCACCTGCCGCTGGAGGACAAGAATAGGAACGATACGTGCTTTCACGTGAGAGTCTCCAAAAGTCGCCAGATTTGTCGCTAGTCGTTTTTTTGAAAAAGAGTTGCTGGAGGGGTCTGAAAAGTCGCTAAATATAGCGACAAAGTCGCTGAGTATGCAACACTGGTGCAAAAGTGATCATTATAGTCTTGCAAATAACAAATAACAAAAATAACAGAAATAACAAAACAGCCCAGATACACTGGCCTGTTTTCGCACATATCCCCTTTCAGCACAAGTATCAGTATTAGAACCTTCCTGACAGTTGAGGGACTCTTCGGTTCCCTGATTGACAGATTTACCCCACGCTGCACCAGACCCTTTGCACTCCTGAGCAGGAATAGGTGGATATAGAGAACGAAGGGTTGGATGTTCTGGGTCTTTGCGAGGGAAACAAGATGGGAAGTCAAAGTCAGAGGAAGATAAGTTTAACGCTTTTTTTTTTTTTTTAAGCGGAGAGAGATTGTTCGAGGTGAAGACAGATAGAAGCACCCTGAGGCTCAGCCTCGTTTGCAATCTAAACAGTTTGTCTGCTGCAAGCTAAGGTTGAAAGGGGAACTGCCAATCTGCTCTTCTCTCAGGGGTGGGAATGTTTTCACCTCACCCATCAGCACCTCCCTGCAGAGGCCCGCTGTAAAGATGGAACTAATTCACCTGAAGTCAAGAGAAAACTTTCAGTGCTAGGGTTTTGCAGGTGGGGGAAAAATGCGCGGTTATTGAACCACGGCAGAAATATTTAGCCTTTTTTTGTTTTTAAAGCGTGAACTTTTACAAATAAATTTGTGTTTTAGAATTTAGGTTTTTTTTTTCCATCATCTGAAAAAGGTGGACTGGTCACTCAGGATGGAAGGTGACTCTACCTCAGCTGGAGGAGGTCAAATATCATGCTAAACAAATGCCGGCAAAATTTTACGAGGAAGCTGCTAATACACTATATATATATATATATATATATATATATATATATATATATATATATATATATATATATATATATATATATATATATATATATATATATATATATATATATATATACTCTGACATTAACTGCAGGCAAGGGGGGTTGAACCTTGATGTGTTCTTTCTAAGATCTCTTAATGTTGTTGGGCAGGTTCTTTTTTTAATTTTAGCTAACTTTTATTTTACCAGGTAAGTTATTAAGCATAAATTCTCACTTACAGCAACGACCTGTTTTAATTAAGCGGTCTCTTGGTTCTACAGGTTTGCCAGTAATCTAGCTTGGATGTGGGTAGTGGAAATTACTGAAAACATGGTTAATCATAGCTTATTTATTATTTGACGAGGGGGAATTACAATTTCATACGGTGGAAATGGGTCTCTTGATTTGTAGTTAACAGCAAATCAAAAAGAAACATCCCTTTTCTGTTGTGGATAAGGACCCAGCTGTTGCATAATGTTTTTACCGAGCATTTGTTCACTGAATGACGTCATCCAGCTCCCTAAAGTAAACTAGAGGGAGTTATTCTGGTGATCCTGCATGAAATTTGGGTTTCTCTGTCGGCTTTTGCTTAAAATCCCAGCGGTCTGATGTAAAAGCGACACTGGCTGCAGGTATCTGTGCTGCTGTTTACATTTGCATTGGTAGGAATTAAAAACGTGGCACACTTTGCATAACAGAGGAATTATTATTATCTACTTAATGACGCTTTGGTAATTACAGCAAAACAGGGCCAATCCATCCCCATCCCCCCACTGTGTTTAACAGTTATTAAGAGATATTTATAAGCAAACAGCTTTACTTTGGTCATAATGACGTTGTTCCAAAAGACATTTAGATGCACTTTTACAAACTGAAGTTATCCTCCCGTATTTGTTTTAGAGAGAAGAGACTTTCTAAATCAACTCCTTCAAACAAATCACATTTATTCTGTTATTTATTACTTGTCTTATGTAACCCACCATTAGTCAGAGTTTTATTTTTCTGAGGCCCACTTCCTGTGTTGCCTAAATTAGCTTCTTTAAAGCCCCGCCTCAAGCACGCAGTTAAGGATCCTGTTTCCACTGTGATTGGGGCTAGGGCTGAACAATGAATCTCATTTTCAATATAATCGTGATTTAAAAAAACGCAATTTCCAAATCGCAGAGTTTTGAGAGAATTAGAATTAGACACGTCCATTAGGTGTAAGTAAAATGTTTGAAGTCGGTTTGCCTCCACATGGAAGGGAAGACAGTTGTAGCAGTGAGATAATCTAATTGTATTACTTGTTTTAGAGTTTATATAATCATACATAGCATTAAGTACAGGTCAATCAGTTCAATACATAGACTTGGTTGTTGGTTGCACTTTGCACTTTATGTTCAACAAGGATTGATTGTGTCCAATTAAATTAAAAACTGTTCTCTTAAATAATATTTTGATCAATAGAAACAATAAAAGTTCATATTTAAAATAGTCCTTGTTTACAAACATCTTTATTTAGAGGCCATTTTTGTTGCTTGTGGTTAATGCAGAGAAAAGTCAAAATTGCAATTTTGGTTTAAATATATCGTAGTCAGAACGCAATCATTTCTGCTCTGAGTTTAGATGCTGTGGGTCTTTTAGCAACTAATCCACATGGCGAGGAAACAAATTGATTTGTTTGTATATATTTTAAAACGCATGATAAATTAAACTGGGGGGAAAAAATTGCATTAAATCGCAATATTAAGAAAAAAAATCGCAATTAGATTATTTTCCTAAATCGTTCAGCCCTAATTGGGGCTTGTTGCTGGCGTCTTCTCCACCAGAGTTACATCAGAAATATTTAACCCTATTGATTTGATTGCTGGAATCATTGGCATTGGTTCATTGAGCTGATTGTGGCTAAGTACACCCCACTCTCTTTGAAAAGGTCGGGTTTTTTTCCCCTGTTGGATCAGATCCTCATCTGGACCTGAAGATGGTGAGCTAGGAATGGACTATGGGCTTTATGATTTTGAAATTAATTTGTTTTGAGTTAATTCTCTTGTGTCTTTTGTGTTGTCGTAATTGTCTGTTTTTATTCAATTGTCTGTTTTTATTCAATGGAATAAGATTTTCGCACTTAAAATAGAAACAATTCATCTCCATCATCTTATTTCAAGTGCAGTATATTTAATTATCTTATTTTAGGGGTAAAAATACTCATTCCATTGGAAAATAGTCTTATTCAGCTCCTCAAATCAAGGACAAATACATTCATTTCAAGAAAATTTTTACTTATTTTTAGTTCTCTTTTAGCAGTGCAGACATCACAAATGGCCTTAAATATGCGAGGTCAGACCAGGCACTGCTCAGAGAAGCACCCCTGCTTTTACCGCGGTGCTCACACCTGCTGATTAATGAATAATAATTGAACCTATTTGCTACTTGTGGAAGTGGCAGTGGTGCACTTTTTCCTTTTCCCATGACTGTACTGAGAGCCATGATAAGTTTGTTTTTCCTGTGGATGCCTTAGGGCTTGGTACCCGGCCGCCCCCAACATAACCGAGCTCCATGAGCCAAAAGTTATCGCCTCGTCTTCGCTGCTCCCTGTAACCAATCAGAGGTGCAAGTAATGTGATTTTGGGGTTTTTAACAGGACTGAACAGCACTACATAAACACTTCTTTCAGGTGAGAGGAAAGGATGAACGGAGCATTGAGGTTTCGATGAGTACTTTCAGAACTATGTCCCTCTGATCCTCCTTATTAGCACTTTAAATAAATGACTCACTCTGCTCTGCGTTTCAGCTGCCGTGCTATTTTAATTGTTTACGTTGAGTCAGACGGGCCAAAAGTCGACGCCTTATAGCTGCTTCTGCACCTACAGATCGTTTGATTCAAATATCTTCACTGCAAAAACAGACTAAACTTAACTAAAAATAAGTAAAAATTTTCTTGAAATGAGTATATTTAGGTACTTTATTTGAGTAGGTAAATAAGATTATCTGCCAATGGCATAAGATTTTTGCACTTAAAATAGGAAGAACTCCTCTCCATCAACTTATTTCAACTGCATTATATCTAATTATCTTATTTGAGGGGTAAAATGACTCTTTCCATTGGCAGATAATCTTATTTACCTACTCAAATAAAGTACAAATATACTCATTTCAAGAAAAGATTTACTTATCTTTAGTTCTGTTTTTGCAGTGTTGGCCCGGGTGCAGAGGGATAAGGGGGTTTAGTGATTCGTATGAAAAGAACGTGAAGTTCAAGCCAATTAATAAAAATAAAAAAAGCCTAAATCATGACAGATTTTTTTTAAAACTTTGCAAGGGTTGTGTTGACAAAACTTGATCTCATCTGGTTAAAAATCTAAAATGCTTATGAAAAATTTAACAGGAATGTAATATGCTGTTTGTGAAAATGTGTGAGTTCATGCCGTTTTTTTGCTTTATTGCCATCTTACTCTTGTTCAAAGCCAATCTTAAGACCCATTTATTTAAAAGGGTTTTTGATTTTTAACTTTTAGTACCCTTATATATATATATATTTTTTTTTTACTGTGGTTGCATTTTAAACTAACACTGTTATTTTGTGCTCCATATTGATGTGTTTTGGTCAATCCTAGGCACTGTTGGAAGGTGCTATATTATTAAAGCTTATCTTTATTTTTACTCTGCAAATAAACGACTGCACAGTGAGTAGCACTGTTGCTAACTTAGTTCTTTACTTTGACTAGGCCGTTCTAATCACCTGAATGTGCTTTGATCCAAACCCACCCATTGTAGCTCTGGCTGTATGTTGCTGTCCTGTTGGAAAGTAAACCTCGAATCCCGAGTCTCTTGCAGCTTGGAATGGGTTGTTTTGACCAAAGGTTGTCTTGCATGCAGCTACGTCCATCTTTCCATCAACTCGGATCAATGTCCCTGCTGGAGAAAAAAAGCCTCCCCACACAACGACGCTGCAATGCTCCCGTTGTAACAATATGTTTGCAGGGATGCGGCGTTTATTTCAAGAATGTCCTTGTCTGTGGATTTATAGCCTTGTTCAAACAACCAATTTAAGTCTTTACGCTTTTTAGCACCGGTTCATTCTCCAACAGCGATGTTTAATGCAGTAATAGTGTCGCCTTTGACCTTCGTTAAGGCTGTTAATATTTTTCCTGACGTGCCTCCCACCGCCGCCCTCTCAGACGCGGTGGGAGGCACGCTGAACTCACAGCTCATGAACCCAGAATGTGATCAGAGTGTTTTGTCCTCAGGCGGCGGTGAACGGAGACACGCCCGTTGTTGCCGAGGGCCTATCAGAGAACGACAGCGGCGTGGAGCTGGTCAACGACGACAGCCCCATGACCGCAGCTGAGCCGCCGTCGCCCTTCAGCCCCAAACAGAGCGGAGGTGCTGCTTCGCCACAAGGTAGTTAACGCATTCAGTGGGTCTGGGCTTTTACGCCGTCCCTATAAAGCCTCACGCTTTAGGTAAAGGTTTGTATAAACAGCCATGTCAGGGTGAGGTGTTGATATTTCCTGGTTTGTTTGGCTGTACAAAAGAAACGCCAGACAAGGTTTATCAGGGATTTTCCAGCTGAAAAAGAGGATCTGATTCACATTAATGGATGAAATGTGACCAAATACAAGACGCTGTGTTAAAACACAAGTCAATGTCGGTGGAGGGCGGTAGAGAACTGCTGCAGGGATAAAAAATGATTAGAGATCCAACCCGAGCACTTTAAATGTGGACATCTGGAGCTACTTTGGGTTTTATGGCCGCGCAGGGAAAAGTGAAGTGAAGTGAAGCACACAAGGTTTTAAACTGGAGATCAGGGAAGACGATATAACTCCGACTGCTACACTTGAGTAGCAGTCGGAGTTATATGTCGCGTAGAGACGTGTTGGCTCAATAAAACTACATATCTGGTGAAAAAATCCACATCTTCTCATCATGGGCATCGTATTTATGTTAATTTGGGGCCTTTATGGGTGGATTTGAGCTGTCCCTATCAGGTGTAGCAGGCTAAATCTGTGTCTTTAATGTTCCGGGTGAGGGTCCTGATTGCGTCAGGAAGGGCATCCTGTGTTAAAAATCTCTGCAGAATTATAATCACTTGCTGTGGTGACCCCTGAAAAGAGGAGACCATAGATGCATCTGAGCTTTTCTTTCTCCAAGGTCTCACAATTATACAACAATGTCAGGGATTATTTAAAAATACAAAACAAGAACCAAGTAAATTTTGTAATCAGCACAGACCTTAATCCTGAAATACATACAAATATACACCCCTACTAATATACCGTTTAATGTGACATTTTCAGCTGGAAAGAAAGTTCAGACTTTTTTGTTGGGGTCCACAATGTTTCGGCAAGGTTCTGGCCAATTTGTGATTATTATTTCTATCAGAACTGCTAGAATTTATTATTTGAATTATTTGGTTTCCTAGTTTAGGGATGGATGTCTAATTTTGTCTCCATGTGAACTAGAGAAAAGACACTAAATTAAAACTTGTCCATCCAGTTGTACATGGTAAAAATAACAGAGATTTTTTTTATGTGAGCTCATTCTACCTTGGAGAAATATCTGATCTAATGTGTCCTTAAAGGCTCAAAAAACTTGTGAGTGGATGTAAACTTCTTATCCACCCTGTACATCCTCTTTAACTTCCAGGGTTTTATTAATTTTGAAGTTATTTGAGGCTTTTCAGATCTACGTAATTATTTTATGCGTTTTCTATGTATGGTGACAGCGGGAATCTGAGGTGTAGGTTTGTGTCTGAGGTTATATTTATGTAATACTAGAACCTCATGAGGAGCAGCTCTAACTGTATGTTGAAACCTTTTATAATATAGTAGTTTGATAGGCTGCAAATATTTTCATCTTTAGCTGCAGGATGATCAAAACACAACAACAAAGTCTTGAAGATGTTCACTTTCTCCCCTTCTGTCACTGTCTCATTCTCCTCGTCTCTCTTCCTGTTTTCACATCTGCTAGATGGTAACCAGTGCACAAGAGGAAGCAGGAAGAGGAGCAGGAAGAGGACCGAGCAGGAGGAACGGGACTGGAACTCCTACAACGACGTAATGGCTCTTTAAACACGGAGACACGACCTTCTGTCTGCAAATGGACGGAAGAGATTTAGTTTGATTGGCTGTGCTTGTTTGCATTTGCAGAAGAAGGCGTCAAGAACATCTCCGTCGGGCTTGAGACAGAGGCCGAGACCAAGAACCATCTACCAGGCTGGGCTGAAGGCGCACTCTCAGAACAAACCTCGCAGGCAGATCCGCAAACAGGAGCAAAGCATGTTGATGGTAAACACCGAGGATGTACGTCAGCTTCGGTATCGACCGATTTCAGTCAGTTTTTAACATGTCGTATCGGTCCTACCAGTTATCAGCCATAACAGCCATTATAATATTGGATGATGGTATCCGCCCAGCTTAACTAAGTCAATTTCTTACTTAAAGCAAAAAAAGCAAAAGGTTTTCCATTTTGGCTGCACTGTTGTCGGTCTACATAATCATAACCCGTTAACTTTTTATGCCCGTCTGGCTCGAGCTTGGTACCAGTCAGAAACAGTGACGTTTCTTTCTCTCCTAAATACCTCCAATGAGGAGGCTTTAATGTTTATAAAACAAGTCCCAATTTTTTCTCAAATACTTTCAGTTTTACAGCATTTTAAAGACAAAAAACGCCATTTAACGGTCTGTCAAACATTGCTGACTTTTCTCAGAAAAATGCTTTGCTGTGCAAACATGCTTAACTCCACCGCCCACAAGGTCAGTATCATTAAAAACTAGATTCCTACCTTTTTAACAAGATTTAACACGTCTCTGTCCCACGTCTGCTGGTGAAATAATCCCAGTGCGTAACGGAGCTTACTAAACTCTCCCTCCCTGCTGCTGTGCGCACAGTGACGGCAGTGACTCATCAGCTGCAGCTGTGATCAAATAACAATGTAACTTTTTGCAGCGCTGTTTTTCTTCTCCCAATGCTCCCAAAGGATGCTCCCTTCTGCCTTTACTATCGTTTGCTCCTTTGTCATTCTAGAGGAGGATGCGCTGCAGCGCGAATTGAGGCGGACGGATATTTAGGCTGGTTATACTCAAGTGTTTATAGTGCAAGCGGGTTTCTTTTTTAACTCCTGTTTATTGTCACTTAGTTTAGAGCCCAAATAAGCTAACCTGACTCCGCCAGATAGATTTGCTGCGCATATCCATCTGGAAACCTTCCGTTGAAGTAATTTTGGGAAGGGACGAAAATACTGGTTAGCTGATTGGCCTATGTTGGTGATAGACGGGCCAAATAAACCAATCAGATCAAAGAAGCATATGACGTACTAACAGCGACGACGAAAACACAACCACAAGCTCTTGCCAAAACCAGTCGGGAGAAGAGCAAAAACATCTTTTCCTCTGAGAAAAGCCTCTAGAGCAGGGTTTTGCTCTTCTTTTAGTGAAGAAATACTCTGTAATTCCGATAAAACTTGCTCGATAGCCACGCTAACGCTAGTTTCATCGGCTGAAGCCGCCATGTTCTTTAGACTGAACTGTCGCTACAAATAAGCAACTTCACTTTCAGAAACAAGCCCAAAAAAACGCAACCCGCGACTCATGAAATTTACAAGTGACTTTAGAAAAAAGAAGCTCAAAGTCGCATTGAATAAGCTGATTTGGCAACAGTAAGCGTTGGTCTATTTTGTTACAGTCTCTAGAAAGCACAGAGGGTAAAAAAAACACAGTCCAGAGAGTACTGCAGGTAAAAGAACATTAGGGAACGGTGTGTGTGTTTTGACGCCCGTTAAAGATGTTTTCGCCGTTATGGTCTAACAAAGTTAACGCGTTAATAACGTGTTAAAACTGACAGCCCTGGTTTGGAAATTTTTAAACAACCTGCCCATGCTGACTTTATGCATCAACAATTTCTCATTTTCGTCATTTTTTTTGCACTTTTGCAACAGTAACAATACCTAAACTCACACTTAATTACCTTTACCAATGCTTGAAACTGAAAGTTAAACAGGCGGCTTGGCCTATTTTGTGATTAAGTCGGCTAATAATTATCTGACCAATCGGGAGCACTCAAAAAGCACGGAAACTTAATGCCCAGACAATTGGTCGACGCTCTTACATAAAGAAAAAAGGTGAGATGGTGACGTCGTGGCTAAAGTAACAGCCCTGTCCTGATCCAGCAGAACACTGTGAGGTCCCTCCCTTGATATCGATACCCAGCCGCTGTTCAAAATGGCAGCACATCAAAAGCAACACACATACTTCCAGGACGGGACACAAACTAATGTTTCACAAAATTCCCTTCATTACCACGCACACCCAACACGTTATTCAAAATGCCAGCATACGTGGCAAGATGGGAAGCAGTGTTACTTCTTTATTTTCCACCAAATAGCACAACAAAGTGTCCCCTCCGCCCTGGGATTGTGTTAACACACACCTGGAAGCGCCAGAGCAGCAAATACAAGAGCCGCCTTTTATTACCATGAATATAATGTGACTAAAAACTCCCTGGGGATTTACCGTTTTACAGCAGGTTGGAAATTTGGCTCACGAGGTTTGTATCACTGTGTTTCTCTCACCTGGCAGTTCATCCAAGCTTGACCGTCATGCTTCACAACATTCGTGAAGTAAATAGCCGTCAATAAGTTATAGAGGCCATTTTGGTGGGTTTTCCTTCGATGAATTGCTCATTTTGGCTGGCAGTCATGCCTGCTACACAGAGTTTAAAGGCTGACTGAGAAAAAACATTTGTTTTTATATCATTTTGGACATTGAATACGTCTCCAACACAGACACAAGCAGCAGTAATGTTTAAATTGGCAACATTCAATTATAACTGTATTATATGACTTCAACTTGGACATTTATCAGTTCCTTTAAATCATTGTGCATTCTTTGAAGCAGACAAAGTTATTACTGGGCTCCATGTATCAGCTTAGTTTGATTATGGCTTGGGCCGGCTCTGAAAGCAGCACTGTGGGTGTTTTTAATTGGATTAGTTGTTGGGTTAACACAGGGGCCTGCAACCTTTAGTCTAAAGAGACATTTTTCCTACAGTCCACTTGAATTAAACTCGTTCAGAGCCGCAAATGTTGCCTGGCCTTTTGAAAAAAGACAAGTTATAATTTGTGATGAAGATCAACTGTAGGAAATATGTTGTCATCGTTAAAGAAACGCCCTTTTATGTCTATTTTGAGATTTTAAAAAAAGGGATGTTGATATTTGTGGATAATGATGTAAAAAGAATCATAGTTTCCAACATAATGAAAAAATATTGATTTAAAATTAAATATTACTGGCACTTTTAGCACTAAAAGCAATTATTCAAAGAAAAGAACTGCTACAACCTACATTTATTATCATTTTCATCATTTAAATACCATAATAAAATATAATTTATAATAATAATAATTTATAAGTTATTAAGAGCCGCTGTGGAAGGTCCAAAGAGCCACTTGCGGCTCCAGAGCCACAGGTTGCAGACCCCTGGGTTAACACAGTAAAATGTTGGTTTAATATTGCTTACAAAGACCAAGCAGATGCATGATGACTGTCCAACCTGAGACCAGAGTCTCGCGTCTAATCGGCCCCCGTGTCTCTGCTGCCAGTGCGCCCGTGGGCCCCGCAGGGCCGCTGCCGTGCCTGGAGGGACTCCAGAGGCGCCGTGCTTGGAGCTAATGGAACAAGACTCCAAAGACTCGGCCCAGAGCAGCAGCACCACGTCCAGCTCCGAAGTCCAACCAGAATACAACGTGAGTCAGATGTGTCTTCAGGGGACGCTGATTGTTTTGTGACTTTCTCCCCAGAACTTTAGAAGGCGTTAGAAAAGAAGGCCATCGTTACCCCTTAGCTGGCTCCAGCCGCTATGGGGCCCAGAACTACATTTATTTTTTTTGGGCCCTCTGTTTCTGCCAATAACATGGATTTGTTAAACGTTATGTTTTAAATCAAAAACTTCATCTTAAAGCAAAAATGGGGTCGGCCCCAAGAATGAACTCGAAGTTAAAGTTCACCAATTAGCATAAGTACACGTTAGCATGAATATTTGGGGTAATTTCCTGGACCGTTAAAGTTAAGCTAGCAAGCCTATTTTCTATTAACAGCCACGCAAATCTCTTTGTTAATACATAATTATGTTTTCTCTGCCCCTGACGGATATGTCCTTCTTTGCTACGTTGTTTTACCTACTTTGCCTTCCACCTGGTTTGGATGCACAGTGCATTGTGTTACTAGTGCAGCGGGACTCACTGCAGCAACCCCAAGGCCAGATAAAGTTTTTTTTTTTGCATGTATAAGTAACGATTTCTACATGATCAAAGATATTTCATTGTAAACAAAAAGTGCAGGTTTTACTATAAGATTGTGTTTTTGTTACTATTATCATGTAGAAATCATTATACATACAAATATATATGCATATTATATATTTTTAATTGCTCTTGGGGGCCCCCTAGTGGCCCTACGCAGGAACTGAGTTTGCTTATGGCTTGTGCCGGCCCTGCTGGGAGGACTTTATGTTAATCAATGAACAAATATCAAACAAATTTATTTACCCCCCTAGATTCCTAAAGCTTAGAGTAAAAAATCTAATTACATTGTTGTAACTAATGGCTCCTCTTTTGTTCAGATGAGGCCTGCAGACCTCTGGCTCGCTGTGCCGAAGAAAAACCAAAACCCGATCAGCTTTTCCAACAGCTTGAATTCTTTAAAAACTTGATTCAAACAACAGAAACAGCATTCTTCATCAGTCTGGGTCAGTCTTTTAGCTGATAGGTCAGCTTAGCAGGACAGAGTCGGGTTATGCACCATTTTTCTTCAAGTTGGTGAAGTTGTGCCAGAAACCTTTGGATCTGTGCAGCCCCTCCGGCCCCTCCAGTCATCTTTATAGGTTTTACTGGGTTTGCACTGGTTCTGGTTTCATCTCTATATCCCACATCATCTTTCCTTTCAGCCAACCTTTTCCTTTTTTATCGTTACCAACAAACAAAAACTGCCGTTTTCGCTCAGGAAATTCTCTGTTTCCAACCTCCTGCTGCTTTGAGTTCTATTCAACAACTCTTTGATGATCTCCTTGGGTTACCTGCATGTTTCAGCGTTAGAAACAAGTAGAGAACATGGACCCGGTTCTGAAGTCCTCACTAAGACTAAGAACGTAGAGAACATGGACCCGGTTCTGAAGTCCTCACTAAGACTAAGAACGTAGAGAACATGGACCCGGTTCTGAAGTCCTTCCACTAAGACTAAGAACTTAGAGAACATGGACCTGGTTCTGAAGTCCTCACTAAGACTAAGAACGTAGAGAACATGGACCCGGTTCTGAAGTCCTTCCACTAAGACTAAGAACGTAGAGAACATGGACCCGGTTCTGAAGTCCTCACTAAGACTAAGAACGTAGAGAACATGGACCCGGTTCTGAAGTCCTCACTAAGACTAAGAACGTAGAGAACATGGACCCGGTTCTGAAGTCCTCACTAAGACTAAGAACGTAGAGAACATGGACCCGGTTCTGAAGTCCTCACTAAGACTAAGAACGTAGAGAACATGGACCCGGTTCTGAAGTCCTCACTAAGACTAAGAACGTAGAGAACATGGACCCGGTTCTGAAGTCCTCACTAAGACTAAGAACGTAGAGAACATGGACCCGGTTCTGAAGTCCTCACTAAGACTAAGAACGTAGAGAACATGGACCCGGTTCTGAAGTCCTCACTAAGACTAAGAGCGTAGAGAACATGGACCCGGTTCTAAAGTCCTTCCATGGCTCCCTGGATCTCAGAGAATAGACTTTAAAATCCTTCTGTTAGTCTATAAATCCCTGAATTAGCACCTAAATACATCACAGACTTGTTATCAGGGCATCAACCCTCCAGACCACTCAGATCTTCTGGCTCCAGCCTGCTCTGCAGAACCAGAACCAGAACCAGACATGGAGAAGCAGCATTTAGTTCCTAATCTCCACTGATCTGGAACAAACTCCCAGAAAACTGTAAAAATGCTGAAAGCCAGAGTTCCTTTAAATCAGTGCTTCTCAAATAGTGGGGCGCGCCCCCTAGGGGGGGCGCGGTGCAATACCTGGGGGGGCGCGGTGACCCTGGGGAACAGGCTCTTTTTTTTTTTTTTTTTTTTTTTGGCCTTACTAGTATACAGTGTAATTGCGCATCCACTACAGTAGGGGGCAGTGGCGCTCTCATTGTTACTTTTGTCATATGTTTGCGACAGTGCAACATTTTGGTTGCCTTGGTTACCAGTGTTGAGTCACCAGAAAGCTTCGACTGCGTTCTGTCTACAGCCTCCGTTATTCAACAAAACAACCGCCAACATGAAAAAGTTTTTAACAGGGATGAAAAGGAAAGCGGAGGGAGACAGAGATAATGAGACGAAAGAAAGTCACCCGAAAGCTAAGACGAGGAAATACGACGAAGCGTATTTAGCGCTTGGCTTCACGGTGACTACGGTTGGAGAAGAGGAAAGACCGCTGTGTTTGGTGTGTCTAAAAATGCTCGCAGCGGACAGCATGAAGCCAAATAAATTAGCGCGTCACCTAAACACGTTACACCCCAATCACGCCGATAAGCCGTTAGAGTTTTTTCAGCGAAAACGTGCTGAATATTGCCAACAGTCATCCCGCTTTGTGAAGGCTGCTTCAGTAAACAATCGAGCGCTGTTAGCGTCATATAAGGTGGCGTACCAAATTGCGCAGTGCAAAAAGCCCCACACCATAGCAGAGGAGCTGATACTGCCTGCAGCATTAGACATGGTCTCTGTCATGCTGGATGACGCCAGTGCAGCAAAACTAAAAACTATCCCTCTGTCCAATGACACTGTTGCCAGACGTATAGATGACATTGCTAATGATCTTCAAGAACAGCTGGTAGAGAAACTCAAAGACAAACGTTTTGCCTTACAATTTGATGAAGCAACTGACAGCAACAAAGACTGTCTGTTTATTGCTTATGTACGTTTTGACTTGTCAAACTCCCTGTGTGAGGATCTACTTTTTTGTAAATATGTCAGAGACAGAGCCACAGCTGAAGAGCTATTCAAAATTCTGGACTCCTTTTTGACCGAGAATGGGCTAAAGTGGGAGAACTGCATTGGTGTTTGCAGTGATGGTGCACAAACCATGGCAGGGAAGAGAAAAGGACTTAGGGCACTCATCAAGACAGCCTCACCTCATGCTGAGTGGACACACTGTATCATACACAGAGAAGCTCTTGCATCCAGGCAACTTTCCCCTGAATTAAGTGAGGTTATGACTGACATCATAGGTGTAGTCAATTTTATAAAGACCAGACCACTAAAAACAAGAGTCTTCTCTGCCATCTGTGAGGAAATGGGAGCTGAACATCAAGCTGTGCTCTATCACAGTGAAGCAAGGTGGTTGTCACGGGGAAAAGTCTTGTCCCGAGTTTTTGAGCTCAGAGAGCAAATAAGAGTGTTTTTGGAGCAGGAGCACAAGTATGAAGTGGCAGAAAAATTTTGTGATGAGAACTTCCTGGGAAAACTGGCCTACCTGAGTGACATATTTGGAAAGCTAAATGAACTGAATCTACAGCTTCAAGGGAAAGACAAACACCTCCCTCAGGTCACAGACAAGATTAGCTCTTTCACCCGAAAGCTTGCAATGTGGGGCAGGCAACTTGATGAAGGAAACACAGATTCATTTGAGAACCTGCATGAACTTGTGGACACTAATGACTATGATGTCATCTCAGTGATTCCACACATTAAGCAGCATATTTCCTCACTGATGGGATTCTTTAAAAAGTACTTCCCTGAAAACAGTTCCCAGTATGACTGGGTGAGAGACCCTTTCAGTGCACCAGCTCCAACTGGTTTCAGCTCTGCAGAAGAGGAGCAGTTCATTGACATGACATCTGACTCCACATTGAGACTGAGGTTCACATCACAAACACTCAGTGCATTCTGGCTGAGTGTAGAGAGGCAGTATCCACTCTTAGGGGAGAAAGCTATAAGCATTCTGCTTCCTTTTGCAACATCTTACCTTTGTGAGATTGGCTTCTCTGCTGTTGCTGCACTGAAGACCAAGTACAGGTCCCAGCTAAACATTGAGCAGGAGCTGAGAGTTGCACTATCATGCTTCGAACCTCGCTTCGAAAAGCTGTGCACTGCAAAACGTGCTCATTGTAGCCATTAAACCTGACTTCTTCCTCATTTTGTTTAAAAAAAGAAAGAAAAAATGAGCACAAATTGTTTAATTCATTTTGGTTTTGTAGGTTCAAGTGTTTTATATATTGTGCTCCTGAGTTAATGTGGCTGAACTGAATATATATTAGTTATTATTTTTTTAGTTTTTGTAGTTTATTAGTTATTATAATTATTAAATATTATTTATTGTTCTGATTTAATTTTGCAATGGTGCAATTAGTTGGTCAAACATGTTTACAGTTTAAACTTAAAATAATTTCTGTTGCAGACTTAAAACATTATTTAATAAAGTTATTCTTTGTAAGTTTGACCATATGTGTTTCTTTTTTTCTTTTTTTTTAATGTTAATAAGGATAAAATGTTATGCAGGGATGGAAAGTCACGGTGGGAAGTGGGGGGCGCGAATAGTTTTCTTCTTGCTAGGGGGGGCGTAACAGAAAATAATTGAGAAGCACTGCTTTAAATCAAGGTCTAGTGATCACTGTTCTAGTTAAACTGTTTTACTGAAACATCATTAGTTTAACTTTGTCGTCTAACTCTTTAATATTTGCTTTTAGTTTCTATTTTCTCATGTTTTATTTTTTTCTACATTTCATTCCAACTTGCTTTTATTTTCCTACATTTTAATCATGTAAAGCACTTTGCGTCGTCTTTGTACTGAAATGTTTTATACAGATAAATATGCCTCGCCTTGCCTAAAATCTGTCCGTTTTGTTCGGACTAACTCTATATTTTGGCCCCAGCTAACCTCAACCAATACTCTGTGTATATTTACCTTTTCTGAAAGAGGGTTTTGAACCCGTTTTGCCGTCTCAGCCGACATCTCTGTCGCTGTGGCCACGTCAGTTCGCCCGCTGCTCATTAAGGTCTGCAGACTCTCCTAACTGCCTCCTCCTTTGCAGAAGTAAGGGCTTCAGAAAGGGAACTTTAAATAACAAGATGTGTCAATAATTAGTGTCATTAAAGTTATTTTGAAAACCTACTTGTTTTTGCCCTGTTATCTTATTTGCATCGATTAGTGAATGTTGCCTCCTGCAACATCCTAAGAAATGCGAACATTTTCCTCCCAGATAAAGTATGAAGGGATTCTGATCGACCTCGTTAAGGGGGGGGGGGGGTTGGGGGGGCTGCGGACGGCCGTATCAGTGCAGAAAAGGGGGAAGTGAAGCTTTTTGGCAGTGGTTGAAAGCGCGTCTACGTACGCCTGTGCACCCGGCCTGGTGCTGCTGCAGGTGCTCCCCTAGGCGCACAGACCCTGCCTCTGTCTACCCCCCCCCCTGCAGCTTAGTGCAGCTCCCGGCGACTGGGAGTCTGCACAGCGAGCGTCTGGAGACGGTCCCCTCGCATTCAGGCGGATCCGCATGCTACCAGGTTCCTCTGCGTGTCTCTGCACGGCTCTGTTTACCCCCGTGCGCACGGAAATGTTCGGGCTTCGGTCGGAGCCGTTCCTGCGGTTGTTTTTACACAAACTCCTGGCTGAACTCAGCGTAACGTCTGCTTGTTGAGTCAGCCTACAACACGGCGCCAAACTGTGTGTTTTTTTTCTTTCCAAACTATTTAATGACTTCAGCGGAAAAAAAAAGCAACAGAAAGATTAGCTTGCATTTTTATGTCAGAAATGCTGAATCACTGGTTGCTAAGACTTTTCTGCAGTCTCAAAGCAACAGCTTCTGTGTGGAAACCAGAAGATTCCTGACGCGGCAGAAATCTCTGGTGGCCATGCACTCTTACTGCCTATGTACCGCTGGCTCGTTAAGCCTCGTTAAGGCTCGTTAAGGTTGGCTAGAGGATGCATTCGAGGCAGGCTGGAAAAAACACAGAGCTGGCGCAACAACTGAGCAGCCAGTTCTTCTAACGCCATTCATGCATGTTTCTGTTGTACCGATTCAAAATGTTTGAATTTCCTCCTCGGCGCTTCATACTTGTGAGAATGATGCAGAGAAGGACTGGCGGCGTGTTTATCTGAAGCACAAAAGCAAAGTCAGCGGTGTGGTTGATTTTTGAAGGGTAGGGAAATGTATTTACTGTTTGTTATATCAGCCATAACAGTGATATTTACACCAGATATCGACACCGGCCCAAATTGTATTTAGTTTTCTTTTGTCCAATTAAACAGTTAGGGATGCTTTTCAGGAACCTAAATCTGTTTCCACCTCAGAATAACACTTCTTTTTTTGGATTTCTCTGTTTTCTTTGCTCTTTCTTTAGAGGAACTTTTTATCATTTAGCACCCATAAAGCTGTCCTTGCTTTCTGCCTCCAGGACAACAAAGGTTTCGGAATCGGCCAGCTGGTCTGGGGGAAAATCAAGGGCTTCTCCTGGTGGCCCGGCATCGTGGTGACGTGGCGGGCCACGGGCAAACGGCAGGCCAGCCACGGCATGAGGTGGCTGCAGTGGTTTGGAGACGGCAAGTTCTCCGAGGTGAGTACAAACGCTGGAAAAAGAGGCGCGTGGACAAGTTGCTGGCGTCGGATTTTGGACCTTTCCGTGTCGTTTCTCTGTCCAGGTTTCAGCAGACAAGCTGGACTCCCTCACTGCCTTCTCTAAGTTCTTCAGCCAGGCTTCGTACACCAAGCTGGCCTCCTACCGAAGGGCCATCTTCCAGGCGGTAGAGGTACGTTTCCTAGTCTGATCGTTGGCAGCGTGCGTGTTTGGAACCAGATTCATGCAACCTTACGGAGACGATGACCCCCTTCGCCTTAAAAGTTCAAACTGCAGACCTAAAGCTGTGGCAGTGACAAAAATGTTTATTTTTTTTAGATTTTTCTTGCAGGTTTCTATAAAGAACAACTACAGTTAAAACATTTAAGACTATTTTCATCAAATGCGTCAAACGCATGTTAACGTGACCGGCGGCGACCCGTTCTCCGCTGTTTCTCCTCCTGCTTCTGGAGAACTGTCCTCACACTGCAAAAACAGAACTAAAAATAAGTACAATTTTCATGAAATGAGTGTATTTGTCTCTGATTTGAGCAGATAAATAGGACTATTTGCCAATGGAATAAGATTTTTTCACTTAAAATAGGAACAATTCAGCTCCATCATCTTATTTCAAGTGCAGGATGTCTAATTATCTTATTTTAGGGGTAAAGATCCTCATTCCATTGGCAGATGATCTTATTTACTGGCTCAAATCAAGGACAAAGACTAACTTTGAGAACATTTTACTTGTTTTTAGATCCGTTTTTGCAGTGCAGGTTCTTTGTGGGCTTAAGATCTGAGGGATCTCATGACCAAAAGGTCCAAAATTTGAAATGTACCGATCGTTGTTTTAAAAAAAAAAAATCCTGCCCGTGTTCCTGGGCAGGATTGGGAGCTTAAGTGGGAAGCTGCGGGTTTTCCACCTTTGCTTGTAGTCGTTCGCTCTCAGTAGAAATGCAGCAGCTCTCTGACGGTCTCAGTTGTTTTTCTGAACATAAAAATAAAAACAAGAAGCAAAGCAGACGGGTCAGGGAGGAAGTTCTGGTCCAGTTTAAAGCAGGGTCAGGTTCTACAACAACATCCTTTCAGTCCATCATCTGGACCTGGAGAGAGGATGGACCTCCTGCAGACCTACCAGGACATGGAGGTCCACCTGGACTAATGCTGCGTTCACACCAAACGCTTCTGAGCGTCAAAATGGCGTCCAACGGCTCAACTTGGACGCAAGTGCATATAAAACTCAGACACATCTGTCTTGATATCAATATCAACGTCTTTGGAGATAAACTGTATAAACTGGGCCTAAGGTTGCTACTTTTATATTACTGTGCATTTTTTTATATTTCTATGTGAGCTGAAATGAATTTATGCAAACAAAAATATCATCTGTACACATGCAACCGGCCCTTTTAATGACTCCATGATGGCAACGTGGCCAAATGTAGAAATTAGTTTGACACCCCTGCCCTACATGGTTTGTGGCAAACTGGAAATGGGTTTTCATTCAGCAAAAAGTACAAGGAGCGGATTTTTACTTTCAGATTTAAGGCAAATATGTGATAATATTTTCTCTATTTTAATTTGGTATCCTTTAAAGTTTTGGGGGATTGATTTTGTTAGCCAATCAGAACTAAGGCTTCAGGTGAAAGTCAGCATTATGTACGCTGGCTGCTCAGTTTGCTTTCTGGAAAACTAGAAAGTCTGAACTGGACCAGAAAGCAAATGTCAGGGTGTGTCTGACGTGAAAACACACACGCACTTTGGGAGGAAGCTGCAGATTTGACTTGAAAGCGGTCAGCTTTACAGCACAGAGCGTGCTTGTTGTGTTAATCTAACGCAGGCGTTTGTTACACATTGATTAAAAGCAGCACCACCAAACTCAGAAGAGACACTTCCTGGTTCCTCTTGGTGATCCATTAAGTTCAAATGTCGTCACATGAAGTTTTGCTGTTTAAAGTTGAACATATCTGACAAAGACAGTTTAGCTGTGACACAAATGTTTGGTTTTTCAAACCTTTTAAACTTGTATTTCAGGCCCACCATCAGCACAGATTAAACTGGGAAAGCGTGCGACTGAAATCATTCTAGGGATCTGATTAGCAGACCTGTTAGATGGTGCTTGAAGTCGTCGTGTTCAATTCAGTTCAATTCAATTTTATTTCTATAGCGCCAAATCATGAAACATGTCATCTCAAGGCACTTTACAAAATCAAGTTCAATCATATTATACAGATTAGGTCAGATTATACAGATTGGTCAAAAATGTCCTATATAAGGAAACCAGTTGATTGCATCAATCGTCCCGACAAGCAGCATTCACTCCTGGAGAAGCGTAGAGCCACAGGGAGAGTCGTCTGCATTGTACATGGCTTTGCTGCAATCCCTCATACTGAGCAAGCATGAAGCGACAGTGGGAAGAAAAACTCCCCATTAACGGGAAGGAAAACCTCCGGCAGAACCGGGCTCAGTATGAACGGTCATCTGCCTCGACCGACTGGGGTTACAGAAGACAGAGCAGAGACACAACAAGAGAGACAAAAAAGCACAGAAGCACACATTGATCTAGTAATCTGTTCTACATTAGATGGAAGTAGCGGGTGAGCCGTCTTCTCTGGATGATGTCACAGTTAACAGAACGCCAGACCAGGTGTACCTTCTATGAAGAGAAAAGAGAGAGAACTAAAAGGTAAAAGCTGAAATGACAACAGTAATTTCAATGTAATACAATGCAAAACTGGAGAACAGTAGAAATCAGTAGAGTGAGAAAATTAGACCCTGATGTCCTCCAGCAGCCTAGGCCTATCACAGCACAACTATAGAGATAGCTCAGGGTATGAGCCACTCTAACTATAAGCTATAAGTGTTCTTGTGTTAGCAGTGGTTGCCTCCGAATAAAAACGTGCGGAAAAACTTCTGCTAGGGACAGACGAGAGAGTCCAGGAAGCTGCGGGAACGTCTCGGTCGTGGCGCCGCCGGAGCCTCCCGGTTCTGACCAACAACACGACAACAAATGGAGAGACTGAAACGTCCTCCAAGAGCATCTTCTTCCGACAATCCAGGCACAGTTTGTTAATGGTTGTTGGGTTTTCCTGCTAAATGGAGCGCCGTGGCTCAAAGATTACAAGGTTAAGTCTTCACTTCGATGAGGATTTGGTCCAGGCGTCGACATCCTTGCATGTCAGAGAGGATGAGAAGTGTTTAGATTTGTCCTCAGCAAACCATTGAGACGTGAAAAAAAAAACATAAATATGATTGTCAAAAATTTGTGTTTTTTGTCAGTGCCCCAAACGTTGCACCCGGTCTTTCCTTGGGTTTTTCTTTCATTCTAATTAAAAGAATCAGGTTTTTTTTTTTCTGCAGCCGTCCTTGAGCTCTGCATGCGGTGACTTCTCTTTGCCTGGTGGGTCTGGTTGCCCTGCAGCGTCTGGGCAGATTGTTTTGCGGCCGTGTGACGTTTCTGTTCCCGCCCCAGATGGCCAGCGTCAGGGCGGAGAAGACGTTTCCACCCTGCGAGACGGACAACCCCGAGGACCAGATCAAACCCATGCTGGACTGGGCCAACGGCGGCTTCCAGCCCAAAGGAGAAGAAGGACTCAAACCCACACGCAGCGCCAGTGAGCGTTCTCTCGTGACGTTGAAACCCCGCTCCTTTTACTTCTCCAGCAGCTGGGAGACGAACACGTGTGTCTGTTGTGTGTTTCCCCGCAGGCAGCAACCCGCTGGACCACCAGATCCTCAACGTTTCCCTGCCAGAATATTTCCCCACCGCCAAGCGACCCAAAGTCAGCCCCGGCAAAACCAAAGCTGCGCCCGAAGAGCCCTGTAGCAGAGGTTAGATCCCAAATGCCGTAATTACAGCTCAGAAATGCCGATTACAGGGACTGAAACCAGTCGCTCGTGTTCTCCTCTCCTCGTGTAGAATTTAAAATGGCTCAATTTATGTTCAAGGTATCAAAAAAGTTGTTACCTGAGCACATACAGAGCACGTTTTCTGAAAGAGAAGGGGGGTATAACTTAAAGGGGGTCACTCAATCTTCAAGATCTGCAATTTTAGAACAACAAGGAAAAGCTTCTGTATTTCAATTAAAGGTGTAAAGTTATGGAATAAGTTACATGAAGATTTAAAACAAAGCAATAGTTTAACACAATTCAAAAGAAGGTACAAAGAGGTAATTTTCAATAGATACACACATGGGGACAGAAAGCAATAAGGTGTGTATTGAAGATAATAACTTGGTGTAAGGGTTTAGAAAGATAAACCAGCATAAAATGGGAAAATGTATAGGTAAATATTAGTAACTGTTACTTCAAACTGCCACTTTGATTTTGATTTTTTTTTTTTTTAATGACAGTAGGACTCTAAAGTCTCAAGTGTTTAGGGGTAGGAGTTTATAAGTTCTCACTTCTTCCTACCCCATTTTGAGCATGATATGTTAACTGAAACAAAAATCTGTATTTTTCTCTTCTTTCTTATGCACTTCTTGTTACTGTGCACTATTTTATTTTTATATTTGTATCATGTTCATGTTCGAATAAATTTCATTTCATTTCATTTCATTTCCTCTCTGCCAGAACAAATGGTGAATGAAGTACGGAACAAGAAAAGAAGTATAGAAGGTATGGTCAGAGTTTTTTTTTATGCATGAGTGCTTAGCTGCTTTGACGTGATTTGCTTGTTTATCTGCTCCGTCAGAGTTCTGCCTCTCGTGTGGAAAGATGAGAGCAGCAACCTTCCACCCGCTGTTTGAAGGAGGCCTGTGCCAAACGTGTAAGGTGAGGCTCGCTCCGCTACCGGTGAGGCTTCGGACCCGGAAGGACGACGGCGGTGATGATGATGCAGCGCGGGTGTCTGTGTGTGTTCTCAGGACGTGTACCTGGAGATTTCCTACATGTACGACGACGACGGCTACCAGTCCTACTGCACCGTCTGCTGCGGAGGCCGCGAGGTTCTGCTCTGCGGCAACGCCAACTGCTGCAGGTCCGCTCCACACACAAAAAAAAAACAAAAACAAAGATGGAAGGGAATAATTGCAGTTTGCCAGGTTATAAAATCCTTCCCTGAGTGCATGACAACAGACAGCAGATTTAAAGATGAGCACTTTTAGCTGCCCTGTAGCATTCCTTCCAGTTTAGGCCAGGCTTCAGCTGTCGGAGTCTTGACTGCTATAAAATACCGTATTTTCTGGACCACAAGGCGCACTAAATATTCTTCCCTAGTGTGTAATATCACTCCTTCACGTCCACATCTCTCTATCCGTTTCTGTTAGGAGGACAGAGTAGCTGGACTACACTGCCCTGTTTCTAACATAAGGCCAAAATAAACGTAACTTTTATATTGAATTAACTTACTAGGTTTATTGTTGCTAGCGCGTACTCCGGGCTGCCTTACATGAATGCACTTCTAGTTTAGACATTACAGTCAGGCAGTCTTGTGGACAGCTCAGGGGTCCTATCAGGTAGTGACACAGTGTACCGTAATGCACAGACATCATATACGTAGACACGTCATATGGCGCAGGTTCGCACGTCAACGTCACCGCCATATTGTATGTGGCAGAAAAAAGTTGAGTTCTGTTATTGTGAACGTGGATCAGAGAAGATGCCTCATTCCTGTACTGCATGGAAATGTATTGTGGCTGATTTCACTATTTGTATCTGCCCTCTATATATATATAGAAGGCAGATACAAGATACATATATATATATATATATATATATATATATATATATATATATATATATATATATATATATATATATATGTCTGTGTGTGTGTGTGTGTGTGTGTGTGTATATTTGTGTGTGTATGAGTTATGAATATAAGGATCAATTTGTTAAATCTAAACATTGTGGTTCTCATTATTTCATAAAACCATGTCACATGTGAACCTTTAGGAACAGACTTTTTGGGGGAGTATTAAAGAGGTAAAATTAATATTATGAGAAAAAAAGTCCTATGTCAATAAAGTAAAAAACAAACACAAAAGTGATCATGTTATGAGAAAAACGTCATATGAGAATTAAGAGGGAACATTTTCAGAATAATCACAGTTTGCAAAATTATTTCACTCCTGGAGTAATAGGGCCAGGTTAGATTATTTTAATTATTTTATTCTTTACGATAATAAATTCAGGAGAATGAAGCTAAAGGGATACGAAAATAAACTTGTAATATTACAAAAACAAAAATACTACGAATACAAAGTATATTAAGAGATTAAAGTCCCTCTGATACTGTTTAAGTGACTGAGTAACTGCAGATTTGCCACATTTAAGATGGCGGACGCTCTGACGCATCGCAGCATAGGCAGAACCCGCCCAACGACGCGCCTACGTATATAATGTTTATGCCGTAATGTTCCTAATATCCATTGAGCGGAGCGGCTTCGTTGCTAACCAAAGTCCTACTTACACATTTTAACAGATTTTTGAGCGCATTGTACCACATAAAATCAGTCATTAAGCACAACGGTGATGAAATATAAGCGCACCTTCAATTTTTGAGAAAATTTAAGGATTTTAAGTGCGCCTTATTGATCGTAAAATACGGTACACTTGTAAAACTTGAGGACCCGGGTTGAAAAAACCTGCTCTAGATTCAGTTTATAGTCGACTTAGTGACAGGAAGGAGCTGAAATTTTGCAAACTATCCGCCTTGTCTAAGACGTTTAAGCTTGGTGCACAGACGGCTTCCGGTTCATTCTGATCCAGCTTACGCAAAAACATAAGCGGTCCAGTGTAGGTACCAGATCGACTCGGGTGGTCAGATTGACTCGGGGCCCTGCGCCTTCTGATGACGTCACTATACATTATTGATTTAACGTTTGCACAATTGCGCAAAACATTGTGATTGTACCCCGCCTCTCGCCCAGTGAACGCTGGAGATAGGCACCAGCAGCCCCTGCGACCCCATGAGGGATAAAGCGGTTTGGAAAATGGATGGAATGGATGGATGGAATTTAGCGGTTTCTTTTTTCTCAAAAGCTTCAGGCTTAAAGATGAACACGGACAAATGTGAAATATTAGCAATTCAAAATAATCAACCCACTTTAATTGATAAAAATGAGGTAAAATGTTTAGGTAAAATGAATAACAAGGACCACACTGGAAATTATAGAACAAATATTCAAGCCATTTTACAAAAAAAATAAAAAAATAAACAAATATTTGACAGTTGGCTAAATTTTTGGAAGAATATTGTTAACAAAAAACGGAAGGGATAGCCAGATTAAAATATCCAGCATATATCTTAAATATACCAAATACTACAATAAAAAATTAATCAAATTCATCACAATTTCATCTGGAATAATAAAAAACATGTGATCAGAAAGAACGACATAGTAATATCAGTAGAAAAAGAAGGAATAAACGTTATTGATTTTAAAGTGATGAATGCCGTGATTAAATTAAAATGGCTATTATTTTTTATTATGTATTAAAAATTAAACAGTTTATGGTTTATTTTCCCTTCACAACTTTTTAAAAAAAAATTTGGAGGAAGGAAATTTCTCTTAAGATGTAACTTTGATCCGGCAAAATTACCGATTAAATTGTCAGACTACCACAGAAACATTCCAAAAAGATGTTAAAAGTTTTCATGCCTGGATTAAGTTGCTGGAAAATAACCGTAAATTAACAAAATAAAATTGATTTGTAACAAATGAAGACCGCGGGCATAATGTAGTTTGTTTGAGTGGATTTGCCACATGATGACATCATCGGGAAGCGCCCGAGTCGATCTGGTACCTACACCGGCCCTGTAGGCCAGCGTTCCCTGTGTCCTCGGCTTACTGAGGCCTGTGGAGTCTGACGTGGAGCTCTCTGGTGTTGTGCAGCGTCTCTGAGCATTTCGCTGGCCTTGTGCTGACGTTGCTGGGACGTTCCCTCTGGATGAGAGGCGCTCATGAATATTCTGTCAGCCTGCAGTAAAATGAACAGCAATCCCTCTTTGCTGCTGCGGCTCCCCTTGTTGCCGTTGTCTCGGCACACACCTGTGAGCTGCAGACTGATAGAAGCTCCTGCTTGCACAGACGTGCTCAACCTGATTATTATCAGTCATTCGTTGTGTTTGATGTGCGGCACCTGGCTGCGTGAGCTCGTTAGCACCAATAACGCGCTTGTAGCTGACTAACTGAATCCAACACACACTTATCACGTGTCCAGATCTTCATCTGGGACTCCTCTACAAAAGTATCTACCAAATATATAACAGCATCCCACATTTTCAATTCAAAGAATAAATTCCAAATTTCAAAAATTGTGCTAAACTGTGTTAAAATGGCACATAAACAGTATTGAAGTACCAGTACCTGGATTTTTTTTCAATCTAACCTGGTAAAAACTTCTTAATTGCTTGTTGTGGTGACGCCAGACTGCCTGCAGATGTGACCAAGATGCCGTAATTACAATTTATTGTGTTTATATCCTACTTTACAGCACAAGTAAGAAATTTTGTATGTAAATATCTGTTGTTGTTTTTTTCAGGCGGAATTATTTATTTTTTTGGGAATATAGATCTCATTTATTAAGGCCCAGAATAATTTACTGTCAAATTTTGACACCCACATCATCCTCCAGGACCTTTATGTTAGTTAACAAAAAGATTAGCTCTTTATGCATTGTGCAAGTTTAGAAATGCCTCATAAAGTAAGAGCGATAGACCCTCAGGCTTAAGAGGTTAAAGAAACAGAAGCAGGTGTTCTTAGTTTTTTATACAGTTTTTGTACACTAAGCCATAAAATGCCCCGCAAAAATATTCACTTTTTTTTTTACCTCCTGATCGGAAATTAAATGGATTGTTTGAGAGTTTGCAGCATTTCATTTCCAGACTGTTGCTACAGCTTTAAAGATGGATCATGTTTTTATTGTGAAGAAAACCGAAATAGGACAAAATAAAAAATAATAACTTTTCACACCCTGCTCTAAAGTCAGCACTTTGTAGAGCCTTTAGCAGCAGCTCCAGCTGCAGGTGGTTCTGGGTCCGTCTCTGTGAGCGCCACACATCTGGCCTCTGGCATTTCTGCTCCTCCATGTTGGACGGGTGGACAGAAATCTTCAAGTCCACACAGGTCTGGGCTTTGACTAGGCCGTTCTGACCCATTTAGATGTTTCCCCTTAAACCACTCCAGTGTTGCTTTAGCAGGACGCTTCGGGTCGGGGTTCTGAACCGGTTCTGCTCCAGAACATCCCGGGTATTTAGTACCGTCCATCTTTCCCTCGACTTGAACCAGTTTTTGTTTTTTTCTGATTTTATTTCACCAACTTAGACTGTTTTGTGCAGATCACATAAAATAACTTCTTCTACAGCTTCTTGGATGGGAAGCCAAACGTCTTCAGCTTCAGAATAGAAGTCCAGTTTTTTTTCTTTTGTTTTTTAACTTTTTTTGGATTCACATAAAATAACTTTAAAAGATATTTAAGTGACAGGTTGGAATGTAGCAAAATACGTAAAAAAAACCTGCTGTTTTTCAAAGTTTTTATATCTGTCAATCTTTAAAATGAAAGAGGGTGCACTTTCTTTTCACCGCGGCTCTATACCCAGCCATAGTGTTCCATGCAGAAAAGACGTATATCTTTTATATTTTTGTTCTTTCTTTACTTTAAAGAGAAATGTTCTCCTAAGATGTGAGGAACCCCTCATTTGTCGTCCCATCAGGTGTTTCTGTGTGGACTGTCTGGACATCCTGGTGGACCCCGGAGCGTCCAACAACGCCCGGTACCAGGACCCTTGGCGCTGCTACATGTGCCAGCCGCTGCTGCAGTACGGCGTCCTGAAACGGCGCCACGACTGGAGCCTGAAGCTGCAGGAGTTCTTCGCTAACGACAACGGCCAGGAGTTTGTGAGTCCCTGTGGCCGCTCCGTCTTTGTTTCACTGTGAATATCCCGTCTGCCCTCTGGGTGTGTGAGTAGACGCTGTCCCTGTTGAGCCAAAGGGCCTCGTGTCCAAACTGCTAATGAGGTGGAAAGGAGCAACGTGGAGCCGGAACAGATCAGAACTCAGTATTAAGCGCATGCAGGCTCAGACCCGCTCCACGTTTTGAACCTGAACACGACTCCTGTTCCATTTCCTCTGCTGCTGCCGCTGCTGCTGCTGCTGCTGCCGCTGCTGCTGCTGCTGCTGCTGCTGCTGCCGCTGCTGCTGCTGCTGCTGCCGCTGCTGCTGCTGCTGCTGCTGCCGCTGCTGCTGCTGCTGCTGCCGCTGCTGCTGCTGCTGCTGCTGCTGCTGCTGCTGCCAAAAAGTATTTCAGTCTCTGAAGAGAAACCGTTCTGGAATGAATGGGAAACACATCTGGGAGCTCATCAGATTCCTCTGAAAAGAACCGGATCTGCGGATCAGTCTTTTGACCAAAAGTTCCAGTGTGGTCCATCTATCCATCCATTTATCCATCCATCCATCCACCCGCCCATCTAATCATCCATCAATTCATCCATCCATCCATCAGTCCATCTAATCATCCATCCATCCATCCAGTCATGCATCTAGTCATCCATCCATCAATTCATCCATCCATCAATTCATCCATCCATCTAGTCATCCATCTAGTCATCCATCCATCCACCCGCCCATCTAATCATCCATCCATCCACTCATGCATCTAATCATCCATCCATCCATCTAGTCATCCATCCATCAATTCATCCATCCATCCAGTCATGCATCCATCCACCCGTCCATCTAATCATCCATCCATCCAGTCATGCATCTAGTCATCCATCCATCAATTCATCCATCCATCTAGTCATCCATCCATCCATCTAGTCATCCATCCATCTAGTTATCCATCCATCCATCTAGTCATCTAGTCATCCATCTAGTCATCCATCCATCCACCCGCCCATCTAATCATCCATCCATCCACTCATGCATCTAATCATCCATCCATCCATCTAGTCATCCATCCATCAATTCATCCATCCATCCACCCGTCCATCTAATCATCCATCCATCCAGTCATGCATCTAGTCATCCAACCATCCATCTAGTCATCCATCCATCAATTCATCCATCCATTCAGACATGCATCCATCCAGTCATCCATCCATCCACCTGCCCATCTAATCATCCCTTCATCCATCTAGTCATTCATCCATCCATCTAGTCATGCATCCATCAATTCATCCATCCATCCAGTCATGCATCTGGTCATCCATCCATCAATTCATCCATCCATCTAGTCATCCATCCATCTAGTCATCCATCCATCAATTCATCCATCCATCTAGTCATCCATCCAACAATTCATCCATCCATTCAGTCATGCATCCATCCATCCACCTGCCCATCTAATCATCCCTTCATCCATCTAGTCATTCATCCATCCATCTGGTCATCCATCCATCAATTCATCCATCCATCCATCCAGTCATGCATCTGGTCATCCATCCATCAATTCATCCATCCATCTAATCATCCATCCATCAATACAGTCACCTGAGCATTTCCTCATGAGCAGAACCAATGTCTTATAAAACATGTCTGTCTACTAGGCCTGTAACTAATGATTATTATAGTAGTGGACTGATTTTCCTGCTTTGTTGACAAATTATTTTAACCTATCTCCACCTTCTGTGGGCCCACGTCCTTTTCTCGGTGCCGGTACATATTTTACGGCCTCTGCAGCATCATTTACATTCTTAACTCAGTGAAAAGAGTCGGGACGCAGCTCCATGGTGTCGGTGCTCAGGCATACCAGCGTTACCACTAGGGCTGGGTATCATCTAGGATGAGCCGATTCGATACGATTCTCGATACACAGCTCACGATACGATACGATTCTCGATACATGGCTCAGCTTGCTTTGATTCCAATATCGATATTTATTACTTTGAATTAATGCTCAGTGATTCAATCACCAAAATCAGCCAAATATTATGTTTATGTTCTATTTATTGATCACAGACATATTAACAGGAAAATAAAGTGCATTTGCTTCAATGCATTTAACGTGTCACAGAAACCAAAAATGTGCCCAAACATCTGATTTTAGGGACAAAGGAGCTTCTAAAATCCTGTCGGCCGTTCCACAAATTCGTCTCACTTGCTCTCCTTCGCTGTGAACTGTAATGGTTGCGCTGTAATAACGCCCCCTAGAGGTTGGGAGGTATATCGATATTGAAAGCCAGAATATCGATATTAAATCGTTTTTAAAAATATCGATATTAATCTTTATATCGATTTTTATGCACAGCCCTAGTTACCACTAAAGGAGAGCTCGGCTTTGCACAGTTTGCGTTCAGCTTGCTCAGAGTAAAATTTGGTGCTGGCTGTTTTTTTTTGTTTTTTTTATGGTCAGTGACGTTGAATGGTTGACTAATCACTGCTGTCCTGCTGTCCCCTGTAGGACCAGTTTAGTTTATTCTGCTGCTTGAACCCTCACACGGTTTTCTGCCTGATTAAAAACGCCACATCAAGCCTGAAATTAGATTCACCTTCGGTCTTTAAGTTTCTCCTTTTCCTCCAGGAAAAAACAAAGATTTACCCAGCAGTCCCTGCAGAGCAGCGAAGACCAATCAGAGTCCTCTCACTGTTTGACGGCATTGCTACTGGTGAGGAAGACACCCGCTAACCTTCAGACTTTTTTTGTATTTATTTATGTTTTTACTTCTGATAACAGGTTGATGTGGCTCTGTCATATGAAACAGCTTATGTTTCTGTGTGTCTGTGTGTCTGTGTGTCTCTGTGTGTGTTGGGGGCTGCAGGCTACCTGGTTCTAAGGGATCTGGGTTTTAAGGTGGACCAGTATGTGGCGTCGGAGGTGTGTGAGGACTCCATCTCTGTGGGTGTGGTCAGACATGAAGGAAAGATCCAGTACGTCCATGATGTCAGGAACATCACCAGGAAAAATGTAAGAAACAGCATTGTCAGCGCCTGTTTGCATACTCCTAAAGGCTCACACATACTCAGGCGTACTGTGAGGTTGGCCGACTCCATGCTGACTCTCCACTGACATTTTACCTTCATAGTCAAACTGTTGCCTACATTTCTTGTGCCAAATTCCTACAATTCCCACTATTTCTGCCAGTGGAACAAAGCGGCGGAATGGATGATAAAATGTTTAATTAGCTAGCTGAGCACCTAGAGCCGTTTTTTTTCTCCAGCAGGCTCCCACCTGTCAGCGAGAACAGAGAGATGAACAGCAATCTTGTAATCGACACAAGAGAAAACTAAGGTTTTTTTTTTTTGTTTTTTAAATGTCCGCTTGTCAATTCATCGTTAGTCGATCGATCAATCAACTTTAGATTAACTCATTCGATCACTTGTATCGCTAGTCCAAACAGCTGGGAAGAAGACTCGTCATAGGCTACGTTCACACTGCAGCCTGAAGTGACCCAATTCCGATTTTTTTGCCCATGTGCGACCTGGATCTGATCTGAACGACACAGATCGGATTTTTTCAAATGAATTTTTTCAAATGCGACCCAGGCCACTTGGATATGTGGTCCTGAATCCGATACGTATCTGATCTTTTCAAATGCGACCTGTGTCTGTACGGCCGGGTCGCATTTATCCGACCTGTACGTCACAGATACTCGACAAACGTCACTATTCTGCGTCCTGCTGTGTAGAAGCAGGAAGAAAGACGACACCCATAGCGGACAACAATGAGAAGAGCAGCCAATGGAGGGAAAGCTCCGGTTAGAAAATAAATTAATGACCGCAAAATGCGCGCCAGCATTATAATCCATGTTTACTTCCACAAACACTGAGGACGCTTGCTACGTGTGACGTCATTGTGTCCTCGAGTGCGCATGCGGGACACTTAGGTTGAACGCATTCAGTTCACACAGGAGATCACATACAAGTCGCATATATTTGGAAATGTGAACGACCACGCAAAAAAAATCTGATTTCACAAAAAAATCGGAATTGAGCATTAAGACCTGCAGTGTGAACGTAGCCATAGACTCACTCATAGCCTTATGTTCTGATCTATTAGGCGTCTGGATTCAGAGCCTTGACAAAAGACACTTGGAGCCACATGTGGCAGGGAAACCTGGCAACACACACGCACAACTTTCCAGACGACAACGGCTCATCCCACCACAACTCTGCAGTCTCCTGCTTCCCGTCCTCTGGTTTCCTGCAGGATGTCAGACGTTTGTCTTTGCCCAAGAGGATTCCCTTCCCTTCATGCCTAAGCATGCTGTCCTTGCTGTGTGTGCAGATGCTGCCAGCGTGGCGGTATCAAGCGAGCTCTGCTCAGGTTCTGCTCCTTGTAACAAGGCCGTGGTCCGACAGGTTTCGATTTGATGATTTTTGTGGTTGCTCACTTTCTGGACCCTCTTGGACGTTCGGCTAAACCCCTCAGCTCGGAGTTTACAATGATCCAGAACCCTGTAATATCTCTAGCAGCGGTTTCCAGACCGAGAGGCCATTTTGGCTGGACGCTGATTAAGATTCTCAGTCATCCAGGTCATGATCATTCCAAAATCTAAGCCATAACAAGGCCTTTTTGGGCAATAATGTAAAGCTTGGAACTCCATATTACTCCAGACATTTGAACTGAGAAAGTTTTCTGGATGGGAAGCGAAACGTCTTCAAACTTCGGAAAAAAGTCCAGTTGTTTTTTTTTTAAACTCTTTTTAGAATTTGTGCATAAAGTTTATGACTTCACTGGCTGATCCACAAACGGTGTGAATTGTTAACCCAACTTAATTAATAAATTACATAAAGATAGATAAATATGTCACTGAATTAACTTTTTCCAACACAGTAAAGTAACTAAAATCCATCACTTTTGTTTGCAGGAATGCAGCCGATAAATTATGAAACTCACTTCTCTTTAGTGCCGTCTAGGTGTAACTCCTCCAGACTAACACAAGGTGGTGCTGTTGTCCCTCTCAGATTCTGGAGTGGGGTCCGTTTGACTTGGTGATTGGAGGAAGTCCCTGCAATGACCTCTCCATTGTGAATCCTGCCAGAAAAGGCCTGTATGGTTGGTACACAATTTGTTTATTCTTATTAAATACGCATATTTCAAAGCGTTCAAAAAGTTCAAGATCAAGAATCTTTTTAACCCCTGGAGGCAATTGATAATAAAAAAATACACCCCAAAATCACAATGTTATTTTAAGAATCGATACACTTTAGGGATAAATGAACGTTTAAGTCCTGAATCATGGCAGCAGCTTAAATGTTTACATTTGAGAAGTAACTGAATCTGGTAGTTCTTTTCAATGCAGCACAAATCTCTGTAAAACCACATTTGTGGCATGATATGTTGTTCTACAGTTCTATTATCCTTCACATAAATCCCACTCTGGCCACTCAGGAAATTTAAATAGTACTGCTAAGGTGCTAGCAGCAGACTCCTGCGCGGTTTAGATGTGTCCTATCCCCAAAACTCCAGATTCAAAGAAATGAATTATCTCAGTGAGTTTTCTGGAATTCTAGATCCTCAAATATTCAAGGAGGTTCTAGTAGGAACTGTAAAGATATCACAATGCTTCACTTTTGGCATCATGTCGCCACCAGTGCAGAGCGTGCTCAACGTCGGCAGCAGTTGGAGAAGCTCTAACATAGGAAACAGCATTATGACCTTTTTCAATCATTTTTGAAATAATAGTAAACTGATTACTTGATTTGAGGGAAAATATCTGGGAAAATAAGTTGCTTTTAAAAAAGTACCTCAGAGTCACGTTTTAGGCTGCCTGTGCATAAATATTCACTACCAATATTGACAAATATTTACACCAAATAACACATTACATGTTTAAAACATTGCAAAAGACCATTTAGGGTTAAAAAGATCAGTTTACTCAAACTTCCAGGATTGCACATGATACAGGGAATCATAAAAAAAAATTAATGAAGTCATCTCGATGTTTGTTGTTCACCTTTTCAAACCAAGTGATTTTTCTCTGGGATGAAAACATAAATTTTAATGTAAGCGGATTGTGATGCTTTTCTGATTTTCTGCAGAAGGCACAGGGAGGCTGTTCTTTGAGTTTTACCGTCTGTTGAGCGAGACCAAGCCTAAAGAAGGAGAAGACCGGCCGTTCTTCTGGATGTTCGAGAACGTGGTGGCCATGGGCGTCAACGATAAGAGGGACATCTCCCGATTCCTGGAGGTCAGTCTCAGGTGGACACAGTTTGAGCCGCAGAAGTATTCACACTCCTCTCCCACACCCAAAAAAAAAAAACATATTTCTAAAGGTTGTTATTATTATGATCGTATAGTATGATCCTAATATTGAAAAAGGGTTAGGAGCTCAGTTTGATTTGACTCCAATATCGATATTTATTACTTTCAAATTAATGCTCAAAGTCCTTCAATCAACAAAACCAGCCAAATATTATATTTATGTTAAATTTATTGAACACTGATATATTAACAGGAAAATAAAGTGCATTTGTTTCTATGCATTTATCGTGTCACAGAAACCAAAAATGTGCCCAAACGATTTATATTCGTCTCACTTACACTTCCTCATAATGGTATGCTGTAATAACGCCCCCTAGGGGTTGGGAGGTATATCAATATTGAACGCCAGAATATCGATATTAGATTGTTTTTAAAAACATTGATGTTAATCTTTTTATCGATTTTATGCACAGCCCTAACTTGCATAATGAGGGAGGATGTGACTTGAGGGGTCAAATGCCTTTCATCAAGGTTTGCTGAGTATTAGAGTCACAGAGTTCCATAAACCAAAAGACCCGATTCCTTTGCTGAACATGGAGGGATGATGCCGCCACAGCGAACTGGCACAAGAGGGCGCCGTAAACGGTGTCTACTCAAAGTGTGGCTTGAACAGCACTCTAGTTTAAAACAATCGGCCTAATGTGGAGCAGGAGAACGCTCTCTCCAGAAATGTAACTGCTTGGCCGTCATGTCAGACGGTGTTTTTTTTTTAGTAAACCTGACTCCTTTTACACATTGGAGCATAGCGATGGCAGCCTCATGCCGTGGGAATCTTTTTCTGCTAAGAAACTGGTCAGAAAAGGAGGAACGGCGCAAAATATGGAGACGTTCTTCAGGGAAAACAGACTGGGACGATGGTTTGAGATGAAACTGGTAAACATCCTGGGATGGCCTAGTCAAAGCCCAGACTGCTGTCCAACTGAGATTCTTAAAGAGGCTATAAGTAAAATATTTACTGTAAAATCAACCTAAATCATTCTCATTTCTCACCTGGGATGGAAGTAACATCCCCTATAAACAATCAGTCCTCCATCAACAATGTCTTAGTCACGTTTTCCTCCTTTCAAACCTAGAAGGTACGGTCCACAACTACTTTGGTTGAGACTGTAGCCCGTGTTTACTTCCTGGCTCCTGAGCCAATCATATCAGAGTTCCCAGGGTTCTCAACACAGAGCAGCAGCATTTGGTATTTTATGTTGGCTAAAGAGCAGCAGCCTGCTAACATGGAGGCCACGAAGAGAAGCGGACCAGAAATAGAAGAGAATACAACATTATATGCCTGTCCCGTGTAAATAAAAATCCACAGCAGCAACACACCGTTAAATAATGGCTTATTAGATTGTTGTGATTGGCAAGCTGTTGTACCGATTTGAGCCACCAGGTGTCAGTATTCTGTATTAGCTCCATGCATCCATTTTCTGACCCGCTTATTCCCTCATGGTGTCACTGGTGCCTATCTCCAGTGTTCAGTGGCCGAGAGGCGGGGTACACCCTGTACAGGTCGCCAGTCTGTCGCATGGCAACACAGAGACAAACAACCATTCACGCACACACTCACACCTAAGGACAATTTAGAGAAGAGTACCCGGAGAGTACCCATGCATGCACAGGGAGAACATGCAAACTCCATGCAGAAAGGCCCAGGGTTGGATTTGAACCCAGAACCTTCTGCGCCACTGTGCACCCCTCTTTATAGCTCCTTTAAGCATAATAAAAAGATTGCTCTTTACAATCAGCGGCAATCAAACTAAAAGGATCTGCAGCAGTTCTCAATAAATATTCCCCGTGGCTAGTTACCCATAACCTGACTCCGCCAGATGGATTTGCTCCGCATATCCATCTGGAAACCTTCTGTTGAAGTAATTTTGGGAAGGGGTGAAAATACTGGTTAGCTGATTGGCCTATGTTGGTGATAGACGGGCCAAATAAACCAATCAGATCAACGAAGCATATGACGTACTAACAGCGACGACGAAAACACAACCACAAGCCAAGCTACTCTTGCTGCTGCAGGTAAAGGCTCGTTAGCTCAGCAAATAAGTCTCCAGAGCAGTGTTTTGCTCTTCTTTCATTGAAGAAATACTCTGTAATTCCGATAAAACTTGCTCCACGCTAACGCTAGTTTCATCGGCTGAAGCCGCCATGTTCTTTAGACTGAACTGTCACGCTTCCCGTTGCGTCACACCTCAACCCGCCTCAAAGCCAACGCTGATTGGACGTTCGTTTGGTGAACGGCTCCAAATTTTCTTTAACGGAAAGTAGCCAGACTGATCTGCGAGTGAAACCTTGAAAGCTCGCGAGATCAGGATGGTCTCACGAGGCTAAGCTGCCCAGGCAAATTTAAAAGTATATCCTGTATTTAGGTGGTTATCCACGCTTATGTTCCATGTCTTATATCTGTTTTCCTGAATCATATCAGAAATAAGATATAACGTGTAATAATATGAATATAAAATATTACCCTTTTAACTTCCTGGTTTTAAAGCAGCAACACCCAGAGAGCTCCAAGCTGGGCTGAGTGGGAAGATCCTGAGATTTCTGTGATGACAGGAGCATTTGGTAACATTTGCTGAGACCGACTGATTCTGACTAACCGCTGGGTGTTTGACAGTGTAACCCTGTAATGATCGACGCCATCGAGGTCTCTGCTGCCCATCGCGCCCGATACTTCTGGGGGAACCTGCCGGGCATGAACAGGTAAGCAAGGGAACACCGTCTGTTGATGCCTCGGTGGGACTTACAGGCAGTGCTGGCGTGTGCAGATTCACTGTGGTGGTACTCCCTGTTCCAGGCCTCTCTGCGCCTCCGGGATGGACAAGCTGGAGCTGCAGGACTGCCTGGACCACGGACGAGTGGCAAAGGTCGGTCGTCTACAGATTAACGTCCCTGAAAAAAAAAAAACACATTTCTTTAACCTGCGGCTCTTTCGTTGCAAAAAGTAGTTCATGCTTGACAGTGCATGTTGTCTCTTAGTTTGGAAAGGTGCGAACCATCACTACTCGCTCCAACTCTATCAAACAGGGAAAAGACCAGCACTTCCCGGTCTTGATGAACGGGAAGGAGGACGTCCTGTGGTGCACGGAGCTGGAGAGGTGAGCGGGCTTTCAGCAGACGGCCGTGTAGCACCAGCTATTAATAATCTACTGAAACCTTCTTTTCTTTTTTTATCCCCTGACCAGGATTTTTGGATTCCCTGTGCACTACACCGACGTGTCCAACATGGGCCGCGGCGCCAGGCAGAGGCTTCTGGGCCGGTCCTGGAGCGTCCCTGTTATCAGGCACCTGTTTGCACCGCTCAAAGATTATTTTGCCTGCGAATAGCCAGCAGCCCGTTCCCTCAGGAAAATGCAACAGGACTTTTATTTGACATATTGGCGTAGAGAAAAAAAACAAAACAAAAAAGGGACCAGAAGAGGTTTCACTCTGTTAGGCACTGCTGCATGGAGAGAGTTACTTTTATTCAACCCAGAGCTGCAGGAAGGTGAGAGTAGCTGTTATTGGATTCTTCCAAAGCTGGTACCATTGGATTCTTCTGCGACTGCAGATTGCAGAGCTGCATAATTCCCATTTTACTCTGAGACAGCAGCTCGCCTCTAGCCTGCCAAGGTCAGGCAACAAACTGATAACCTCATCCAGAGCCAGGTCCTGACAGCTAATTGACCTTCCTGAAAACTACTCCGAGTTGAGAAAAATAACGAATCATGAGGCCAATTGTGCTGCCGGTAAAATGGGAACAAACCACTCCTTTTACATAGTGGCATTTCCACTTGATATACGCAGTTGGAACCGAGCTGTCCTCAAGGGTTAATAACTTAAATACCTACCATGAAGCAGTTTGGAGGTGGGAAATAAGTGAATAAGCTACAGATTATTGGTTCACAGGTCAAAATTGATCTGAATTAGCAAGAAAAGGGGATGCAAGGGAGCACCTATTGGTATTGGACAGGAAAAAGTGAAACTGCGCTACATATAAATCTTTCCAGAATCCCAGTTAAAAAGTTCTGATTTGAGGTTTAAAGTCCAGTGGGTCGCCTGCAGCCCAAAACCCCTGGTCCTGTTCAAAAGTTTGGATCTAGAAGATAGTTTGAAACACTGTTTTAGAAAACTTCCCGCTGGTTCTGCAAGATCCACCGTTGGCTGGCGTGGTTCTGTTCAAGAAAGCAAAAAAAATATATAATGTGAAATGCTTTTAAAAACAAAAGATTATTCGGTTTTCTGCTACTGAGCGACGTTAGGAAAAAAAAAAAACTTGTTCCAGTCATTTCCACTGCTCCTCAGAGATGGTTCTGTCTTTTATTAAGGAGTCTGCACATTTCTGAACATCCTGTACTGTATCCACCTCTGTAAGCTCGACGGGTTTTGCTGCCAGGTTGTTTTGAAGTGACCCTAAATCTTAAAAGTGGTCAGCGAATCAAAGCCAGCGGGCGTCATCGGCCGCCGTGTTCGCCTCTTTGCAGATTCTCGTTACGTACTGTATCCACGGAAAAGGTTTACAAGGCGGAGGTATTTCTGTTTGGACACACAATGCTCAAGCCTTCATAAGAACACTTTTTTTGTTGTTGCTTCTATTTTTGTGATGCTTTAAAGGGCTTTCCTGGAGCAGATTCTTTTTTTCTTTCATTTTCGCATTTTAACCTCATTGTTTCTTTAAAAAGTGCTCGTCTTCTGCTTTACACTAAAAAAAAGTATTAGTTTGCTTTAGCTGCTCTTTTGCAGACGCTTTGCTTTTAGACAAACTCATTATAAAAGCTTGCTTGAGTTGCGTTTGTGTGCAGATTAGGAGGCGTTTATAGGAGTCTCACCTCATGTATGTGTGAACCACGTCGGCGTGTATTTGTAGACTAGCAAACTCGTCCATATCTGCAGAGTGTTTTTAGGACTTTACGTTATTTTTTGTATTACGGCATATTTTGTTTCCTATTAATCTCATGTTCAAAGCATTTCAGACCAAGAGATTTTGAGTTATTCTTTTTTACATTTTGTTTTGTAACAGTTTAGAGGAAAACGTTTGTGTACTACTTGTAGCTACTTTTGTAAGGTTTATATAATAAAAAGCAGCCTTGCTGCACAAAACACAAACAGGTGTGAGTCCTCGTTCATTCGTTCATTTGTGTTGCAGACACGGTTACTATGCAGGAATATTCAGGCCTAAGTAAGCATAGAAAATGAAAATGGGAAGAGGGGAAAATATTTTCCGTCTATCCATCCAGAATTGCTGCCATCTTCCCAGTGACTCCCTTCTAATTGAGGTTTTCCATTACAACTGTTTAATCTGTCCAGGTTAATTAAAGCATAAAGAACTCTGCAGGTTTTGCCGATGCAACATTTGAAATATTTGTCATAAATTCATTGTGAAGTTTTGTATTTATTGTTTCAAACTGACTATAGATGGACTGAAGGACATGTAAATCGTGTGAGAACACTGATGTTTATCCCAAACTGTTTCATTTGGATCCTTAGGACCGGGGCGTGTCTTTAAAGATCCGGTTTGACATTAGGACGGCACATTTCAACCCCCACTTTATGGCATCTCCCCTAGTTTCTTACTTATCTTACTGTAATGGATGACGCTGGTGAACCCGATGTTCAGCCAAAGTTACGTTTTAAAATATTTATTGAATGGATGAGTAGTGGCAGGTGAGGCAGGCAAACAGAACCAGACTGACCAGGTGTTGCAGGCAGTGACAGGAAAAACCAGTGAAGAAGGCAGGAGCTGACCAGAACAGGCGATGTGGACCGAGGAACCACCAGAACGGGCAGAGCGAGCGGCTGGAACTCACGGGGAAACAGGCAGAACTCTGCGGCATGAAGACACTGGCAACTTTCATCAGAAGACTCCAGCAGGCTGAGCATACAAGACAAGACAGTCTGGCAGGAATGAGTTGGCTGAGGCAGGTATATGTAGACGGGAACAGGTGAGCAGAGCAGTAATTACAGGTAGAGCTGATCTGGGCTAACTGGCTGGTGGCTGACGAGTGGACTGAGATGATTGGGTGGTGAAAGATGGCTGTTGGCTGAGAGGAGTGGAAACTAATTAGTCCAGAAAAGTCCAAAGCAAACAAAAACCGAAATCATGACACAAGATGACCTTTGCGTTCCTGTACTGTGGTTCTAGACACGTTCCGTCTCAGACCATGTGGAGTATCCCTGGACGTAATGCAGTGTGACGACGGTAAATCAAAGTACTGCAGCGGAACCATTACTCAACAGTACAAGGTTGAGTTCACTCTGTGACAATTAACTTTTAATTTGTGTTTTTCTTTAGGACATTTTTGCCGTTTCAAACTGTTTATTTAGAAGATCAAGACCTCTGGCAGCTATAACCTTTTAGAAATGTCCTTTTTTTTCTCCTTATAAAGGAATAATAGCCCATTTAACTCCTAAAACATGTTCTGTGTGGGCATGCTAGAAACAGTCTTCCAAATTCCACCTTTTATCTGTTCCCAGATAATTCAGCTTTTTAATATTGTGCATTTTTTGAGCACTTTTTAAGATATCTCATCCTTGCTATGCAGATTATATTCAGTTGTGCATCTTTTTTAGACCTTGTGAGCTATCAGAACTGCATGTCTTATATAATATGACCCTGTGGTGCTCCAGGAAAACCTAAAACTCAAAGAGTGGAAAAGTTTTGTCCTTAGGCCAAATTTTCCATCAGGAACCTTCAGGTAAATTTTGACCCAAGCTTTACTTTAGATGATCATGTTCAGTCTCTGGTTTGCTCGTGTTTTTATCGCTTACATTACAAAATAATATCGCACAAACAGAAATGGAAATTGTCATTCATGTTTTTGTTTCTTTGAGGTTGGATTATTGGAGCGTACTGTTCACCTGCCTAAACAAAGCATCACTGGATCGTCTGCAGGGTGGGTTCTGCCGGATTTCTGACCAAATCACAGGTTTTCTCACGTCCTACCATCACTCATCCAGCTATCTTGGGTCCCCATCCACCCAAAAAGTTCACTTCTGGATCCTGGTTCTCACTTATGAGGCTTTGAATAGTGAAACTCTGGCATACACCCCAGAACCTTTACATCGATATGTCTCTAGAGATTTGATAGCTGTGCCCATATATGAGGCTGAAAACTAAAGGTTCTCATCTGGAGTCTGGAACGATCTCCCCTTTAGTTTTAACAACTTATTATAATTGGTTTTAATTAAGTAGTTTGATGGACTGATGTTTAATGTTTAGTTTTCTTCTCCACAGCACTTTGTGATACACTTCTTTGAAGATGCAAAATAAATACAGCTTCATTTACTTCATGCTTTTAGTTTAGTTCCAGTTAAAGTTTTGTGATCTCTGTTGCTGAACTCCGATTGCACATTTTGTGCAAATATATCCTTCCTGCCAACCCTTTCGTACTACATCAAGTGTTCATGCATCAAAACGTCCAGATTTCTGTCTGCTTTCTCACATATTTGCTAATGCTGTAAGATGAACGGTGCAAAGAAGCCACATCATGCCTCTGCTTCGTATAATCAATCACAGCTACCACAAAAACACAAATAAAGTTCCCATTAGTGGCCATTAGCTGCTTCAGGTTTACGGCCCTGTAGCCTTAATGTCTGGTTATGAAATCCCTTGAGTGAGTTGAAGCATCTCAAGGACATCACAGGCTTCCTGCTGTAATCCCTGCAGCTTACTTGCTGGGCAAAAAGGTCGGCAGATGACACAGTCAGCCTGGATACACCTCATTTTGCACCAACTCGACCAGTCAGGAATGTACGTCCGGATCCTGTTTTTGCAAACTTTATGTCCGCCTTCAACACCATCACTTCTGGATCACTTCTGGTCCCTGGAACCACCTTTTCTCTGTGCTGGTGAAGATTCTCAGTCATCCAGGTCATGGTCATTCCAAAAAAAGGTAAAAAAACAAAGCAACTGGACTTGTTTTCTGTAGTTGAAGACGTTTTGCTTCTTCTCCAGGAAGCTTTCTCAATGACCTTTCTTTAACAACTGCCCATTACTAAGGAGGTGGACCTGTTTCTGTTGAATTTGCATGTTATCTAAGCCATTACAAGGCCTTTGCTTGCCAATTGTATAAAGCTTGTTACTCCACATTACTCCAGAATTTTTGAATTGAGAAAGCTTCCTGGAGAGGAAGCGAAACGTCTTCAACTACGGAAAACAAGTCCAGTTGCTTTGTTTTTTACCTTTTTTTGAAACACCTTTTCTCTGGATCTGAGTTGGTCCTCATGTAGAGAGACTGTTCTGAAGAAGAACCAGCAGAGAATGGACTTCCTGCTGCAACGCAAGAATCACAATCTTCCCCAGGAGCTGCTGGTCATCGTCTCCACCGTCATCATTCAGTCTCTCCTGTGTTTTTCCATCTCTGTGTGGTTTGGCTCATCCACAAAGCAGGACCGGTCCAAACTGCAACAAACAAACTGGTCTGTAGAGAGGATCCTCGGGGCTGAGCTTCCCTCCATCCAGGACCTGTACAGGTCTAGGCTCAGGAAAAGGGCAGCTAATATCTCTAGACACATCCTGGACACAAACTGTATATGCTTCCTATCACAGAGTGCTGTTTGCTAAAATTGGTTGCCACAGGCTGCCAATCTGATGAAACACAATGGACATCTTTCAGTCTAATTACTTCAGTACAATTACATTTTATTTATATAGCAACAATATACAACACGTCATCTCAAAGCTCTTTACAAAATCTAATTTAATCAGATTATACAGGTTGGTCAGAAAGTTTCCTCTCTAAGGAAACCTAGCAGGTTGCATCAAGTCTCTCCAAGCAGCATTCACTCCTCCTGAAAGAGCGTAGAGCCACAGTGGACAGTCGTCTGCATTGTTGATGGCTTTGCAGCAATCCCTCATACTGAGCATGCATGAAGCGACAGTGGAGAGGAAAACTCCCCTTTAACAGGGAGGAGAACCTCCAGCAGAACCAGAACCAGGCTCAATGTGAACGCTCATCTGCTCCCATTTTTATTTTCCATGCTTACTTAGGCCTGAAAATACATGCATAGGAACTGTGTCTGGATATCTGCTTTATGCTTTCAGTCTTACTGTAGTTGGACCTTTATTCAAAATGCTTTAACCCCGAGTCAGACATTACAGTAAAATAAACATTTTCTTCAGTTCTAATCCAAAAACCCTGGTGTTAGTTTTTACATTCAATCCCAAATTAAACAGGATTGTTAAACACTGCAACTAGTCCAAGCATTTGTTATTCCTAGACTCTCCAATCAGGAGCCCAAATAATATCAGGAAAAAGCTTTACCCAAAATTTTCCAGCGAGACTGATGCATGGACATTAAAAAATCTATTTTCAGCGGTGCCACTGCTGATTTTAACTAACAGCAATGAAATAATGAGTTGTCAAGCTTCTCATTTCCTGTCTGCTGTTCGCTGCTGTGGAAAGATAATAGAGTTAAACCATTTGAAGAGCCTATACTGAGACTCTTGAAAGCCTTTTACAGTTTGCACTATGATGAAGAGAAGAGAAAATCAATTTGGGACTTTCGAAATTTACGAACCAAAGAAATGAAAAAATTTCTAAACAAGTTTCTTCCTCTCTTTTCTGTCAGGTGGAGTTGGTTAAATGCATGGCAGCCTATGCAGAGGACATGAGTATATAAACTAAATCTAATTTAGTAACAGGAGTTATACAGAAATGGCCCATGCGACATCCGTCCTTTTGTTTTACATATCAGGACGTAGGAGTTTGATCTTCACCAGGTTTTACAGTCAGTTAAATCCCTAAAGGTACACAAACATATAGATTCCAGGGCCATTATTTATTACTCATAAATAAATAAAGAATGGAAACGCAGTAGGCATAAAAGTAAAATCTGCTACTTTTACAGCACCTCCTAGTACAGCTTTTCTGTATGAATTTACTCATCTCTCCAAAATCATTGTTGACAAATTTGAGCTCATCGGTTCATTGAAGTCTGCAGACATTTGTTTTTGTGCAGCTCAGTTTAAGTTCCACCGAGGCATTTCTGTCAGGTTGGATCTGGGCTTGGACTGGGCCATCGCAACAGTTTGGGTGCATTTTCACCTGCACCTGTAAACTGCTGCAAACAAATGAGGCAAAATTATGAATTGTCATTTATTTAGGATATTTGGGGGAGTTGCTGCAATGCATCATAAATCTGAGGAAACATCATGGGCTGGACAGAGTTTTTCCACACACAGCATATTCATTTTGACTTAATTTTTGTTTAGCAATGGCGGTATGGAATCGGATGTAATTTTTTTAGTGTGCTTGAGATCAAATTTATATCATTTTAGAACTCAGAAAACTGAAAAAGCATGCTTGCTGTTTTATCAAGCTTGGTATTAACCAGCATCTTTTTCATAAACAAAGCCCCATTCTGTATATTTTTAAAGGAAATGAACAAAAGTCGTTCAGATTTTAAAGATTTAGCAGAACAAAACCCGGGTTCTTCTGGGAAGAAAAACAGGAAGAGAAAAAAATATCAGGCCCTTATAAATGTTCTACAAGTAATACTGAAAGAATTAATTGGAGATATTCCGTTTGAAAAGATTCTGAAGCAAAACACGGACATCATTGCATCCTTCAGCTTTGGGAACAACAACACCAATATTGAACTTCTTGGCCTTGAACATACCCCCCCTAGTTTAACTTGGTGGTGGCAGCATTATGCTGTGGGGATGCTTAGGTTGAGCAGTGACAGGGAAGCTAGTCAGAGTTGATGGGGAGATGGTTACTAGATAAAGACTAAATGGAGGGCAATCAATCTGGATGATGTGGGTTCACATCCCAGAAGGACCTTAAACATGGAGTCAGAGCCATAATAGAATGATTTAGATCAAAGCATATCCATAATCCACTCATTCAAAGTCCAGATGGAAATCCAGGTAAGAATCTGGACTTGAAAACGGATCCTCTCCATCAATGACCTCCTGTTATTAATCCATAGCGTTCAACCCTTTGCAGATATAACAGCTTCAACTCTTCTGGGAAGGCCATCCACAGGGTTATGGAGGGTATTTTGGGAAATTTTTGACAATTCATTTGTGAGGTCTTATACTGATGCTGGACAAGAAGACTTGTTTCTAAGTCTGTGCTCTAATTCATCCTACAGCTGTTCATTCAGAAGAGGCCAGGACTCTGCAGGAAGAGAAAGGGGCCATCTCATAACTGTTCCCATTAAGTTGCGAGCATGGAGTTGTCCAAACATCTCTTGGTCTGCTGGAGCATTCAGAGTTATTTTCTCTGGAGCTCATGAAAATCAACTCCACAGCAGAATCCACCCAGTAAACTTCGCACTTGGCACAATACACTCAGACAAGCACCGTTCTCATGGCAACCCCCAAACCCAGACTTGCATCAGATTGTTGGACAGAGAACAACTAGGCAAGGCAAGGCAAATTTATTTATATAGCACAATTCAGTACAAAGACAATGCAAAGTGCTTTACATGATTAAAATATAGCAAAATAAAACAGAATAAAAGCAAGTTGGAATAAAATGTAGATAGAAAAAAGAACAAAAAAGTGGTGATTCAGTTAACTAGAACAGTTGAAGGCAATCCTAAACAAATGTGTTTTTAATCTTGATGTAAAGGAACTCAAGCTTTCCGCACCTTTACAATTTTCTGGAAGTTTGTTCCAGATAAGTGGAGCATAGGAACTAAATGCTGCTTCTCCTTGTTTAGTTCTGGTTCTAGGTATGCATAGTACTACTCCTCACGCCAAAGGACACACCTTTCTAGGGCTCCGTCCAAATACCTCTACCATATCTTTTGGACTATAAGTTGCTCCTGAGTATAAGTCGCATGAGTCAAAAAATGCATCATAAAATGGAAAAGAACATATATAAGTTGCACTGGACTATAAGTCGCATTTATTTAGAAATTTATTTCACACAATCCAAGACTAAAAACTGACATTTAATCTGGTAAGACTGAAAAATATTAAACATACCTGGGAGGTTGAGTGGAGTAAATTAGTATAATAAGCCAGTAACTCCAACCGGGAAGGGTTTTTGCCAGCGCAATGGGCCGTTACGCTGAAAGTTGTCAGGATTACTCCTAAATTAGACCAACAAAAAGCTCAGGTGAAGTTGTAAACCGCCCGGACAACAGACCTGTTAGCTAGCGCTAGCTGTTGTTAGCTTCACAGACAGCCCAATACGAGAGTTCTGTCACGGTCTGGTTCCTTAGAGCTGCAACGCGCAATCCTCTGCTGCGTGAATGCAGACTGAAACAGCGAAACAACAAACAAACATGTGTTCAGTCTTTATTGTCTATAAGTTAATGTTTCAATTCAATTTTAAGTGGTACAAGAGCAGCATATAGTTTGCATAAGCCTAGAGAACCCTTTTTGCGACTATAGATGGTAATGTTTACTTCTTGGTTCATGTTGGTCAGTATGATTTACCATTTAATTGATATATAAGATGCTGATTTCAGACAGCCTTTAACTCAGACGTCATTATGACGAAAACACACATGAACAATGGGAGTGGTCCGAGTGAGAGCCTTCTGAAGATGAACTACAAAGTGAGTGCTCTCTGAGTATTTTCTTTTTTTTTATTTCTGTGAGGGTGCTGTGCTTATACATCCCGTCACACAAAGGATTATGGGATACCTTAAGGCTTCTTAGCGCTGGTAAGGGACCTTGCAGGGTTCCTAGGCAAAACTAGTCGTGAAGGGCAGCATACAGACTCCTTTTCCTACCTCCTTCCTTACTGTCCGCACTATTCAGACAGAACTTATCATGGAAACCACTGACGCAATGATGAATTTTTTTACCCAAAAGAGGTATTCGGATGTAGCCTAGGCACATGAAGTTTGGAGGTCTGTAGCGATTGACTGCAGAAAATTGGTGACCTCTGAGGACTGAGCTGTATTATACACTGGAGTGCTAATCGCCCGCTGTTAGAATGAGTCGCTTTGAAGCCACCAGCCGCCATATTGGTACTCCCTATTTCCCCCCAGTAACTAGGGAATATGTGCGCTACAGCATCGAATAACGAGGATTTTCTTATGTTCAGGGGGGGCTTAAAACTTTTAAAATGTCAAATGCCATATACTTTTATGTTATGTTCTAAAACTATCAAGTACCGAGAAAGTCATGTGCTGAAATATTTTGCATTTTATTCATCTAAATATATATATATATATATATATATATATATAACATTTATAAATATATAAATAACAATATACAAAAACATATATATATATATATATATATATATATATATATATATATATATATATATATATATATATATATATATATATATACATATAACATTTATAAATATATAAATAACAATATACAAAAACATATATTTACATATATATATATATATATATATTTTTTTTTTTTTTTTATATGAATAACATGTAAAATATTTCAACACCTAATTTCCTAGTAGTTAGTGTTAGTACATCAACTGACTGTAAAATTACCTATGAAATGTTTTCACACAGCCAGAAAACTGGTTGTTGTTGCAATCAAATCCTATGGGATTCTGTGAGAGTAGGGAGTAGCAAGATGGCGGCCAGTGACTTCAGTTTTTCGGCAAAATTAGCACTCTAGCGTATTATATAGCTCAGTGCCTCTGAGCACTATGTATGCTATATTTGTACACTATATTTGCTCTCTCGTCTTCGTCAATTTACAGTCTACGTGGCTGAGCTGCTGTTGCTCCCAATCTCTTTCACTTTGTTACACTACCACTGACAGTTGACTGTAGATAGAGGAAATTAGGACTCATTGCACAGGGGGCATCCTATCATTATCACAGTATCATGCTGGAGTTCTGTGAACTTCTGAGAGTGAGCCTTTCTTTCTTAATTGTTTGTAGAAACAGCCTGCAGTTCAAGCTGCTTGAACATGTTTTTTTATCATTTGGATAGGTGAGTGAATACTTTTAGCAATATAGAGTGTATACCATCGGGGAGATCGAATACAAATGCATACAACGATTTTCAGATTTGGACTAAAAAAAAAAAAAAGTATCCACTTCCTTCCGTGTCAGTTAGGGACTACTTTTTGTTACCTTACATGAATCCATCTACAAAATACAGTTGGGTTTGTGGGTGAAACACGACAAAAATTGAAAAGGCTAAAAATTAGGTTATAAAAAATGTTTTAATTGTATCTTCTGAGACAGTCTTTGTAAAAATGTGCTTTTTTTTGTGGACTTCGCGTCGAGTTTACGCTAGACATCTATCACTCCATTCGCTGTTAGCTCGGTGCTAACCAAAAATGGCGTCTCGATGGGAAAAATCTAGAAAGACTCGCTCGTGTTTTACGCAGGTAGTGTTATTTCGAAAGGCGGACAATTATTTAAAACATAACTTTAATGGACAATTTTATCAGTTGTTAGACAATGAACGTTTGTAAGGTACTGTGCAGTAATTTAGTTAGCGGGAGAATCAGGCGGAAACCTTGCTGTGGGAGAGCGGCACGCTAACGGCAGCGGAAGGATACACTTTGGTGTTTTGGGGCTTGGGGGGGTCGGGCCGGCGTGAGGAGGCAGCGAGGAAGAACGGCTCGGCGTGGGTAAGTTTGTTGTGTTGTTTAAAACGTTGTGTTGTTCACCAAATATTCAATTACTGGATGTTTGATAACATCTGAACTCCTTGCCAAACAACCTAGCTTGGTAATTGAGGCTCATTAAGCCCGCTCCATCGAAAGCGATGATATTTTGGGGCACTTTTAGTTGCTGAACGTCCAGTCTTTACGTAACAAACGACGCAGAAGTTAGCGTCCGATTGGCACTAAAGGGGTTAATTCGTTGTTTTGGACGATTTTTTGATATACTCTTAAAAATAAATACTTGGAATGACCAAACTTGGACAACGCTATGCACCATTGAGTGCAGGCAGACCCTTCCACACCCACCTTGGAGTTTATTTATTTATTTTTACTTTTACTCAAGTTTTATAAATACAAGCAGGGATGTTTTGGTTGTTGGTTGGCATCTTAACGGGAAATACTGTATAACTGAGTCATCGGAGACTTTTTAAAACACAGTATGTGAGCTAACTGATTCATTTATTTGAAAGTGAACCAGTTAGATTGAGTCTAGTCTCCGTTTGTTTGTTTTTTTAAATCATCTTAAGCTGGTATTTATAAATTACCCAATCCACTTTTAAATTGTGGTTCTCAGCGTCCGTATCCTGCGCCTTCTCTTTACTCCTCGTGAGACGGCCATTTAAATGTTGGCAGTTCGTAACTTTACTGTTTGAATAAATGATTTAAACCAAGTAAACGCAGCATAGGGTTTGGCTGACTCTTCATTGTTCAGCTCGGTGGTGTCGAATCCCCCAACCCGGTGCCATGTTTGCTTCGCTTTTATCCACTTCTTGTAAAGTCGTTTCACTTCATCGTATTGGCTGAAAAGCCGTGCACTCCAATCTGATTGGTAGAACTGATGTGACGTCATCGAGTGTCTACCAATCGGAGACAGGTAGGCGTGGCCTCACTAATGGTTGAATCTGCCGTTGCAGTCCGAAGTCGGAAATCCCGGCTTCCGGTCGGGAAAAAAAAAACTTTAACGGCCGCTATAGTCGGAATTTCTCCCTCGGAAAGTCGGAGAAATGGTTTAAGGCCGATTGTTGTATCCAATATGGCTGCTCCTCGTTTCAACAACAGTAAGCTGTGATGAAACGTGTTTGTTTCACAAGACGTAGCTGTAAGAGTGCGTCTAAAATCAATGCTACATGTAGCATGTGGAAAATACAGCTTTAAAGGACGTTTAAAAGAACTACTATGAACAAAACAGCAGCTTTCCTTTCCATATTGGAATCCTAACCATTTGTTTTAATTTTGACAGTCAACTTCTCCGACTGTGTTAACTGAAACGCTTTTTACTCGGGTTTACCGCATTCCCAGCTCCCGTTTTTGTTTTTCCTGAGGCAAATGGAATGCATCATCACTTAAAAGGCATTTCCAAATGACTTGAATGAATGCTTATTGTGGGGAATATCAGTGTTATAGTAAGCGGTGTAGGATTTTTACTATCCGAATCTTATAAATTCTGATTAAAGCTAATTCCAAATGATCCAATTGATGATTCAAAATGGTCTCAAATATTACAGACAGCTGATTTCAGTGTTTATCATCTAACCAGAATAAGCTGTCCATCACGTTTAAAGATATGCATACCTGCGCAACGTAAAAATCTGCGACTTTAATTGCAGCTAGAGATCTTTTTGTGAACTGTGTTTCTTATTTGGAGATATGACATTTTGTCATTGTACTTTAAACACAAAATCACAGTAATTAAATGTGAGCACTTTGGGATGGGGGGAGGCAAATCTTTACAAGTTGCACACAGAGTTAGCAGAGTTTGTGTGGTGGCTGTTCTTCCAGCATACAAACTCTACATGATAACTGGGAATCAAACCCAGGTCCCCTATACCAAAGATGCAGACTTGGCCTGCTACACGACAGTAAGATAAGTTTCACTTTAACCGAGACGTCTGAACTTATCTAGCTTCTTCCTCTCAGCTGTACCTTTAACAAACTGCACTATAGATCAGGGCTGATGACCACAGAGTCACAGAAGGTCTTCAGTAGCGCTCCCTGCAGTCCCAAAGACCTCAGCCTCCTCAGCAGGTAGAGTCTGATCTGACCCGTCCTGTAAAGAGCATCGGTGTTGTGGGTTTTATCAACGCGTTTCAGCGTAACGTTATGTTGAATGTTGTCAAAATGACATCTAAATTAGACTGTGAGCATCGCGCTGCTACATGCTAAGCTAACAGTACGACATGGATGTTTCAGACCAACATAAAGCTGAAGTGCATCAGTGAAGGTGTAACCCACCTGGAAAACAGACCTGTTAGCTAGCGCTAGCTGTTAGCTTTACAGAAAGCCTAACAACAGATTGTGTCACGGTCTGTTTCCTTAGAGCTGCACCACACAACGCTCTGCTGCCTGAATGATGCTGAAACAGTGAAACAACAAACGTGTTCAGTTTGTTGTCTATAAGTTAATGTTTCAAGTCATTTTTAAGTGGTTCAGGAGCAGGATAGTTTTCACACACCTAGAGCGCCCTCCTGTGGATATAGACGGTAATGTTTACTCCTTGGTTCATGTTGGTCCGTATGATTTACCATTTAAAATTCATAAATAAGTCACAGGATCGGCCAAACTATGAAAAAAGTATGAATTATTTATAGTCCAAAAAATATGGTAATTCTGATCCTGAAAATGGACTCAGGTTGTTCTACAGGAAAAGTGTAGAATTGTAGAAACATTGGTTTCCCCACATGGTCCGTACACATTTCTGACTTATGGGTGTATGTGTTGCATTTGTAGTTCAGTGCTCTAATGCTGTTTGGGAATAAATGGGCATTACAAACTTTTACTTTGGAATTGAATGTAAAAAAGTAGTGATGCACGATATTAAAAATTTCAACCGATATCGATAACCGATAATTTTTCTGATTTTCATGGCCGTTGCCGATTCCGATAAGTTCATATTCAATATATTTTTTGCATAATCTGCAGCTTGGGCTATGAAAAACTAATTATTTAGTAGCTCTGGCTTATCTATAACAGCAAACAAAAGGTTTTGGCTCTTCAAATGTTTATTTTTATATATATATAAAAGTTGTAATTTGCTTTCAATAACAAAAGACACAAATCAATTTAGAATACAAAGAGCATCCCTTAAAAAATCCTGATAGTAAGGAACGCAAAATCCATAGGTCTTGTCCCACTTTGGGGCTACTCTGGCTGAATAAAATTCCACCACATATAATTAATTTATCGGCTATTTTTAATCGAAAGAATTTACTTATCGGGCCGATATAAAATTCCACCATATCGGCCGATATTTTATCGGTCCGATATATATCGTGCATCCCTATAAAAAAGAACTAAAACGTTTGCGAGTTTTCACTGTGGTTCCGGTTCTTTCACTTTTTAAAAGCAACTCTTTCCGTGTTTTCTCTTTATTCAGATCCAGGTCAGCGTTCGTCCCGCCTTCTTCTCACTATAAAAATGGAAGCACGGCGGAGTTCAGATGTGATCTTCCTGATCTCGGAAGACGAGGAGGACGTGTTTTACGTGTCGACGGAGCAGCGACCCAGACAGTGGAAGATTTTGGCACAGGAGCAGGACGTCCAGCGCGTGGTGCCGGCAGAGCCTCCTGTGGACAAGCAGAGTTCTGGGAACGATTTAGTCAACTTCATCAGGACGTACTTCTACGATGCTGTGTACTCAGCGGAGCCGAAGGACATCATCCAGGCGGTGACAGACCGGCCGTACTGCGTCTACCTGTACGTCGGGGTGGAGCTGGGCCCCGGACGCAGCGCCAGCGTCCTGCTGATCGGCTACTTTGACGAGCGCTCGTGTGAGCAGGCGGTGACGCTGCTGCACACGCTGCAGATGAGCACCGACAGCGCCGATCCGCACGGCGGCGCGGACACAGACAGCATGGCGCGCGTCGCCGACTCCGACGCGTGGCTCCTGGTGGAGGCCCTGAGGAAGTACGAGCTGCCGCTGTCCAACCTGGCCGCGTTCTACTGCAGCGCGCCGGAGCCGGGCCTCAGCCGCGTGTTCGTGTCCCGGCTCCAGGCTTTCCGGCCCAAGCTGCTGTCGCTCTGCAGCGTCCCCGGCATCGGGGAGCGGGCCTGCCAGGCCGGCTTCACGGCCTCCTTCAGCCACGCGGTCGACCTGGTCAGAGACGTCCATCGCCACTACTCCACCTGCCTGTCCGTCAACGACAGCCTGAAGGAGGTCTTTGCTGACGCCGGCCGCCGCGGCCCGCCTCCTCCGGTCTCGCCGCAGTGTTCCTTCATCGTCCGCAGCGTGCAGAAGATGGCCGCCCGCTGGCAGGACTTGCAGGAGTATTTTAAATCCCTGGAGGAGACGGACGCTGTGAATCGGATCAGGAAGCGGCTGACGGACGACGTGGTCAGGCTGCAGTTCGTCTTCCTGTCCTACGCGCTGGAGCCCCTCAGGGTCCTCCTGGAGCAGCAGGAGTCGGACTCGGCCGACCTGAGCACCGAGCTCCACCTGACCTCCGTTCTGCTGCAGCTGTACACCGACAGCGTCTACCAGCCGGCCGCCGTCCACCGCTTCCTCCTGAACCGGGAGGTGGACCTGCTGCACGGCGAGGACCTGCTCCCCGTGGACGAGGTCAACGTGGGCGCAGACGCCTCCAGCTTCATGTGGGCCCACGGCCCCAAGCTGGGGGAGCAGAACACAAGACGTCTGCGAAGGGACGCGCAGTCTTTCTACAGAGCGGCGCTTCAGAGTTTGGTGGAGAGCCTTCCAGGTCCGCTCGGAGACGTCACGCTGAGGAATATCGGGCGGAAGCTGAAAAGTCCAGAAAGTATCACCGTAAGAGCTTTTTGTTCTGATCCGTCGCTCCTTTCCTGCCCAGCTGATGAACGTCTTTGTTGAAAAAATGTGGAGAAAAAGTCAGGAAGCGTCTAAAACATTAACGTTCCGCAGCGTTTAGAAACACCCAGAACAAGATGTAAGTCTTAGGGATGTAACGCAGGACTCTCACCAGCGTGTTTCAGCGTAATGGATTGCTACCTGAAAGGTTGTCACAGTTACGCTGAAATTAGACATCAGTACGACACGGACGTTAGAGAGCAACGTAGAAAAGTCAGTACAGCTCTTGAACATGCATCAGCGCAGCTATTAACCTCCAAAAACCACATTAGCTAACGCTAGCTTTTATTAGCCTAACGAACAACCGCTTCAAGCTGCGTTACGCATCGCTCCGCTGTGGGAACCACCAGCCGTCCATCGTTACGCTGAAAAAAAAAATCCTGGTGAGGACACTGACGTACATCCGGTACAGTCCGGTTGGTTCTGTAAGCATAGAGTTGTTTCAATGAAATTTTATTTATATAGCACCAATTCAAGGAACTTTACAAAGTCAAATTCAATCAGATCCTCCAGGTTGGTGAGAAAGTTTCCTCTCTAAGGAAACCCAGCAGGTTGCATCAAGTCTCTCCAAGCAGCATTCACTCCTCCTGAAAGAGCGTAGAGCCACAGTGGACAGTCGTCTGCATTGTTGATGGCTTTGCAGCAATCCCTCATACTGAGCATGCATGAAGCGACAGGGGAGAGGAAAACTCCCCTTTAACAGGGAGGAGAACCTCCAGCAGAACCAGAACCAGGCTCAGTGTGAACGCTCATCTGCCTCGACCCACTGGGGCTTAGAGAAGACAGAGCAGAGACACAGAAAGCACAGAAGCTCACATTGACCCAGGAGTACTTTCTATGTTAGATGGTAATAGAGGATTATCTGTCTCCCCTGGATGATGTCACAGCTAACAGAACGCCAGACCAGGTGTACCTTCTATGATGAGAAAAATGATAGAGAACAGAAAGTTAAACGCTGAAATGACAACAAACAATGCAAAATTGGAGAGCAGTAGGAGAACTCAGCAGAGAGAGAGAAATAGACCCTGATGTCCTCCAGTAGCCTAAGCCTATAGCAGCATAACTATAGAGATAGCTCAGGGTAACATGAGCCACTCTAACTATAAGCTTTGTCAAAAAGGAAAGTTTTAAGATTAGTCTTAAAAGTAGACAGGGTGTCTGCCTCACGGACCAAAACTGGGAGTTGGTTCCACAGGAGAGGAGCCTGATAGCTAAAGGATCTGCCTACCATTCTACTTTTAGAGACTCTAGGAACCACCAGCAGACCTGCAGTCTGAGAGTGAAGTGCTCTGTTAGGAACATACGGGGTAATCAGAGCTCTGATATATGATGGAGTTTGATTATTAAGGGCTTTATACGTTAGAAGAAGAATTATAAATTCTATTCTTGATTTAACAGGAAGCCAATGAAGGGAAGCTAAAATTGGAGAAATATGATCCCATTTGTTGATTTTCATCAGAACTCTTGCTGCAGCATTTTGGATCAGCTGAAGACTTCGAACTGCATTTTGTGGACTTCCTGATAGTAAAGAATTACAATAGTCCAGCCTTGAAGTAACAAATGCATGGACTAGTTTTTCAGCATCACCCCTGGACAGAATATTTCGAATTTTGGTGATATTCCTGAGATGAAAAAAAGGAAACTCTGGAAACCTGTTTAATATGGGATTTAAATGACATGTCTTGGTCAAAAACAACACCAAGATTTTTTACTTCAGTACCAGAGGCCAAGTTAATGTCCAGATATCCACGAGGACCAAATCAGACCATTCCTTCTGGCTCATTTACTGTTTCTCTCTTAGGGCTGAAGCAGGTGAAGGTTCTGTGATAAATATTGACGCCACGCTCTCTGTCTCTCCTCCAGGCCCAAACCTTTCCCTGGAAAGTGTTGCCAGGGATCGCCGTCAAGCTGGGCCTCTGCACCGCTGGTTTTCCAGAGAATGATCTGGCGAGCAGCTGGTGCGCGTTCATGAATGTGCTGAAGGAGGAGAGCAGCGCCGACGAATGCAGTAGCTGGGCAGAGGTAAGCTGTCCCAGCTGGGATGTGGGTTTGTGGAAAAGAGGACCGAAGCGTCTTTCTCTGTAGTTGTGCTCCACGGTGAGCATCTGTGTGTCTGGGAGATTTTCAACAGATTTACCACCCGAGCTATAAGCTTTCTGCAGCTCCTCCAGAGCTGCCCTGGACCTCTCTGGTCCTGGCCTGTCAGTTTAGACGGTGGTCTGACTAAATGTATGCTTTAACTAAAACTTAACGGAGTTTCTTTACGTTATAAAGAAGTTTAAAAGCACAAACCTTCCATCAGAAACGGTGAAAGGAAACGTTGTGGACGTCTTGGTGGGTCTGCAGGTGGTCCGTCCTCTCTCCAGGTCCAGATCATTTTCAAGATGGCGCTGCAAAGACAGCTGCCAGTCACATCGGCCGCGTCGCTTATTTCTCTATTTTCTCTTCTTTATGATGATTTTTTACTTGACTCCTCCTTCCTGTGACTACTGATTACTGAGCCGATGTGAGATGTGAATTTCATCAATAAAGCCTATCTTATCTTAACTCAGCAGAGTGAGAGAAATAGACCCTGATGTCCTCCAGCAGCCTAAGCCTATAGCAGCATAACTATAGAGGTAGCTCAGGGTAACATGAGCCACTCTGACTAGAAGCTTTGTCAAAAAGGAAAGTTTTAATATTAGTCTTAAAAGTAGACGGGGTGTCTGCCTCACGGACCAAAACTGGGAGTTGGTTCCACAGGAGAGGAGCCTGATAGCTAAAGGATCTGCCTCCCATTCTACTTTTAGAGACTCTAGGAACCACCAGCAGACCTGCAGTCTGAGAGTGAAGTGCTCTGTTAGGAACATACGGGGTAATCAGAGCTCTGATATATGATGGAGCTTGATTATTAAGGGCTTTATACGTTAGAAGAAGAATTTTAAATTCTATTCTTGATTTAACAGGAAGCCAATGAAGGGAAGCTAAAATTGGAGAAATATGATCCCTCTTGTTGATTTTCATCAGAACTCTTGCCGCAGCATTTTGGATCAACTGAAGACTTCGAACTGCATTTTGTGGACTTCCTGATAGTAAAGAATTACAGTAGTCCAGTCTTGAAGTAACAAATGCATGGACTAGTTTTTCAGCATCACTCCTGTACAGAATGTTTCTAATTTTGGCGATATTCCTGAGGTGAAAAAAGGAAACTCTGGAAACCTGTTTAATATGGGATTTAAATGACATGTCTGGGTCAAAAATAACACCAAGATTTTTTACTTTATTACCACTTTAACTAGAAGCTTTGTCACAAAGGAAAGTTTTAAGATTAGTCTTAAAAATAAACACCTTTAAAGATGTTAGTAATGCAGTTAATTCAAGTCTGACGTAGGGCCGGACCATAATTCAACAACGCTATATGTCGATCGATAGATTCCATTAATTGGATTAGTTCACCAGAAACGCTCCTGGACCCGTTGGGCTCATCTTCAGGTAAAATGTGTCGGAGCTGCTGGTGAGGATCGAGCCAACAAGGTCTTTTCTGTTGTCTGCAGATTTTAAACCGAATGAGACCGTGGCCGACGTTGCACAAGCTGTTCCTGACCCTCCTGGCCCTGCCCAGCTCTCTGCAGAGGAATCAGGTGTTTGCTAAGGTGAGTTTTAAACAGCTGCTATGTAAACCACACCAGATCCACATGTGATCACAGAGTGGGTTGCAGGGTGAACACCGTGGCGTGATCCGACTAACCGTTGTCTGCAGTGGGAGATGCAGTGGGAGACAGTTTTCTGCTCAGTCTGCCTCTATTGTCCTTAAAAGCATACATCTCGTCCTCTGGCGGAGCGCTGGGTTTACTCTGTAGCCTGGAAACGATAGACCGCGTCGGATGAAAGGTGAATTTCTGTGCCCGGTGTCCGAAATTAACTCCCTGATTCACCGGCCAAGTTGTCCAAAATATTAATTCTGACTGACTCCTTCGGTCAAGTCGCACCAGTCAAAAAATGCGTCATAAGGAAGAAAAAAAACGTATATATACGTCGAACCGGACTTTACACATCAGTGAAGTTGTAACCCGCCCAGACAACAGACCTGTAAGCTAGCGCTAGCTGCTGTTAGCTTCACAGACAGCCCAGTAACAGCCGTCTGTCGTGGTCTGGGTCCTTTAAGCTGCACCACGCAACGCTCTGCTGTGTGAATTATACTGAAAGAGAGAAACAACAAACATGTGTTCTGTCTTTGTTGTCTATAAGTTAATGTTTTAATACATTCTTAAGTTAAGGTGACCAGATTTCTCTGATGAATACTGATGTCTCTGATTTTGTTGAGTCTCTGTTGGTTTGTTTTGCGTGATTGTAACACTGACAGGGCGGGGAAGGCGCGTTAAAACTCAGCAGGATAGGTAAATATCTCTCGTTACGCTAAGCTTTTTTCCTCCATCATGACACAATGAACAGATATACTATAGACGGTAATGTTTACTCCTTTATTCATGCGGGTCAAGATGAATTACCATTTAAATTTGATATAAAGTCACACCTGAATATAAGTCGCAGGATGGGCAAAACTATGAAAAAAAGTGTGGCTTATAGTTCGAAAAATACGGTAAATATCTCCACATAGTTACGCTACGTAGTTAGCTTGAGCTAAACGCTAGCTGTTAGCAAACGGACGTGATGCAGCTGCTTTCGCGTCACATGCGTGTTTGTTGTGATATGAGCTGACAGCAGAGGAACATAAAGAAACATCCACCCAGATGATGACTGAAAAACGAAATTTATGTGGTGCAAACATTTACTCGCCATGTGGCAGCTAGCCCTCTGACATTTAGTCGCCAAAAGGAAAACTTACTTTCATGTTTTTACGTCCAGTTAGTGTTAATTTCGGACCCTGTTTGTGTCCCGTGTTTCACTTTTTGAATGAATCAACCTTTTCTTTTTGACCCGTTGACAGCGATGAGCTCCAGGAAGTTTCACTTTGTTGGTTTTAACCAGATCACAGCTTGGTGACCTTTCAGGAAGCACCTCTGGCTGCACAACGATGACCTTTGTGGTTGTTTAGCAGCGCAGTCAAGAAGACCCGACTTGTGTCTTTTCTCCTCCTCAGGCGTACAAGAACATCATAATGTCCCCCAACAGGGAGAAAACTCCCACAGCCTCACCACAAGTGGGAAAGTGGGGGCGGGGGTCCCCCGTCGGCTGGAGGAAGCTCTCTTCGCTGGAAGGTTTCAGCCGGCTGAAAGTAAAAGCCATGAACAGAGATGATGAGAGCTCATCAGCGGATGACAACAGTCCTGCGGCGAAGCCTTTAACGCAGAAGAAGAAGGGGAAACGTCACCAGAGTGTGGCGGAAACCGACTACACTGACAACTCCTCAGGTACGCTTACCTGGAAACTCACTTCCAGAGCCGCTGACGGCGTGTTGTAGAGCCACGGCGCGTGGATCTGACTGTCCTGTCTCATCAGACGTGATCGACGTCACGGAAGAGTCCGCGATTTGTCAGACCTCCAAGATGCTGGCGAAGAACGGTGAGATAAGTCCTGCGTTTCACCCTCCTCAGGGGGCAGGGCTACAGCAACGCTCAGTCTCCACGACCCAGGAGACGCTCACTCATTCCTTGTTTTGCAGCTGACGGACTTCAACGGGGAGAGTTTATCTTCATCGTGGCGAGTGATGAAGAGGATCAGAGCCTGGATTCAACAACCAGAAATCGACCAGCTTCTGCCGAGTTTCCAGAAAACCTTATTGTAAGTCTATTTCTGAGGAACGTGGCACCTGCGCCGTGTTGCTTCACAGCTTAAGGTAACAGGCAGACCGGGTTGTCCACAAGGAACTCTGGAGGAGCTGCAGGGATGGGCAGCTCAGGTAGGAGAGTCTGTGGACAGGAAAACTCATAGTTGTCCTCTCACAAGCCAGACGGCGACCCTAAACACAGACGGAGCTGCGATGGGATGGAGACAGTCTGAGAACATCAGGGCCCGTATCCACAAAGATTCCTCAGAGTAAAAGTGGCCCGTAGTGACGTCATTTCAGGAAAAATGTTCCTGAATTCTAAGATTTTTCTTAGAATTTTACTTCTGTAAGATAAAAAATTATTCATAAAAGGAACTTCAGGCCTCCAGAGAGCTCCTGAAGAGGAAACATGTTAGGAGTAGCATGAGTAGGATGACTTTTAGTGAGCCTCAGTGTCTGAAGCAGGAAGATGGTGAAACAGAGAGAGCTGATTGGCTGATCCACCACCTGAACAGTGGAGGAAATTAACAAAAACTTTCATAACAATCATATAATTATTAATGTGTAGATAAGATTACCTTTATCATCCCCACTGGGGGATATTACCATATTTTTCGGACTACAAGGTTGTTAGGTTTAAACACCAAACATCTTATTCAGCAACCTGCACAAAGAAGACACAGAGAATCAGTTATGTTTGTCTTGCAAGGAGAGGGCTCGGAGACTGCTTAGTTACAATCCTCCAAACCACTCTGAAGCAGTCTCCGCTCGCCAGGCTTTTTATTGAAAATTGGAACGCCCTAGTTACACAGGATTCCAACTGCTGGGGGTAGGGAACAAACCAGTTGAAATCCGTTAGGCAGAAAAACAATACACAACAACATCATTCAGGGTCATGGAGTAACTTCTTCTTTATCTTCCACAGGCAGCTGTAAGATGCAATTGGGTGCAATTGCAACTGTTTGCATGCCTGTGATCTGAATCATCAGTATACAAGGAGAAATAACACTTCAGTAATAAGTATAATATAATGTTGTATAGGCAATGAGATATTATAAGTGAAACATAATAATACTAGAATGTAGATTAAAAGTAGAATAACTATAATAAATCCAACAAAGGTATGACTTTGGTTAGCAACAAAGCCGCTCCGCTCAATGGATATTAGGAGCATTACGGTACTCTGTGTCACTACCTGATAGGACCCCTGAGCTGTCTACAAGACTGCCTGACTGTAAGGTCTAAACTAGAAGTGTATTCATGTAAGGCAGCCTGGAGTACGCGCTAGCAACAATAAACCTAGTAAGTTAATTCAATATAAAAGTTCTGTTTATTTTGTCCTTATGTTAGAAACAGGGCAGCGTAGTCCAGCTACTCTGTCCTCCTGATAGAGACGGAGAGAGAGCTGTGGACGTGGAGGAGTGATATTACACACTAGGGAAGATTATTTAATGCACCTTATAATCTGGTGCACCTTATGGCCTGAAAAATTCAGTAATTACTGTAGTTTCAGCGTTACCTGACTCCGCCAGATAGATTTGCTCCGCATATCCATCTGGAAACCTTCCGTTGAAGTAATTTTGGGAAGGGGCGAAAATACTGGTTAGCTGATTGGCCTATGTTGGTGATAGACGGGCCAAATGAACCAATCGGATCAACGAAGCATATGACGTACTCGTCAACATGAAATCACAAGCCAAGCTACTCTTGCTGCTGCAGGTAAAGGCTCGTTAGCTCAGCAAAGAAATACTCGGTAATTCCGATAAAACTTGCTCGATAGCCACGCTAACGCTAGTTTCATCGGCTGAAGCCGCCATGTTGTTTAGACTGAACTGTCGCGCTTCTCGTTGCGTCACACCTCAACCCGCCTCAAAGCCAACGCTGATTGGACGTTCGTTTGGTGAACGGCTCCAAATTTTCTTTAACGGAGAGTAGCCAGACTGATCTGCGAGTGAAACCTTGAAAGCTCGCGAGATCAGGATGGTCTCACGAGGCTAATTTCAGCGGCCAGAGAGGTTAAAGGTGATTTATAGTCAGAAAATCCGGTAATCATATCTTCCAGCTCTGAGTCTTCTTTCTGTTCAGCCCGTGTTGGATGGTTTATGCCTATATGATGCGTCCGCAGGGGGAGCTGGTCTGGGGTCAGATAGAGGGCTTCTCCCCGTGGCCCGGCATCATTGTGTCCAACAAAGGACACGTCCAGCTTCCACAGAAGACGATGGTGGAGTGGTACGGACAGAGAATGTGCTCTCTGGTGAGTCCGCACAGGATCCCCGCTTCATTCCCTAACCTCTAAGCTTCCGCATTTTAATCCGCTCCATGGTTCCAGTTGGTTTTGCATTTTATAAAGATGCTCCCAGCGTAGCTCAGTTCCTGCACCGATCTCTGTCTCTGATTGCAGGTCGGAGTGGAGTCCCTGAAGCCGTTCACCGCGTTCAGCCAGTACTTCTGTGCCAACTCCTTTGCCACCCTCATCACCTACCGAGAGGCCGTCGTGTCATCCCTGCAGGTCGGTGTGTCAGCCCGTCTCCTGCAGCGTTCTAGGTGTCCCTAAAGACTACATGGGGCGCGGAGAGGAGTCAAAGACGAGCGGAGAGGGAAACCGCTGTAGTGAATACATGTTGTTTTTACTGCTCTGCTTTTCACCCCCATCAGACGGATCTGTTCTCAAAGGGAAATGTTGACCTCTTTTCCTTATGGAAGCATAAAAAGTCTGTCGTTTACAGTTTTTTCCATCATTGCTCCTTTTAAGTACAAGTCAGGTTCAAAGTTGTCAGGAAATATGAACCCTGAGTTGTGCTTTTTGTTGAAGCATTTCTGTTTCTGTCCTTCAGGAGGCAGCTCGGCGCGCCGAGAAGCAGTTTTCTCCTCTGCTTCAGGACAGCGAGGAGCTCCTGAAGCAGATGCTGGACTGGGCGTTCGGAGGCTTCCAGCCGTCTGGCCCAGATGGACTCAAACCCAAAAAAGGTGCAAACGTGTGACGAAAGCTGCTGCTTTCGTTAAAATCTCAAAACGGGCTGCTGGATCTTTGTGGATCTTGTGTCAGTCACACAGCTTCACTTTTACATCCTCCTTCATTATCCAAAGCACACCCTCCTCTGATCTGAGGGGTGTTTACCAGGTCCTAAAATCGGGAACCAGGACACTGATCTAGGGTAGTTTTACGTTTCGACTGCAGGAACCGGAGCCGACTCAGACAAAAGCGGGTTACCGTACATTTCGGACTATAAGGTGCACTAAAAATCCTTAGATTTTCTTAAAAATTGATGGTTTTTTGGATTTATGTGGTACAGTGCTCAGAAAAATCTGGCAAAATCTGTACGTATGACTTTGGTTAACAACGAACCCGCTCCGCTCAATGGATATTCAGAGCATTACGGTACACTGTCACTACCTGATAGGACCCCTAAGCTGTCTACCAGACTGCCTGACTGTAATGTAGAAACTATAAGTGCATTCATATAAAGGCCCCTGTAGGTACCAGATCGACTCGGGTCCTGCGCCTTCTGATGACGTCACTATGCATGGTTGGCTTAACGTTTGCACAATTGCGCAAAACATTGTGATTGGTCTGGACAACTTACTAAAGTAATTATAGCGGGGTGTACGTTTTATTTGAGAGCGGTATTGCGGTTTGTAAACGGATAATTTTACAAAGAAATTCTCCATGGTCCCTGCGCCTCCTGATGACGTCACCTTATGGCAACACCACTCAAACAAACTACATTGACCCCGCGGTCTGCATTTGTAACAAATCAATTTTATTAAGTTAATTTAGCGGTGTCTTTTTTTTCTCAAAAGCTTCAGGCTTAAAGATGAACATAGAAAAAAATGGGAAATCTTAGCAATTCAAAATAATCAAACCAACTTTTGATAAAAATGAGGTGAAATATTTAGCTATAATGATTAACAAGGACCGCACTGGAAATGATGTAACAAATATTCAAGCCATTTTACCAAAAAAAAAAAAAAATCAACAAATATTTGACAGTTGGCTAAATTTTTGGAAGAATATTGTTAACAAAAACGGGAGGGATAGCCAGATTAATTTATCCAGCATATATCTTAAATATACCAAATACTACAATGGAAAATTAATAAAATTCATCACAATTTCATCTGGAATAATAAAAAACATGTGATCAGAAAGAACGACATAGTAATATCAGTAGAAAAAGGAGGAATAAACGTAGGAATTTGCCACAAGAAATGTAGGCGACAGTACGCCCGACTCTGTACTATCAATTAGGGACAGACTGTGGATCTATCCATGTCTGTTCTTTACTGTCAAAAATGTATCAATTATGTGATTTTTCTCTGTCTCTGTGTCTCAGGGGTCGTTAAAGCCTACTCTAAGCCAAAGGTGAAGAAGAAACTTTTTGAAAAACCCACCCTGGCTTCTACCCCCGCCCACCCAGTCAAGAAGAACAGTGACATGAGCATCGAGATGAAAGACGTGACCGTCTCACTCAACAAACTGTCGTGCGCTCCCAGAGCCCGGTCCTCCAGCTCCAAATCCCGCAGGGGACCAGGACCGGAGAAAAGAAGGTCCAAACCTCTGAATCCAGCGATCGGCAAGCAGGGGAAGGGAGGCTTCCTGAAGGAGGAAGACAAGTCGGACGAAGAGTGGGCGAAGGTGACCAGCGGCTGGCACAGGAAAAGAGGAGGGGGGGGCTTTAAAGCGAGGAAGAGTCTGAAGAAGAGCTACAGCTTGTTGCATGGGTTGGACGACGACATGTCCCCGGACTTTGTGCCACACAAGAAGAAGGTCTACACCAAAGTTTACAATAAAGTCAACCAGCCGAGCAGCGTGTACAGACAGCCGGACCAGAAGCTCAGAGGTAAGACGCCTGGTCCACTCCGTCCTCTGTTACGCTATGAAAGAGCTCCTCAGTTTAGAACAAGACCCCAACACTCACTGGCAGATCATGGGGAACAACGGGAGTTATTTGGTACAACGTAGGAGGTCGAAGCCGCCTGTCCTAAAGCTTCCTAACACTGAAGCAATGAACCGTAAAGTTTGCAGGAACCATCAGGATCAACGTTCTGGCTGTGGCACAAATCCTGCAAACGGCAGAAGATAAACAGGCAACCAGTGAAGGGAGGCCAGGATGGGCTACACTGCAAAAATAGACCTAAAAATAAGACATTTTTTCTTGAAATTAAACTATTTGACCTTGATTTGAGCAGGTAAATAAGATGATTTGCCAATGGAATAAGATTTTTGCACTTAAAATAGGAACAATTCATCTCCCTCATCTTATTTCAAGTGCAGGATGTCTAATTATCTTATTTTAGGGGTAAAAATACTGACTCCATTGGCAGATCATCTTATTTACCTGCTCAAATCAAGGGCAAATGCATTCATTTCAAGAAAATTTTACTTATTTTTAGTTCTTTTTTTGCAGTGTAATGTGCGCTTTTTATGGTATTCCATTAAAAGGTGTGCAGCAGCGTTTAAACCAGCTGCAGATATTGAGTGAGGACAGACCGATTCATAGATAAAGAGAATTACACTAATCCAGCCATGATGAAATGAAGGCTTGGAGTGGGGTTTCCATATTTTTACCTTGAAAGAATGGGTTTTACCTTTGCTTTGTTCCTTAAATGATAAAAATGACTTCACTGAGGTCCTTTATTGACTCTCAAAAAGAGCATTAAAAGAGCATTAAGAAGCATTAAATTAGAGTTACTCATTCATGTAAACCCTGATACTGCTCCTCTCCCTTCTCTCAGACCCAGGTGCTTTTATCAACGATAACCATTCAAAACGTGAATCGCTACCTTTTAATTTCCTCACACCCGTTAAAGTCAATTAGTAGCTGTGTTTCATGCTCTCTTGTTTTTAATGACACAGAACCAGTGGTGCTTCGGTGGGCGTGCTGCCTTGTGCTTTATTTCAGTGGGTCAAAACGAGATATAATTTTACTATTTACAAACCATAAACCACACCTGAAGGAGACAAAAGAAAGGGAAGAAGGACACTTCAGCTATTTATTGAGGCATTTTCTCATTTTAATCACACTGAAAGCTACTAAGTTTTGTCTTTAAAGAGAGTGTGGTTAAAAAATTTGTTCTCAGCCCCTGATCTAACCCAAATATCCACTTTCCAGCTTTAAAAAAAGGATTTCACTTAGTCAAAAGTCCACAGTTTCACACTTTAAAGTCTTTATTGTTGTTCTCGCCATGGCTGAGGCAAAAACCTCCTCGTAAACCTTCTGCGAGGCAAACTTTGGAGCAGATCCGACCGCATCGTCTCCCCTCTCCGCTTCGTTCCTCCCCTTCTGTCAGTAGAGTAAAGCTGGGCGGGGCGATTAGAGTTATGCAGGGGCTGAAAATAACTTTGGGAATGGGGCAAAAGGAAAGCAGCCGTCCAAACGAGCTCCTTTTACTTCTTGTAGATTGATGCTAACAGAAAAGAGGACGAGTTGTTGCTGTCATTCATTTCTGACCAAATTGACTCTTTACAGAGAAGACAATCAACAGGATCATGGATTTACAACTCAACATTGAAGGTGAGTCTGCTAAATACACAAAGAAGTGTTATTGTTTAACTCGTTTTAACCTCCCACAATGCTTTCAGTTTAATGTCTGTTAAACATGTAGTTAATTGAAGTCTATCTTCCTTCAACCACCTATCTGGCTTCCCCCCCCCTGCAGACTTCTGTCTGTGTTGTGGCACCGAGGACATCATGATATCCCATCCCCTGTTCAAAGGCAGCCTCTGCTTCAAGTGTAAAGTAAGAAATGGTCCGGCACTCTTCATGTTGCAGCTGGAAATGGCTTAAACCAAAGCTACAAAAACAGATTTTACATGTAGTACAACTAGCAAGGCACTATGCAATGGAGAAATCAGTAGAACTGCAAACCCCAGAATGCATTGGGTGAACACTTTTACCCCTCATACCCGTCTTGCATTTTCTAGCCCTTTGGGATTTACCTTGTTGCTTCTGTGTCATACTGTGATGTCTTAAACATTGGTGTGTATTTTCAGGCTGTCGCATATAGCCATTTTTTTAGCAGATATATTTTTCAGATCTTATGACCTCACCTACAGAAACAAAACAAAACGGCAGCCAAAGTTCATAAAAAAACTGAGCTTGACCCGCAGAAAGCCTGGAGGTCTTAATCAACACAGATTACAACAGTAGTTCTATGTTTTCTGATCCCATTTCAACAAAATGGGTCTAAAATTTTTGTTGTTTTCTGATCACCCAGAATCCCTTTTAAATTGTATAACATATATATGGTTTCATTTATAACATTTAACAATGCTTTGTACCTGCTAGAACGTTTCAAAAGGTGCCACACTTTTTTAACTACCGTATTTTTCGAACTATAAGTCGCATTTCGAAATTTATTTCACACAATCCAAGACTAAAAACAGGCTGAATAATATTAAACATGCCTTGGAGGATGAATGGGGTAAATTCACATAACAAGGCAGCAACTTCAGCACTAGCGCCCCCTGCAGTCTGAGGGCTTTAAAACTGACACTAAACTTTCACAAAGGCTCTGAATGTAGACACACTCTTTACTTTTGGAAAGCTCTGATGATTTAGCTTGATTATAAATTAATGTGGTTTGCAGCAAAGAATCACCTGATGGTCAGTAGTTCCTTATTTAGTGTGTTTTTTTTTTTTTAAGAAATAGATATTTGTCAACAAGACAGTGCTCTTCAGTGTAAGTTTAACCTGTTGGTTTAAAATTCCTAACCGGTTAAATGGCCTCTGCTTGTGGTAACCTCTCCCTCTCTTTCTCTGAAGAATAACTTCACAGAGACCCTGTATCGCTATGACGACGACGGATACCAGTCCTACTGCACCATCTGTTGCTATGGGATGGAGGTCATACTGTGTGGACATGATGGCTGCCACAGGTCGGTTGGTTTCATCCCTTCTTTTCAGACCTGTAACCCAGCGGTCCCCAACCTTTTTCTTTTAACCTCAGACAATATTTTCACAGTCCAGCCTATGGACTATGGACTGACCGTCAGTTTAACACTGATGGTCAGTGTTTTGACTTTTAATCAAAGGAACACTGTTAGAAATTTAGGGGTAATTATATGATGAGGGTTTTACATTTAAAGATCAAATTGCCTCTGTGGTCCGGACAAGCTTTTTTCAGCTGCGTCTTTTTACCTTTATTAAATCGTCCTGACCTGCAACAGGCCATTTATATTTTTATTAGCTCCAGACTCGACTATTTCAAAGCGCTCTATGTCGTCGCCTCCTACTCGAGCCTAAACCGCCTCCGGCTTGTCCAGAAAGCCGCCGCCCGTCTTTTAATCAACACCTCCCAATGTGCACACATTTTTTTTCTGTTCTTCACACTGGCTTCCTGTCAGTTTTAAACTTTTACTCCTCATTTAAAATACTTTAGTGACCTCGCACCTCCTTATTTATCTGAACTTTTAAGTGTCTCTGTGCGTAGTTGAACTACAGGGGTGACCAGGCCTTCTGGGTGGTAGCACCAATGTTCTGAAATGCGCTTCCTTTGGACCTCCTTCATTCATTTACCAATTAAAGAAGCATTTGTTCAGAAATGCTGTTCATTTTCCTTGTTTTTTTTTAACTGAATGATATTGTTGCACGCTTTATTTAGATGTTTTAACGTGTATTTATAGATCAATAAATCAGTTTTTGTGACTGAGACGTGCGTTAAGAGTGAGTCAGAAACGGATGTAACAAACAGAACCGCGGCATCTTTCAAACTAAAACGTTCAGACTCCGATAATCAATGAAACTGAAAAAATTTTTGTTTTTATTTTTATTTTGTCTGTCTGGCCCAGTACCAAATTCAGAGCATCCTGTTCTCCTGCTGTATGATCTTAGGTCTTACTGTGAGGACTGCCTGAACATCCTGGCCGGCCCGGGGACGTTTAACGAGCTGAAGGTCCTGGACCCGTGGATCTGTTACCTCTGTCAGCCTCACCAGCTGCACGGTGCTCTGGTTCCCAGGGAGGACTGGAGATTTCGCGTTCAGGAGTTATTTGCCAACACCAGTGCCATGGAGTTTGTAAGTATTCAGTCCATCTTAAAACTATTCAAGTGCCCTCTGTATTTATTTCTTCCCCCTGGTAAAAATGTGAAAAAATGATCTGTCAGGCTTAGTTTTAAACATTTATTAGGTCTATTGGCTGTGCAAAACACGTTAATAACATTTTTAGCACAAAATCCTTCTGAGTTAATGAGACCTCGTTAAGCCTTGTTTGTTTTAACTGACTAATCCACACACCTCCGTCTTCCAGGATTCAGATGTTCTTTTGTTTTTTTCCCCTTTGAGGGGTTGCCTGAAGGAAAAGGGCCTTTGCCTCACAACATAATTGAACCCCAGGCAAACAAAGTGATGGATTATTAGTTAGAAGTTCCTGTTCAGTCTGATCATCGTGTAAAAAAGTACAAGTAAAAAAAAAAAAGCTTCTGTTTTATTAGAGTAGGTAGCTCTGCTGCTAAATACATTTTAGCAAACTATTTGGGGCTTTCTGCTCATATTTCCTTTATTTTTCACTTTGAGATCAAGCTGCTTGCTTAACTTTTTCTCTACTCATTGAGTAGTTAAAGTTTTACTAGGCTGTTATAATGTTAAACATCTAACAATGACAAATTACATTTTCTGTTCTTTAATTTTTAGTTTCTTTTGTCAGCCTGAGAGATAAAAGCTGGATCAAAGGCTCACAAACAGCGTTTTTACGTCCAGGCATCCGTGGGGGACGAGGAGGAGGAATTTCTTTTAGCTCAAACATTTCATCGTATGTCAGATTAAATGGTAAATTAAGCCGTTATTGCATGATTAACAGCATGTGTTGTTGCTGTAGGAGCCGCATCGTGTCTACCCATCTATCCCCACCAAACTGCGCAGACCTCTGCGGGTTCTGTCGCTGTTCGACGGCATCGGAACAGGTGAGAGTCCTCCTCGGCCTGACCAGTATATTACCTGTGCGTTAGGGCTGGTGGTGTGTTTCCTGGGAGGAATTAAGCTGAATTCTTTCTGATTTATGGAGTCACAGTTTAGTACGGCCTTATTTAACCGAGTCAGAGCCGAGGCGGTTCAGTCAGGAAGGTTTCAGGGAGCCTGGCAGAAATCAGAATAAAAAGCCAGACTTTACCGGCGTTCCTCTGCGCCTCTTCTCAGGCTACTTGGTGCTGAAGGATCTCGGCTTCAAGGTGGAGAAATACGTCGCCTCGGAGGTTTGTGAGGATTCGGTCGCGGTGGCAGCCATCAACCACGACGGGAAGATCGTTCACATCGGAGACGTCCGACTCATCTCTGACGAGCTGGTACGTCCGAGCTCTCCCTGCTTTCTCTTCCCTTTCTGAGGAACAAACGGAGATCAGAACGAAACCCGTTTCACCTGTTTGGTAAATTCAGATCGAGAAGTGGGGTCCGTTCGACTTGCTGATTGGTGGGAGCCCCTGTAATGACCTCTCCATTGTGAACCCCCTCAGGAAAGGCCTCTACGGTACGTACCTGTTGGCATCAGCTACACCTTTCTGCATCATTCCTCCTCTATCGCCGTTTCAAACGAAAAGGTTTAATAAATGAAACCGCAGCAGAAATAGACTTCTCTCTCTGGTCCAGCCCAGGTTGTTTCCTTTGGTTACAAAAATGTGGATGAGGCTGAAGTGTTTGTCTTTCTGTCGTCCTCCCGAGCAGAAGGCACCGGCAGACTCTTCTTTGAGTACTACCGCATCCTGCAGCTGCTGAAGCCCAAAGAGCACGACCCCCGGCCGTTCTTCTGGCTCTTCGAGAACGTCGTCTTCATGAACACCCACGACAAAGTCAACATCTGCCGTTTCCTCGAGGTACGAGCCTCTGAGATCATACAGGGCAGCCTACTTTTCCCCAATTATAGATCCCAAAAATCAGCTTAGCATCTGTCTCCACTGAGAGCAACATCAACGAGTGATTGGGTTCCTTGTTCCAACCGAGATGCTACTTTTCCGATCAAAACACAGACCGGTGTTATGCCGAAAAGTGCAATAAAACCGTGAGAGCCGACGTGAGTTTTGAAACTGCAAAGCTTTTTAAGCGGAAGATCAAACGTGCACAGCACCGCGTTCATAGACCAGTGTGATGCATTCATGAGCGTCAGAAAGCTATGGTGCATTCAGAAGCATGGGACATTTCAAACTTACAAGGAAAGAGGCATAAAACGGAATAGAACTTAACTCATACAGTAATGTATTTATCCAGAAACAGCGTGGGCTTTCTTACAATACTGAATGCTCTATAATTGTATTTCTGATATTTTTTGATTATGCACATCTGTTAGCTTTTTATTCTGAAAAATCTATAATATTACATATAATATAATCTTACAGCAGCAAATTATCAAAGTTTTTCAGGGGATGCATTTTGCGTTCGTCTCTAGAATCCTCGTAGATGATATGATATCATGTGTGTGTGATAAGTGCAAGTGAAATTAAACTGAGATAAGAAATATCGAAAGAGCAATATGACTGAAATAAATTCAACATGTAAATTCAATTTCAAATTCCAACCCTGTATTTTTATCATAAAAATTCGACTTGGTTCGTGAAGAAATGTTACGATCGTTTTTAGAACAGAACTGTGAATAATAATAATAAGATGAATAGACCTCACCTAATCTGATCTGTTTTATGTGGTGCTAGTAATTCAAATTAAACTAATTTTATGCAAATGGAGATTACCTTACCTTGTTAAAACATGATGATAACATCATGTGAAAAAATAATGTTTTAAGAATAATAAAAAAACAAAGGTTGTTTTTGAAGAATTGATCATTCACTTCTTTTTTTGCCTTTTATTGAATTTGAAACATGCACTCTGACTCTATTCCTTAAATAATCACCTGTCTTGAAAGCTTCCAAAATACATCAGGGAGAGTCTATTTTTCAAAATTCTCCCCTCCGGGGCTCGGGGACCGGTATAAGTGCACCCTGCTACCTGATAGTGTGCGGCCTGCTACTGTAAAACAGTTTGACTGCCCTGATCGTAGCGTTCTCGCTGCGGCCCGCAGACCGTCCACGCCGCTGATTGTGATTCTGTGTAACAGTGCAACCCCGTGCTGGTGGATGCCGTCAAAGTGAGTCCTGCAAACAGAGCCCGATACTTCTGGGGGAACATTCCTGGAATGAGCAGGTGAGACGTGGGTCCTGCACTCGTGCGTTTTTATTGGTTTGTATTTTTATGTTTTGCTGTTTGTCTTCATTGTTTTTTTTTTTCCGTACGTTTTGAGGCGCTAAACTACTACGACCCTGCGTGGATAAGCGGATATAGATGATGGAGAGATGAAATCGATGCAGAATTCTTCTCTTAACATTTGTCATTGCAATTTTATATTCTAAATATGCTGCACAACTACAGGTTCACTGTGTTTATATTATATACAATCGTGGTTTGAGTATGAAGATTTCACACTTAAGTATGAATCCCTCAGTGTTCAGCGTTGAAGGTGAAACTCCAAATTTTGACTCTAAAATATTCAGAATTTTTTATTTTTTTATTTAGCTGTTTTCATGTTCATAGTTTAAGCCCCTCCTCAAATATACGTCCTTCCAAGAATTTCCTTTTTTCTATAAATCCCATAAACAATTTTAAACTTCACTTTTCTTTAAGTCGTCTAAATGTTGGTTGAACTTATTTCAGTATTTTCATTATTAGCAAAAGAAACCCATAAAAGTTGATTAGATTCTGTAAATACATAGGAAGGTTGATGGGGCTTACTTTTTAGTTCTGGATATTTTACTGTAGTCCTTTATACTCCCTCTGCACGCCTCTGTGGCCCAAAAGCTCCTTTAAGCATAATTAATTAATTAATGTTAATTAATGTTAGTTCATTAATACCCCTTTCTTTTAATCTCTCTGCTACTGATGCTCACACGCCTGTTTTTTCACCGTGTCCTTAAAGAGTCATGATATGTAAAGCAGTGAAATTTACTTTTTACAGTTTTTCCACTCATAGTTTGATGCTTGAAATTATTTTATTACAGCATTCTTTGTAGACAGTTTTTTCTTATAACTTTGAGCCACTAGTGTCCTTTGGTTGGCAATAATGGTGTTGAGAGAGCCCCCATGGGATATTCAACTCAACTCAATCTTTATTTATAAAGCACATTTAAAACAACCGAGGTTGACCAAAGTGCTGTACAGAAATCACTGTTGCAGAGTATAAGATAAAAACTGAATGCTAAGATACATAAACACAATGCAAAAAGAAAAATTGAATGCAGATAAAATATAATAGGATAAATGTTTCAATTTAAATAAAATACATGTTAAAATTGTATTGATAAAGCGAACTTCATAACCTTAATTTTCTGTGTTTTCTGGGTGGTTTGCCGCCTCGTCAGGCCCATCATCGCCTCCCAGAAGGATAAGCTGGACCTGCAGGACTGTTTGGAGCTCGGCAGAGAAGCCAGGGTGGGTGAACGAACCTGCTGCTCATATTTTTTGTGTGGTTTCACCTGTGCTCGTGTTTTTATACAGAGCAAACTTCATTTGATTTCCAGGTGACCAAAGTGAGAACGATCACCACAAACCCAAACTCCCTGAAGCAGGGGAAGAATGTGTCTTTGCTGCCCGTCATGCAGAACGGGAAAGAGGACATCCTCTGGATCACCGAGCTGGAGAAGTACGTGTCCTCGTGGTTCTTCTGTAGCCGATTATCCTGCATTAGCTTCTCTTTCTTCCCTTTTCAGGGGTGTGAAAAGGGAAGAAAGATGTTTTTTTTTTCTTCTAAATCACAGTCATGCATGACGTTTGCGGGTTATCACGTTAAAGCTATAGCTGGTAATCCTGTTCAGGAAGACCTTTTGTTGTACTGGGACCATTATGTACTCAGAAAAAGGATCTCTGTGGGAGCTGCAGGCCTATAAATACTCTGACCAATCACTGTCATTCGGTCCGAATAGAAAGAACCAATCGGATGCCTTCATGTCTCATTTTGCTCTCATCCCCTCTGTCCTTCAAGTTCTGCGCTATCACCTTATCTACTGATTGTCCCACATGCCAATCATTGTGACGCGCTCACCTAACGCCAGTGTCCGTACTCGTTCCTTGTTAGTTTCTGCTTGCTGGCTGTCGACTTCTAGTGTTTATGTATCTAGTTAGCTTAGCGGTTAGCCGTTCATTGTAGCTCTGCTGCTCTCACTGTAGACTTTGAACATGGCTGAGAGTCACAAGAAGTGAACCTTGTTCATGTTTATAAGGAGAAGAGGAAGACCTCAGTAGAAAGAAATAAGACCAGAGAGGATTTGGGCAGCGGAAGAGAAGGGAAGACGGTTTTGCACGTGCGCAGTTATTCAAAAAGGGATGAAACGCCGACTCTTACCTTTTTTAAATCACTATAAAATTCACCAAAGTTGTTTTTTATGACAAAATCTGTAAAGACTTGAGGGTTGTGAAGACCTTTTTTCATCGTACTGTAAAAACAAAGCTCGTTTCTCATTAGTTTCCTATTTGACAAAGAAAGTGGCGGTGAAGATGTGAATAGGAGCTTTTCAGCTCCAGCATCCTCGTGGCTGAAAACCAAAAACAAAAGCTTTGTCATGTGGGTCAGAAAACAGCCAACAGGCTCGTAGGTTAATTAAAACAGTAAACAAACATAGACGGCCGATTTTCTGTCTTCTCTCCAGGATCTTCGGTTTCCCCAAACATTACACCGACGTGAGGAACATGAACCGACAGCAGAGGCAGAAGCTGCTGGGCAAGGCGTGGAGCGTGCCGGTCATTCGTCACCTCTTCGCCCCTCTGAAGGAGTACTTCGCCTGCGAGGAGCTGCCTCCCTCAGCCACGCCCGGCGGGTCCACCTCCAGCCCCTACGCCACCTCCTCTCCTAACTCCCCGGACCTGCAGCAGCTGAGATAAGGGAGGCGCCGGCGTTGAACCGGGGATCGCGCCGCGGTCCGCCTGGAACAGCATTTTGCTTAAACTGCCCAGTTTTATTATTGTTAGAATAAGTGTGCATGCCGTCTAAACTGCTGGTAGCTCGTTTGGGGGCTTTTTTTTAACTTTTAACAACCTCAACTGTTTACTTTGTGCAATTAATTGTCTAATTATGCAGCCTGAGATGTGCAGCTCTTCTTCCTCAGGAAATGTGTGCGAATGCATCTGCATACAGCAAAACCAGTGGGAACTTTCATTATATTTTAAATAGATGAAATAATTCTAGGATGGAAATAGAGTAGAAATGTCCTTTATTTTCCCACAGAGGGGAAATTCAGGAGAACCAGCAGCAAGGAGCAAAGAAGAAAGCGCTCCTTTACTGTGATATTTTTAAAATCTTTCTTTTTAATGTTTTTTTTATTAGTCTGTAGTTGTAGAAAATGCTGTCGCTGAACACTGCATTATTTTAAAAGGTTAATTTTAAGTGAATTGTTGTTGTTTTTTAGCTTTCCTGATCATGCTGTAATATCTAAAAATAATAATCAGGGACTGAAGGACGTCTGCTGCGTCATGTTTAACCTGCTGCTGAGTCGTCTAAACCTGCAGCGCCTTAAACTCTCTGCGTTCTGGTGTTTTATTACATTTCATCAACACTCGTTAAATCGTTGGCAGATTATTTCTAATCCAGCCACACATTTGGATGAACCTTTTTTATCTTTATTTTTTTTAACCTGATGCTTTTCCTGTGCAGATTCTCAGTCATCCGGATCCTGGCAGCTAAATCTAGAAACGAGAATAAAAAGACAGAATGCAGTTTGTGCCTAGCGATTAGCAGCCTTAGTGATCTCTGCTGAAACGCAGAAGAAAATGGTTTCAAATATTTGCCTCCTCACGTACAGGCCCGATGTTTAGGGTTCTGGTAGATGTATTAATTAGCCTTCCTTTTATTCTGTTTGAACCAACTAGGATAGAAAGGTTCTTTTTAGCATAAACTGGGCTTTTTTTAAACTCCATATTGGACCAAACATGCATTATAACCAATAATCACTCCTGTTTGATTCTTAAGCTAAAATGAATGATCCTATGTATTAAACCAAAGAGTCATTTCTGAAACTAGCCGTTTCAGTTCTAGTTGGAATCGTACCCACAACCTAATGTTTGCAAGGCGACAGCGCCACCCACAGAGCCCCTGATCAGATCATGTGATTGAAATTTCGGTACTGATGTTTACATTTTTCTGCTCATATCCACTTACGGTCCTTTCATGTTTCCTGTTAAACGTCTTAGTGGGGCTGCGAGCTTTCTGATTGGTCGAACACTTTTGCACATGACCTCAAAGGGATTAAATGCTTGTTGGTCCACAATTGTCTGTGAAGGTTTTAAATGGGCACGAACACAGAATAATGTCCTGTGTTCTGCTGTCATTATTTTATCAATAATGTCAAAAGTGGAATAAACGTGCAAAACAATTTTATAAAAACTAATTTGTCCTCGTTTCTTTTTTAACTCTTTTTTTAATTGGCAGATAAAGAGTTTGATTACACAATACCGACTTTGGTTTATGTTAGTGTCGACACCTGTGGCGTCTCTGCATTTAGGGCCAGGCCCCACCAGATGTCACTTTGAAACTCTTTGTTCACAATACTCAGTACAGGATCGTTATTTAAAGAGTAATATTGTTAAAAAAAAAAGACAGATTCTCTTACCAATAAAATTTTGTTAGAAACATTTGTGTCTAAATATCTAAGTCTACCAGAAAACTATCAAGCTCAGCCGCTAAATCCTCCTGAGACGTCTTGACATTGGGGCCGGCCCACCAGCGCTTTTTTAAATAATGAACATCTGAAATCACACTGAGCATGCTCAGTACGCTCTCAGTAGACAGCTGTGGGGCACAAATCCTACGGCCCCAAGCTCGGATCATCCAATCAGAATGCTGGAAATGCAGACGTTACGTTTACGTTCTGCTGGATGGAGTGGGACAATCTAGGCACAGCATATTTATTTGTATAGCACATTTTAGTACAAGGACAATGGAAAGTGCTTTACGTGATTAAATCATGGGAAAATAAAAACAGAATTAAAGCAAATACAAAAACAGTTGGAATAACATGTAGGAAAATTTTAAAATAAAACATCGGAAAATGGAAACTGAGAGCAAATCTTAATCTAGCATTGGTTGTCCTTGCTGGCTCATTGAAGGATTGATGTGAATCTTTTCTGTTCAATAAATTAACATTATTAGTGAGCCTTTATTTGTAATTTTATGTATAAAAATGGAATTACCGTAGTGGCCGGAGGGCCGTCCTAATAACGCCAAGGTCATGGGTTCAAGCCCCCTACTGGCCAATTTAATGTATATTGTTTCCAAGTTATCGACAAAAATAGAACTACATTTAGATTATATAAAATTAATTTTCTAGAGCATTAGTTTATGGTAATTTATCTGTTAAATTTACCATTCATCAAAATCAAGTTGTATGCATCACAAAAAAATGAGTTGCTGCTAACAGGTGTTGAGTTTTTGTGCCCCACTTTAACTCATCATGCCAGAGACGCCACTGGTGGTCACATCTCAGCAGGTGAAGCTGGAAATTAATCCATCTATAAAGTTTTTAGCAGACTGCTGTGGAAAGGAGGCAGATGTGCAGAGTTTACTGTCTCCTGCTAGCCATGGGTACTTTCCAGAGAAAACCGTACAGCCGTCATGGCTTACCTCCCCAGTCACTATGGTCCGGTCTCAATTCAAGAATAACAAGTTAGGTCATAACGAGCCGGTTTCGAAGGGGTAATGATGCGAATCAGTACATTTACTGTTTTGCGAGATAAGACTTTTACTTTAATGAGAGCATCAAGTCATTAGTGTTTACGCCTTTCTAATATAACTCAGGTCCAGTCTCATTAAATTTGTGACTCGAGTCAAGTCTCAAGTCAGAGTCCACGCCTCTGCTGGACGATGACCTTCAAGATGAGGGAATTATGTGCACCTTAAGGTCCACAATAGCCGTCCACCTGAAGAAGGTACCACCGGATCATGTGCCACCAGCGCAGAGCTTCCTTAACAAGGCAGCAAGTCAGTGTCTGCGCTGCATGCGTGCTGAGGTGAGGATTTCTGAACAAGCAAAGAGCAACACACGAAGGAATGACTGAAGCGGACCAGGAAATGGTGGTTCCCAGGAGACTGGTGCAAAGACACATACCTGGTTGGTATGGAGAGTCGGTCCTCCATAGATTGAGACATCTGAAGCAGAAAGGGAGAGCTTTACGTTACCATACATCCTGCTTGGTGCCAAAAATTAAGCTTGAAGGTTCTGGCAACTGAAAACATCACCGCTCCACTCATGATGCCAGCACTTGCACCATCTGGTTGGCCTTCAAGGCGTAGCCGAAGTTTGTAAACTGAAAGGCAAAAAAAGTACCTCCACAGTTCGCCGCTGTCCCCAAGATTATTACAAAACATAATGCTTCTAATGTTTGTTTTTCTTGCCATGATGTCTCAGATCAGTTACTTCCTCACCAACAGACCCCAGGTGGTGAGGATAGGAAACATCTGCTTCACTGACCCTCAACACAGGAACACCACATGGTCGTGTCCTCAGCTCTGCTCTCTTCACCTTCTTCACCCAGGACTGTTCTGCTGTCCACCCCACAGACACAGCGGTGAGACTTTTGATGGACAGGCTGAAGTGCGATTCAGAGCTGAATTTGGTTGGCTTGAAGGATGAAACAGTATAAATTATGTTTTGGAATCATTCCAGCAGAGAAAGTTTAGTGACAACCATGTTTTGATATAATGATGTATTTGAGACACGCTGCTATGGACAAATTATGATCATCTGTCACAGAGCCGAACGGTGTCATGTATAAAGAAAGAAGTGCAATGGAACCATTGAGGCACACCGGAAGTCAGGTCACTGAGACCAATTGATTCTTCAGTTGATACTTCCTGTACTCATTTTCCATTTTGTAATTTCCCCAATGAGTTGTATCAGAAATTATTCTACTTTAACAGGTTCGAACTGTGTGGGTTGAGTATATAAGGTCGGGGAAAATGTCTCAAATGCTTTAAGTATTCCATCTTATTTATATCTGAATGCCTCAGATTTTCCTCTAATTTTAGTCTGATTTATGTCCAATGCAATGTACCTTCTTCTGTAATGATTTATTTTCTTTGATCTGTTCATGCAACAGGATTTTGTTACTGAAATGTGCGATACAAATAAACTCGCCTTGCCTCTAATTCATCACATTTTCTTTAAGCCGTGGTGTTTTTAAGATAAAATTCAAAACTGTAATTCTGTCTTTTTTTATGTCTTTTTTACGGTAAAAAAAAAATACGTATTTTCCTTGCTTTCATACTGCTCCCTTGCGGTGCGTTTTATTGGAGCCGTAAAAAAAGTGACGTTTTCTTACGTCGTGACGTCATCGGCGGCGTGGTTCCGCTATGTTCTTCCGCTGCCGGTAGATTGAACGTGAAACGGGAGGAAAAGCAGAAGCGGCAACAGCGATCCAAGAAAGAGAGATTTTGCTTTTGTTGGGATTCAGAACCACAACAAAGGAAACCGAGAACCACATTGTCCACAGAAGTGCAGATTCTGACCCATTTATAGGTGAGTTTAAATGTTTTTTTTTTTTTTTATTCGGGATGACTTGCGGTAGCGGCCGCTGGGTTAGCCACCAGTTAGCTGAGATGCTAAGCGGCGGTTTGCCGTACCGGGGCATGGCTGGTGCTGGTAAATGCCAAGCTAATTGGTTAAACTGGATCAGGGTTGTAACTTTCATTTGTCACATTCTTTTTTTTTTTTAAATCTAAAAAAAGGAGTTTGGTTTCGGTCTCTTAATGGAGGCTCGGCGGTGGCTCCAGGATGACCGACGCTAACTAGGCGGTGCTCCGTCTGGGAGGCTCGGGTTCGGGGCGGGGAAACGGCTTTCACGCTGGGAGAACCGGGCTAAAGACAACGAACCGGTGCTGGAAACGCCTCAGAGACGCACCCAGAGTTTTTTCCAGCCGACCCAGGGAGAGTAGATGGCGATTTATTCCGAGTGTAACCCGTGCATGAAAATGTCTGTTTGGAAGCTAACTTATAACGGTCGCTAACGTTAGCTTCCAAGTTTCTGATGGCGTCTGGCTAAGAGTCCCCCCCCCCTCCCGAACCGAGGACGGTTCCTATCAGGACAACAATATGGACCCAAACTTCCACCGTTTAGCTAAACTAGCATTAATAAAACGCGCAGCAGCTGTTTATCCGGCTGTAAAACACAGGGCCTGTTCACAGCTGGGTTAGCATCCCGCTGACTCACATACCAGTGGGCAGTGTTTAGCGAAAAATAGGGAAAAACAGAGATTTTTAGAAATAATTTACAGGTACAAACAAGAGATTTGATTTAAATACGCGTTAAATGATGATGCCAAGATCTAGGGGTGGTCTGTGTGGACCTGAAATGTTTCATATTGATCTATTTATTGTAATATCAATAGAAGCGACGATTAAAAACTTATTTCACAGCAGTCAAAGCTCCACACACACAAATGCTGCTGTTAAAAAAACAACCCGTGTTTAAAAAGACAAATAAGAGGGATTTTTGTCATCAAACTTCAAATAGTAATTCAATTTAATCATATTTTCATATGTATTGATGCTCTGATGTTACCAACAGTGAAGATGATCATAGTAGAAAAAATCTGGCATTGCTGTCAGCTTTTTGGATTTTCAAACATCATTAACTGGATTTTTTTTTCCTAACATGTTCAGAAATATTTCACCACTGTGATCACTGCCCAGCCGTACCAAGAGGTTAGAAATGAAATTTTAAAGTCATTCTGTTTGAATTATTTTTAAAGGAGACGTGCTTAAATTCTGATTTTAACTGGAGAGGCTAGAAACCGCCTGTTTACTAATTAGTTAATTTTTGCTTTAAATGTATTTGTAAAAAAATAACTAACCAAATATTTGCTTTCTAACTAAAATTCTGATCCTCTCGAGCTTTTTGGCATCAAAGTGGAATATTCTCAACAAGGAAGAATAGAAAAATCCCAAACAAAACTAAGGATATTCTACGTTCTCCAAAAAAGAGTATTATAGAATAAAAAATATCCTGCATCACAGCGACGGGCAAATAGAAGCATCCAGATACACATAAAGATATTAAAAGTAGGTAAAACTGTGGACATTAAGGTCAGATTAACTAAATAAGTTCCATTTCTGAAACTTTAACCAGCAATAGCAAGCAGACATGTTTGAGGGCTAGCTCATCTGATTGTGTAATCACAAACCAAAGTGATTGGATCAGTAATGGCAGCTGCTCCTGCTCTGATACCATCATACGGACGGTTGTTCGCCCCGGTAGGAAAATCTGCCCTGAATGATCAGACCCGACGGTCGCTCTTCATGCAAATTCACACAATGGGCCACCAACTGGTCCACCGATGTTTTAGGGAAATCACGCGACTATACCTGGGTCACAGGTAATCTACCGACCAATCAACGGGACATTTTAATTTAATCAGTAGCCGTGTTTCCTTCCAATTCTCACGGGAACTTATAACATGTCACGAAAAAGAAAATGTGCATCTGACGTGTTTCCATCTGCTGGTTTATAGGGAATTAACGCAGAGCGTAGTGTCATATGTCGACGTAAACAGGAAGTAGTCGCTGCTAACCAGCACCACAGATCATAAATGGAGCAAAGCTTTAATAAATGTGCAGATTTTCTATATTTCATGGGTGAGGAATGCTCGCGTCTCTTCATCGCTCCACACGTACCTGTTGTTGCATCCAGACGTGTTTTTAAGCGTTACGGGAATATCTGAGAAGTAGGCGGCAGCAGAAACAGCTGATAAGTCATGTGACGTAAACGTTCGCGACATCAAAACTGAGTCGACAAACGTGTGTAATTCGAATTTTGCTGTTTCCATCAACCTTTTCTAACGCGATATTTCAAAAAACTCGACTAGTGATAAAATCATCAATGTGGTGTTCATTAAAGCACCCTCAGAAAATTGTTTATTTTACTTTACAACAATATTTTAGACTTAGACAAACTTTATTGTCATTTTGTATGTACAGAGTGTATACAAAATAAAATTTTGTTGCATACAGCTTATGACAATGTTATGACTACAATTGACACAACACGCTACAGGCTGGGGTTGGGGGCTTTAACTGATATTATTACAGATTTCACCTGTAAGGGCGTGGCTCATGTTGCTTCTCATCCTTGCGCCGACTTGAACGTTTAGCATTTTTATGTCTTTTGGCTCCCAGCGGTTTTGGAACAGAACCTTCTCCCTCGGGTCAGGCAGCAGTTTACACAGCTGATGTGCAGAACGTAAGTTAAAAACCGTCTCCCTGGATGGAAATAAGATTAAATCACTGCCAGTAGACGATGTCCATCAGCAGGAGACGTCCCTTATGGTTTAAACCGGGTTCCTCGGTTCTTAACAGCCGACTGGCTCTGATTACAGACACTCGTGTCGAGCTGAACGCCATGAATGTGTGAGGATCTAGCCCGTCTGACAGCTGCACTCACGCCACGCCTTCCTCTCCAGCGTTGCCGCAGTACGAAGCCGCTCTAAGCTGAAGCGTTGAGCGATCTGAGCGGGACTCCTTGTCAAACGTCTCCTTCTGTCTGCAGGTGAGCCACCATGGCGGTGAATGTGTACGCGACGTCGGTGACCAGCGACAACCTGAGTCGGCATGACATGCTGGTGTGGATCAACGAATCTCTCCAGATGAACCTCACCAAGATAGAAATGCTATGTACAGGTAAGGAGGCGGAGCCTGGGCCGGTGGGCCGGCTGCATCGTCCATCCACAGGGTCCTCGGTCTGGCCCTCTGCTTAGTTAAAGATGAGTTTTAATCAAATCAGCTGCTTTACGTAGTCCATACACCTCTAATTCTTCAGTAAAGTCTAGAAAAGTAAAACCGCAGACAAAGCGGACCCACCTGTAAAAATCCAGGTTTTCTGGTGTCGCTGGAGTTCCCTGAACAGGTCGTCTCACCTTATGAGCGAAGGGAAACCGCCGCGCGTCCAGATGCCTGAGCATCGTAACGGCTGCTTAGGAGAGACTTCATGTTAATGATTTCTAAAAGAAACCATGAGGACCATGTGGAAAAAAGGTGTTTTTAACAGGATGAAATGAAATTGATCTTATAGTAATGAAATAATCTGTTGGGATAGACATGGTAATAACTGCGGAGCTTTTTCCTAATTAAAAATGTTATTGTAGCGTTTCACCATGGAGGACATCCTCCGCCTAATGTTCTTCATGGAGCTCTCACTGCATTTTTATTTCCTTTCGTCTTAGAATCCATTTATTACCAAGGTCCACTTCAGCCTTTATGTCCATTCATGTCTCACCAGGATGTGGAAATAGGTCCTGCTGTTAATGTTGCAGCACTCATCACAGCTCATTTAGAAAACTTTGCATAGAACCCGCACTTAAAGTTACGTTTGCCAATAAATATTCAGATTTATTAAACCCTGAGCACCAGCACTCAGTTTTCCTTGATAGGTCACAGTCGTACCTGAACGGTTGGTACCAGGTTCTGGCCTCTGCACGCCCGGATTCAACCATAAATGGTTGATGAAAAGCAGCTCATGAATGTTACTGAGAGTTAAAATGGGTCAGCTGGTCGTTTTTGTCATCATGGCGCCACGGAGAAAAAGCTAAGAAACTTTGTTAAAATGTCTCTTTGTTGTCCTCCCAGTAGATAACTATGTGACACTAGACAGGCAGCCAACAATAGGAAGAAAGTTCTCCACACAAGACTCGCTTTCCTTGACTTCTCTGAAGAACCTTTATTCATAAATATACAGAAGAAAATAACTAATTACTGACATATATTCCCATGTCTGAATATAACCAGTGCATTCCACGCTCAGCTAGCTTAGCTTCAACACAAAGATATCAGTGACACCTTTTTCTATTCTTTACCCAAAATAGTTTTAAAACATATTAAATGCTTTCTGAATAAAGTAATAAGCACATGATTATTAGCGTTTCAGTCCGATTTTCTAGCTTACGGACTGAAACGCTGCTTTTCCTGGAGAAACTACATCAAAGATAGGTTAAGGTGAGAGCACTAAGTACCTTACGTAATTCACGTATAAATCTGACAAACATGGGATGTCTCATTTTGATTAAATAACCGTTTTTAGCCTGGATTTACTTGGCCTCATTTTAAACTATAACCTTGTTTATTATCTTATTTATGTAATTTATTCACGTCATGAATTTATTCAGTCTTTTAACAAAAGGCAGGACAGTCACAGAGAGGCGTTTATTAAACGTATAAATCTGAGGTAAAAGCAGAGACATCCACATTAAAGGAACCCGTTAAGAATGAAACCTGATTGGCGTTTTAAACCTCTGATGACAGCCGTGCTGTTTTTTAAATTTAAATTCCTCTGAGGCGGTGCGGAGGAATCAGACGTTTCCTGGAGAGCCGCCTCTCTGCGCCGCGCTGCCCTGCAGGCTACAGCACAACGCCACGAGTCCCGCCATCTTGGCCAGGAAACATTTGGTCCCTGAAACCGCGGTTCCTCCTCATTCATCCAGCAGCGCAGCTTTAAGCACGAGTGTTAAAGTGATTTCCTCTCACCGTGTGACAATAATCTGCTGATCTGAGGAACCCGTCACCCGGGCTGGGTTTCATCTAAGATGATCCGATAAGATCCGATTCTCGATATATAGTTCAGCTTGATTTGATTTGACTCCAGTGTTGTTATTTATTACTTTAAAATTAATGCTCAAAGTCATTCAATCAACAAAACCAGTCAAATATTTATGTTGAATTTATTGAACACTGATTTATAATAAAGTGCATTTGGTTCAATGTATTTAACGTTTCACAGAAACCAAAAATTTGCGCAAACGTCTGGTTTGGACAGACGTTTCTAAAATCCTGTCGGCCGTTCCGCAAATTCCTCTCCCTTGCTCTTCCTCGCTGTGAACAGTAACGGCGCGCTGTGATATCGCCCCCTAGTGGCTGGGGGGTATATCGATATTGAAAGCCAGAATATCAATATTAAATAGTTTTTGAAAAACATCGATATTAATTTTTGTATCAATTTTTATGCACAGCCCTACCCGTCCCCCTGGTGATCATCAGGAGAGGAACATGATGGTAGAAAACCCCGACAAAATGTTGTGTTTTTTATTTATTCATGATTGAAGATGGCTTATGGGATTTTTATTTTATTTTATTGAAAGGTCCTTATTTATACTTATGTGTCACCAAGCATGAATGACACAGCGGTTTTGGACGCTTTTGATGAAGTTTATCTATGATTAAAGTCTTATGGACTGAAATTGGACGTCTGGGAGGAATCATGATGCAGTCTGGGTGTAATTCTCCAGTTTTCCTTTTGAGCGTTTATGTGATCAACACTTCATTTCCAACCCAGGGACTCTGTCACTTTCTCTGCCAGCTTCACTTTTATCGGTGGTGAAATTATCTGACAAATCAGAATAAAGGATCAGAGGATGAGAGGTTAAGATGTTTGCGTTGACAGCAAGTCTGCCCTGATGGCCGTTTTCTTCGCGGTTGGCGCTCGGTTGCTAGAGATGAGGTCGGGAAATGAAACCAGAACCTTTTCAGAACTAAAGCCCAGCAGCTGTCCAGCAACTGTTGGCGGTCAGGAGATGCTGAGCGGTCACGTGTCGCAGCGCGGGCGTTTAAGGCCACAGGAGGCGGCTTTATTCTTCCACAGAAACTAAATGCTGGAGCCTTTGCTTCGTTCTGCTTGTGGGAACATTGAGTGACCCGGGTTCTGGTGACTTCTGGGTTCTGGATGGTTCGTACCAGATGAATCTGTGGCGTCCAAACTTTTTACCACGAGGGCCAAAAGTCAGAAGTGACCGCAGGGAGGAGAGGCTTCAGCTCGACAGCTGACAATCTGGGCAGTAATTTAGTGAAGCACGGTCGATATGGAGACAAAGGATCTGCACAAAATGTTTTATCTTCGCCTCGTTTAACGAAACGTAGAGTTTGTCTAGTTTTTAACAAAAAAAATAAATTCTTGATAAGAGCAGATTTGCGTGTTTAGCCAGGTTTAATTAATCCGTGGAGGGAAACCCAATCACTTCATCAAAAGATGTGTTCTAACATTTCCTGTTAAGTGGTCCAGTTCTCCCTAGTATAACTGGCTTTGTCTGGTTAAAGATTTCTCAGTTTCATGTGTTGTGATCTTTAGTGGTAAATCTGTTTATTTTAATCCCCCTTAGTTTAAATAAAAGCGGCATACTTTATTTTATTTTTTAGGCAGGCTTTTGATACCTAAAACCGTGGCGGCTCTTCAGGCTGCGTTGCCAAGTCTGCTGATTATAAGCGACTTTTTAAATTTTTTTTGGAAAACCATTTTAAGACCAGGATTTTATCTTTGGTGTTTACGTGAATGTTTTTTTGTGTTTGTTAATTTTACATCTGATGCTTTCTGAACACGTTGGCACTTAAAACTAGAAACCTCTAGATCCTTTAGGCCTGGAATAATCTCATCTGCACCGTAACCTGATAAAGCTGTTGAAGTTTTTATTGGTTTTGTGTTTTTTAGTTTTTCTTGTTATTCTATGTGGTTCCTTTTTTCTGTGCATTGTTAATATTTTTTATAGTTGAGTAAAGGCTGTAAAACATCAGGATAGGTGTCCTGGTGACTAAATGTGCTGATCATAGAGTATTGGTGTGCTGTGTTGTAGAAAAAGGTCTTTCAAAACCAAAGTGTTGCTAAATGTGGAAGTTGAGAAACAATTAGTTCGTCTACTTTAAAGCTGAGTTGTCCAAAGTTTTGCTCTGGGGCCATTTTCGGCTCCTGGCACGATTTTTATGGGGCCCCCAACTGCGATTCAGGCATAATTTGGCCCCCCCAGCACTGGTGATTGTTGCAGATGCAGACTTTTTTTTATTTTTAATTGGGACAAAATTATTATTAGACGAGTTAAAATCTTCTTCCACTTAAAATGCTTGGTACAACACAAAGAATTCGTCTTTTAATAACCACACTTTTCACGTTCTCTTTAATTTCATAGTTTTATCGGACCACATTTATGCAATTTTTGAGACACTAAAATAGTCTTTGACGTTGATTTATTAAATACAGCAGCAAACCTTTTTAAAGAGACAGGGACCCCGATACCTGTTCTTATTGCTGAGAATTAAATAGAATATTCTATTTGTTTAATACGGTAAACTTGAAACACTGATCAAGTTTTAGATCTACAATGATTGATGCCTCTCTTTCCTACAGGAAATCAGACTAATTTGCTGAATTAGAATATTGCTCGTTCATAAACTGTCTGGCCAAAATAAATAAAGTCACTCTAATGTTTCATTGGACCACCTTTAGCTTTGATCACAGCACATATTCTCTGTGGCGTTGTGTCGATAAGTTTCTGCAACGTCACGTGATCGCCGGTCACCATCCTTCAGTTTTTAATAATAATTTAATAATAATTCTTCACCCAATTCTGGTCGTTTTTGCCACCTCCTAAGATGTTTCCTCTGTTTGATGCGTGCCAATGATGTGACCCTTCTGAAACAGACATACATGGTTGTTTCAGAAATGACAAGCAGCTCATTGCACCAGTTGGGCTTAAATAACTTGTTGCTGAAACATAATTGCAGTAATTATCCAATAGGAGGCTCGTATCAATTTACTTCTCCAGGTGGAAAGTTTTTATTTTTTGGCCAGGCAGTTTATTTATGGAGCAGATAAAAAAAATAGGTTAACAATATGATTTTTGTGTCTTTTATAGATGTTTAAGCTTTCTGTGTTGTTTCCTGGACAGGTGCCGTCTACTGCCAGTTCATGGACATGCTGTTCCCCGGCTGCATTCCTCTGAAGAAAGTCAAATTTGGTGCCAAGCTGGAGCACGAATACATCCATAACTTCAAGCTTCTGCAAGTTGGTTTCAAAAAGATGGGTGTTGACAAAGTAAGTTTCTACTTAGGGGGGCGTGGCGTAGCGTGTTCTCTCTGAGCCGCCGTGGCTAACCGTGCGTCGCGTGTGTCCACGGCTGTATTTACCGTCTGTCAGCAGTCGGCCTGACTGGGATGTCTGTCTTGGTTCAGATCATTCCAGTTGACAAACTGGTTAAGGGGAAGTTTCAGGACAACTTTGAGTTCATCCAGTGGTTCAAGAAGTTCTTTGACGCCAACTACGACGGGAAGGAGTACGACCCGGTGGCAATGAGGCAGGGGCAGGATGCCATGCCCAGTCCGGCCCCCTCAGCTCTCAACAAACTCCCCAAGAAGACCCTCAATCAAGGTGCGGGGGCCTCGTTAGGCTTAGAGCTCTGAGTTTGGATCGAGCAATTAATTCATGCGTAGATTCAAACACAGTCAGTCATTTTCCTGATTCGTCTCTCAACAGCTCCCCAGAAACCTCCAGTTGCAAAAGTGGCTCCAAAGTTGGCTCCTGCCGGCACCAAGAAACCCGGGATGGGAGGAACAGACGAGGAGAGGGCAGAGCTCATCAATGAGGTCAGAGAATACCTCAGCTTTTCATTTTACTTTGGTTCCTATAGTTTTATATTTACATCTAAATATTTAAGTGTATTGTTCGGACTATTAGTCGCTGCGGGATATAAGTCGCATCAGTCAAAACATGCATCATAAAGAGGAAAAACGCATATATACATCGCACCGAACTATCAGCATCAGCGAACTAGTAGCCCACCCGGGCAGCAGACCTGTAAGCTAGCGCTAGCTGCTATTAGCTTCACTGACAGACCCTTCACGGACGCAACGCTTCGCTGCATGAATGCAGCCTGAAACCGTGAAACAACAAACAAACGTGTGTTCAGTCTTTGTTTATAAGTTAATGTTGTAATTAATATTTCAGTTGTACAAGAGCAGCTTATAGTTTTCACAGGTCTAGAGAACCCTCTAGCGGCTATAAACGGTAATGTTTACTACTTGGTTCATGTTGGTCAATATGATTTATCATTTAAATTGGATATATAAGTCACACCTGAATATAGGATCGGCCAAACTATAAAAAAAAGTGTGACCTATAGTGACAAAAATACGGTACCTTATGCTGCAGCCAGCTAATGTTTCTTCAGTGAGCCCATAAAATGCTCTAATTTTAAAATGGCCATCAAAGTAACCAAATCTTTTCCCCAACAGATAGAGATTCTGAAATCTACCATTCAGGACATGGAGAAGGAAAGAGACTTTTATTTTGGTAAGTTGAGGAACATCGAGCTGATCTGCCAGGAGAAGGAAGGAGAGGGCGACCCAACGCTGCAGAGGATCGTGGACATCCTCTATGCCACAGACGTGAGTTTTATTTTAAACTTAACTTTTACCTTTTTTTTTAAATGGATTAAAGTCTGTTTTACCTTAAAGCTTCTTATTCTCACAAATGAATCCCGGTTGTTGTGCCCTTAATCCAGAGAGGCAGGTTGGGGGCAGAGTAAGCAGGTAGTTGTACCGTAGAGCTAAGGCTGTGAAACTGGCTGAGAGCGTCAGTGTTTGTCAGAACTCACAGATTGGACTATTTCTACTCTGATGTTCAGAATCTGGAAAACTAAGTGATTAAAATCACGTAGAAACCCTCGATTATTCTGTATAAAGTCAGAACAGCATTCAAAGTATAATTTAAAGCTTCCTGCCGTTTGTATCAGGAGAGACTTTACACAGGAGATGCTGGTTAACGGTTCTGCTGTTCTAGATGAGGTCCAAATGATCACAGTTTTATGTTTTTGAGCCATCTTAAACAATTCTCCTTTAGCCTTTAGCATGATTAGCTTCACACTGCAAACAATCTTCTCCTGTTGAGGATGTAGATCGACTCTGAGGTGTTTTGTGACTGAGGCCAAAACACTTGGTTCAGCTCTCCTGGTACCTTCTGAAGTCCGCGCTCCATCAGAAACCAGGTTCTGTTTTACTTTTTCCTCCGGCTTCACCCGTACGACGTGTGTGCTGCGTTCACTGACTGGAATAAGATTGGATTCCTGATTTCAAGCTTCTGGTCGTCAGCTGGTTTCCTGGTGCATCTCTGCTTCTAGTGAAGGAACTAGGGTTTTAAAACGAATTGCGTTATTTAATCATTTAAAGATGCTAAATCAACACATTTTCCCATATTGTGCCGTTCTTCTGACGGCGGCGCTGCAGCAGCAGAGACTCTAACATGTCGAGTTCAGCCAGAAAAAACATCTGAGGCCGCCTTTATCGACAAGACAAACGCTGAACTGTTGTTCTGAGCATCTTGTCCTGTCATAAGATGAGAAGACAACAGAAAATATATGCTAATGCTACAAGCTAACGTCACGACACTGACGTTTGAGAGCAACACAGAAAGGCAGCAAACCTCCTGATTCAGCAACAGCGGAGCAGTAAAGCTCCAGGATGACATCAGTGTTTAAATATCAGACCCAATGAGCGGGTTCTGTCGGTCCGGGCGCCTCCATTCAGATTCCGCTCTGTTCGCTGGACGGATCCATGCAGGAAAATGTTAATCTGCTGACGGCTCAAAGGGTGAAGCAGCAGAACAAACCGGAGCCAGGAGCGGGTAGAAGAGACGACCACAGAGAAGGTGTGTGGATGTAGCGCTGGAGGCTCTGCAGACGGCAGGGCTGGAACAGACGATCTCCTCCTGAATGGAGAGGAAGTAAAGTTCCTCCTCCAGACCGGAGCACATGTGACCCGTTAGCTGCTTCGTATCCAGGCTGGAGGGCGCGGCGTTGTGTACGTTGATATCAGCTGCTGGCGTCTCCGTATCTAACCGATCCTCTTTCTCTCTCTGTCTCTGCAGGAGGGCTTCGTAATTCCAGACGCCGAAGAGCAGGAGGAGTTTTAATTCAAGACTGCGAGCAGATTCTCACGCCGATGTCCTGGTATACAACCCACCTCAGAGTCCTTTATCAAGCCAAGGCGGGTCGGTTTCACCTCCGACGCCAAGCCCTCTCTCTGTAATCAACAAAGCCTCTGTCCCCGTCTCCAGAACCCAACCCAGCTCTGCCCTGTAGTCCAGTCCTTCCCAAAAACCACAGCAGCGTGGCTCACATCCCGCTCTTGTTGTGGACTCCAGTGTAAAAAAGCCTAAGCAATGTTGTGGCTGTCCTTATGTGTGTATGTGTGTGTGTGTGTGTGTGTGTTTAAAAACCTGTTTGATGCAAATGAAGAAACTGACCCGGCCGGCCCGCCGCTGCTCTGTCCCAAACTAACCCTGAACGCGCCGCAGCGCTGCAGCCTGTGCTGGCAGAACCAGTCCGGACCGGAGGCGTCTGCAGCAGAACCGGGTGTTAAGGCCAGCAGACACGGACGAGTTGATGGAGTCTGAAACGGGTCCGATCCGACCGCGGGTCCAACGCCACCGGTTCAGACTCTTTCAGCTGCATCCTGCGTCTGCTGAGCTTTACGCTGCCTCTAAAACCATCCCTCCAACCTTTCTGGCTCATTTCCGGACGTCAATGTCCAAATGCGAGTACCGCCCCTGGTTTCCTAACAGAACCGGCGGACTGGACCGGAACATCTTCAGCTTTAGTCTGGGACAGGGCGGCCGTCTGGACCTTTGGGCCTTTTGTCACCCGTCACCCTCGGTTCAGCTATTACTGTCCCATTTTTTTTTTTTTTACCTTTTATTCTCCGCCTCTCGGTTCTGTTCAGATTTCCTCGTATTCCTGTGTGTTCTTTTGTTTTCACGACCCGCCGACTCTCACAAAACCGTCGGGTTTCAAGCTTTTTAAAACGTGCAATTCCCAAAAACCCAGGAAAAAAAGCGTCTTCACGCTGAGCTCGGTGCTGGGAGGGGCGGCCGCTCCCGCCAGCTTCATGAATGAATGGTAGGAAGTGCTGATGAGCAGCACAGCCCGTAGCCTTTAAGCTGGACCCGACCTTTACGTGCAGAACATCCCGGACAAACGGAGCAGCTGCACGACGAACACTGTGAGCCGGGGGACGCCGTCTCCTCACGTCCTCCTCAGTCGGCTTAGGGTTCAGAAAAAATCCTCCGCTTGTCCCGTCGTCTGGGATCATTCAGCGGGAGCAGAACCCATTTTAATCAGATTTATTGGGCTTTCTGGGTTCGGTCGGAGACCCGGTTTTTTTTCAGACTAAATGTAATTTTTTGTCACATTTTTGTTTCTAGTTGAACTAAAACACTGGTGTTTAGTCCTGTTAGTGGAAGCTTTTTTCAAAGGCCTTATTCATAAAAAATGTTTGTCAAAAAACTGTTTTGGTTTTATTTCCTCATTAGTGGCACGTCTCTTTATTTTTTTTTATCTCCATGTACCCGACGAGCTGAATAATGACGCTTGGCCTGTTTTAGTCAGCGCTGTGCAAAACGGTTTAGGCAGGTCTAAAGAAATGCTGTAAGAGATTCGGACCCCGTTTTCCTCCAGGTTCTGAGGCCCCTGGCCCGTAGGTTGTTCCAGACGTCTTGGGGAACCAAGCCTCAGATCGTCCTCTGTTCATGTGATCTCAGACTCCATGATGAGATCAGGGCTCTGCGGGCGCCGTACTCTCACCTCCACCGTTTAAATCGTGTGTTTGGGGGTCTCAGTCCTGCTGCAGAATAACTTTGGGCCAATCGGACGCCTCCCTGATGATCCTGCATGGTGGGATTTGTCTTTAGTAAATGAATCTTTTTAAAACATTCTTAGTTTACAGCATTTTCTTAAACCTGCCTAAAAGTTTCACAAAGTACTGCTTCAGTGTAGATGCACAAAACCTTCAACCAAACCGAATGATGAGTTTTTAGGAATGTTTCTCTGAATAATTTGTGCCGAAGAAGCTCCAAACACTGCCAGGAGAACCAGTGGTTGCTGCCAGGGGCCTTGTGTGTGTTTTTGTTTGTATTTATTGGTACTTTACTAAGATCAAAGCTCGGTTTTCACCTTTCACAACATTTCGGGGGACTGAGGATGTGTAATTGTTTTTTATTCTGGCTAAAGTGGGATTTTTAAGCCCAGTCAGTCTTCTCGTCTTATAATTTGAGTTTTGCTTGTTTATCTGCTGACGTTATTCAAGCTGTAGTTTACGAGCGTTCATCTCCCTGGAAAATAAAAATAAAAAAATCTTTTTAACGATTTAAGTTTTTGAAGGACCAAACACGCAGCCTGAAGGGAGATAATTTAAAAACAAGGTGTGAAACAGCGAAAGCTGCAGTTAAAACCTACCACAAAATGACTTCATTTAGTTAGATTCACCCAATAAAAGGTTCAGAAACCGATTTCATGTAGACGTTTCCACACTGTGAGGCTGCCGTGTCCAGAACGGACAGTAGGGGGCGTCACACGGGGAAACGCATGAGGAGCAAAATGCTATTTGCTTCATGCAAATACTGGCCACCATAACCCGTTTCCACAATGTGACGTCTGTTAGCCTCCATGTGCTTCTAATCGCTGCCTAAGAGGCTCTTTCTCACGTTGTTGACTGACAACGGGACGGTCCTGCAGGAAAACAAGCGATCCGCCCGCCTCTCTGTGGCCCTCGCCTCTTGAGACCCAGAACCGTCTCCATCTCCGTCACCAGGTCTGCATGTGCACCAAATTCCCTTCAGGTTGTTCTTAGCAGCGGCTGCCCACTTCAGGTCTGATCTTCCGTAGTTCGGGAAGGAAAGCACAAACTGTAATAATCCTAAATGTGCAGCATTTTTTTTTAAATTCTTCCCCGTTGTTGGGATTTGCGTGACAGTTTCTATCGTTCTGCTGCTTTTATATCCTCCTCTTGTCCTCTTTAGGGATGTGCATGACTGCAGGTTAACCAACTTCTTCAGCAACAGCCACGACATTAAAACGTTTTTAACTGAAACCGCGACGATCGCTGGTCTTTTTAGGCCGCTCCTAAACAGTTTTTTAGTTATTACGGTAATTTTTTATTTTTTTTGTAATGCACAAATGTGGACGTAACGCCAGAGGCGGCAGGACTTTCTGGTCTCCGTGACTTTCCAAAGTCCCTGAAAACCTGAAAGCGGAGACTTTGCCCATCAGAAGTGCTCTTTGTGATGCAACGTTTTCCACTGTGGCCTTTGAACCAAACCGACCAAGTGCTAATGTGACCTCCTCTCTCTGCTGGAGACATCTGACTGTTCTCTGCTTCACGCCGTTAAGTTTCTCTACCGAGCAGCGTGCCGAGGCGGGTTCTCCTTCAGACAAACCTGAAAGCGCTCCTGCTTGTCCAGACTTCCTCTGCTGATGCTCCTGCCGGCGAGGACAGGTCCGCAGTTCTTCCAGATGCCTGCTGTAGCGTGCCGGGTGCTTTTTTTTTTTTGCTTTCAATGAAATACTCCTGAGCAGAATGAAGAAGGGGGCTTTAAAGGTTCTGTTTGGTTCTGAACAATCAGTGCTGATTAGTGTGTTACACTGTGACCCCCCCTCCATCCCTCCTCTGTCAGGCCTCTCTCTCTCATGTGTGTGCTGTACTCCGCTGAAGTTGATCTTTTTAAAAATCACGTTTTGTACAAACAATAAAACAGTATTTCATTGTCAAAAGGTTGCCTTTTGGTTCTGTTCTGTTCAAAGGAAGAGATGGAAATGTGGCTTTTCTCTGCTGGGAAACACCGAACACTTTCTCTCTAATCTCCTGAAGGACCCTCGTTGTGATAAAGAGGCCGTTTCCTCATGTTAACACCTGGAAAGTTTGTTCAATCATTAATCGGTCTGGAGGCAATACGTTAGCGTTCATGTTCAGATGACAAAACATCCACAGTAGGTAAAAGGTTCACACAGTTGCATTTTATTTCATATTGTCCTCAGTTTTCAGTTTTGTCCTGTAGGAGGCGCCATATAGTCAAAGGGCTTTTTGGACATGAGCTGGTCCAAGAAAGACTGGAATTTGTTCTTATTATTAATTATTCACTAAGACTGGATGGAGAGGCACAGATCCCGTGTTCATGTAGTCCGGCTCTGATCGGAGTTTTAGCAGCTTTCCACATCCTGCACAGCTTTTTTTACTGCACCGATTAAACGCTTTAGATCTACAAACAATTTTTTAATTTCAGACATAAATTACTTTTAAAGCCTTTTAAACCAACCTGGTCCTATGAGGGAAAAGTAGCTGTTGCCTAACTGGGTTCACCCTTGGAGCAACAGTTGCTCGATAGCTGTTTTTAAATCATCTATTTAAACTAGTTTTCTTGTTCTGGTGTTTTATTAGTTTCTCATAGTTTTGTTGTTTTCCTGCTTGCCAGAGCTGGCAACAGTATTTCTGCATTTTGTAAGTTTTTATTGGTGTACAGCCCTTTGGTTAACGGCGTTGTTTTCAAAGTGCTTTATCAATAAAGTTTTATGTTTTTCATAACTGGATAAACTTCTTTCCACATAGTTTTTAGCCCCGTTTAAGGTCTTTTGCTTGTGAGACGACGTCCTGCTGAAGAAACCAAGAGCGTTTAAACTTTTTCATGATTCCATCAATCAGACCAAAAGCCTGAAGCAGGATAGCAGGCCCACACCATCAAACTACCACCACCGTGTTTGAGGGTCAGACTTATTTACTTACATGTAACGAGACATGCACAGTGCCTTGCAAAAGTAATCACCCTCCCCTTGACTTTACCCAGGTTGTTACATTCCTGTTATTTAAATGTTTTACATTCTTGTTTCATGTGAAGAATTTGAACAAAAATAGGATTGAGTTGATGGAGTGAAATGAGAAAAATATATATAAAAAAGGATAAAAAATAATTGGTATGTGCATGTGTCTTAACCCCCTTTGCCATTAAGCCCCTAAAAAGTTCTGGTACAACCAATTACCTTGAAAAGTCCCATAATTGGTGAAAATAAAGACCGCCTGTGTGCAACCTAAGGGTCGTATTATCTGTCAGGATCAACACGCCTTTCCTGAAAGGCCCCAGAAGTTTCAGCACCACTAGCCTGGAGGCAGAAACACCACGAAACCCGAGGAACTCTCCAGAAAAGTTGCTGAGAAGAATAGCTGAAACCTGGATGTTTCCCCAGCGCACATCAATCAACTTACAATAGAACAAGAGCTGGGTTTTATGGAAGAGTGGCCAGAAAAAAAGAAGCAATTACTTGGTGTGTAAGAATTAGGAAGGCATGTTATGAGTTTGGCACGTGGGTGACTCTACAAATGTCTGGAGGAAGGTGCTCTGGTCAGATGAGACTAAAACTGAACTTTTCTGCCACCAAGGAAAACGCTGTCGGGCCCCAACACAAAGCCCCCAGAATGCCTCCCCACAGTGAAACATGGTGTCGGCAGCATCATGCTGCAGGGATTTTTTATTTCCTCTGCAGGGGGAAGGCCGGTCAGTGGTAATGGCTTCTACAGAAGTACTGAAAAATGATCAACACTGAAAATATTCCATGTGTTTTGATGTATTTCCTGGTGAAAGACTTGGAAACGTATAACATGTTTTAATGTTTTAAAACTACTGATGCAGAACTTTTAAATAAAGTTTTTAGTTTATTTTTTTCTTATTCCATTGTGGTTAACCAGACTGCACTGGTTTACCACACTGGTTTTGCGACTCGAAACTGGGTGTGACGCCAAAACCTGATATGCTTCCACTTTTGTGTTGACCTTAACGCATCGTTAGCCCCTTTCACAGATATGACGCCGTTAGGAATATTAACATCGATATTATTATTATTTTTACAAAACGACACACGGTAATGAGGATTAAATGCTACCGAAAACTTTGGAATGTGTATAATTAAGCCTCGCGTTAACTGGTTTCGAATTTAACGAGTTAAAATGTTAAGCTTTGTAAATTCCGAGCTTTCAGATGGGGCACGTGAACGCGTCCTGCGCTCTGATTGGCTCTGACCCGTGGGCCAAACCGACCAGCCCAACACGCTCCTGCAACAAACAGCGAAGAAGAGACAACACAAAGAGTTAGCGCTGCGGCTAAAACGTTGTTTTTCCGTCGCACAACACCGTGCTGAGTGAAAGCATGCTTTTAATCCGCTAACCAAACATAACCAGGCTCGTTTAACTCAGAGAAGGCTTTTTGGTGGATGAACTGAACCTTGACGTTTTTCTCCTTAGCTTAGCTTGTTAGCTTAGCTGGTGTCAAACGTTTTTTTACGTCCGGGAGCGAGAAGACGCCACCGCTGACCGGGACTTTATTTTACAGACATAACAGCACGTTTTGGGTCGGTGTCCGTGGATTCTGCGCATCAGGTTTGAATAAACAAACAAACAAGCAAAAAAAAAAAAAAAAGTCACCCTGCGAAATAAGGAAGTCTGAATGAAATCTGCAGACAGCTTGTTCGAATAGCCGCGAATTCGCGCGAGATTTGACAGTTCGTCGGAGGGCGAGTTGAGAGACGGCAGGGACGCGAGTTTAGTTGGCTTCTATGAAAGTGCAGCAGAGCAGGCTGCTTGGATCCGGGTCCGCACCTGCCGTGGAGGTTTTTCCCCCCGTGGAAGTATCAGGCCGAACGGTCCACACTTTGACCTGTGCTGGCCTGGAGTAACCCTGGAGCGGACATGATTCCCGACAAAGCCCCCAAGGAGGACGTCTTCCACTGCCCAGAGAACCTGAAGAAGGAGTCCCACATCCCCAGCTTTGAGAAATACAAGGAGGAATACATCAGATCTATAGAGAACCCAGATGGTGAGGTTTTTTTTTTTTTTTTATAAAAAAAAAAAAAAAGCAGAACATGGCGATAAATCTCTTCCTGCCTGAGGAGGTGTTAAAGATAACACGTTGACAGGAGTGTCGCAACTCCACACCCAGCGCTACATCCGCATTGCTCTGTTGCTGCACAGGATCTCTCTCTGTGTTGGGAAAGGTTGGAGTTTCTGCAGGAATTTCCCAATTTTCTGGAGCCTGAGACATCCAAGGCGGAGCTAGAAGTGACAACATGAGCAAAATAATGATTAAATTCAGCTTCCATTTCAATGCAAACAGCTTTTGCTCTGATTCACAGACTGTTGGGTTATGATCCATTCCCAGCTGTAAACTTTTTTTATTGAGCTGCAACTACTGAATTTTGTTTTTCAATCTCCTGAAACCTAAAGCATGCTGCAGTTTTTTTTTCTGCTTTGTTTCACCTGGAATACCTTTATTTATTGCATTTATAGACACAATACTCCAGAGGAGCTATAGACCACCATTCATAGCTCCTCTGGAGTCTGGGGAAAGGAATTGGATCCAAATATTTATCCAAGTATTGTTAAGCACGGAAAACTAAACAATTCATTGGAAAATGGTCGTATATACAGACTTTACTCCCTGTGCTATTTTATGTCCCTACATCTGTCCAACATTTAGTCTTTTCGTCCTGTTCCATGTAGTCTGTAGCTGCTGTGGGGTCCACTGTAGAAGCACGGTAGAAATATTTGCCATAAAGTTACAGGGAAGCTTAGTATTTATCTTTAAATGAACAAAAAAAAAGGAAATAGAACATCATTTTTTTTTGTTTTTGGCCAGTAATAGTGACTCGTATCTTATTGGCAATAAACTGAAGGGAACTTAGATGATGTGTTTTTTGGAGAACCACCGGATTCTTCATTTTGCTGTTACAGTTTTTCCACCGTTCTTCTTGCAAACCCGTAATGTTACCCTGTAGTCCAGGGGTTTCAGATTAATTTCAACATTAGGCCACTTTGGCATCATGAAGTCCTTAAAAGGCCGGTTGCTCGTGTATAGATGACACTTTTGATCTCATAATTTCATTTCAGCTCACATAGAAATATAAAAACTTAAGTACAATAAAAGTAGCACCCTTAGGCCCAGTTTATCTGCAAAAAAGTTGATATTGGGGTCAGTTACACTTTACACTCATCTTTCTGCATCACTTCTCTCTTTTTGGACATTTCTGGGTTGTTTTAAGGTGTTCTAGTGGCAGGATGCTGTTACTACACAGTTTAAAAATATCAACATTTGCTGTAGGAAGCACTGTTTTAGCTACTTTATACAATTTAAAAGTATATATGCTTCTACTTTAAGGAATTATATGCACTTTTTTGGCTCCTGAGGGCCAAATAAATTGAGTTTGTTGGGATCCATCTGAAGCATCTGTGAGGCTGCATCTGTCTGCTGACCGTCACTTTTCATTTCCTACTTGCTTTTACATTTTCTCATGATGAAATACTTTTTTTTTCTAAATTCAAAAACATCTAATGACGAAGTTTGTTTCTACCCACTGTCTTAGCTTAATTGTCTTGTTTGAAAGTCTCCCATCAGGTCTGAAGTGTTGCTCGTAAGCAGTTTGTCTCATGTGAGTTTTATTTCATTTCCTGGTCAGCTGGAGCTTCAAGGTTCAGCGTGTCGTTATTATCTCCACAGAAGGCAGTTTGGTTTACAGTCGGCAGTAACGCATAAACATAAGTTACGATATGGCGTGTAGACTTTTACGAAGCAGATAACTGCAGGAGATTAAATTCTGACCCAGTTTATTGTCCAGTTGGCTGTTGGCCACAAACTTCCTTCTTCAGTGGATCATTCCAGCAGACCAGACACATTTTCTTTACTTCCACGCTCTGTTCTTATGCAGCTCAGTCATTACAAACCTTTCAGCTATGTTTGTTGATTGGTGCCATATCCAAAAAAACGTTCATGTATATTTAAGGAATACTAGCATTAAACTTTAGTAATATAATAAAAGGTGAAAAGACTTTCTAAAGAACTCTGCCCTGCTTCCTTTGTTTTTATCTTTTCTATCGACCTTATGCCCACAGTGTTGTTTTTAAGTGGCATCTAGTTGCTTCCAAATGGTATAAAACGCTTGTTTGCACTAATGATGGTGAATGTCAGCTGTATCGTTGCTCGGCAAGGTGTGCTGCACGTCTTACTCTTCTCTCCTCTTCCTCTTCCCTGTGAAATTACTGTTCAGTAAACGTCACAAGTACAGAAAAAATATCTATGGAAGAAGATGTTCTCACACGATGCATGAAACTGACCCCTGAAGCATTAGAGGAGTCTGGTAAAATATTTTTTTACCTCTAAATATGTATATGTTATGTATCTTAGTCCCATCACTGGGCAAAAAGAAAGCCATATATACAAATATTTTTATTTTTAGTACTTGACATGTTAAAATGACCTTTAAAAAAACAGTATTAGCACATTTGCATGATAATTAAATGAAAGGAGATAAATAAATCTGCTTCCAATACTCAGGAAACATGGGATCTCCTTTCATTTCTATCCTGACGACAGTCAGATTTACGTGCCACTAATAAAAGGAGCCTCTTCGATCAACCCCCTAATATTGTGTCTTGAAGACATTAAAGCGTGGATGGCTTTAAATGTTCTAACCTTAAATGACAAGAAAACTGGTGATGTTTTGTCTCAGCAGCTCTTATGAACCATCTTCTGTTGATTTGGGCGCCTCACTTAAGGCAGAACCGATTTAAAATAGATAATGATCTGGTCAAGTCCAGTTTTTATCACCTTAGGCAGCTGGCAAAGATGAAGCCGATTCTCTTGAATCAACAATCACGTTTTTCTAACGTGCTTAATAAATAAAGTAATAGTGGTAGTATTAGGTCCTCGTATCAAATGTCCAGACGTGGCCCGCTAAATCACTGAGGTACTTTTTTGAAATATAAATTTAAAAACGACCTTTAACGACATCGTGTTTCAGTTATCCAGGAAACTGACCTGTTTCACCTCTTGTGTCACCATGAAAGTTCAGGTTGAGCATCTTTGCAAAAGATAAAAACACAATTATTGATGTCTTTACGAGCAATATTGGACTTTTCAAACAGGTTGTTTAGCTAACATGTTAAAAATGGAAACCAGAGCAGTAAGTCCATCTGTCCTGTGGTTCTGTACCGAGTAATTATCATGTTTTCTTGCTTTAATGTCGATTTATGCAGAATCACAGACGAGCCTTTCTCTAATCACCCTGTTTCCGTCCGCCAGAGTTCTGGGGCGCCATCGCTAAAGACTTCTTCTGGAAGACCAAACACACCGGCCGCTTCCTGGAGTACAACTTCGATGTCACCAAAGGAGAAATCTTCATCAAGTGCATGGAAGGAGCCACAACAAACATCTGCTACAACCTGCTCGACCGCAACGTCCACGACAAGAAACTTGGTGATAGAATCGCCTTCTTCTGGTTAGTGGAAAGCTCTGAGTCTGCGCTTTAATTGGCTCCTGTCGAAGCTTTAAAGCTATACGACACGGTGGTTTCCTTTTATTTAGGATCTCAACGTTGAAACCTCTGATGTTGTTTTTTTAATCGGAGTACAAAAAAAATAGATTTAATAATCATCTAGGAAGTCATTTTATTTCTAAAAATCATTTTCAGATCAGAGAGTCTCACCAGTTTATGGCCGAGGCTCATTTTATCTCCTTGGATCTGGTTCTTTTGGGACCTCAGCTGAGGATGAGAATGCAGTAAAACCAGTAAATAAAGAGTTTTTGCCTTTGACCTACCGTACTTTTCAGACTATAAGGCGCACTTAAAATCTATAAATCTTTTCAAAAACTGATGGTGCATCTTATCTATGATCACCGTTGAGCTCACTGACTGATTTTATGTGGTACAATGCGCTCAAAAATCTGTTAAAAAGTACGACTTCGGTTAGCAACGAAGCCGCCCCGCTTAATGGATATTAGGAGCATTACGGTACACTGTGTCAATACCTGATAGGACCCCTGAGCTGTCTACAAGACTGCCTGACTGTAATGTCTAAACTAGAAGTGCATTCATGTAAGGCACCCTGGAGTACACGCTAGCAACAATAAACCTAGTAAGTTAATTCAATATAAAAGTTACGTTTATTTTAACCTTATGTTAGAAACAGGGCAGTGTAGTCCAGCTATTCTGTCCTCCTGACAGAGACGGATAGAGAGCTGAGGACGTGGAGGGAAGGAGTACAGAAAGGGAACTAAAAGTAAGTAAAATTTTCTTGAAATCAGTATAGTTTTCCTTGATTTGAGCAACTAAATACTTTGCCAGTGGAATTAGTATTTTTACCTTGAAAAAAGACAAAGATGAATTGTTCTTATTTTAAGTGCAAAAATCTTATTCCATTGGCAAATGGTCTTATTTAGCTGCTCGAATCAAGGAAAAATACACTAATTTCAACAAGATTTTATTTACTTTTAGTTCCCTTCTTTGCAGTGTGGATAGATACTGCATACTTCGGATAAATACTTAATGTGCCTTTTTATAATAAACCGCTCCCTCGGTGCTGCAGACCAAGCTACGGTCTGTCTAGCCAACCTGGATTTATCCCACCGTCCCTCCAGAACCAGCCACCGAGACACTGGAACTGCTTTTTACCGTACAGAGATCACCTCAGCATCTGTTGCCACGGTGACGGACCAGTCCGGTGTTCTGGAGGGAACCTGTAGTCTGATCCTGTTTGTTCCCCATTTAATATTTGCTGTTTGTAAAGTTCCCCCTTTTTTAAGTCTAATCTGCTGTATGGACCAACATAGAGCTGTATTAAATGGAAAAGGTGATTTTTTTTTTTTTTTTGATTTTTTTTTTTTGTTTGTTTTTGTTTCGATCAAGCACAAAATGTTACGTGTTTCTAATTTTCAAGTTTGTTGCTTTTTCTAAACTAAATAGCAGAAAATCAAACATCAAGACCAGGTTTTAGTTTGTTGATGTTTTTGTTGTTAGACCAAATATGCCTAAACCTCGCTTTAAATAGCTGGAGATGAGAATTAATTTAAAAGTAAGGGACGGTAAGGCTGGGCAATATATCGAGATTTTAAGAATATGGAGATGTTTTTAAAAGAGATATGAGGAGAATATATTGTTCATATCAACATGGTCTATCTTTCGTTAGGATTATACTTTTATGTGTTTCAGTAGGTAATTTTTCAGCCTTTTCTCATATTTAACTACATCTACTTGTTAAAAAAAAAAACGTACATTTGGGTGAAGCTTTGATTCGGAAATATCTTTACGAAAAGAAAAAGATATGGAGATAATTAACGCTTATCGGCATTCGGCCTAAAAACATTGAGATATTATATGTGGTCCATATCGCCCAGGCCTGACGGACACTACATTTGTTGGTTTTGTAGGTTGCTTGTAAAGAAAACTGACAGCAATTTCCCTTTAGGAAAAAGCTACATCAAGACTAATATTCTCAGTGATTCTAATTTTCATGATTCTTTGTTGATCCTTTATTTTTGTAAGAAACAGGAAAAGTAACCAGTCGGATATTTGACGACAGATTGTGCCTTATTCCAGGGAAGGCAACGAACCGGGTGATGAGTTGACAGTGACCTACGGAGAGCTGCTGCAGAGGGTCTGCCAGTTCGCTAATGTCCTAAAATCCCTGGGTAAGTCCCGTTTACTCTGTAATCCATGAAGATTCATCCAGGGTTTATTTTTTTAAACCGTGGTGGTGTTTTTGTTCAAGCATATTTGTCATACATTTATGACCCAGGCTGTGCCAAAAAGACAGATATGAAGTGAACGAGATTAATAAGTGAAGCTGTGTGTGAATGTAATTCAGGGAATTGTTTCAGAGACAAAAAAAGATGCATTAAAAACTACATTTACGTGACGAGGTGACTGTGGTGTGCCTGTGAGACAGCGCTGAGGGAAGTAGGAACACTCATTGCAGCTCTGGCTGCTGCCTCAATACAGCGACTCCAGAACGACTGGTGCTTTCGCTAAAGTTGCCATTAAAACAAAAAAAAGTTGCTTCCTGCTTGTCGGGTTTAAAAGAAAATTGCTATAAGAGATTAAAAAAAAGTCACTAAATATAGAAACAAAGACACTAAAAGGGCAACGCCGGACTGCGGTAGCCACTAGCTGCTTCACGGGAAAGAGCAGGCGGTGTTTGTTTTTCAAAATAAAGTACATTTTAATGTTTCAGGATATTTAAATTTAAACTGGGATTGTGGTTAGTATAAGTGTGTTAATATACACTATACATAATATAAGGTAAATATATATCATGCTTTACATTGTTTTACCATATGTTTTAAAAAGAAACATAATTCTGAAGGTGCGGTGGCTTTTATTTTGGCGGGGCGGTGCACCACGATCAGTTACATGTGGCAGCAACTCTGTCATCTATTTGGCAAAATCAAACTCCAGACAGTTAATCCAGAAGATCTAATAAAACATTAAACATTCCTGAGAGTACTTTAACGAGAAGACTAAACATAAACCCTGTAACTCTGTATTACATGGATTATTAAATCGTTTGCATTTCAGATATGCAGCATAGTCCGATCCATACTCGCTCCCAGCTTCCTGGTAAAACATATAAAATTTTGCCTTGTGGGGTTTAATTCAACGCTGATTTCTAACATATTTGCAATAAAAATCAATGGCTTTTATATTTTCTGCACTGAGCTGCAGACGATGCTGGTCCTCACCGGCTTTATCGACACTCACTAAGTGACTTTGTGTCATCAGCATACATGAGGTAAGAGACGTAATCCTCTTTTATCTGAGCTACATGATGTCTGTAGATGTTGAATAAAAGCGTCCCGAGACGTTAGCCCTGAGGAACCCCTGTTTTAATTTATTTTGTTTTGTTTTTTTTTGCTCCATTCTAGTCTCCAAACGACACAAAGTAGCTATTTGTGTTGATCTGTTTGCAGTAGTTAACTTTTTTGGCCTCCATTATAAACATTTGTTGAGTTTTTTTTTTCCCCCCTTTCCAATAAATTTCCAATAAATTATTTATAAACACGTGATCATAGTGTTGGCAGAAACTTACTTCTTCAAACCGACTCTCTTATAATTTCTGCTCCTTTTTTAACGGCTGTTGCTCATGCGGTGGAGTTGCCACATTAGTTTAGACATCCGCACAGAGCCTCATATACACCCACAGGTGATGAAATGTACTAAAACCATTTGCATGCTCACAGATTATGAAAGTGCCTCGTTTCATCAGCGTAACTGTTTCTTTAGCCTCTGTACACTGCAAAAAGGGAACTAAAAATTAGTAAAAGTTTCTTGAAATTAGTGGATTATTTGCCAATGGAATGAATATTTTGATGCCTAAAATAAGATAATTAGATATCCGGCACTTGAAATAAGATGGTGGAGATCAATTGTTCCTATTTTAAGTGCAAATATCTTATTCCATTGGCAAATAGTATTATTTACATGCCCAAATCAAGGAAAAATACACTAATTTCAAGAAAATTTTACAAACTTTTAGTTTCCTCTTTGCAGTGTAACAAATGTTCAAAGTGGTTCCTCAACAAAAACAGACCATTTTTGTATGAACTGGCATCTTGAATTACCAAAATCCTGCAGTAAACTCTAAAATCTTTGAGTTTCCCTAAGCGGTAGAGACCGGTGCGCCCCTTATAATGAAAAGTCTGATTCTGCTCTGTTTATATAGGAAGCTGCAACTGGAAAGACTTTTCAGGTCTGGGTTTATTGCAAAGAATATGGATAATATTTGTATTTCCACACTTTTCTCTGTCCGTCCGTCCAACTTGTGTTTTAAATCCTCGGTGAACGTTGATGTTTGTACTTTTAAAATAAGCTAAAATAGCTGAATGCTCCAAGTTTTTCCTCTGGGGGAAAGTCTAGAGTTGTGTCAGAATAAGCGAATAATCACCACTCCTGGCCTGCGTGTCTGTTCTTGTGTGCAGGCGTGAAAAAGGGCGACCGCGTGTCCATCTACATGCCCATGGTGGTGGAGCTGGTGGTCGCCATGTTGGCCTGTGTCCGTATCGGAGCCGTTCACTCCATAGTGGTGAGTTGGAGAACGTAACGTGTGAAGTTCTGCCTCGTGTGTTGCCGTAGTAGAACGTGCTCGTAAACGCGCCATCTTCCAGTTTGCAGGTTTCTCTTCTGAGTCTCTGTGTGAGAGGATCATCGACTCTCAGTGCTCGCTGCTCGTCACTGCAGGTCAGTTTCACCTTTTTAAAGAGAACGGTTCAAAGCTTCCTCGGTTTGGGCCAGAACATGCAGAGGTTCTGGTCGGCTGCCGCAGAGCGCTGAGACCTGGAGGAGCTGAGCAGCAGCCGGCTGAAGTGCTGATTCTGAGCCAGTAGTCAAAGTCTTATTAGTCAGATTAGTGAAGCCTAATCCAGCAGGTTACTGGGCTGACTTTGAATCATACGTACTGTATTTTTCAGACTATAAGTCACACTTTTTTAATAGTTTGGCCAATCCTGCGACTTATAGTCAGGTGTGACATATAAAATGTTTTTTTTTTTTAACAATATGTTTATTAAGCGTTTTCCAAGTGGTTTAGTACAATGGAACATAAATTAGGAGTAACACATGTCTATATAATAAGAAAAGAAAAGGGGAGAAAAACAAATAGATAAACAGACACAAAACAACAAAGAAGTACAGGGCGTATTACTCAAGATAATGACATGTACTGTTGCATCACTGGTACTTTAAATCAAAACAGAATTTATCAAGGAAGAGGTGAATGGCTCATTATGAGTCTCAAAATTGTTCAAGATCCCAATAAAATTGAGCAAGATGGTCCAAGAATGGCTGCCGAATCTTGTAAATTTTTTTTAAGACTGTCTGTCCTGGCAGTATAAAACGTTTTTAATGGTAATTCATACGGACCACCATGAATACAAGGAGTAAACATTACCGTCTATAACCACAAGAGGGCGCTCTAGGCTTGTGAAAACTATATGCTGCTCCTGTACCGCTTGAAAATTTATTGAAACAACAAAGATGTGGTACAGCTTGAAAGGGGAACCCACACCGCGTCAGAACCCTGCATTGGGCTGGTCTGACGCTAATAAGAGCTAGCGTTAGCTTATTTTGTCCGTTAGGTTTACAGCTTTGCTGACGCACGTTCAATAGCTATAACGCCCTTTCTATGTTACTGTCAAAAACGTGTCACACTGTTAGCTTAGCATGTAGCAACGCTATGCTAACGGTCTGATTTCAGCGTAAGTTTAACAATTTTCAGCGTAACCTTCCCGATTGCAGTTGCTGGCTTGTTATGCTGATTTACTCCATTTTATCTCCCAGGTATGTTTCATGTTATTCAGCCTGTTGAATAAATTGCCTTAACATATTAAACATTGGTTTTTAGCCTTGGATTTAAAAAAAAAAAATCTAAATAAATCCGATTTATAGTGCAAAAAATAGGGTTCTCATATCTTCGTGCATAAGCTGGTCTGTGAGGACTCAACAGAGCCGCTCGGGCTTCTTTCTATGGCATAGAAAGCTGAGTTGGTGCCTGGCTGAGTTTAGCCGGGCACCGTAGGGGAGGAAAAAAACAACATTGAGTGTATCCAAAAATCTATTTACCAGGATACAGAAAAGTTAAACCTTTTAAACGGGCATCACATGAGATCAAAGCATCATTCAGGCTATTTATAACAACCCAGTTAACCCCACCAGTACCTGGCATTACACACAATATGGCATGTTTGCCTTTCTGCTTACAAGCTGGTTAGAAACGCTTCGTTGTGGCAGAACTCAGCCTGGTTCTGGTTCTGCTGGAGGTTCTCCTCCCTGTTTAAGGGGAGTTTTCCTCTCCACTGTCGCCTCATGCATGCTCAGTATGAGGGATTGCTGCAAAGCGAATGACTCAATGCAACTTGCTGGGTTTCCTTAGAGTGGAACATTTTTATCTAATCGCTCTGGGTAATTCGACAGAACTGACTGTAAAAGTGCCTTGAAATGACGGGAAATTTGCAGCTGGAGTTTAAAGTTTCTCGTCTTCTGGTCTGAACAATAATCCAACCTTTGTGTCTCCTCTCCTCAGACGGTTTCTATCGAGGCGATAAGCTGATCAACCTGAAGCTCTTAGCTGATGAAGCTCTGCAGAAATGTAGAGACAAGTAAGCTGTTAATACCCTTCATTACCACCCCCCCCCCCCCCCCAACACACACACACACACAGGCACAAAGAGCTGAAATGCATTAACCCATCACAACATTTCTAAGCTTATTTTTGTCAGTACCATTAAAAACATGATCATCACATTACGTGGAAAAATAACCTTGTTGCATAAACTTTCATACTCCTTAAGCCAATCGTCTGCAGCCTGAGGCTTTTTGTACCTTCCACAGTGGCTCTTAATAACTTTGGCTACAAATTATATTTTTATTATGGTATTTAAATTTGATAATAATAATAATAAATGCAGGTTTTAGCAGTTTTTTTGTTGGACTAATTGCTTTTAATTTTCACAACAGAATGTTGCTGAAAGTACCAGTAATTTTTTATTTTAAATCAAAAAAATTTCATTATGTTGGAAACTATGATATTTTTTTTTTTACATCAACAAATCTCAACATCGCATCCATCCTCTTTTTTTAAACCTCAAAATAGACAAAAAGGGGCATTTCTTTAACGATGACAACATATTTCCTGCACTAGATCTTTATTAAAAATGATAACTTGTCTTTTTTAAAGAGGCCAGGCAACATTTGCGGCTCTGAACAAGTTTAATTCAAGTGGACTCTTTAGACTGTAAAGGTTGCAGGCCCCTGGCTTAAGGATTTCATATTTTCCAAAACCTGCATTGTGCTTGTTTGGGATTTTTATGTAAAAGACAAAAACAACGTTGTGCAAAAATGTAAAGTGGAAGGAAAATGATGCAGAATCAATTTGCATGCAACCCTTTTTTTTAACTCTGATGCTGTTAAATAATCTCCAGTGCAGCTACCGATCTAAATAGTAAATGAATTGCCTGTCTGCAGGCGAGGTTGGACCGCCTGCAGACAGATGATAAGATAAGGTCTAACTCTGGAGCAGCTGCACAGAGTCATAGCTCAGGTGGGAAACGGTAGTGGCAGGAAAGGAAGTGTTTCAAGCTCCACACAGATTTGCTCTTTAGACTAAAAGAACAAGTTAGAGGTGTTCATGTTTTTCTTATTAGCTGTGTTGGGCTCTTCAGTGAGACGAGACCAACTGGCCGAAATGTAAAATGTTTGATGATGCTAGACCACTAAGCATGAGATTAAAAACTGTTTAAAACAGGAAGGTTAATAACAATATTAACAACATTATTTGTTAATATGGTGGATTAAAGCACAAAGCTTGTTTCCATCTGCTTGTCCCTCGGCAGGTTGGTACTGGTGAGCTAGTTTTTTTTGTAATGAACATAATATAAAGTCCCCCTAAAATGATGTAAAACACAAGAGAAACTCAGCTGCCCGGCCTTCAAGCACAGAGCGACTGTAAAAGAAACCGTATAGTTCATGATTAACGAATAAACGTCAGCACTTATTGCCCGTTTTATGCACGATTGACGGACTTTTGACCAAAGAGCTCCAGGTCAAAATAGTTAATTCTAGTAGTTAACTAGTATTTTATGACTTTTATTTTTTTTATACAAGAACTTCTATGTTCGTATGATTTGTGATTGCTGTGTTTAGCCTCTCCTCTTACTGTTTATTGCACTTTTCTAACGATCTGAGCTGATTTTTGTGTGGTTAATCAGTAGCTAAGCTGAGATAAGCTCACAGGAAGTTAAAACACCGTCATGTGTCGGGTTATATTAAATTGGAGTCAAGTTGAAACTCCCAGATATTTAAACTAACTAATTATTCACTCCTCAGAAGGACATTAGTGTACTTAAATAATGATCTAAAGGTTTTTTAGTTTATTTTTTTATTTTGGGAGGAAAAACATTAAATTATATCTACGATCTTTTACAAATTTAACACAAGAACATTGTTCGCCTGCAGGGAAACATGGCAGCAGCCACACGATGCTGTGGGATCGCTTTTATCCAGCAGCTGGTCAAAAAATTATTCATTTCCACAGAAGTGAGATATTAATTCTTAATGTTTTATTGCGACTGGAAAAAGCACTTTTTAGTGTCTTTATTCTGTAAATACGTAGTGGCTAGAATCTGGCCAGGGGGGCATGTTCAGGCACTTTGGTTTAGTGTTTCATGACTGGAGTTTTTCTTTTCGGTTTTATTACAAATTATAAAATAGGGCTTAGCAACATATCGAGATTTTAAAAATATCAAGATTTTTTTAAAAGAGATATAAGATGAGATATAAGATGTATCAAGATGCTCTATGTTGCGTTAGGATTATACTTCTATGTATTCCAGTAGGTTATTTTTCAGTTGTTTCTCTTATTTATCTGCAGCCATTTGTTAAAAATGAGACACATGTGGGGATAAGGCTTTGATTCCCTAATGAAATTATCAAGATAAATATCATATATCGGCATTTAGCCTAAAAACATCGGGATATTATTTTTGGTCCATGACGCCCCTCCCTCTGTGATGGAAATCAGATTTCACAGTCAGCAGGACCACATCTGTAAAATGACGTTTACTCAAATGCTAAATTTGGTTGCACCACAATTTTAGTTTTGCTTTAAAATCTATATATTTTTTGGCCCTCGACAGTTTTAGTTAAATGACGAAAAGTTTAGACACCCCGGGGTTAGAAGGTTCAGCTTCCAGCAGGACGACAACCTCAAATATGCGGTCAGATAGCTGGTTTATTACATGAAAGCTGATTCGTGCGTTAGAATGGCCTAGTCAAAGTCCAGACCTAAATCTAATTGAGAAACTTTGACAAGGCTTTAAGGCTTGAATTTTAATGCAGACCACAGATCCAAAACATTTTTTTTGCTTATTGAGAATGAAGGTAAAATAGAATTTGATCTGATTTACTACAGAAAAGAAGAAATACAAGAAATTGTTTAAGTTTTAAAGGATTTGGCACTTTAATCTTTGTTTGTTGTTACCATAATTACAATCCGATGCTGCGGGTTTAATCTCATCTTTTGTGTTTCAGTTTAGCAAATAATAACCAAGCATCCCTCATTGATTATAAGCTCAGCCAATTAAATCTGTGTCGAATCACAATTGGTGATCTGGGTTGAATATGTGATTTTTTTTTTTTTTAATTTTTTAGATTCTTACTTTATAAAAATGTAACTTTTGTTCCACTTCAAAGTTCTGCACCATTTTGTTTTGTTCTATCAAATAAAATCCCAATAAAACTCACTGTTTGTGGTTATACGCTGCAAAAAGGGAACTAAAAGTAAGTTACATTTTCTTGAAATGAGTTTATTTGTCCTCTATTTGAGCAGGCAAGTTTAAATAGTCTGACAATGGGATGAGATGTTTGCACTTAAATAAGATGATGGAGATGAGTTGCTGCTATTTCAAGTGCAGTATATCTAATTATCTTATTTTAGGGGTCAAAATACTCATTCCATTGGCAGATAATCTTATTTACCTGCTCAGATCAGGGACAAATACACAAATTTCACTTATTTTTAGTTCTCCTTTTTCAGTGTGTAACATGAAAACGTGTGTAAAATATCAATGCTGGTGCTGGAGCCTGTCTTTCTGTTTTTGCAGAGGTTTCCCAGTCAAGAAGTCGATCGTTCTGAAGCACTTATCAAAAGAGCCGGAGGAGGTTGTGGGCTCCCAGTCTCCTCCTGCCAAGCGATCGTGTCCAGATCTGGAGGTAAAGTCTGGCTTAAGGCTGAGCGCGACACGACGGCGCCGCCGCTGCCGGTTCAGTTTAGAACCGGAGCGTTTCTCTGGTACCTGAGAGAGAAACGGCAGGAAAGTAGCTTTTCAGGCCAAATGTGGGGATTATGTCTGTGGACATCTAATAAAAATGTAGCTGGACTTTAGTTTTCAGAACATTTTATCAATCTTTAGGCGGCCAAGCCGAGGCCTTTGCTTTGTCCTTCTGCGTATTTTTTTTATTCTACGTCCTGCAAGCTTCTCAGTCTTCATCTATCATGATTTGATTTCACGTTGGTGTCCCCGGTTTTTGATTTTTTTTTTCATGTTGATTTTTCTTTTCCAACAACTTCCTTCCCTCATTAATCTGTCCTTCCTCCTGTTTTGCCTTCCCCTCCCTCCCTCGCTCCCATCCAGCAGGAGAAAAGGACAGGGAAAGTAAAGAAAACGCGTCCCGTTCCAAAGGTATTTCCATAACCAGCCTTCCTCTATTAAAACCGTCATGTCATCTTTGCTTTTGCTTTTAAACAGCGCAGCCCTGACATACTAACAGGTATATTATTTAATGTTTCTCTGGTTTTGATCATGGAGGTGTTGCTTCAGTGTTTTTTCTCTGTTTTTAGCTCCATTTTTAGAGCTAGTGATGGATTTTAAAGGCGTTTAGCTGCCTCTCAGTAAATTAAAATATCCAAGTTCATTTATTTGCAGAGATTTGTGTCCTTTAATTTTTTAGTATAGGGGCGTACAGCTAATAAAACGCAGAAAATATGTTTCTCCTTAATTGATTTTGGTACTATGGACTGTTTTTGGTTATTTTATTTTTTATTTTAAGTACCTCCCACCAGAGGGTAGCTGCTCCTAATCACTAAGATAATAAATTATCTAAACTAAACCTTGCTCCAGTCACCATTTTCCTCAGTTTTATTTACTTATTTTTTATTGTGCCTCCATTATGGCACCAAACCAGCGTGTAATACGAGGTAAAACGCTCTGAACAAAATCCCTTTTTACAGTTAACGTCAAATAAAAGCAGCTTTTTCAGGAAGGAAAGCCTTTGCTGTCACTTTTTCTGGATGATTTCTCTGTGTTTGTCCCCTTCAGTCTGTTGTCTTGAAAATATTTGGACTCGTTAATAATCTGCATTTGTCGTCCTCTGATGTCAGACTGGAGGTTGGGACAATCTGATTATATCTAAAAATCAATCATCATCTCTTTTTGTTTTTCTGGTGGAGGAGGAAACCCATATCTGGTCAAATTAGTCCTTCTGGTTCTTTTCTTTTAATCTTTTATTTACATTTTCCTAATGATATTTAAATGGGAAAAAAAAAACAGCGTACCCAAGGGATGTCGGGACATTACCCAGTTTGCACTGCAAAAACAGAACTAAAATAAGTAATATTCTCTTAAAATAAGTGTATCTGTCCTTGATCTGAGCAGGTAAATAAGATTATCTGCCATTGGAATAAGATTTTTGCACTTAAAATAGGAACAACTCATCTCCATCATTTTATTTCAAGTGCAGGATGTCTAATTATCTTATTTTAGGGGTCAAAATACTCATTCCATTGGCAGATAATCTTATTTACCTGCTCAAATGAAGGATAAAAACACACATTTTAAGAACATTCTACCTATTTTTAGATCAGTTTTTGCAGTGTACTTGTACTTTATTTATTTCCTATAAATGATTCCAGCCGCTATGGTACAGAAAAAAGCCAAATTATGGAAAACAAGAAAAGCGAGTTAATCATAAATAATAAGAATAAATGACTTGACACATACAACGCAGAAATGCTTTTAAAGTCCTCGGTCTGAGCTGTGCTGCTGACCTTTTATTCAGAAATAATTACCCGGTCTGTTCAGTCCTCCTGTTTCCTCTGCAGAGCAGCTCTACAGTCTGAGACAGAAAAGCTTTTCTTGAGTTATTAGGTTAAAGGAAATGGAATGGGGCCCCGGAGCCAGTAATTTAATTTCTTCGCCAGCATTCGACCTTTTAGCGTGATTGGAATAAAACGCGTCGCCCCGTCTGGGAGGAGCGACGCGGCCGAACCATCAGCAGATTGAGGAGGAAGCTGACGTTCCCATGGAGGGCGGGGGGGGCAGCAGGACGGCGCGTCCTGGCATCAGCGTCACTGAACGCGCTGATTTACTCCCAGAAGGAAACGGGCTTTCTGCTCCTGATTGATCGAGTTTGGCTCATTATGCTAAACGAGGCGACGCCATAAACCCTGAAGCCATCGACGGTTCCTTCGTCTGAAGGCAAAACGGAGCACTTAGAGTAATTGGAGGCACAGCCTAAATCATCGGTGTCACGTTTGTTTTATTCCCGGCTTTCTGTCTTGTTGTAAATCCCAGCGGCCAGGCTCTGATGTTCCCCTACAGAACACTAACCAGGTGTTTTTTAACCTGTAGACTCCTGCTTGCCCAGTTTAAGCGGATGTTTAGTATCTTGTGACCGATTGATGCAGAATTTCTCTGTTTTTTTATCACCATCTGTGAATGTTTTAATGTGTTTCTTTCTCCTGCACCAGTTGTCTTGGAACCTAGACGTGGACCTGTGTTGGGACGCTCTGATGAAAGGAGCTTCAGACCAGTGTGAACCCGAGTGGTGCGAGTCTGAAGATCCTCTCTTCATCCTCTACACCAGCGGCTCCACCGGCAAACCCAAAGTAACGCCAGCTCCCCCCGACAGACGCCTTGCTCACGTTATCACAGACAGAGATGCACCGATCCGAAAAATCAGCCCGATATTATTATTATTATTATTATTATTATTATTATTATTATTATTATTATTATTATTATTGTTATTTACTGACATTACAAATAGTAAATGGCTTATTCCTATATAGGGCTTTAACTAGTCCGCTGATCCCAAAGCAATACGAATAAACTGCCTGGCCAAAAAAAATAAACGAAAACTCTCCACCTGGATTTAATTAAGTAAATTGGTACGAGCCTCCCATTGGATAATTATGTTTCAGCAACAAGTTATTTAAGCCCAACCGGTGCAATGAGCTGCTTCTCATTTCTGAAACAACAGCTCCCGCCGACAGACGCTTCGCTCACGTTATCACAGACAGAGACGCACCGATCCGAAAAATCAGCCCGATATTATTATTATTATTGCAGTTATGGCCGATTTTTTTATTTATTTATTTATTTTTACTGATGTTACAAATAGTAAATGGCTTATTCCTATATAGGGCTTTAACTAGTCCGCTGATCCCAAAGCAATATGAATAAACTGCCTGGCCAAAAAAAAAAAACGAAAACTCTCCACCTGGATTTAATTAAGTAAATTGGTACGAGCCTCCCATTGGATAATTATGTTTCAGCAACAAGTTATTTAAGCCCAACTGGTGCAATGAGCTGCTTCTCATTTCTGAAACAACAGCTCCTGCCGACAGACGCTTCGCTCACGTTATCACAGACAGAGACGCACCGATCCGAAAAATCAGCCTGATATTATTATTATTATTATTATTATTATTATTATTATTGCAGTTATGGCCGATTTTTTTACTGATGTTACAAATAGTAAATGGCTTATTCCTATATAGGGCTTTAACTAGTCCGCTGATCCCAAAGCAATATAAATAAACTGCCTGGCCAAAAAAAAAAAGAAAACTCTCCACCTGTATTAAATTAAGTAAATTGGTACGAGCCTCCTATTGGATAATTCCTGCAGGGCGATTATGTTTCAGCAGCAATTTATTTAAGCCCAACTGGTGCAATGAGCTGCTTCTCATTTCTGAAACAACCATGTGGAACGACACGTCCTGTGGTCGTGGAGGAGATGTCTCTCTGTTTCAGAAGGATCACATCATTACACGCATCAAGCAGAGGAAACATCTAAGGAGGAGGCAGAAACGACCAGAACTGAGTGAAGAAGTGTTCAACGTATTGTTAAAAACTGAAGGATAGTGGGGAACCATCGTCTACGAGGCAAAAATGTGGAAAAAAAACCTGAATGATCGTTATCGGCGATCAAGAAAAACAACAGCAGAACTCCTGGTTGTGTTTAATAGTGAAATTAAAAGCATTTCCACGCTCAATGTGAAGGAACTCAAGGGATGGAGACTGAACAGCTGTGTAGCCTGAAGAAAACCACTAATCAGTGAAGCTAACCAGATAAAAAAGCTTCAGTTTGCTGGGGAGCATAAAGATTGGACTCTGGAGTAATGGAAGAAGGTCATCTGGTCTGATGAGTCCAGATTTACCTGTTCCAGAGTGATGGAGCATCAGGGTGAGAAGAGAGGCAGGTGAAGTGATTTACCCATCATGCCTAGCGCCTGCAGTACCAGCCTGTGGGGGCAGCGCTATGATCCGGGGTTGCTGCAGCTGGTCAGGTCTGGTTCAGCAACAGTTATGAGCTCAGAGAACATCAGCTGACTACCTGAATGTACTGAATGACCAGGTCGTTCCATCCATGGATGTTTTCTTTCCCTGACGCTACGGGAATATTCCAAGATGGCAATGCCAGGATTAATCGGGCTGGAATGGTGAAAGCGAGGTTCAGGGAGCAGGAGACGTCATTTTCACACATGGATCAGCACCACAGAGTCCAGACCTTAACCCACTGAGGATCTGTGGGATGTGCTGGAGAAGCTCTGTGTAGCAGACAGACTCTACCATCATCAGTGCAGGATTCTGGTGAAAAATTAATGCAACACTGGGTGGAGATAAATCACGTGACGTAGCAGAAGCTTATCGACACAACACATAGAATATATGCGCCGTAATAAAAGCTAAAGGTGGTCCATTGAGATATATGAGTGACTTTTTTTTATTTTGGCCTGGCAGTTTATGGACGAGCAATATTCTAATTAAGCAAATTAGTCTGAATTCCTGTAGGAAAGAGAGGCATCAATCATTGTTGATCTAAAACTTGATCAGTATTTCAAGTTTACCGTATTAAACAAATAGAATATTTTATTTTATTCTCAGCAATAATCCAACGAAGTATTGGAGCACCTCTGGTGTTGCTTCTCTGCTCCAGTTAAACTCCCACAATCCTGCACAGCAGTATGGCAAGCCTAATGGGCCAATTATCATCGCATGAAATACGTGCGGTGGCGTTAATAACATTTGGTGGAGTTTTTTGCATATTATATTATCAGGAGGTTGTCTTTTATGTGCTCAGCCACTAGATTTAAAGGTGTTTTACCCAATAAGAACACTGCAGCACCAGACACAACCAGGAGGTCCCTGATCGTTGGGGAAAGGCAGAAAGAAGATGCACCTTCCTTTCTGATCCTGTCTAAAACTCCTGCTTAGTTCAATAATAAAGTCTGATATTACACAAAACTTATGACCTTGGTGCAGAAGATAAATTCAATTCAATTCAATTTTATTTATATAGCGCCAAATCATGAAACATGTCATCTCAAGGCACTTTACAAAGTCAAGTTCAATCATATTATACAGATTGGGTCAGATTATACAGATTGGTCAAAAATGTCCTATATAAGGAAACCAGTTGATTGCATCAAAGTCCCGACAAGCAGCATTCACTCATGGGGAACCGTAGAGCCACAGGGAGAGTCGTCTGCATTGTACATGGCTTTGCTGCAATCCCTCATACTGAGCAAGCATGAAGCGACAGTGGGAAGAAAAACCACCCATTAACGGGAAGGAAAAACCTCCGGCAGAACCGGGCTCAGTATGAACGGTCATCTGCCTCGACCGACTGGGGTTACAGAAGACAGAACAGAGACACAACAAGAGAAACAAAAAAGCACAGAAGCACACATTGATCCAGTAATCTGTTCTACATTAGATGGTAGTAGCGGGTGAGCCGTCTTCCCTGGATGATGTCACAGTTAACAGAACGCCAGACCAGGTGTACCTACTATGAAGAGAAAATGAAATCTTTAACAGAAATGTTATTAATTCTGAAAATATTATCACATGAATATAAATACCAAGCATACAGAAAATGCAGCTTTATTAAGTGACCTGGTTTATTTTATTTAGCTTTTAATTTCTTTTCAACATTTAGTTCTACTGCTTGGCTTGTGCTTTGGTAGTTTCATGTTTAAAAACGACAAAAGAAAAAAGCTTATGGTCGTCAAGTTGTAGTTACTCTCGTATGACAGCAGATGGCAGTGAAAGCCCAAATTCATGAGATTAAATGTTTGAAGTAAATAATTGGCCCCTTCGGCTTGCCATACAGCAGCACCACCATCACATGAAACATAAACGAGATGAAAATAGACGTTGGTTATTAAGGTCGGCCTAGTTTTACTCGTGATGCCGATGATGTTCGGTGCATTCAGGGCTTTCTGATCGGTTTCTCCTCCCTGCAGGGCGTTCTTCACACCGTCAGCGGATACCTGCTCTTCGTTGCCACCACCTTCAAGCTGGTGTTCGACCATCAGCCCGATGACGTCTACTGGTGCACGGCCGACATCGGCTGGATCACCGGCCACTCCTACATCACCTACGGGCCCCTGGCCAACGGGGCCAGCAGTGTCCTGGTGAGCGCCGATCACCGCAGCTGATTTACGCCGACGGTCTGCAGTAAACATCTAAAAAAAAAGGCGGAAAGTTGAGCTTTTCTGTTCTTTTGGATCCAGACTCATGAATCTTCCTCTCTGGTTTCTGTGTCCCAGTTCGAGGGTCTGCCCACGTACCCCGACATGAGCCGCATGTGGGCGATCGTGGACAAATACCGGGTCACCAAGTTCTACACGGCTCCGACGGCCATCAGGATGCTGATGAAGTACGGCAGCGAGCCGGTGCAGAGGTAACGCCGACCGCCCGATCTGTTTCCACGCCGCGTTTCTCCGCTCAGATCTGAGCCGCGCCGCTTCTCCGTTCCAAGGTACACGCGCAAATCCCTGAAGGTCCTGGGCACCGTGGGGGAGCCCATCAACCCCGAGGCGTGGCAGTGGTACTACAGCGTGGTGGGAGAGGGCCGCTGTCCGGTCGTCGACACCTTCTGGCAGACGGAAACGGTTAGTTCCTAATAAATAACTCGCAAAAGGCGATTGAGACGGTTCTCCCTGCTGCCCTCTCAGCTGCTGCAGGTCCATCAGGCTCTGCTGCAGCTTCTTCCCCCGCTGCCATCAGACTGTTGCACCGCCAACGTTGCTGAACTTTTGTAATCTGTTTAAATTTAAAAGTACACAACTGGAAAAGGGGGAAAAAAAAGAGTAAAAAAAGAGAAAAAAAAGGAAAAAAAGAAGAAAAAAAAAGAAGTAAAAAGAAGTAAAAAAAGAGTGAAAAAAGAGAAAAAAAGAAGAAAGAAAAAAAAGAAGTAAAAAGAAAAAAAGAGAAAAAAGGAAAAAAGAGGGAAAAAAGAAAAAAAAGAAGGAAAAAAGAGTGAAAAAAGAGGAAAAAAAAGAAAAAAAAGAAGAAAAAAAAGAAGTAAAAAGAAAAAAAGAAGGAAAAAAAAGAGTGAAAAAAGAGGGGAAAAAAGAAAAAAGAAAAAAAAAGAAGTAAAAAGAAAAAAGAGGAAAAAAAGAGAAAAAAAAGAGGAACAAAAAAGAAAAAAAAGAAGTAAAAAGAGAAAAAAAGAAAAGAAAAAAGAAAAAGTACACAACTGAATGTTTACGGCATTTTTTGCACCATTGTCTTTGCACTATAAACATGGTTTCTGCACACTTTTTAAAAAAAAAAAAAAAAAACGTTTTTCTCCTGCACTGTTATATTCTTATCACCGCTGCACTTTATATTGTAATGTTATTTTATCTCAATTGCAATCTCATTAGGCAAGGCAAGGAAAATTTATTTGTATAGCACATTTCAGTACAGAGACAATGCAAAGTGCTTTACATGATTAAAATACAGGAAAAAACGCAGAATAAAAGCAAGTAGGAATAAAATGTAGAAAGAAAATAGGAAAGCAAACATTAAAAATAGTTGGACTACAAAGTTAAACTAGTGATGTTTCAGTAAAACAGTTTAACTAGAACATTCAAAGGTAATCCTAAACAAATGTGTTTTTAATCTCGATTTAAAGGAATTCAGGCTTTCCGCACTTTTCCAGTTTTCTGGGAGTTTGTTCCAAATAAGCGGAGCATAGGAACTAAATGCTGATTCTCCATGTCTGGTTCTGGTTCTGGTTCTGGTTCTGCAGAGCAGGCTGGAGCCAGAAGACCTGAGTGGTCTGGAGGGTTGATGCCCTGATAACAAGTCTGTGATGTATTTAGGTGCTAATTCAGGGATTTATAGACTAACAGAAGGATTTTAAAGTCTATTCTCTGAGTTACAGGGAGCCATGGAAGGACTTCAGAACCGGGTCCATGTTCTCTACGTTCTTAGTCTTAGTGAGGACTTCAGAACCGGGTCCATGTTCTCTACGTTCTTAGTCTTAGTGGAAGGACTTCAGAACCGGGTCCATGTTCTCTACGTTCTTAGTCTTAGTGAGGACTTCAGAACCGGGTCCATGTTCTCTACGTTCTTAGTCTTAGTGGAAGGACTTCAGAACCGGGTCCATGTTCTCTACGTTCTTAGTCTTAGTGGAAGGACTTCAGAACCGGGTCCATGTTCTCTACGTTCTTAGTCTTAGTGAGGACTTCAGAACCGGGTCCATGTTCTCTACGTTCTTAGTCTTAGTGGAAGGACTTCAGAACCGGGTCCATGTTCTCTACGTTCTTAGTCTTAGTGAGGACTTCAGAACCGGGTCCATGTTCTCTACTTTCTTAGTCTTAGTGGAAGGGCTTTAGAACCGGGTCCATGTTCTCTATGTTCTTAGTCATAGTGAAGACTTCAGAACCGGGTCCATGTTCTCTACGTTCTTAGTCATAGTGAGGACTTCAGAACCGGGTCCATGTTCTCTACGTTTAGCTGAACCCAACTCCTCCTCCTCTCCTTGCTTTCAGGGAGGACACGTGTTGACGCCTCTACCAGCAGCCACGCCCATGAAGCCTGGATCTGCTGTGAGTAAACGATGAAACGGCTAAAAAAAAAAATAAAGCTGATCCTAGCATAAAACCAGAGAACGATGGTTTCTCGTCTCTGCAGACGTTCCCGTTCTTCGGCGTGGTGCCGGCCATCCTGAACGACTCTGGGGAAGAGCTGGAGGGGCCGAGCGAAGGATACCTGGTCAGGATGAGATGCCTGTTGCTTTCTGTCGTCCTCGGTCTCCTCTCGTGTTAAAACCCACCGCTCACTCCCCCCCCCCCCCCCCCCCCCCCCCCCCCTCCAGGTGTTCAAGCAGCCGTGGCCGGGCGTGATGAGAACCGTCTACGGGAACCACGAGAGATTTGAAACCACCTACTTCAGGAAGTTCCCGGGATACTACGTGACGGGGGACGGTGAGAGCCGATCTTTAGTCAGAGATCGCTGCAGACCAGAGGCAGAGACGCTCTTATCAGCCGATTGCTCCTCTAGGTTGCCGTAGAGACGAGGACGGATACTACTGGATAACCGGAAGGATAGACGACATGTTGAACGTCTCCGGTAAGCTTCGTCAGCTAGGGATGGTTAAGGGTTTATCACACTACTACTCTTAGCGATGCTCCTAATCGATGCCTTTTTTGGGGTTTTTAGTCAAGCAAAAGGGTGAAAAAAAAATAATGACAGACAAGACTTTGAAAATTAACTTAAATATAAAGTATGTTGTATAATTGTATGTATATTACTAAGGTTCAGAATAGAAGATGTTGCTCTTTTGGACCGTCTAGGTCAGTCAGGGTTCAGCAACCTTTAAAACCCGCAGAGCCATTTCTGTCCTTGGTCCAGATAAATAAATTTAGTTTAGAGCCACAAAAGTTACATCTCTTTGAAACAAGAGCTTGTTTTTATAGTATACTATAGGAAATTTGTTGATTTTTTTTTTTATATTTTATTTATTTATTTTTTTTATTAAAGATTAACAGTTATTATTTAACCAACAGTAATTTTGTGTTTAGGTTTAATACATTTTCTTCAATTGGACATTTAATTTTATAGCATATGGCATCAAAGTGATGAAAAGCAAGTCGTTTTCAACCCATTGACAAATAGTTACTTCATTTATTTATAGTAAAATGTTCTATACACCATTAGTTTCTTCCTTTCTGGAAATATTATGCGTATGTTGCAGAACTAAATGCATCCTAAAGCCTTTACATTTAGAAACCTTGACCAATTTACCCCACCCACACACACACACACATTTTTGGTCTAAGTTTTTAAGAACCAAAGCTGAAGGTGTAAAGAGCCACAGGCTGCAGACCCCTGGTCTAGAACATGTGTCAAAGTTAAGGCCCGTGGGCCGAATCCGGCCCGTCAAGGCAATTTATTCAACCCTCAAGAGCAAAAAAGGCACATAATGTCATAAAGTAGAGACATATATCCTTTGCGCCTGCGCCTTTTGTAGCTGATGTTTTTTTTTTTTTTTTTTTACTATGCAGTAACAGCATCCTGCCACTAGATGTCAGCGTTCCCACAACACATTTAAACAACCCAGAAATGTCCAAAAAGAGAAAAAGTGATGCAGAATGAGGAGTTTAAAGTGTAACTCACCCCAATATTATTTAGCAGATAAACTGAGCCTAAGGGGCTAATTTTAACTTGCTGTGAATTTTTTTACATTTGTTGTAAACTGAAATAAAATTCTAAAATCAAGAGTCATCTATACAGGTGCAACCGGCCCTTTAAATGACTTCAAGATGCCAAAGTGGAACAATATAGAAATGAGTTTGACAGCCCTGCTCTAGAAGCCCCGTGTTAAACGTGAAAATAATTTATAGCCCACACACACATTTCTTGTTTGTTTCAAACAATCATATTAACAGCAGGAATATTAACTAGTAACGGGTTGCAAGCAGTGTCCGAAATTAACTTTGTTATTCACCGGCCAAGTTGGCCGGTAGATGTAAAAATCAACCGGCCAGGCATATTTTTTACCGGCCAAAATATTAATTTTGACCAGACCTCAACTTTTATAAAAATTAAGAGTGAAATTATGTTAATTATGGGGGGCGTGGTTGGGGGCGTGGCTGACTGGAACCTGGAAGAGAAATCTTTGTTTCCTGAATTAAAAAAATATATATTGTAGTTGATTATAAAAGACACAATATGAATTATGAGATTCACATCCAGGCGATAAAAAACACTACAGATTATCATTATTCTATCCATGTTGGCCTTATTTGTGAATGAGGCAGAGTTTCATCAAGCCAGTACGGTCAGTGGGGGTTCTAGACCAAATGTAGCAGGGGGGGTCAGTGTGGGGCCAGTGTTTTTTCACAGGGGCACAGAACAAAAGATTGGGGGGGGGGGGGGGGGGGAACTTAACAGGTCAACATTTCATCGTTTAAAATATTAAGTAAGCCAAAGAGCCAATTGTGGCTCTGGAACTGCAGGTTGCAGACCATGATCTTTTCTCAATACAGCGGGAGCTTAACGTGAAACAGCTTGATTTTAATTATTGTTATTTTTTTTATATATATTTTTTTAATTATTTTGTTATTTTATTATTGGGTAAAACCATAAACGAAAAAAATGCAACTGATCCAAATGACCAGTCAGTCACGTTATCTTTGTCAGCATTTATCATCCTAAGAAATTTAACATCATGTTTTTAGTACAGGGGCCATAACAGGGGCCAGGAAAAGTTCTACATGGGCATAGGCCCCTGTTGGCCCCTGTCCAGAACCGCCCCTGTGTATGGTTCAAAATTTTCCCCTCAGCTGCAACACTTAAAGCACTCAGGGTTCACGCTGCGTCTTTACGCTGATCTCGCTGCTGGATTTTACCCTCGTGCGCTGCGCCCCCGATGTTACAGGTTACATGTAACGTAATTTTGCGCACCTGAATTCAAGCGCAACGCACCACGCCCACTGAAGCACCGCTGGTTCTGTGTCGTTAAAAACAAAAGAGCATGAAAAACAGTTACCGACTCTCCTACTGACTTTAATTGGGACATTTTGTTACGAGTGGAAGGACATTAAACGTAGCGATTCACGTTTTGAAGGCTGGCCGCTGATAAAAGCACCTTGCTCCGAGAGGGGGGGGCGGGGGAGGCGCAGTAAGAGCGGTGAAGCACAGAGCCGCAGCGCAGGTAGTTAAAAAAAATCCGAATAAATAAGAACGAAACTTATAAACAGACTAATTGGCGTTTTAGACTGTATCTGGTTAGCAGATCTGTTTTCTGATCCAGCGTGCAGCCATGACTGGTTCTGAATGTGAAAGAAGCTGAACCAGCACCGCAGAAGGCGGGTCTAGACTGAGCTCTGGATGGACAGAGCTGTGAACGGATCATATGGGTTTTGTTATTTTTATGTTACTTTTATTTTATTTGGTAGAAACATTTACTCGCCATGTGGCAGCTAGCCCTCTGAAATTCACTCGCCAAACGGGAAATTTACTCGCATTTGGCGACTGGCGAGTGTTAATTTCGGACCCTGGTCGCAAGGCTTTCTCTGCGGCTTCATGTTGGCTGCCGTCTCCCCTCCAGGTCACCTGCTGAGCACCGCGGAGGTGGAGTCGGCTCTGGTGGAGCACAAAGCCGTCGCCGAAGCCGCCGTGGTGAGCAGACCGCATCCCGTCAAAGGAGAGAGCCTCTACTGCTTCGTCACGCTCACCGACGGTGCGACGTATAACGCCACCCTGGAGGCGGAGCTCAGGAAGCAAGGTGAGTCGGGCCCCAAAGGCTCCAAGCCCTCCAGATAGCCGAACCGAGCCGTAACCCCCACCCTCCGTTCTTTGTTCTCTGCAGTGAGGGAGAAGATCGGCGCCATCGCTACGCCAGACTACATCCAGAACGCTCCAGGACTTCCCAAAACCAGATCTGGTAAACGAGCTGAAGCGATTCTGCCTGAGCTGATGTTCACGGAGGGACGAAAGCTGCACAGTGGAGGGAAAACGCTCATTTAGCAAAAAGAAATGGACGGATGGTTCAGATAAGAGCGCAGAAACGGCGTTAAATACACCAAAATAATATCAGGAATTATAGAAGTTTGTTAATTTATAAAATTACCAAATGAATCTCTAAAAGCAGGACGGCCACCTGGTCTGGATTAGATGAATAAACAGTTGTTTTAATGGTTTAATGGGACATTAATCCATTTATAACGTCATTACTGGATGTATTCTATGGTAAATTAATGATGAAACGATAAATAGATTTAACAGTTTCTCATGAGAGAAGCGACTGAGACTCTCAGAGATTTCTGGGTCTCGCTCCGGTCTGAAACATCCCACACCGCTGGACATGGGGGACAAAAACACATCTAGATCATTTATTCAGGTTTAGAGAAGATGATATTCAGGTTTATTCAAGTTTAAAGCTTCTGTGTTTTAGAAAACATTTCAATTATACATTTATTACATTACTAGTAAAAATTATTTACAATTTCTAAATAATATACCATTTAACAGAGAGGATATTTCCTTTTTTACCTGAATCGGCTGTTCCTCAGCTATTTATCTGCATACTTCATGTTTTCCTTGCTCCACCGTCTCCGCAGGAAAAATCATGCGGCGGGTCCTGCGTAAAATCGCCTGCGGCGAGAAAGACATGGGCGACATCTCCACGCTGGCCGACAGCGGCGTCGTCGATGAGCTCTACAGGAACAGGTGCTGCACCACGGCGTGACCGCGTTTCCCAGGAGGCTCGGCGAGGCGCGCCGCCAGCCAGACGTGGACGGCGGAGTCAGCGCGGGAGCAGCGGGCGTTTCCACCTGAGAGCCGCCGACGGGGAGTTGCTCTGCCCTCCGACGCGGCTGCAGAACGCTGCCGGCTTCCCAGGCGCGGACGCAAGCCTCGGCCTTCAGGGTTAAAAACGTTTGATTCTCCAGAGACGGACGGAGGAGGCGCTGCTTTGGTGAAGCTGGTAGAAAAACAGTTCAATCCAAGCCATAAAATACCCCGATCATCTAAGACTGATTGACCGTTTTACCAGGTTTTATCCGTTGTCCTGTTTTTATTTTATTTTTTAAAAACAAAACATCTGTAATCCTTTTTTTTTTTTTTTTTCTCCGTGTGTTTTTATTTGGACTAAATGTAATCGTAGTTTGTCGGGTCTCTGTGTGAGCATGCTTTGTCTGATTCGTTGTTGTCTGGCAGAAACCAGGGAAGGAGTTAAGCATAAAAAAAAAAAAAGCTTCTGTGTCGTTTATTCATCCTGAAACAAACGTTAACGATTGAAAATAAACCTTCAGAAAGTTTAATCTCTCACCCTGAAATCTAACTGATTGTTGTTCTTTAATCTACGGTAGAAAAATCGGCAGCTGTAGTCGGGAATATTTGCCTGAATCTTGTGGAGGGAAATAAAACCAGATTTTGACCGTTGAATGAGAAAGTGTTTGTTATAAACCGTCATAAAGTACAAAAATTATACCTCACACAAGGAATCACAGGTTTTAGAGGATTTATTTTATCTTTGTATTCATTTATTTATTTATTTATTTTTAAACTTTATTTTTAATTTTTTAACAGGGCCAAACCAGTGAGAGCTAATGTGTACATATAATATACAGAGCAAACGTGATTTACACTGGATTACTGGTCTGAATCAGAAGAATAAAAATAAATAACACATAAAACCAACACCAGGAGCAGGGTGCACACCACACTGACAGAGGAGGCAGATATATTTAAAATTCACAATGAGAGATTGTTGTAAGTCTTTGAGTAACTTTCCATTTTTCTCAGAGTCTCTCTTCTCCTTCTGGAGACACAATGGAAAAAGTCAATGTCTGCTTTTTGTGGATCAAGTTTATTATGTTAATGAAGAGCCTCCAGGTGGAGCCAATCAAAAAAAGTCTTCAGAAAGTATTTGTCACTTGATCTGAGTCCTTCAAGGAGTTTTCTGAGGTACAAGGACGTGAAAGAAAAGTCCAGGATTTCAGATTATTTGCTTAACATGATGCCAAAACATCTTCAATTTAGGACAGGAACAGAAGATATGAAGGTAATCTGCCTGATTGGGTTCTTCCAGCCAAAGTCTCGCCTTACTAAAGAGTTAGTGGTAGAAAACGTGTTGATCCAGAGCTGTGACCAAACTTCCTCTGAGATGTTGGCTTCTTTCTCCCACCGCTGTCTGATATAACCTTATTCATAGATGTGAAACTTCTGTAAAGCTAAATGATGGCTTTTTATTACTGGCTGCCTATGCATCCATAAAAACCTGCATTATCCCCGGATTTAAAAAAAGGAAAAAAAAAAAGAAACTGCAACTGCAGATAACAATAAAATTCTCCTCTTCCAATCTCACAAATCTGGAACAAATCTTTGAAATGTATTAAATGCCTGTTTTTTTTTTTTTTTTTTTGTTATTTTACAGAAAAAGTGATTCCTAGTTTGGTCTACAGCCTGTATTTATGGTCTAGAAATGAGACTCAACACTCTGTTTTTGAAGATATTTTCAACCACCTTAGCCTACTTTTTCACGTTTTGTGCTTATATACTTGAAGCCCGTCGAAGCAACCAAGCAACAGACAGCTTGTATTCATTTAATTCAATTCAGCTTTATTTATATAGCACCAATTAACAAAACACGTCATCTCAAGGCTCTTTCCAAAGTCAGACTCCATCAGATCTTCCAGGTTGGTCAGAAAGTTTCCTCTCTAAGGAAACCCAGCAGGTTGCATCAAGTCTCTCCAAGCGGCATTCACTCCTCCTGAAAGAGCGTAGAGCCACAGTGGACAGTCGTCTGCATTGTTGATGGCTTTGCAGCAATCCCTCATACTGAGCATGCATGAAGCGACAGTGGAGAGGAAAACTCCCCTTTAACAGGGAGGAGAACCTCCAGCAGAACCAGGCTCAGTGTGAACGCTCATCTGCCTCCACCCACTGGGGCTTAGAGAAGACAGAGCAGAGACACAGAAAGCACAGAAGCTCACATTGACCCAGGAGTACTTTCTATGTTAGATGGTAATAGCGGATGATCTGCCTCCCCTGATGATGTCACAGCTAACAGAACGCTAGACCAGGTGTTAGGGGGTAATAGGATAGAGGCTGGTTCTTTTCAGGTTTTAACAGCCAACAAGATGGTGTATCGGTCAGGATACAGGTAATAGGGTAATGAGGCTCGCACTCCTTTAACTGTTGCCGTCAGCAGGTTTATTCCACTTCAAATACTCAGTGTTGCCAACAGTCTGCAATAACATATGAATTGCCATTAGGCCAGATATGTATTGCAACAGTAGAAGTTTAAACCAAATAAACTTAAACATATCCAAAAAAGGCAAACTTAAACATCAATCTGTGGAAATACATTTCCCCAGCATATTAGATATAATTCTAATTATGTAAATATAGCATCACTTGGCTTAAATACTGCAGGAACTCAAAGTGAGCACAGTTTCAATGAAACATAATAAAAAAAGACGTTTTCTAGCTCAAATTATAATGAGTAGCTTTTGGCGCCATCATGTGGTCAAATAAATAAACTACGCCATGGCGTCAGCCGGCAGCACGCCCGATCACAACATGCACACATGACGCACAACCCCGACGCAGCGCACACGCAGCGAAAATCCAAACCGTAAGTAAACAGTTTTAACATAAACTTATGAAGACCAACGAAACTGTTAGGTGTAAAATACTTCTGTGTGCAATCAACAAACCAAGCACCGAATGTGATAACTTACGTTCATTCATTAACTTAACACTCGGAGCATCGATAGTTCTAACTGCAAACAGCCGACATGCTATGGAGTTAACCGGAAGTAGCAGATAGCGCCCTGAACTTACACCTACGTCACTTCCTGATAGCAGCCGAACCAACATCATAAACAAAGAATGTCTGAGCCTTTTATACAGCCGCCCCCAAATGTGATGCCACATTTGCTTAACAATAAAAGGCTTCTCAATTAGTTTCAGGGGATGACCGGCTGTTGGTGTCAGCGTCCTGTTCTTCAGATGGTACAGCTGGTAACACAACCAACCGAGCAACCGGTCTAGTGTAGACATGTCCCTTAATGTTCACATCAGCAGATCTGATAAATCCATCATCACTGCGATGAATCTCAGTCACTTGACCTATAGGCCATAGAGCTCGGGGCAGCTGTGGATCTACAACCATAACCACGGCCTTCTGCAGAAGGTCAGGAGGGGTTGAGTGCCATTTCTGTCTTGCCTGTAGGCTAGGAAGGTATTCTCTGATGAACCTTGCCCAGAACTGATCAGCAAGAACCTGTGAGTGCCGCCAGCGCCTTCGACTGAGGACATCCACCTTTGGGTAGACCACTTGGGGCAGCGATCCATCAGGCCGCCCCATGAGAAGGCTATTAGGAGTCACAGGGTCCAAATCTGCCACATCAGTTGAAACATAGCCCAAGGGCTTTGAGTTGAGGATTGACTCCACCTCCATCAGAACCGTAAGAAGTACTTCCTCTTGAAGGGGTTGGGATCCTACACAAGTGTGGAGAGCTGACTTGACAGAACGGATCTCCCTCTCCCACACTCCACCAAAATGTGGGGCTGCTGGCGGGTTAAACCGAAATGTGATCCTTTTCTGGGCAAGCTGTCCCTGCAACGTCTCTGACATGTTGGCAAAGGCTTCTCTGAGTTCTCGATCTCCTCCCTTAAAATTGGTTCCACAGTCTGACCATAGCTCTGCGGGTGTTCCTCTTCTGGCGATAAATCGTCTAAGGGCCATGAGGAATGCATCTGTATCCAGACTACTTAGAAGATCCAGGTGTACTGCCCTGGTTGTCAGACACTTGAAAATTATCCCCCAGCGTTTCTCATGCCGTCTTCCCATCTTCACAATCATAGGCCCAAAACAGTCAACGCCAGTTGAGTAAAATGCTGGCTTATACAATCTAAGCCTAGCAGCAGGAAGATCAGCCATCTTGGGAATAGAGGGTTGGGCCCTCCAACGCTGGCACTCAGGACAAGTTCTCTGGAATTTACGTATTGCCTCCCTTCCTCGCAATATCCAGTAAGATCTCCGCAGCTCTGCGAACACCCGTTCAGGGCCTGGATGATGAAGTTCGATGTCATATTTCTGAATGAGAAGGCGTGTGAAAGGATGTGAAGGATCCAGAACAATGGGATGCAATGTAGAGCCATCGAGACCTTCTAGATGTCGTAAACGACCTCCTACTCTAATGAGGCCTGTTGTAGTATCCAGTTCAGGTGCCAGGGTGAGTAATCGACTTCGGGATGTAACAGGTTTTGCTTCTGCAAGCAATCTACATTCCTCTGGAAATGACTCCTGTTGAGCACGCCGAAGAATGGCCAGTTCAGCTGCCTGATACTCTTCAGTGCTAGGTGATGATGTTGAGAACGCCTGCCCTCGAAGTTCTTTAATAGTAGCATCCAAGAGCTCCTGCCAATTCTTGTGCACTGTTCCATCCTGAAAGGTCGGCATGGAGGTGGTAGCTGTTCCACAGAAGACAGTCTTTCTGAGCTCAGCTTCATCAACACAGGGCCCAGAACTCGGCTCCTCTGGCCATTTGTCAGGACTGTCGTGCAGAAAGCTAGGCCCGTTAGACCACCGATTTGGTACCTTCAGTTCGGTCAGGGTCTTTCCCCTGGTCAAGTCATCTGCTGGATTACTCTCAGAGTTTACATAGCGCCAAGTACAGTTTTCTGTTAACTCCTGTATCTCAGCTATCCTAGCTCCTACAAAAACTTTATAGCGGCAGGACTGTGAGCTCAACCAGGTGAGGACAGTTGTCGAGTCAGACCATAAAACTATCCTTCTGATAGATGATGTAAGTTCTTTCTTCAGGATGCTGGCCAGCTGGGCTGCCACCAAAGCTCCACACAGCTCTAGGCGGGGAATAGAGAGGGTACGTTTTGGGGCTACACGGGAGCGAGCTAGGATGAACGTGAGGTGAACCTGACCGGTGCAGTCTTCAGTCCTCAGATATGCAACGGCTCCATAAGCTTTCTCCGAGGCATCTGCGAAGATGTGTACTTCGCGAGTAGCCTCCTTTAAGCTGGCATCAGCAGGTACATAAGCGCGTGGAAGAGTAAGGTGAGGTAGAAACTGGAGCTCCGCCTCCCAATCCAACCAAGCTTGAAGGAGTGTAGATGGGAGGTTTGAGTCATCCCAACCGTGCTTCTTATCCCACAGCTGTCTGAGTAGGAGCTTCGCTCGAGTGGTAAAGGGTAACAGATAGCCTAAAGGGTCATACTGTGAGGCTAGAACCCTATAGATATTTCGAAGAGTTGGCATCTCATAAGACACAGGCCTGTGCTTATAGCCTAGGGAGTCTGTATTCCAATTCCAGCTGAGTCCAAGTGTTGTCTCTAAAGGGTTGGATTTGTCTTCTGCCAACCACAGATCCAGGCTTTGTGATCTAGCTTCAGGAGGCAAATGACTCAGAACGCTTGGGTCATTGGAAGCCCACTGTCGTAACTCAAAGCCGGCAGATTTTAGTAAGTCTCTCAGGCGATCCACCAGGGCTTTGGCTTCCTCTGGTGAGGCAACACTCTGTAGGCAGTTATCCACGTAGAAACACTTCTCAATGGAAAATCTAAGGCTGTCATCAGGCTGGGTATTTTCCATCACGTGGCGCTGCAAAGCGAATGTTGCACAGCAGGGACTTGAGGTGGTCCCAAACGGCAGGACCTGCCACTCATAGGTTTTGGGAGGCTCGTCCACCTTGAGATCCCTCCATAGGAACCTCAGTATGGGGCGATCTTCTGGGAGGAGAAGAACTTGATGGAACATCCCCTTTATGTCTCCACTCACAGCGATGGGATACTCACGAAATCTGACTAGCACTCCTAGTAGGGGGGCCCCAAGGGTAGGGCCAGGCAGAAGAAACTGATTCAGGGACTGTCCAAGGTATTTGTGGGAGCAGTTAAAGACTAAACGATTCTTCCCATTATGACTAACAAGATGATGAGGGATGTACCAGCTCTCCTTTGACAAAGGGTCGTTTTCAACCTCCTTTACAGCTCCTGATTGAATCAGCTTCTGCATTTCAGCTCTGTAGGCATCAGCCTGATTGGGATCCTTCAAAAGGCGTCTCTCTATGCTTCGAAGCATAGGCATAACAGATTCCCTGGGTGCTTTCAATGGTGACATATGTGTATGGCGGAGGAGAGGTGTAGCATACCTTAGGACTCCATCTACCATTATGCGATCTGTTTTAGCCTCAAGCAAAGCCACAGCCTGCTGATCCTGCTTTGATCGTGTCACTTCCTTTTCAGATCTGTAAGGTATGGCATCCACCTGCCAGAGCCGCTCTACGTGCTTAAATAACTCATCTGCTTGAGAGGATGTATACAGGCATAAGGCAGGCTGAGTTGGCCGCCCCATGAACAGACTTGGCCCCTGAAGGGTCCACCCCATCCGAGTGTGGACAGCTGCTGGGCTACCAGGCGGGCCCAGCCGAACTGGTTCTATAGGAGTTATCAGATGTGGCTGGTCTGATCCGATAAGGAGCAGTGGCTTTGCTTGCTTTAAGGCAGGCACTGGTATCCCTTGCAGGTGCTTATACTTCCTTTGTAGCTGATCAACAGGATATGTATGGTGAGCTAGGTTAAGAGGATCAGCTGTGAATGCTCCATCGATCTTGTAGAGGGACCCAGGATTGGTAGCGGCAGCGACACTGAAGGATACTGTATGGCCGTGAAGCATCTGAATGTCTTGGCGGACGGTACGTAGGGGAAGGTCTTCAGGGATGCCTGTCAGACCAAGGGTTTTAGCAGCAGCCGGGAGCAACATGGTTCTCTCCGAACCATCGTCAAGTATCGCAAAGGTGTCTAGAGTTCGTTTCCCATGCCTCAGAAGCACGGGTACTATCTTTAGCAGAACACGATTGCTGGCCCCATGGCGATCCAGGTAAAGGGAACCTGACGCTGAATTGGTAAGGCAACTTTCTTCCCTTCCAGCCACGACAGTATTGCTTCCCTCAGTTCGTGCATTTATCTCGTGAAGGGCCAGTAGGTGTTTTCCCTGGCAGAGACTGCAGGGTTTTTTCAGTGTACACTGAGCTGCTAGATGCTTTCGGGCGCAACGCCAGCATCGTTTGTTGACTTGGATCCAGTCCTTTATTTCTTCCTTGGAGAGCTTAGCTACATCATTACACTGACTGAAATAATGTTCTGTGCTCTCACAGTAGGCACAATAAGCTTTGCCTTTCACCTGCCCTCCAGCTTGACTCTCCTTTGGTGGCAGGAAAGTGTGTTTTGAGGGTCCCTTTGCATTATGTAGGACAGTTACAGCCTGTTTGGTGGAACGGGCATCAGCTCTCACACTGGTTCTTTCTCTAATACCCTTTCCACCAACTTGGCTATCAAACCCCTGACACCATGACTCATGACGAAGCCATTCAGATAAGTCATACAGGGTGTAGATCCCCCCAGGCTGCTTGAACTGGTGTCGACGAAAGTCAGCTCTTTGTTCTGGAGGGAGCTTGCTTATTAGCCGGGCAACATGGGAGCCGCAGTTCAGTTCCACTTCTCCTTCAATCCCCAATGTCTGTAGCAGCCCAACGAGTGATTGCACCTGGAGAGAGAACCTTTGGAAGGCTCCTGTATCACCTCGTCTTATTTCTGGACCATCTAGGACACTTGCAATTTTCTTTAGAGCAAGCTGATGAGGTTGTCCAAATTTATCATGGAGGGCTGCCATAGTCTCAGTATACGGTCGGGGTGAGTTCAGGTACGCATCAGCAATAAGCCTAGCCTCATCAAGCTTAAGATGGTCGACAAGTATCTGATACTTGAAGAGCTCAGTTGTATTAGGAGGGAGCAGGTTCTCCAGAGCCATTCGGAGCCTGGCAAATTCAGAAGGATCTGAATGAATGAACTTTGGAATTGTTGGTTTGGGCCCCCTATATATTAACTCAGGGGAAAAGGGCATGTTTGGGTTATTTTGGTCTGACATCTCACCCACCGTCCCTTTAACTGGAGAGGAGGGGTTGGCTGGAACTGGTTTCCTTTGTAACAACCCTCTATCGTTTGGTTCCCAACCCGTGTTTCGCCCAGGATGTTGTGGTGGGGAACGAAACATGTCTGCTTTAGGATCCTGATACTGCGGAAGGCATGAAGGATTAGAAAGCTTACCAGGGAGAGTTTCTGCATTAAAGGGAGGGCGGTATTGTAAGCCTTCATCGGAATATTGTTCTTCAAGCTTTAAGTTGGAGAATCCTGCTGGCAGGTCTTCTTCTGGTTCAGGCCACGGTGGTGGGTCAGGCCACCCTTCCTCATCTTCCTTTAACGGCTCTGTATCAGTTGTGGGTCTGTATGCCCCTTCCGAACTGCTTGTAGGGGGCTGATGAGTATTATGTTGTGAGGCAGTAAGCTGAGCCATATCCTTCCTCAGTGAGTAGGCAGCCTCAATCAATGCTTTAATATCACTCCGTGCTTCACTTAGTTCTCTAAGACCCTCCTGTAATCCTTGCTGTGCTTGCTGAAGCTTCTCTCTTTCTGCCTGCAGAGCCCTAAAGTCTGTATGAAGTGGTGGGATGGAGGGTCCCAGATGATTGGAGAAGGGGGTGTACTCATGTGATAAATCGCTGAAGTTCCAATCCTGCCGACTTCTCTCCAGCAGAGGACTGTTATAGTAGGCCACATTTCTATCACTATAAAAGGGAAATGTGCTGCTGTACTGAGGCTGAACTCCCATACTTCTCGGGAGAGGCTGTGGGCTGTCCCGGTGATACGTTTCCATAAAGGGATGACCTGTATAGTCAACTTCATAGTCATCAAACCGGCTCGGTCGGCGCGTTTGCCGTTTAGGTCTGACATCAGGAGGCGTCATTCCATCTGGTTCCATCTTGAGAACTGTATCCGGCTCGAAGGACCAAATGTTAGGGGGTAATAGGATAGAGGCTGGTTCTTTTCAGGTTTTAACAGCCAACAAGATGGTGTATCGGTCAGGATACAGGTAATAGGGTAATGAGGCTCGCACTCCTTTAACTGTTGCCGTCAGCAGGTTTATTCCACTTCAAATACTCAGTGTTGCCAACAGTCTGCAATAACATATGAATTGCCATTAGGCCAGATATGTATTGCAACAGTAGAAGTTTAAACCAAATAAACTTAAACATATCCAAAAAAGGCAAACTTAAACATCAATCTGTGGAAATACATTTCCCCAGCATATTAGATATAATTCTAATTATGTAAATATAGCATCACTTGGCTTAAATACTGCAGGAACTCAAAGTGAGCACAGTTTCAATGAAACATAATAAAAAAAGACGTTTTCTAGCTCAAATTATAATGAGTAGCTTTTGGCGCCATCATGTGGTCAAATAAATAAACTACGCCATGGCGTCAGCCGGCAGCACGCCCGATCACAACATGCACACATGACGCACAACCCCGACGCAGCGCACACGCAGCGAAAATCCAAACCGTAAGTAAACAGTTTTAACATAAACTTATGAAGACCAACGAAACTGTTAGGTGTAAAATACTTCTGTGTGCAATCAACAAACCAAGCACCGAATGTGATAACTTACGTTCATTCATTAACTTAACACTCGGAGCATCGATAGTTCTAACTGCAAACAGCCGACATGCTATGGAGTTAACCGGAAGTAGCAGATAGCGCCCTGAACTTACACCTACGTCACTTCCTGATAGCAGCCGAACCAACATCATAAACAAAGAATGTCTGAGCCTTTTATACACCAGGTGTACCTTCTATGAAGAGAGAAACAACAGAGAACAAAAAATAACAAGCAATGCAGACTGGAGAGCAGTAGGAGAACTCAGCAGAGTGAGAGAAATAGACCCTGATGTCCTCCAGCAGCCTAAGCCTATAGCAGCATAACTATAGAGATAGCTCAGGGTAACATGAGCCACTGTAACTAGAAGCTTTGTCACAAAGGAAAGTTTTAAGATTAGTCTTAAAAGTAGACGGGGTGTCTGTCTCACGGACCAAAACTGGGAGTTGGTTCCACAGGAGAGGAGCCTGATAGCTGAAGGATCTGCCTCCCAGATCTCAGACAGCGAATATGAGGTAAACGAAACCTGAACACAAACAAGACCGTTATCTTAATAATAACAGTCTTAATAATAATAATAATAATAATAATAATCTTGAATTCGTTTTTAGTGCTGTGACTGTTCTAAATCCTCACTGAAACTCCTTAGTTGGTTATTGACCATATAATACCTAAATTGATTGTAAATTGCTTCTCCATCAAGCCACAGAGTTCAGTTTGTATTCAATAAGCCCAACGATTAAATTAATTTAAATGCAGGTACTCTTGCTGCAGCATTTTGGATCAGCTGAAGACTTTGGTCTGCATTTTGTGGACTTCCTGATAGTAAAAAAAAAAAAATTAATAATGAAGAACAGAAATAAATTTGCTTCAATGGCAGCAGAGTGAAGTTCCAAAGTGATTTTCAAAACCATAGTCCTGTCATTATTTCCACCTTCTGTCCATCAGGTGCACAGAGAGCCCTGCAGAGCTGCAGCCATGTTGTTTTTACTAATCCCATGTACTCCACACCTGTAACAGGTAATGAAAGCACATGTACGGCTGTGATAATGGTACACAAAGCGACACCAAACTAAACACGAATTCTGCTATAACTCAAATCAGCCAAGAAGTTTGTTTTAGTGCAAAAAGTGACAAAGGATTATGGGATGGACTCACCCCTTCAGCCCGGGCCATTTTCCCACAGATCCCAGGTTGGGAATGTGGACAAACAATTAAAAAAGCAAACACATAAATATCAGCCGCCAGTTTCTTCCTGCATCTGTTCTGCTCCTCATCATGCTCGGCTCCACGCTCTGTGAGTACTCTGCCTTTTCAGACTCTGTGATCCTCTTTCATGCCTTAAAGTATTTTTTAAGTTCTTACCTTGTGAGAATATAATACTTTAAACAATTCAAGGTGCATGCAAGAGGGAGAATAAGCTAGATTCGCTGGTAAAATATAAAACACCCGACAAAAAATAAGGAGGTAAAAAGTAAACCTTTTAAAATACTTGGACATAATTATTTTAAAACTGCAGTTCATTCCTGATGCGCTGCCGGTGGTCTGGAGCTCCACCACAGCTGTAGGATGCTCAGGTATCTGGACACCTGTAGGAGAGTCACTGGTGGCTGGGATGGATGGATCTTCATTTAGAACGTAGTAAATAAAAAAAATAAAAAAAAATGCTTTAAAGCATATTTGGACCCGCCTCTCAGCTTGTAAAACTAGCATAGATTAACTTATTTTAAAAAAAGAAACTTGAGAAAAATACACTACAAACTTAAAACATCTATTATTTATACACTAACCTTGATTAAAAAGTTAAATAAGAAATCTGGATTTTCTGCATTTATTTGACAGCCTTTGTTCATGAATCAGAAGCAGTTAAAACTGACCGAGGTTTGAGCATCAATGCTTTCCAGGTGATTTCCCAAAGAAAGGCAAGCAAAAAATTTGCAAAACAAATGTTCTGACTAAAAATTAAAGCTGTGATGGGGCGTCGAGCGGCTCGGTTGGTAGAAGCGTAGATGGTGTCCAGAGGCTGTGGTTGTCCTGGGTTTGATTCCTAGTCTCAGGTCATCTGTCTTCCCCTTCTCTCTTCACCCTTTTTTCTGTTGAATTACAGTCCAATAAATGCCAATAATGCCAAATAAATGATCTAAAATAAAAGCTTTGATTAAAGATAGTGCTGAGGTTTGTCGCTGTTGCTGTAGAGTCCAAGGTAATTTTGTCAAGAATAACAACAAAACCTTAATCTCCGAGGATTGTAGGGTCAAATTCTGTATAAGTACATATAATGATGATGGTTCAGATCTTAGTGTCTTCTAAACAAGCTTTAAAATCTAGCATCTAATTAGCTTTCTTCATCTTCATAGAGAATTAGAGCAAGGCGTCATCGGCATATGGGTTTATTTAGAAGAAAATGTAGCTATATATTATGTCAATCTCTAAATTGGAAAATATTATTTTGGTAATCTAATCATGTTTACTCTGATTTGATGTTATGCTTAAAAAGGAAATGTGCAGTCGTACCAACCCTGTGAAGCGCCACACATTATTACTGACTAAAGTTATTAAATACCTTTATAGTAAACGTTTTTACCCATTCTGGACTATGGTGACCTAATCTATATTAATGCCCCAGATCAAGTTTTAAAAATGTTAGACTCAATTTACCATGCCTCTCTACGATTTATCACAAATTGTAAGCCTCGCACACACCACTGTGAACTTTATATACGTGTGGGCTGGCCAGCATTAGAGACACGTAGACTCACTCACTGGTATATGATCATTTATAAGGGTATTCTGCGTCTGCTCCCCTCATACCTCTGTGAGTTCATTCAACCAAGAGCGGCTGGACTGTATTCTCTACGTTCTCAAGAGTCTCTGCTTCTGTCTGTGCCTAGTATCTGCACTGAAGCTGGAAAGACAGCTTTTCAGTACTCTGCCCCCACAGCATGGAACAATCTTCAGAAAGACTGGAAGTTGAAGGATTTGATTCCGATTGGACATTTTAAACGATTGCTCAAAGGTTTGGAAATGAGATCTATGGTTTGTAACTGTTTTATGAAATTCTAATTTAGATAGATGTTATTGTAAACTGTAATGTAATTTGTAATGTAATCTTTTGCCGCTATCTTGGCCAGGACTCCCTTGAAAAAGAGATTGTTAATCTCAATGGGACTTTTCCTGGTTAAATAAAGGAATAATAATAATAGTAGGAGTTAGTCCTCAGTGTGGACAGCGAATGTGAGCCGTTATCTTAATAATAACAGTCTTGATAATAATAATAATAATAATAATAATAATAATAATAATAATAATAATAATAATCTTGAATTAGTCTTAGATTTAGTCCTGTGAGTGTGTTCTAAATCCTGACTGAAACTCTTTGGTTTGTTATTGAACATATAATACCTAAATTGTATCTCCATCAAGCCACAGAGTTTACTTTGTAATCAATAAACCTAACGATAAAATTAATTTAAATGCAGGTTTTCTGTGCTGGGTGTAATTGAGAGCAATGCTTCACAACAAACAATTCTTACTATTAGTTTCAAATGTACATGAAAAAGACATAAAAAATGTATTTTAAAAATCTTCATTAAGTATATCTTCCCTGGAACAAAATGACAGCCTAAATGCAGATTAAAGAGGGTCAATCATTTAACAAATAACTTCCCCTAAATGCCTCCCATTCTACTTTTAGAGACTCTAGGAACCACCAGCAGACCTGCAGTCTGAGAGCGAAGTGCTCTGTTAGGAACATACGGGGTAATCAGAGCTCTGATATATGATGGAGCTTGATTATTAAGGGCTTTATACGTTAGAAGGAGAATTTTAAATTCTATTCTTGATTTAACAGGAAGCCAATAGAGTTTAGCTAAAATTGGAGAGATATGATCCCTCTTGTTGATTTTTATCAGAACTCTTGCTGCAGCATTTTGGATCAGCTGAAGGCTTTGAACTGCGTTTTGTGGACTTCCTGATAGTAAAGAGATTAGATAATGGATGTTCTGGGCCTCGCTGGTGATGTTCTGGGCCTCGCTGGTGGAACGTTTAATATTTTTCTGGTCCTGTCGTTATTTCCACCTCCCGTCCATCAGGTGCACAGAGAGCCCTGCAGAGCTGCAGCCATGTTTGTTTTTTCTAATTCCATGTACTCCACACCTGTAACAGGTGATGAAAGCAGATGTATAGCTGCTATAATGGTACACAAGGTGACACCAAACTAAACACGGATTTTACTACATCTTTTATCAGCCAATAAGTTTGTTTTGGTGGAGAAAGTGGCAAAGGATTATGGGATGGACTCACCCCTTCAGCCCCAGCCATTTTCCCATAGATCCCAGGTTGGGAATGTGGACAAACAGTTAAAAAAGCATATAGAAATGCTAAAAAGTTTTTTGTCTTTCAGTGCTGGCAGTGACCTGTTTGCTGATAACTTCAGGTAAAAAGACGCCTAAAACCATCGCTTAATATAACAGGGAAATTCCTGCATGACCTGTCATCGCTGTGATCTGATTGGAACAAACATAAGACGTTACCAGCCAGGTTGCTCACTAGTAATTGGGCTTTATTTGCAGCTGGCTCCCAGAAGATTCGCACTGTGGCATGTGAGGGATCGGAAACTCAGCTAAAATGTGGTAAGAACTCCATGTTTGTTGTCTCTGCCTATTTGAAGCATTATACCATAGATTTGTTTATACTTTCATATTAAGCTCCTGTGTTTTCTCTCCTCTCTGTCAGACAAAGGCCAGCTTATATCTGTGAGCAGAGCTACGTACGGACGCAGCGACCAGAAGACGTGCTCCTCTGGGAGACCTGCCAACCAGTTAACGAATGTCCAATGCCCAAGGACACGAATCAACACTCCACTAAGACATGTTATTTGGCGCATGCCAAAAGTCCGTAAACATTACTTCTATGGACACTTGGCACGCAGAACAGAGATTATCCCTCTGTCTGCAGGCAGTAGGTCAAAGAAAATAGTAGCTAAAAGGTACAAATGGCTCTTTGATTGGCAGTCTGATCTCTGATGACATAATTTTAAGTAAACTCTCTAATCCTCCACATGAACATCCCTCCATAGCTGTAACGGGAAGCAGAGCTGCTCCATCCAGGCAGCAAACTCTGTGTTTGGAGATCCCTGCGTTGGAACCTACAAGTACCTGGAGGTGGAGTACACCTGTAAAGGTGAGTAGAGGTGGAATGAAAACTCTTCACTCTCCAATCACCTCCATGTTAGTACTAAATGGGTTCCCACAAGTGCTGAGCATTTTCAGGTGTTCTCCAGCTCCTCCTAAACCATTTCTGAGGTTTAGCTCAGTGACAGTGGAGATCATTGGATGCAACTCTGGTCTCTGATCTGACATTCTGCCTTAGAACAAAAACAGGGATCCTCCCAATAGCATCACCAGGAAGGTCTTCTTCTTCTTCTTCTTCTTCTTCTTCTTCTTCTTCTTCTTCTTCTTCTTCTTCTTCTTTCAGCTTTTCCCTTTCAAGAGTCGCCACAGAGACTCATCTATCTCCATCTAACCCTGTCGTCTGCATCGTCTTCTCTCACACCAACTATCTTCATGTCCTCTTCAACTCCATCCATAAATCTCCTCTCTTGTCTTCCTCCAGGCCTTCTGCCTGGCAGCTCCAGCCTCAGCGTCCTTCTAACAATGTCCTCACCATCCCTCCTCTGGACATGTCCAAACTATCTCAGTCTGGTCTTTCTGGCTTCATCTCCAAAACATCTACCATGATCTGTCCCTCTGATGAACTAATTCCTGATCTTCTCCATCCTGGTAACTCCCACCTCAACATCTTCATCTCTGCTACCTCCAGCGGTGCCTCCCGTCTCTTCCTCAGAGCTGTTGTCTCTAAACCCTGTTGAGCCTCAGGACTTAAAATCCTCCACCTTTTTTTTAAATATGTGCTTTAGATAAAACCTCAGGTCTCCACTTGAGTCCCTCTCATTCAAACACATGTATTCTGTCTTGCTACAGTCAACCTCCATTCCTCTAGATTTTCCTCCACCTGTTCCCTGTTCTCATCACAGATCACAAGGTCATCTGCATATTACATAATCATTCACTCAAATCCTCAGTGGCACAGGCCTACTTCACCATCAGGCTAAGACACACAGCTGTGAGGGGGAAACCAGGGGCCAGATGAAGAGGAGGAAAGGGAAAATTTGTTGTCACTGGCATCAAAATAAAGGAGCAAAAAAGATGCTTCCTGCTGGACCACCTCCATCAGCACTGCTAATGAAGTTTCTGAATCACTTTTTGTTATCCTGGGTGAAATTGTCCTTCCATCCTGACAGTAGTTAATAAGGGTTAAAAAAATGTGATCTCTGTTCAAGCTGCAGGCCTATAAAAACTCTTAGCAATCATATAATTTGGTCAGAATGGAACGAACCAATCAGATGCTTTCATGTCTCGTCCTTCTTTCATTCCCTCTGTCCCTCAAGTTCTGGGTTTATCACCTTATCTATTGATTGTCCCACATGCCATCATTCTGACGTGTTCTTGTAATGCCAGTGTGCGTACTCGTCACTCTGTAGTTTCCACTTGCTGGCTGCGCATGCGCACTGCTAGTGTTTATGTATCCCACTAGCTTAGCGGTTAGCTTAGCAGTTAGCTTCAGCGTTAGCCGTTTATTGTAGCTCCGTTGCTCTCACTGTAAACTTTGAACATGGCTGAGAGTCGCAAGAAGCAAACCATGTTAAAGTTTATGAACAGAAGAAGTAGAAAGAAATAAGACCAGAGTGGATTTAGAAGGTTTTTTCATGCAATCCCCCTTAAGAGCGGAAGAGGAAGTGAGACTGTCTTCAAAAAGGGTCCTGGGGAAACTTTGGGAGAAATTGCAGACTCTACTTTTAGATAAAGACATGTTGTAACGGATGACAATATAAACTAATAGAAAATAGCCCATATTTTATTAGGCCATGTAGGTGATTGTTGATCATTTTCCAAAATTAAACATGAAATAAATGGCTTTGAACAAATAAGTCATCAGATGCGTGAGTGGGAACGCGTGAGCAGAGCACACAGAGATGTGAACAAACCATGTTTTCTTTGCTGTGGTAAAGAACACATGTTGGCCATGTTTCCCATCAGCAGTTGGACTAAGAGGAGTCGCCTTCAATCAACAAACCAACTCAAACACGACAATCATACCAGAGTTGGGAGATCCGAAAGTGCTGCTGAACCTGCTCCACTTTAACTCTCTGTGTTTTTAATGCTAATAAACCAATGGAGGGCGCTGCCTTCTCTCCCATTTCCATCTCCAACCTTCTCTGAGCCCTTCATGGTCCTAAAGTGTCATTAATGTGGTCTGTATCTCTGATATAACAGCTCCTGAAAGCAGCTCCCAGGAGGAAGGCCCCACCGTGGCATGTGAGGGATCCATGGCTCGGCTCCAGTGTGGTAAGATCCCTGGTTTCATCAGTGGACAGGTTCAGATTTCATCCGCCTCACTGACGTTTCCTGTCCTCTCTGTCAGACAAAGGCCAGCTTATATCTGTGAGCAGAGCTACGTACGGACGCAGCGACCAGAAGACGTGCTCCTCTGGGAGACCTGCCAACCAGTTAACGAATGTCCAATGCCCAAGGACACGAATCAACACTCCACCAAGACATGTTATTTGGCGCATGTCAAAAGTCCGTAAACATTACTTCTATGGACACTTGGCACGCAGAACAGAGATTACCCCTCTGTCTGCAGGCAGTAGGTCAAAGAAAATAGTAGCTAAAAGGTACAAATGGCTCTTTGATTGGCAGTCTGATCTCTGATGACATAATTTTGAGTAAACTCTCTAATCCTCCACATGAACATCCCTCCACAGCTGTAACGGGAAGCAGAGCTGCTCCATCCAGGCAGCAAACTCTGTGTTTGGAGATCCCTGTGTTGGAACCTACAAGTACCTGGAGGTGGAGTACACCTGTAAAGGTGAGTAGAGGTGGAATGAAAACTCTTCACTCTCCAATCACCTCCATGTTAGTACTAAATGGGTTCCCACAAGTGCTGAGCATTTTCAGGTGTTCTCCAGCTCCTCCTAAACCATTTCTGAGGTTTAGCTCAGTGACAGTGGAGATCATTGGATGCAACTCTGGTCTCTGATCTGACATTCTGCCTTAGAACAAAAACAGGGATCCTCCCAATAGCATCACCAGGAAGGTCTTCTTCTTCTTCTTCTTCTTTCAGCTTTTCCCTTTCAAGAGTCGCCACAGAGACTCATCTATCTCCATCTAACCCTGTCGTCTGCATCGTCTTCTCTCACACCAACTACTTTCATGTTCTCTTCAACTCCATCCATAAATCTCCTCTCTTGTCTTCCTCCAGGCCTTCTGCCTGACAGCTCCAGCCTCAGCGTCCTTCTAACAATGTCCTCACCATCCCTCCTCTGGACATGTCCAAACTATCTCAGTCTGGTCTTTCTGGCTTCATCTCCAAAACATCTACCATGATCTGTCCCTCTGATGAACTAATTCCTGATCTTCTCCATCCTGGTAACTCCCACCTCAACATCTTCATCTCTGCTAACTCCAGCGGTGCCTCCCGTCTCTTCCTCAGAGCTGTTGTCTCTAAACCCTGTTGAGCCTCAGGACTTAAAATCCTCCACCTTTTTTTTTTTTAAATCTCTGCTTTAGATAAAACCTCAGGGCTCCACTTGAGTCCCTCTCATTCAAACACATGTATTCTGTCTTGCTACAGTCAACCTCCATTCCTCTAAATTTTCCTCCACCTGTTCCCTGTTCTCATCACAGATCACAAGGTCATCTGCATATTACATAGTCGTTTACTCAAATCTTCAGTGGCACAGGCCAGGGGCCAGATGAAGAGGAGGAAAGGAAGAATTTGTTGTCACTGGCATCAAAATAAAGGAGCAAAAAAGATGCTTCCTGCTGGACCACCTCCATCAGCACTGCTAATGAAGTTTCTGAATCACTTTTTGTTATCCTGGGTGAAATTGTCCTTCCATCCTGACAGTAGTTAATAAGGGTTAAAAAAATGTGATCTCTGTTCAAGCTGCAGGCCTATAAAAACTCTTAGCAATCATATAATTTGGTCAGAATGGAACAAACCAATCAGATGCTTTCATGTCTCGTCCTTCTTTCATTCCCTCTGTCCCTCAAGTTCTGGGTTTATCACCTTATCTATTGATTGTTCCACATGCCATCATTCTGACGTGTTCTTGTAATGCCAGTGTGCGTACTCGTCACTCTGTAGTTTCCACTTGCTGGCTGCGCATGCGCACTGCTAGTGTTTATGTGTCCCACTAGCTTAGCGGTTAGCTTAGCAGTTAGCTTCAGCGTTAGCCGTTTATTGTAGCTCCGCTGCTCTCACTGTAAACTTTGAACATGGCTGAGAGTCGCAATAAGCAAACCATGTTAAAGTTTATGAACAGAAGAAGTAGAAAGAAATAAGACCAGAGTGGATTTAGAAGGTTTTTTCATGCAATCCCCCTTAAGAGCGGAAGAGGAAGTGAGACTGTCTTCAAAAAGGGTCCTGGGGAAACTTTGGGAGAAATTGCAGACTCTACTTTTAGATAAAGACATGTTGTAACGGATGACAATATAAACTAATAGAAAATAGCCCATATTTTATTAGGCCATGTAGGTGATTGTTGATCATTTTCCAAAATTAAACATGAAATAAATGGCTTTGAACAAATAAGTCATCAGATGCGTGAGTGGGAACGCGTGAGCAGAGCACACAGAGATGTTAACAAACCATGTTTTCTTTGCTGTGGTAAAGAACACATGTGGGCCATGTTTCCCATCAGCAGTTGGACTAAGAGGAGTCGCCTTCAATCAACAAACCAACTCAAACACGACAATCATACCAGAGTTGGGAGATCTGAAAGTGCTGCTGAACCTGCTCCACTTTAACTCTCTGTGTTTTTAATGCTAATAAACCAATGGAGGGCGCTGCCTTCTCTCCCATTTCCATCTCCAACCTTCTCTGAGCCCTTCATGGTCCTAAAGGGTCATTAATGTGGTCTGAATCTCTGATATAACAGCTCCTGAAAGCAGCTCCCAGGAGGATGGCCCCACCGTGGCATGTGAGGGATCCGTGGCTCGGCTCCAGTGTGGTAAGATCCCTGGTTTCATCAGTGGACAGGTTCAGATTTCCTCTGCCGCTCTGACGTTTCCTCTCCTCTCTGTCAGACAAAGGCCAGCTTATATCTGTGAGCAGAGCTACGTACGGACGCAGCGACCAGAAGACGTGCTCCTCTGGGAGACCTGCCAACCAGTTAACGAATGTCCAATGCCCAAGGACACGAATCAACACTCCACCAAGACATGTTATTTGGCGCATTCCAAAAGTCCGTAAACATTACTTCTATGGACACTTGGTACGCAGAACAGAGATTACCCCTCTGTCTGCAGGCAGTAGGTCAAAGAAAATAGTAGCTAAAAGGTACAAATGGCTCTTTGATTGGCAGTCTGATCTCTGATGACATAATTTTGAGTAAACTCTCTAATCCTCCACATGAACATCCCTCCACAGCTGTAACGGGAAGCAGAGCTGCTCCATCCAGGCAGCAAACTCTGTGTTTGGAGATCCCTGCTTTGGAACCTACAAGTACCTGGAGGTGGAGTACACCTGTAAAGGTGAGTAGAGGTGGAATGAAAACTCTTCACTCTCCAATCACCTCCATGTTAGTACTAAATGGGTTCCCACAAGTGCTGAGCATTTTCAGGTGTTCTCCAGCTCCTCCTAAACCATTTTTGAGGTTTAGCTCAGTGACAGTGGAGATCATTGGATGCAACTCTGGTCTCTGATCTGACATTCTGCCTTAGAACAAAAACAGGGATCCTCACAATAGCATCACCAGGAAGGTCTTCTTCTTCTTCTTTCAGCTTTTCCCTTTCAAGAGTCGCCACAGAGACTCATCTATCTCCATCTAACCCTGTCGTCTGCATCATCTTCTCTCACACCAACTATCTTCATGTTCTCTTCAACTCCATCCATAAATCTCCTCTCTTGTCTTCCTCCAGGCCTTCTGCCTGACAGCTCCAGCCTCAGCGTCCTTCTAACAATGTCCTCACCATCCCTCCTCTGGACATGTCCAAACTATCTCAGTCTGGTCTTTCTGGCTTCATCTCCAAAACATCTACCATGATCTGTCCCTCTGATGAACTAATTCCTGATCTTCTCCATCCTGGTAACTCCCACCTCAACATCTTCATCTCTGCTAACTCCAGCGGTGCCTCCCGTCTCTTCCTCAGAGCTGTTGTCTCTAAACCCTGTTGAGCCTCAGGACTTAAAATCCTCCACCTTTTTTTTTAAATATGTGCTTTAGATAAAACCTCAGGTCTCCACTTGAGTCCCTCTCATTCAAACACATGTATTCTGTCTTGCTACAGTCAGCCTCCATTCCTCTAGATTTTCCTCCACCTGTTCCCTGTTCTCATCACAGATCACAAGGTCATCTGCATATTACATAATAATTCACTCAAATCTTCAGTGGCACAGGCCTACTTCACCATCAGGCTAAGGCACACAGCTGTGAGGGGGAAATCAGGGGCCAGATGAAGAGGAGGAAAGGGAGAATTTGTTGTCACTGGCATCAAAATAAAGGAGCAAAAAAGATGCTTCCTGCTGGACCACCTCCATCAGCACTGCTAATGAAGTTTCTGAATCACTTTCTGTTATCCTGGGTGAAATTGCCCTTCCATCCTGACAGTAGTTAATAAGGGTTAAAAAAATGTGATCTCTGTTGTGATTTATTTATTATTGGCCTAATCCTGCTTTGCTACTAAAGGCCCATTTTTACCCCGGTTTAAGATTTGACAATAAAATAAGGAATCATTGATCAGAGGTAGAACGATTTAAATACATATTTAATTCATAGAAATTAAATATGGAGACAGAGTACATACCATTTACAAGATGTTGTTCTCACCGCGGTGGATAAGTCTGTCTGTCTGAAGTAAGTTTTACCAAGACATTCCTTTTATCAACTTTAAACTCCTCCTACATGGCTCAGTGGGAGGATGACTGACCCCCTCTCCTGCTGACCACCCCCTTAGGACAATAAAACTCCATATTTATCTTACGCTGAAGCAGGAAGCGACAAACCCCACTCTGCTTTCCTCAGTAACCCCAACTAAGATATATTTTTAATTCTCAACAACCCCTCTGTTTTGATCCCTCAAAGATCAAACCAATAACTAGGCTAAACTAAGTCTATGTCTTGAAACCCTTAAACAAAATGTAAATGATAAGATGTAATATTGTAACCCACTGACCCCTCTGTTGGCGACTTATGAAATCAAATGAAGTTCAAATGTTCCCCTTAAATGTAAACTATCCCAAGTATAAGCTAAAAAGCTACTAAACCTATCTGAATCTCTACCCTACTAGAATTAAGAAAAGTAAGCACCTTTATCCGAGAGGTGCAAAGCTAAGATAAATGTGCAACTACCAGAAACTATTATATGATCTAAATATGACTTTAAGAGACCTAACCTAGATTAACAAAATGTCTTCTTAGAAATAAAGATAACCCATGAAAGCTCTACACTCAGATCAAACCACAGAATAAAAAACAGATTTTCATGCAATGCAAAACCAAGATTCTAACGATACTAATATTGAACACCGTATGAATATGGAACTTATAAGACATATGCAGTGGTTACAAAACTCTCATTTTCATTTTTCTTTTTTACACAATGCATTCAATTGTGGTCATGATGTCTTGCGTCTCGAAGATGTCTCCTTCTCGCCTTTAAAGAAGATGGTTTAAAGAGTCAGTGTTCCAACCGCGGTCTCCACAGAACTGTATGTTAATCTTTATTAAAAATAAAAACGAAAACAAAATAAAATTCCAGCTGCCCCTCCGTGGGTGGCTATCGGCGCCTCGAGCTGCCCCGTTGCCGGATGGCACGGGTGGGTGGCAGTTGAAAACCCTTCCAGTCAGCCAGTCTGACCCGAAATCTGGTCCGGTGTTGTTCCCTTAAACCCTCTGTTTGGCTGGTACACACGGCTCTGGAATCAGATGGGCCCTTGACCTCTGGCCCACCACATCTGTCTGTTGATGACTTTAGCGCGCACTCCTGTAATTCCGGAGGTTGACTTCGGTCCCGAAAAGCTCCTTTCAGTCATATGGAAACATATCCTGTAATGAAATTAACTGAACACTCCCACAAGAAACACACTTCACATCTTCCATTGTTCCATCTCCATCCTATTTTAGAAATGTAATAGTTAATGAGACATTTTATCGCAATTTCATTTTCCCTGTCCTTACGCTGTCCTGTAAGAAAATGCAACGACCAGACGAATGCGTTAATCTCTGGTGAAGATTCCCCCGTCTGTAAAATCAAAAATTAGTTAATGCAGTTGTGAAATCAAAGTATAGTAACGAGACGCATGTAGGGCCCGTTTGTGTTGGACCAACCTTTTGTCTAAGTTTCCTTGAGACAGTGAGTCTGCTGCCTAACCTTTGACCGTTAAATGTAATCTCTTCTCTTAGCTCGGTTCCTGGTGTTAACTGGAACAATGTAAAACCTTGTGACATGCACTTATCTGCTCACAAGACTGTCATATGACCTCGGTGCATCCTTATCCTGACACATGCCAACTGAAGTGTGAAACCAACCTTTGTTCTACATACATCCTCATCTGTTTAGGTTACTGGGTTAAAGTTAACATCTATATTACTTTAAACTACATTATTATATATAAGTGATTATATTTCCATAACACTGTTATCCTGTAAGAATGTCAGAATGTTTTCTGGATTAAAGATTAAAGATTACCATTCACCACACCTCACTTCTGTACCATTTCCTCCATACTCAGATGTGTATGCTGCGAAAAAGTTCCTATTTTTTTTTTCCTATCATTTTATCCAGTTTACTGCAACAGATATACGTGGCTTTGAATCCTTAACAAACCTACCTGACACACCAATGATTTTAAAGTAAACTAAATATGCATTAAGTTACCCTCTGTTTATCTCTGTTTTATCCAGTTTTTTGTAGTTTATGTAGTTTTTCTGTTTACTTGTGCCAAGGGTTGATATAAAGTTTAAGGTCTATATAACTTTACGATACAGTGTTATCATATAAATGTTTATGTCATATCCCTCTGCTTGGAACAAAATTAATTTTGTTACAAAACATTAACAAAGAATAGTATTAGTCACCACAGGGAATCAATCAACTGCAAATAATTATCTGAATTGAAGTATGAAAAACACTGCCTTATATCCTGGATTCAGATCAAAACTCAATGCAATTTCATAATCCCACAGATCTACAAGAAGTCCATCAAAAGTTGTATAAGATCAGTGTACCCATTGAAATAATAATTGTTCTAATGTGCTCACAGCAATTTGATGGTATGAAAATGCTGAACGTTCCAAGGTACTTACATACTGATAAAATATTGGGTTTTACCTGAATAAAACACCTGGTAACGGCAAAGTCTGGTGAAAATCTGATAAGTTTTAGCATGCAACAGTTATATTGTACAATAGAAAAATCTCAATACTTATGAGTTATCAAGAGATAGCCTAACAGATCCGTTTAACCTAAAAAGTGTATCTCTGCAATGAATAGGAAACAAGACGTCTCACCCAGATCACCCCTTTGCCTGCTAGTGAGAGGCCCCCTGCGTCATAGAAGCTGATAAGAACTTCCAGTCTGTAAATTTATGACATGCAGCTGTGAGCTTGCAGCATCACAGAACCCTAAATGTGAAAAATATCCCCACCCCAGTGGATTTTCTGCTAATAATTGTGATGGTAAAATACACCTTCTGCTGTCAATTATGAGCAATATGGTCCTGGACATAATAGAATTAAAACTCATGTTTAAAAGGAACATATCAGTTATATAATAAAAAAATTTAAGAGACAGTAGTATATTTTTCAAAACCGCAAACCTGTAGTGTTCGTATCTGCCCAATCGGCTGCCTTAAGAAGTTATTACCTGCACCAATCCATTTGCCTCGAAGCTCAACAAAAAGTTGGAGACACAGAAAAAATATTAGAAATCACTTTCCATTAAATTTGGTCAGAAGTATAGTGGTAGAAATAGAAGTCTGAATTACCTTAACAAAAAGTCTGTTATCAGTCTGTGGTCCTTGAGATGGACTGGACTGACATGTACAGCAGATCAGGCAGAAAAGAGATTGGAGCTTAGACGTCACACTCACAGCTTCCATTTATGGAACTCCACATTTCGTCCCCCACGTGTTGCAGTGATTCGCTGTCGATGCACCTCAGTGACAAAGTTCTGGTCCACGACTCAGAAACTGGATGAGACATTCAACTCCAGTGTATGCAGACAGTCATTTTCCCTTGATAGCTTAGGATCTGTGCTGTTCATAGGCGTTGGCCATTGTTCCAAGGTGAGGAAACATTGTTCATGGGAGCGTTATCCCCTTGCTGGGGCACTGACCTTCTTGAAGGTGAGGTGGTATTGGGACTTCTTGCCAGGATTTAGTGATGTGAAACAGTCCTTGGCCCAGTGTCCAGCGTAAGCAACTGTCCCAGATGTGATGGGTGCCCCACGACACACATATCGGCTGTAAATGCTCAGTTTCATTCTTCCAACCCCAAATCGGCACCGATCTGCGTCTCATGTCAGACGTGTCCATACTCCAGAACGAACAGACCTATAACAAAATTAAGATAGAAAAAGGAAAAACAGGGGGGAGGAAGCTCCCCCACCTTAAATTAAAATAGAGACAGTTCTCAATGGAATAAGCTGCTTACTGTTACTCCTTCCTATATTGTTTTCCAATAACTGTAATTTTACCAACTTTTAGTAATTAACAAACTCAAGCGTTGTGTATCACCCTTCCTTTGAGTCACAGGCAAATGGTGTATCAAATATTGTCTCAGCGAGCGTATCAAGATTTAAAATCATCAGCTGAGATATTGAAGAGGGCACGTTGTTTTTGTTGTTGTAACACTATTACTCTAAATAATTCCCCTAAATTGGACTGATTTATTTAGGATCCACACCTGTGTGTTAGATCCATCCTAATTATTTTTTTCAGAAGATATCAAGAGTCCCAGTCAAACTCAGGAACCTTCTGCTAAAGTGTATAAAGAAAATGCTGTGTAACTCCATCTATCAAGGAAAAAAATATAAAAAACACCAAAGGTACATTTTAAAACAGCTCTAAAATCAGTTAAGCGCCTGTGTTTAGTAAATTTTGAAGTCAAATTCTGCCGGCCACAAACAATCACCAGCAACTGATGTTGAAAAGTTCATTCACCAGAATTTGCACATTACCAAATGAACAAAGAAAAAAGATTCCTCGGGCTCTAAATTACTGTGTAACAAGGGCATCTGCATTTTGTGGGACCATGAAAATGTGATTACATATAATGAATAACTTGGGGACCGTCCTGTGATGATCCCGTAATATTGTCTATTTCTACTAGGTTCTGGCGCTCTGCAATATCAGTATTTATACTAAAACAATGCAAACCAATAACATTGGTCATAGAGTCCTCAATTTTAGCTGCTTCTTTTGAGGATAACTTCAAAACTGACTCATGACTAAATGCAGTGTCAACAAAATCTGTCAAATTACCGCAATATTTGTTTGCACACACTATTAAGGTACAGTTTAACCCAACTTTTAACTCTGTTTAGTTCTGCTTAATGTGGTTTTCCCAGGCCTGCAAATGAGCAAAAGCTGATAGGGTTTACTACTCTCTATTAATCAGCTAGATTGAAGTCTGACGGATTATATCTATTTATTTATTTATTATAACTAGGACTATCAAACAATGAAAACCTTTTAATCACTTTTTAATCGCATATTATATTTAATGTCTGAAAGTATATACATTCATTAGGCATTTTGAAATGCTATTTTGCAATAGATAACGCTAGTTAAAATTACACTCTAACAGAAGGTGTTAGAAAAATATAAATGTCATCATTTCATTTTATCAAGCTACAGGCACTTGGTTTGTTCTAAGAGCTTGCCTTCAGGAAGGTACCATTGTTTTTAACCTAAGATAAAATGATTTCCCCAGATAAGGAATGTCTCCTTTATCTAACTTCACATGAAGCTGGTGATTTGATCATCACCCACAATGAAACTTGCTCCCTTCTGTGTTTACCCCCATGTTGTAAACTCAAGACCGTGATTAAATCCTCCTGACCTCATGTGATGTGTGACAAGAAAGACAAGGGGACAGAGGCAGCCCCGTGTCCGTGTTGGTTTTCCCTCCAGGACAAAGAGGCCATTCATCACAACCCTAACATAAGGCATCTTCCCTTTTTTGTTTTTTCCCAATTTATAATGCCTCAAACAGATGTTTAATGTTCTCCAAAATGTTCAACAACTTTACCAAACGTCTAACCTCTTTCTAACTTTTAGGCTACAGTTCAAAATAAAAAGTTTTCTCCAAAACTCACCAAAATGCAGGCCGTGGTCTCTCTCCAATGCAACTCACCCAATCAGCTTGCAGCCAATACCTCAAACGTTTTACTGCATTGAAATTCTCCTGCACTTCAACAAACATTATTAATGCATCAACCTTTTTTCTAATGATTTCCAAATTCCCCTTAGTTTTTCACCCATATTTTTACTTATCACTTTTACTTAACAAAATTAAACTGCGCCCCAGTCACCGCTCTTATCTTTAGGCCCATGCACGCGGATAAATTCACACACACATACACAAGAGACTTCGAAGCCGCGCACACACAGAGACAGACTCAGACCGAAGCTTCTAATCATTCAAACCATGGATCCCATTTAAACCAAAATAAAATTGTTAAACCGACCAGGACAGACAACGTTTAAGACAGACAGCCTTGCGCGCGCAGAGGGTCTTCTTTTAATACCCTTCCACTCGACGAAACCAACTATTCATTTAAATACCACCTCGGTCTAATCGTCGTGCAATCAGAATCCCCGTTCTGATGCTAGAGAACAATATAAATGTTCCCTTGGGGCCCCTTTTTTTAATCTTTTATCTTCTTTTACAGCTCACTTTAAAGGTCTTGCTGTCTTAGCCTCAACTTTTAGATGGTTTTGTATTCTTGGCCGTTCCTATCGCTACGTTTCTTTGGAGAGTCCCCTTTCTCCGAGGTAACGTTCCACCTCAGTGTTAAAATTTCCCCAGACTCGTCAGTCATGGAGAGGGAGCGACCAACTTCCGAGACTATTTTTTATCTTTGTAATTTTATCTTTTTTATTGTCTTTTATTTTATTTTTCAACAGCCTCACAACTTAACGGCTTCTTGGCTTTTATCTCTTTTATCATTTCTATCTTATTTTACGGTTTTCCGACGTGGACATACAGATAACTCTCATTCTCTCATTTCTCGGTTTCAACATAAATTCTATTTAAACCTATTTGTACTGTTCAGCCTCTGATATTTTGAGAAGAAAGCGTCTCACTTACAGCAACACTTGATTTAGCCTACATCTAATCTTTAGCCAATAGGAGAATCAAAATCTCCTTACTTTTTTTCGGGTCGACCCTGTTTTGCTGTAAGTGATTACTTCTTCGTGCCCAATTTCAAAAGGTTCCTCCACTTTAATGTCACATCCGGGTCACGGCTAACCAAATTGTGATTTATTTATTATTGGCCTAATCCTGCTTCGCTACTAAAGGCCCATTTTTACCCCGGTTTAAGATTTGACAATAAAATAAGGAATCATTGATCAGAGGTAGAACGATTTAAATACATATTTAATTCATAGAAATTAAATATGGAGACAGAGTACATACCATTTACAAGATGTTGTTCTCACCGCGGTGGATAAGTCTGTCTGTCTGAAGTAAGTTTTACCAAGACATTCCTTTTATCAACTTTAAACTCCTCCTACATGGCTCAGTGGGAGGATGACTGACCCCCTCTCCTGCTGACCACCCCCTCAGGACAATAAAACTCCATGTTTATCTTACGCTGAAGCAGGAAGCGACAAACCCCACTCTGCTTTCCTCAGTAACCCCAACTAAGATATATTTTTAATTCTCAACACTGTTCAAGCTGCAGGCCTATAAAAACTCTTAGCAACCATATAATTTGGTCAGAATGGAACAAACCAATCAGATGCTTTCATGTCTCGTCCTTCTTTCATTCCCTCTGTCCCTCAAGTTCTGGGTTTATCACCTTATCTATTGATTGTCCCACATGACATCATTCTGACGTGTTCTTGTAATGCCAGTGTGCGTACTCGTCACTCTGTAGTTTCCACTTGCTGGCTGCGCATGAGCACTGCTAGTGTTTATGTATCCCACTAGCTTAGCGGTTAGCTTAGCAGTTAGCTTCAGCGTTAGCTGTTTATTGTAGCTCCGCTGCTCTCACTGTAAACTTTGAACATGGCTGAGAGTCGCAAGAAGCAAACCATGTTAAGGTTTATGAACAGAAGAAGTAGAAAGAAATAAGACCAGAGTGGATTTAGAAGGTTTTTTCATGCAATCCCCCTTAAGAGCGGAAGAGGAAGTGAGACCGTCTTCAAAAAGGGTCCTGGGGAAACTTTGGGAGAAATTGCAGACTCTACTTTTAGATAAAGACATGTTGTAACGGATGACAATATAAACTAATATAAAATAGCCCATATTTTATTAGGCCATGTAGGTGATTGGTGATCATTTTCCAAAATTAAACATGAAATAAATGGCTTTGAACAAATAAGTCATCAGATGTGTGAGTGGGAACGCGTGAGCAGAGCACACAGAGATGTGAACAAACCATTTTTTTTTCTATTGCTGTGGTAAAGAACACATGTGGGCCATGTTTCCCATCAGCAGTTGGACTAAGAGGAGCCGCCTTCAATCAACAAACCAACTCAAACACGACAATCATACCAGAGTTGGGAGATCCGAAAGTGCTCCTGAACCTGCTCCACTTTAACTCTCTGTGTTTTTAATGCTAATAAACCAATGGAGGGCGCTGCCTTCTCTCTCATTTCCATCTCCAGCCTTCTCTGAGCCCTTCAGGGTCCTAAAGTGTCATTAATGTGGTCTGTATCTCTGATATAACAGCTCCTGAAAGCAGCTCCCAGGAGGATGGCCCCACCGTGGCATGTGAGGGATCCGTGGCTCGGCTCCAGTGTGGTAAGATCCCTGGTTTCATCAGTGGACAGGTTCAGATTTCATCCGCCTCTCTGACGTTTCCTATCCTCTCTGTCAGACAAAGGCCAGCTTATATCTGTGAGCAGAGCTACGTACGGACGCAGCGACCAGAAGACGTGCTCCTCTGGGAGACCTGCCAACCAGTTAACAAATGTCCAATGCTCGGGGAACGCAGACAAAGTTGCTCAGAGGTACAGATGCTGGGTCTTTTCTGGAGGCCAGTCATGTTTGGCCTTTCTTCAGTTTACCAAACCAGATGTGGGGAAATGAAATTTAAAATTCTCCTTCTAACATATAAAGCCCTTAATAATCAAGCTCCATCATTCATCAGAGCTCTGATTACCCCTTATGTTCCTAACAGAGCACTTCGCTCTCAGACTGCAGGTCTGCTGGTGGTTCCTAGAGTCTCTAAAAGTAGAATGGGAGGCAGATCCTTTAGCTATCAGGCTCCTCTCCTGTGGAATCAACTCCCAGTTTTGGTCCGTGAGGCAGACACCCCGTCTACTTTTAAGACTAATCTTAAAACTTTCCTTTTTGACAAAGCTTCTAGTTAGAGTGGCTCATGTTACCCTGAGCTACTTCTATAGTTATGCTGCTATAGGCTTAGGCTGCTGGAGGACATCAGGGTCTATTTCTCTCTGTGTCTCTGCTCTGTCTTCTCTAAGCCCCAGTGGGTCGAGGCAGATGAGCGTTCACACTGAGCCTGGTTCTGGTTCTGCTGGAGGTTCTCCTCCCTGTTAAAGGGGAGTTTTCCTCTCCACTGTCGCTTCATGCATGCTCAGTATGAGGGATTGCTGCAAAGCCATCAACAATGCAGACGACTGTCCACTGTGGCTTTACGCTCTTTAAGGAGGAGTGAATGCTGCTTGGAGAGACTTGATGCAACCTGCTGGGTTTCCTTGGAGGAAGCTTTTTCACCAATCTGTATAATCTGATTGCATGTTGTAAATTGGTGCTATATACAAATAAATAAACTTTGTAAATAAACTTTGTAAACAAACTTGAATTGAAATGAGGCCTGAAAGAGGCCTGATCACACTTTCTAGGAAGCTGCCATTGATCTGAATCCACAGATGCAACGGCAGACGGAGGTGTGCTGTTAGAGCGCAAAACTCTTTTATAAGAAAACTCTAATATTCCACATGAACATCCCTCCACAGCTGTAACGGGAAGCAGAGCTGCTCCATCCAGGCAGCAAACTCTGTGTTTGGAGATCCCTGCGTTGGAACCTACAAGTACCTGGAGGTGGATTATTTGTGTTATGGTGAGTTGTTTTTTGGCTCTAACTTCAAGTAAACATCCATAACAAGGGTTCTGTGACCTGTGGCTCTTTGGACCGTCCTCAGTGTTTCTTAAATTGATTAAGAGCCAATCAATGTTCTTTTTTTTTTAAATTAAACAACTTTATGGCAGAAAATGAGTAGGGGGACGGTCTAGGTAGAGTGCAGGTTTACTTGGAGACGGCTTTGGAAAGGTTACATCTCTCAGAGTTCTGGGAAAAGCTTTTTTCCCGGAGAAACCAGCTGCTGAAGCTGAGTGAAAAGCTGCTTTAAAAAAAGGTTTAGTTTCAGGGCAACCAGGTTGCTGCAACCTTTTCTTCCCTTCCAACACATTTATCTGCTTTCCAATTATGTTCTGGTAAAAGGGTGAAATTTTGCTTTGGGTCGCATTGTGGGTAAGGCCTTTGTAAAGTCAGCAGGGAGGTCCAGACCTGAAGGCCAAAAATGTGAAGTTCAAGGTATCTGGGGCCCTTGGAGCTCATGGTGAACTCTGCAGGCTGTTTTGAGTGAACTGACACAGCATGGATCAGCGTAGCAGACTGTAAGGGACCAGACTTAAAACAAGGATAAAAGGTGTTCCAAATATTGGAAAAACTGCCATTTAGTAAAGTCAAGAATGGTTAACAAAAGGGTCAAACTCCAATACAAAATAGCTCAAAAAAAAAAATAACATGGATTTGGGCCCAACTCAACTGAGGTCAACTAAACGGTAACAAAACGCAAACAAAACTGACTTCCAGACAAAGAACTACGGAGCCCCTAAAGGGACATGGAGGGGAAAAAAACTATTGCAAGATCTCGCAATAACTATTGCGAGATCTTGCAATAGTTTTGCCCAGTTTTTCAACATGGTGCTGCCTTAGTTTATAGAAGGCAGATACAAGTAGTTGAATCAGCCTGAAAACATTTCCATGCAGCACAGGAATGAGGCATCTTCTCTGATCCACGTTCACTACAACAGAACTTAACTTTTTTCTGCCACATACAATATGTGCGAACCCGTGCCCAACGACGCGTCTACGTATATGATGTCTGTGCCTAAAGGGACATGGAGAAAAAAAAAACTTTTGCGAGATCTCGCATAAGTTTTTTTTTTCTCCATGTCCCTTTAGGGGCTCCGTACATTTTTAATAAAGCAAAGAAGCAAAACCTGTTTTTTGAACTTTGCATTTACAGTTATTTACACACCCCATTACTTCAGAATAACTGACTAATTTGTTTTTATAAAAATTAATATGTATTGTAGAGCAGGTTAAAAAAAAATACATTTTTTTTCTTTTCTTTTTTTCCTGTATTTTCAGTTTTTTTTGGCCCTCAAGCACTTTTCACTTGACAATTTTGTCCCACCTGCCGAAAAGTTTGGACACCCCTGACCTAAACTTTCCACATGAGGGAGGGACAACATAACAGAGGAACAACAAACCAAAAATATAAACACAAAAACTATCAAACAAAGCAAAAATATCTTTAATTTAGCACTAATAAGTGAATATTAAAATAAAATTCCTCCCCCCTCAGTCTTTTGGAGTGGTATGTTCCTGATTTCTCCCTCCAGCTTTTTCGTATTTGCTAAACCTCTAAAAAAAGAAAACAAAAAACAAGTGTGAGTAAACCATTCAGACAGATATTAACTAAAGTTTGCACCAATTAGAAAATATGTCTAAATAAAATAACCTGAGCTTAATTTCTGTGTAGTGTAATCTGGATAAATGTAAATCATGAAAAACAATACTAACACTAACGTCTGCTGCCTGAAATTTTCCTTTTATTAATAATTTCTCCTGTTTTCTGTTTTGCAGCTTCTGTGACTGGATGAAAGCCGCAGATTTCCAGCGCTCTGCATGAAACGCACCGTAATCAGTAACGTCTACAGAGTTTAAATTATGATTGGAAGCTTTGTCTCTTTAATGCAGATTTTTCTACTGTATTTTTTTTGCATGTTATTCCCTCATACATTTTTCTTTTATTTCAATCATCAGCAACTCTTTAGGTTTTCATTGTGGGGTCTCAATAAAGTTGATTTGCATTAAAATTTCGCCTCAACCTGAAAGCACCTGGTTTTGAGGCCTGCTGGGGTTAAACAGCCCGTCAATCTGTTTATTATTACGATTCTTTCAATTTAAAAACTGAGCGGGAGCTCAGGAAGGAACCGCTGCAGTAGTTTGGTGTCTGCACAGGAATCCTGCTGTTTTCTTGGAGCGTTAATAGTTCTCCTGAAAGGAAATAAGCGCAGGCGACACCTTTAAGACATTTTATTGGAGTCACAGCAACATTACAGCACAACTATGGAAGGTCATCAACATAACTCACAATCCAAAGGGTTTTACTTCCATTAATCGTCCCACATATCTATAACAAAACAAATGTAAACTCAAACTTCACAATAATCACAGCAGTATCAACAATAAATAACATCTCATGATCCATTTAATAAATAAGCAGAACGTATCTCCCTTCGTATGGGTGTCAGCGGACCCAGATTGTGCGGCTGTTTAAGCACCTAAACATCATTCTTCACATTTAAGGTTAACACTCATACATTTGTTCAAAGATGGACGACAGAGCTGCTGTTTTCTGCGTGGAATGTGATGATGGGGGGGGATCAGTGCGGAGGAAGGAGGATGCAGGTAGTCAGGAGTTACTCCGTCTGGGGCACGGAGATGCCGGGGCCTTTGGGGTCGTCGAAGCGGTCCATGGTGAGGAGCTGCATGATCATGTGCAGGCCGTAGGTCAGAACCAGCACCATGAGCAGGCTGGTCAGCAGACCCATCCAGATGCCAGGGGAGAAGAACCCGGCGCAGTCGCTGGCGTACGAGAACTCGTTGCCGCTCAGGTTGAATCCCTGGATCTGTCCGGAAAATAAAATAAGAAACAAGAAAAACGGTCATCGGCACAAGCGACTCGTGGCGGTACAGATATGATAAATATTTTACAGTCATAAAAGGCGGTAAGAACAAAACATAAAACTGGTAACAAACTCAAAGAAATGTTTCACAGGTTCATTATAAAAAAACAGCTCAAAATAATCAAGGAACGCTTTTTAATCAGAGTCTAAAATCAGTAAAGCTCCTGTGATGTTACCACCATGAGAATAAAGACAGGAACGGTTCTGCAGGTCACAGAGAGTTTATTCCCTCACTTTGTTTTACAGCTTTTCAGCAGTTTAGCATTTTTTGAAAGTCAGTTTCTTTAAACTTGCCTTATGGTTACGCCCTTTTGACACTTTAATTTTATTTTATTAATTTTTCCCCAACTTATTATCATATCTTATTTTTTTTTTTCCTTTTGAATTTTTTTTTTTTAGTTTTATTTTATTTTAGTAATAATATTTTTTTTTCTTTTCTTTCCTCCCTCTTCCCCCTTCTGCTCATCATAAGTGGTCAAAATTGAGCTGTGATTTTGAAACTAAGGTTGCAATTTAGCGGTTTTCAACTGTCATTCTTTGCCACCTCTGAAGCTCCAAAACACTTTGCTATTTTTCCACACATGTGTAGAGCACCTGTTCTGAAATAACTTACATCACAAACAAAGCCACAGCTTTATCATTTAATCACTGGCCGAAAGGTTAGTGGTCCATGTCACTCAAAGTTACAGTTTTTATTGGTTGCTTTGACACAGCAGTCAACTCAAAACCCACATTTTTCAAAACAGTTAACGCAGAGGTCTAAACAGTGGCACCAATGGTCAAAATTAAACATTTTGTTTGCAAAAGGTTACAACTCTGCCAAAACATTTAAAATATGGACCAAAAGCAAATTTTGCCCTCAAACAACACAACTTGCACACAAATGTTTGAGCTCTTCTAATCGTTCGTTACACAAGGGGCAACAAAATACAAAATACCACACTCACTGTGAATCAGTGCAGCATTGCTGGTTCATTGTAGCCAAAGACTGTACGCAGCTTACATGGTAGTGTTATTTATAATCAAATTTGCCTTTTTGCAAAAAAAAAAAAATGAATCCAGAAGCAAATATGTTGTGATGCAAATTTTATTCATTCTTCATTCTTTTTTTTCAAGATAAACAAAAATGTAAGATTCCAACAGAAAATACCAGGGCTGTTTGTTTCTTCTAGTCCATTCTGTCCTGACGAATAGGCCACATGGCCTCATCTACGTCACATTCAATATTTTACCTTGCAATGCACCTAGGGAAAAATCTTCTTGCATGCCTGATCCATTCTTGACATGCCTCTGCATCTACATCTTGTGCAGCAGCAGGCATTGAGCAAGGGCATCTGCTCATAGGGGCGGTGATCATATACTTTCCATCTCCATGCACTGAAGAATTCCTCTATAGGAATAGATAGAGATGTATCTGAATATACTGTATAGCAGCAATACCTGTTCTCCCGTCGAAAAACTCTTACAATGGATGCAACCGTGTTTCTATTGAGAAAAGTTTGGACTCTTTGTCCCGCCCCTCTAAGTGAAAAGCCATGATTTACCACATGATCTGTCATAGTTGCCTAATTTTCATCTGTAACTTCAGCCCTTCCAGCTACACCGCCACCCCACACATGGATTCCTCTTCCTCATAATCTTCTTCCCCTGACCCATCTACCTCTTACTCTGACTCTCATCTGCCTTACGTTGACCATTCATGCTTGCAAAGAACAATACACAACATGGCACCTTTTACGTAAAGCCTGCAAACTGATTGCAAATTGAAAAATTGTGTAAAGAAGTGTCAATCAGGTGCTTCAGTGATTTCATTCCGATCAAGAAGTTTCTAAGAACTTGGAACATATAGTTTCTGTTTTGCTACCACAGCTAAAGCAGTGGAGTTTGGACTGCTTGAATGACATCTGCGTTAACTGTTTTGCAAAAGGGCGGGGTAAATGAGTCAAACCAATGAGAATGGGTTACTCATTAGCAAGAAGTGTCTTTTGCTCTGCTGAGATGGTGATGCTGAAAACTGAGAGGTTGCCAGTTTCTTCAAACAGGTCTAAGCAACCAATAAAAACTGTAACAGGAAGGAAAACCTCCGGCAGAACCGGGCTCAGTCTCTTAAGGTCATCGACGGCGCTTCCAGGAGGCCACAGAGGAAGCGAGGGCGTCTACAGCCCTGCAGGCCTCACTGCCTCTGTTAAGGTCAGAAGTCAATGCTAAGGAGGAGAACCTCCAGCAGAACCAGAACCAGGCTCAGTGTGAACGCTCATCTGCCTCGACCCACTGGGGCTTAGAGAAGACAGAGCAGAGACACAGAAAGCACAGAAGCTCACATTGACCCAGGAGTACTTTCTATGTTAGATGGTAATAGTGGATGATGTCACAGCTAACAGAACGCCAGACCAGGTGTACCTTCTATGAAGAGAAAAAAGACAGACTACATAAAGTTAAAAGCTGAAATACAGTAGGAGAACTCAGCAGAGTGAGAGAAATAGACCCTGATGTCCTCCAGCAGCCTAAGCCTATAGCAGCATAACTATAGAGATAGCTCAGGGTAACATAAGCCACTCTAACTAGAAGCTTTGTCAAAAAGGAAAGTTTTAAGATTAGTCTTAAAAGTAGACGGGGTGTCTGCCTCACAGACCAAAACTGGGAGTTGGTTCTACAGGAGAGGAGCCTGATAGCTAAAGGTTCTGCCTCCCATTCTACTTTTAGAGACTCTAGGAACCACCAGCAGACCTGCAGTCTGAGAGCGAAGTGCTCTGTTAGGAACATACGGGGTAATCAGAGCTCTGATATATGATGGAGCTTTATACGTTAGAAGGAGAATTTTAAATTCTATTCTTGATTTAACAGGAAGCCAATGAATTTAGCTAAAATCAGAGAAATATGATCCCTCCTGTTGATTTTCATCAGAACTCTTGCTGCAGCATTTTGGATCAGCTGAAGGCTTTGAACTGCATTTTGTGGACTTCCTGATAGTAAAGAAATTAGATAATGAAGAACAGAAATAAATTTGCTTCAATGGCAGCAAAGTGAAGTTCCAAAGTGGTTTTCAAAAACGATGATGGAACAAGTTTGATGTTAATGTTTTCAGAGATGTTCTGGGCTTCGCTGGTGGAACGTTTAATATTTTTCTGGTCCTGTCGTTATTTCCATCAGGTGCACAGAGAGCCCTGCAGAGCTGCAGACATGTTGTTTTTACTAATCCCATTTACTCCACAGCTGTAACAGGTGATGAAAGCAGATGTACGGCTGCTATAATGTACACAGAGCGACACCAAACTAAACACGGATTTTACTACATCTCAAATTAGCCAAGAAGTTTGTTTTGGTGGAGAAAGTGACAAAGGATTATGGGATGGACTCACCCCTTTCAGCCCGGGCCATTTTCCCACAGATCCCAGGTTGGGAATGTGGACAAACAATTAAAAAAGCAAACACATAAATATCAGCCGCCAGTTTCTTCCTGCATCTGTTCTGCTCCTCATCATGCTCGGCTCCACGCTCTGTGAGTACTCTGCCTTTTCAGACTCTGTGATCCTCTTTCATGCATTAAAGTATTTTAAATTCTTATTTTATGAGAATATAATCCATCCATTTTCTGACCCGCTTAATCCCTCATGGGGTCGTGGTGAGAATTTAATACTTCAATTTAATACTACAATTTAAGTTGCATGCAAGAGGAATAATAAACTAGATTTGCTGGTAAAATGTAAAACACCAAACAAAAATTAAGGAGGTAAACCTTTTTAAATACTTGGACAAAATGATTTTAAAACTGCAGTTCATTCCTGAGGCGCTGCCGGCGGTCTGGAGCTCCACCACAGCTGTAGGATGCTCAGGTATCTGGACACCTGTAGGAGAGTCACAAGTGGCTGGGATGGATGGATCTTAAATGTATTTAGAACGCAGTAAATAAAAAAAAATGCTTTAAAGCAAATTTGGACCCATCTCTCAGCTTGTAAAACTAGCATAGATAAACTTATTTTAAAAAAGAAACTTGAGCAAAATACACTACAAACTTAAAACATCTATTATTTATACACTAACCTTGATTAAAAAGTTAAATAAGAAATCCAGATTATCTGCATTTATTTAACAGCCTTTGTTCATGAATCAGAGGCAGACTGAGGTTTGAGCATCAATGCTTTCCAGGTGATTTCCCAAAGAAAGGCAAGCAAAAAATTTGCAAAACAAATGTTCTGACTAAAAATTAAAGCTGTGATGGGGCGTCGAGCGGCTCGGTTGGTAGAAGCGTGGATGGTGTCCAGAGGCTGTGGTTGTCCTGGGTTTGATTCCTGGTCTCAGGTTATCTGTCTTCCCCTTCTCTCTTCACCCTTTTTTCTGTTGAATTACAGTCCAATAAATGCCAATAATGCCAAATAAATGATCTAAAATAAAAGCTTTTATTAAAGATAATGCTGAGGCTTGTCACTGTTGCTGTAGGGTCCAAGGTCATTTTGTCAAGAATAACAACAAAACCTTAATCTCTGAGGATTGTAGGGTCAAATTCTGTATAAGTACATATAATGATGCTGGTTCAGATCTTAGTGTCTTCTAAACAAGCTTTAAAATCTAGCATCTAATTAATGATTTCTTCATCTTTATAGAGAATTAGATCAAGGTGTCATCAGCATTTGGGTTTATTTTGAAGAAAATGTATATATTATGTCAATCTCTAAATTAGAAAATATTATTTTAGTAATCTAATCATGTTTACTCTGATTTGATGTTATGCTTGAAAAGGAAATGTGCAGTCGTACCAGTTCACAACCCTGTGAAGCGCCACACATTATTACTGACTAAAGTTATTAAATACCTTTATAGTAGGAGTTAGTCCTCAGTGTGGACAGCGAATGTGAGGTCCAACGAAACCAGAACACAAACAAGACGGTTATGTTAATAATAACTGTCTTGATAATAATAATAATAATGATAATAATAATAATAATCTTGAATTTGTTTGTAGTCCTGTGACTGTTCTAAATCCTGACTGAAACTCTTTGGTTGGTTATTGAACATATAATACCTAAATTGAATGTAAATTGCTTCTCCATCAAGCCACAGAGTTTACTTTTTAATCAATAAACCCAATGATAAAATTAATTTAAATGTAGGTTTTCTGTGCTGGGTGTAATTGAGAGCAATGCTTCACAACAAACAATTCTTACTACTAGTTTCAAATGTACATGAAAAAGACATAAAAAATTAATTTTAAAAAATCTTCATTAAGTATAAGTAGGTTTCAGTATATCTTCCCTGGAACAAAATGACAGCCTGAATGCAGATTAAAGAGGGTCAATCATTTAACAAATAACTTCCCCTAAATGCCTCCCATTCTACTTTTAGAGACTCTAGGAACCACCAGCAGACCTGCAGTCTGAGAGCGAAGTGCTCTGTTAGGAACATACGGGGTAATCAGAGCTCTGATATATGATGGAGCTTGATTATTAAGGGCTTTATACGTTAGAAGGAGAATTTTAAATTCTATTCTTGATTTAACAGGAAGCCAATGAATGGAAGCTAAAATTGGAGAAATATGATCCCTCTTGTTGATTTTCATCAGAACTCTTGCTGCAGCATTTTGGATCAGCTGAAGACTTTGAACTGCATTTTGTGGACTTCCTGATAGTAAAGAAATTAGATAATGGATTTCTTTATTCATTATTATGAATAAACAGAAATAAAATTGCTTCAATGGCAGCAAAGTGAAGTTCCAAAGTGCTTCACAAAAAAGACAATGTTTGTTTTTTTTATGTTCAAGTTTGATGTTCCCTCCACTTATAAATATCAGTGCAGAGATAATGTTTTCAGAGATGTTCTGGGCCTCGCTGGTGGAACGTTTAATATTTTTCTGGTCCTGTCGTTATTTCCACCTCCCGTCCATCAGGTGCACAGAGAGCCCTGCAGAGCTGCAGACATGTTGTTTTTTATTAATCCCATGTACTCCACACCTGTAGCAGGTGATGAAAGCAGATGTATAGCTGCTGTAATGGTACACAAGGCGACACCAAACTAAACACGGATTCTGCTATATCTTGTATCAGCCAATAAGTTTGTTTTGGTGGAGAAAGTGGCTAAGGATTATGGGATGGACTCACCCCTTCAGCCCCGGCCATTTTCCCACAGATCCCAGGTTGGGAATGTGGACAAACAGTTGAAAAAGTATATAGAAATGCTAAAAAGTTAATCTGAGTTTTTTTTTTTTTCTTTCAGTGCTGGCAGTGACATGTTTGCTGATAAATTCAGGTAAAAAGACGCCCAAAATCATCGCTTAATATAACACCGTTATCGCTGTGATCTGATTGGAACAAACATAACACATTGCCAGCCAGGTTGCTCACTAGTAATTGGGCTTTATTTGCAGCTGGCTCCCAGAAGATTCGCACTGTGGCATGTGAGGGATCAGAAACTCAGCTGAAATGTGGTAAGAACTCCATGTTTGTTGTCTCTGCCTATTTGAAGCATTATACCATAGATTTGTTTATATTTTCATATTAAGCTCCTGTGTTTTCTCTCCTCTCTGTCAGACAAAGGCCAGCTTATATCTGTGAGCAGAGCTACGTACGGACGCAGCGACCAGAAGACGTGCTCCTCTGGGAGACCTGCCAACCAGTTAACGAATGTCCAATGCTCGGGGAACGCAGACAAAGTTGCTCAGAGGTACAGATGCTGGGTCTTTTCTGGAGGCCAGCCATGTTTGGCCTTTCTTCAGTTTACCAAACCAGATGTGGGGAAATGAGGTCTGAGACAGGCCTGATCACACTTTCTATGAAGCTGCCATTGATCTGAATGCACAGATGCAACGGCAGACGGAGGTGTGCTGTTAGAGCACAAAAGTCTTTTTATAAGAAAACTCTAATCCTCCACATGAACATCCCTCCACAGCTGTAACGGGAAGCAGAGCTGCTCCATCCAGGCAGCAAACTCTGTGTTTGGAGATCCCTGCGTTGGAACCTACAAGTACCTGGAGGTGGAGTACACCTGTAAAGGTGAGTAGAGGTGGAAAAACTTTAGGTTCTCAAAAGTGCAATGAAAACGCTTCCCTCGCCAACCACCTGTCCTGCATGAAGGTATTAAATGGGTTTCCACAAGTGCTGAGCATTTTCAGGTGTTCTCCAGCTACTGATAAACCATCTCTGGGGTTTATCAGTACCCAGAGGGCTCCACTTGAGTCCCTCTCATTCAAACACATGTATTCTGTCTTGCTACCGTCAACCTCTATTCCTCTAGATTTTCCTCCACCTGTTCCCTGTTCTCATCACAGATCACAAGGTCATCTGCATATTACATAATCATTCACTCAAATCTTCAGTGGCACAGGCCTACTTCACCATCAGGCTAAGACACACAGCTGTGAGGGGGAAATCAGGGGCCAGATGAAGAGGAGGAAAGGGAAAATTTGTTGTAACTGGCAACAAAATAAAGGAGCTAAAAAGATGCTTCCTGCAGGACCACCTCCGTCAGCACTGCTAATGAAGTTTCTGAATCACTTTTTGTTATCCTGAGTGAAATTGTCCTTCTATCCTGACAACAATCAATACATTATGTATTCAGAAAAAGGAGGTTTCAGGAAATGCACTGCTACTGTTTATGTATCCCACTAGCTTAGCTGTTAGCTTAGCGGTTAGCTTAGCAGTTAGCTTCAGCGTTAGCCGTTTATTGTAGCTCCGCTGCTCTCACTATTAACTTTGAACATGGCTGAGAGTCGCAAGAAGCAAATCATGTTAAAGTTTATGAGAAGAAATAGAAAGAAATAAGACCAGAGTGGATTTGGGAGTTTTTTTCATGTGATTCCCCTGAAGAGCAGAAGAGGATGTGAGACGGTCTTGTGTGGTTATTTAAAAAGGGTCCTGGGGAAACTTTGGGAAAAATCGCAGACTCTACCTTTAAATACAGACATGTTCTAAAATATGACAATATAAACTAATACAAAATAGCACAGATTTTATTAGGCCATGTGGGTGATTTTTGATCATTTTCCAAAATTAAACATGAAATAAATGGCTTTGAACAAATAAGTCATCAGATGCGTGAGTGGGAACACGTGAGCAGAGCACACAGAGATGTTAACAAACCATAATGTTTTCTTTGCTGTGGTAAAGAACATGTCGGCCCAGTTTCCCATCAGCAGCTAGACTAAGAGGAGTCGCCTTCAACCAACAAACCAACTCAAACACGACAATCATACCAGAGTTGGGAGATCTGAAAGTGCTGCTGAACCTGCTCCACTTTAACTCTCTGTGTTTTTAATGCTAATAAACCCATGGAGGGCGCTGCCTTCTCTCTCATTTCCATCTCCAGCCTTCTCTGAGCCCTTCATGGTCCTAAAGTGTCATTAATGTGGTCTGAATCTCTGATATAACAGCTCCTGAAAGCAGGTCCCAGGAGGAAGGCCCCACCGTGGCATGTGAGGGATCCGTGGCTCGGCTCCAGTGTGGTAAGATCCCTGGTTTCATCAGTGGACAGGTTCAGATTTCATCCGCCTCACTGACGTTTCCTCTCCTCTCTGTCAGACAAAGGCCAGCTTATATCTGTGAGCAGAGCTACGTACGGACGCAGCGACCAGAAGACGTGCTCCTCTGGGAGACCTGCCAACCAGTTAACGAACGTCCAATGCTCGGGGAAAGCAGACAAAGTTGCTCAGAGGTACAGATGCTGGGTCTTTTCTGGAGGCCAGCCATGTTTGGCCTTTCGTCAGTTTACCAAACCAGATGTGGGGAAATAAGGAGGTCTGAGAGAGGCCTGATCACACTTTCTAGGAAGCTGACATTGATCTGAATGCACAGATGCAACGGCAGACGGAGGTGTGCTGTTAGAGCACAAAAGTCTTTTTATAAGAAAACTCTAATCCTCCACATGAACATCCCTCCATAGCTGTAACGAGAAGCAGAGCTGCTCCATCCAGGCAGCAAACTCTGTGTTTGGAGATCCCTGCGTTGGAACCTACAAGTACCTGGAGGTGGAGTACACCTGTAAAGGTGAGTAGAGGTGGAAAAACTTTGGGTTGTCAAAAGTGCAATGAAAACTCTTTTCTCGCCAACCACCTCCATGATGGTATTAAATGGGTTTCCACAAGTGCTGAGCATTTTCAGGTGTTCTCCAGCTCCTGATAAACCATTTCTGAGGTTTAGCTCAGTGACAGTGGAGATCATTGGATGCAACTCTGGTCTGATCTGACATTCTTCCTTGGAACAAAAAACAAAGATCCTCCCAATAGCATCACCAGGAAGGTCTTCTTCTTCTTCTTCTTTCAGCTTTTCCCTTTCAAGAGTCGCCACAGAGACTCATCTATCTCCATCTAACCCTGTCGTCTGCATCGTCTTCTCTCACACCAACTATCTTCATGTTCTCTTCAACTCCATCCATAAATCTCCTCTCTTGTCTTCCTCCAGGCCTTCTGCCTGGCAGCTCCAGCCTCAGCGTCCTTCTAACAATGTCCTCGCCATCCCTCCTCTGGACATGTCCAAACTATCTCAGTCTGGTCTTTCTGGCTTCATCTCCAAAACATCTATCATGATCTGTCCCTCTAATGAACTAATTCCTGATCTTCTCCATCCTGGTAACTCCCATAGAGAACCTCAACATCTTCCTCTCTGCTACCTCCAGCTCTGCCTCCCGTCTCTTCCTCAGAGCTGTTGTCTCTAAACCCTGTTGAGCCTCAGGACTTAAAATCCTCCACCTTTTTTTAATCTCTGCTTTAGATAAAACCTCAGGGCTCCACTTGAGTCCCTCTCATTCAAACACATGTATTCTGTCTTGCTACAGTCAACCTCCATTCCTCTAGATTTTCCTCCACCTGTTCCCTGTTCTCATCACAGATCACAAGGTCGTCTGCATATTACATAATAATTCACTCAAATCTTCAGTGGCACAGGCCTACTTCATAATCAGGCTAAGGCACACAGCTGTGAGGGGGAAACCAGGGGCCAGATGAAGAGGAGGAAAGGGGAAAATTTGTTGTCACTGGCAACAAAATAAAGGAGCTAAAAAGATGCTTCCTTCAGGACCACCTCCGTCAGCACTGCTAATGAAGTTTCTGAATCACTTTTTGTTATCCTGGGTGAAATTGTCCTTCCATCCTGACAGCAATCAATACATTATGTATTCAGAAAAAGGAGGTTTCGGGAAACGCACTGCTACTGTTTATGTATCCCACTAGCTTAGCTGTTAGCTTAGCTGTTAGCTTAGCTGTTAGCTTAGCAGTTAGCTTCAGCGTTAGCCGTTTATTGTAGCTCCGCTGCTCTCACTGTTAACTTTGAACATGGCTGAGAGTCGCAAGAAGCAAACCCTGTTAAAGTTTATGTGAAGAAATAGAAAGAAATAAGACCAGAGTGGATTAAGGAGGTTTTTTCATGCAATTCCCCTGAAGAGCGGAAGAGGAAGTGAGACCGTCTTCAAAAAGGGTCCTGGGGAAACTTTGGGAGAAATCCCAGACTCTACCTTTAAATACAGACATGTTCTAAAATATGACAATATAAACTAATACAAAATAGCACAGATTTTATTAGGCCGTGTGGGCTATTGTTGATAATTTTCCAAAATTAAACATGAAATAAGTGGCTTTGAACAAATAAGTCATCAGATGCGTGAATGGGAACGCGTGAGCAGAGCACACAGAGATGTTAACAAACCATAATGTTTTCTTTGCTGTGGTAAAGAACATGTCGGCCCAGTTTCCTATCAGCAGCTAGACTAAGAGGAGTCGCCTTCAACCAACAAACCAACTCAAACACGACAATCATACCAGAGTTGGGAGATCCGAAAGTGCTGCTGAACCTGCTCCACTTTAACTCTCTGTGTTTTTAATGCTAATAAACCCATGGAGGGCGCTGCCTTCTCTCCCATTTCCATCTCCAGCCTTCTCTGAGGCCTTCATGATCCTAAAGCGTCATTAATGTGGTCTGAATCTCTGATATAACAGCTCCTGAAAGCAGCTCCCAGGAGGATGGCCCCACCGTGGCATGTGAGGGATCCATGGCTCGGCTCCAGTGTGGTAAGATCCCTGGTTTCATCAGTGGACAGGTTCAGATTTCCTCTGCCGCTCTGACGTTTCCTCTCCTCTCTGTCAGACAAAGGCCAGCTTATATCTGTGAGCAGAGCTACGTATGGACGCAGCGACCAGAAGACGTGCTCCTCTGGGAGACCTGCCAACCAGTTAACGAATGTCCAATGCTCGGGGAACACAGACAAAGTTGCTCAGAGGTACAGATGCTGGGTCTTTTCTAGAGGCCAGCCATGTTTGGCCTTTCTTCAGTTTACCAAACCAGATGTGGGGAAATGAGGTCTGAGAGAGGCCTGATCACACTTTCTAGGAAGCTGACATTGATCTGAATCCACAGATGCAACGGCAGACGGAGGTGTGCTGTTAGAGCACAAAAGTCTTTTATAAGAAAACTCTAATCCTCCACATGAACATCCCTCCACAGCTGTAACGGGAAGCAGAGCTGCTCCATCCAGGCAGCAAACTCTGTGTTTGGAGATCCCTGCGTTGGAACCTACAAGTACCTGGAGGTGGAGTACACCTGTAAAGGTGAGTAGACCTTGTGATCTGAAGTGATTCAGTTTCTGAATCACTTTTTGTTATCCTGGGTGAAATTGTCCTTCCATCCTGACAGTAGTTAATACATTATGTATTCATAAAAAGGGGGTTAAAAAATGTGATCTCTGTGCAAGCTGCAGGCCTATAAAAACTCTTAGCAATCATATAATTTGGTCAGAATAGAACGAACCAATCAGATGCTTTCATGTCTCGTCCTTCTTTCATTCCCTCTGTCCCTCAAGTTCTGGGTTTATCACCTTATCTATTGATCATTCCACATGCCATCATTCTGACGTGTTCTTGTAACGACAGTGTGCATACTTGTTACTCTGTAGTTTCCACTTGCTGGCTGCGCATGCGCACTTCTAGTGTTTATGTGTCCCACTAGCTTAGCGGTTAGCTTAGCAGTTAGCTTCAGTGTTAGCCGTTTATTGTAGCTCCGCTGCTCTCACTGTAAACTTTGAACATGGCTGAGAGTCGCAAGAAGCAAACCCTGTTAAAGTTTATGAGAAGAAATAGAAAGAAACTAGAAAAAGCTGTTCCTGCGTAACAGCAAGTGAGAATGCTAATCTGCAGAATGATTGAGCAGAAGATGCAGAAAACATTGAAATCAGAATGGATTTGAAGAAATTTGAAGAATTTGAAGAAATAGAAGAATTTGAAAAATTTGAAGGAATTTGAAAAATTTAAAGAAATTTGAAGAATTTGAAATATTTGAAGAAATTTAAGAATTTTTAAAAAATTGGAGAATTTGAAAAATTTAAAGGAATTTGAAAACTAAAGAAATTTGAAGAATTTGAAATATTTGAAGAAATTTGAAGAATTTAAAAAAATTGGAGAATTTGAAAAATTTGAAGGAATTTGAAAAATTTGAAGAAATTTGAAGAAATTTGAAGAAATTGAAAATTTTGAAGAAATTTGGAGAATTTGGAAAAATTTGAAGGAATTTGAAAATTTTGAAGAAATTTGGAGAATTAGAAAAAAATTTGAAGGAATTTGAAAAATGTGAAAAATGTAAAAAATTTGAAGAATTTGAAGATTAAGAACAATTAGAAGAATTGGAAGTATAGGAAGAATGTGAAGAATTTGAAGAATGTGAAGAATTTGGAGGAATGTGAAGAATTTGGAGGAATGTGAAGAATTTGAAGGAATGTGAAGCAATTTGAAGCAATTTGCATTGATTTCAATGGGAACAGCCAAAAAAAAAAAAAAAAATCGCACAAAAAGTGAAATATTTTAAAAAGTGTAAAAGTTAGCATAACCATGAGTCATAGCAGGCATGCCGGGAATGAGCCGAACGTTTTGACACCAAAATTGCTGAAATCGGTTAAAGTATGCGGGAGTAGATAGACGCCGACGGAATAATTCTAAGCAAATGCAGTCTGTCCCTGACCTGTAGTAACCTCTGGCCAGCAGAGTTCTGTTGTCATGGAAACTCACTCACGCTTGCAGGTGTCCGTCTACTGCGGGCAGAGACTTATGGTCAAAAGAGCTCTAATTGGAATAAAATAGCATCACTTTACCTCGAACAACTCTGGATTTTTTGTCAACCGTTAGGGCTAGAGACGTAATTTTTTCTCCGTTTATTTCGGAACAGATAGGGGAACAAGACAAACTATCGTTTCTTTCTTGAAATATTTTAATGTAGGCGCAAAAAATCATGAAATAAAGGGGAATATTGACGAAAATTCAAAAATCCTCTAAAATCGGTCCCGAACAAATCGCTCTAGCTAAAAAAGTATGGGAGATATCAAAATAATTCTTTCAGCGTGAGTATCAGCAGGCTTTTGAGGACTGTGGTGCTAATTTTTATGTTTGTACAGATATCAGCGTAGGCATGGCAACGATGTAAAAAAGTGCATCATTTAGAAGGATGCAGTTCCAAAGCGTTTTTAGGATTTTGCACATTCGCTACTCCCGAACAAATTGTTCCTGCGGCAAAACCGTAACAGTTATTGACAAAATTCCTTTTTAGTGAGCGCCAGAAGGGTCTGGACATGAATGTGTGAAAGTCTCATGCTTGTACATCAAACGGTTTAGGAGAAGCGACGATGTGAAAACATGTGTTGCTTGGGAATGTCACGTGTGATTTTTCACCACACCTCCATAGAAAATCAATAGAGAGCTTTCCGGCTTCATGGTGCTCTGGGGTGATTTGCGAAAAATCTATAAATGCTACATCAATGAGGATTACATTTCCAGAATCCAGACAAAAATTCTTACGTTTTGATGTATAATTTATGTGAATAGACTGAAAATTGAGCGAGTGAGAAGAAGTTGTTCAGTGAAGGAAAATCTATAGGAACGGTAGAGTGGCCACTCTAAATGAACTCCCTAGCAACCATAGCAACACATTCATTTTTCTGAATTTTATGAAAATGAAAAATTATTTGAAGGAGGTACTGTATGAAAATGGTAGAAGATATGAAAAAGCTGAAGTAGCTGAAGATAGCTGAAGGTTATTTGAACATTTTAAAATTTGAATGGCGTTTCTAGCTGAAAGTAGGCTGAAGCAGTAAGCTGTCAAAATCCTGAAAATTTTAAGGAATTTGAAGGATTCTCCATTTAATTTCAATGAGAGAAAAAAACTCACAAAAAGTTAAATATTTTAAATATTATAAAAGTTATAATTACCAAAAGACATAGCAGTAATGTCATGAACGAGCTGAACGTTTTGATACAAAAATTGTTTAAATCGGTTGAAGTTTGCAAGAGTAGTTAGATGCCGAAAAATGTACGGAATAATAATCAAGACCTGAAGGAACTTAATAAGTGAGAATGCTGTATAGCATTCTCACTTGATAAGAGCAGAGTGGATTTGGGAGTTTTTTCATGCAATCCCCCTTAAGAGCGGAAGAGGAAGTGAGACGGTCTTAAAAAAGGGTCCTGGGGAAACTTTGGGAAAAATTGCAGACTCTACCTTTAAATACAGATATGTTCTAAAAGATGGCAATATAAAGTAATAGAAAATAGCACAGATTTTATTAGGTCATGTGGGTTATTGTTGATCCAACAAATATTGTCCATCCATCCATTTTCTAACCCGCTTAATCCTTAAGCATGAAATAAATTACTTTGAACAAATAAGTCATCAGATGCGTGAGTGGGAACACGTGAGCAGAGCATACAGAGATGTGAACAAACCATAATGTTTTCTTTGCTGTGGTAAAGAACCTGTGGGCCATGTTTCCTATCAGCAGTTGGACTAAGAGGAGTCGCCTTCAACCAACAAACCAACTCAAACACGACAATCACACCAGAGTTGGGAGATCCGAAAGTGCTGCTGAACCTGCTCCACTTTAACTCTCTGTGTTTTTAATGCTAATAAACCCATGGAGGGCGCTGCCTTCTCTCCCATTTCCATCTCCAACCTTCTCTGAGCCCTTCAGGGTCCTAAAGGGTCATTAATGTGGTCTGAATCTCTGATATAACAGCTCATGAAAGCAGCTCCCAGGAGGAAGGTCCCACTGTGGCATGTGAGGGATCCGTGGCTCGGCTCCAGTGTGGTAAGATCCCTGGTTTCATCAGTGGACAGGTTCAGATTTCATCCGCCTCTCTGACGTTTCCTGTCCTCTCTGTCAGACAAAGGCCAGCTTATATCTGTGAGCAGAGCTACGTACGGACGCAGCGACCAGAAGACGTGCTCCTTTGGGAGACCTGCCAACCAGTTAACGAATGTCCAATGCTCGGGGAACGCAGACAAAGTTGCTCAGAGGTACAGATGCTGGGTCTTTTCTAGAGGCCAGCCATGTTTGGCCTTTCTTCAGTTTACCAAACCAGATGTGGGGAAATGAGGCCTGAGAGAGGCCTGATCACACTTTCTAGGAAGCTGCCATTGATCTGAATCCACAGATTCAATGGCAGACGGAGGTGTGCTGTTAGAGCACAAAAGTCTTTTATAAGAAAACTCTAATCCTCCACATGAACATCCCTCCACAGCTGTAACGGGAAGCAGAGCTGCTCCATCCAGGCAGCAAACTCTGTGTTTGGAGATCCCTGCTTTGGAACCTACAAGTACCTGGAGGTGGAGTACACCTGTAAAGGTGAGTAGACCTTGTGATCTGAAGTGATTCGGTTTCTGAATCACTTTTTGTTATCCTGGGGGAAATTGTCCTTCCATCCTGACAGTAGTTAATACATTATGTATTCATAAAAAGGGGGTTAAAAAATGTGATCTCTGTGCAAGCTGCAGGCCTATAAAAACTCTTAGCAATCATATAATTTGGTCAGATTGGAACGAACCAATCAGATGTTTTCATGTCTCGTCCTGGTTTCATTCCCTCTGTCCCTCAAGTTCTGGGTTTATCACCTTATCTATTGATCATTCCACATGCCATCATCCTGACGTGTTCTTGTAACGACAGTGTGCATACTTGTTACTCTGTAGTTTCCACTTGCTGGCTGCGCATGCACGCTTCTAGTGTTTATGTGTCCCACTAGCTTAGCGGTTAGCTTAGCAGTTAGCTTCAGCGTTAGCCGTTTATTGTAGCTCCGCTGCTCTCACTGTTAACTTTGAACATGGCCGAGAGTCGCAAGAAGCAAACCCTGTTAAAGTTTATGAGAAGAAATAGAGAGCTGTTCCTGCGTAACAGCAAGTGAGAATGCTAATCTGCAGAATGATTGAGCAGAAGATGCAGAAAACATTGAAATCAGAATGGATTTGAAGAAATTTGAAGAATTTGAAGAAATAGAAGAATTTGAAAAATTTGAAGGAATTTGAAAAATTTAAAGAAATTTGAAGAATTTGAAATATTTGAAGAAATTTGAAGAATTTTAAAAAAATTGGAGAATTTGAAAAATTTAAAGGAATTTGAAAAATTTAAAGAAATTTGAAGAATTTGAAATATTTGAAGAAATTTGAAGAATTTAAAAAAATTGGACAATTTGAAAAATTTGAAGGAATTTGAAAAATTTGAAGATATTTGAAAAATTTGAAGAAATTGAAAATTTAGAAGAAATTTGGAGAATTTGAAAAAATTTGAAGGAATTTGAAAATTTTGAAGAAATTTGGAGAATTAGAAAAAAAATTGAAGGAATTTGAAAAATGTGAAAAATTAAAAAAAATTTAAGAATTTGAAGATTAAGAACAATTAGAAGAATTGGAAGTATAGGAAGAATGTGAAGAATTTGAAGAATGTGAAGAATTTGGAGGAATGTGAAGAATTTGGAGGAATGTGAAGAATTTGAAGGAATGTGAAGGAATTTGAAGCAATTTGCATTGATTTCAATGGGAACAGCCAAAAAAAAAAATCGCACAAAAAGTGAAATATTTTAAAAAAGTGTAAAAGTTAGCATAACCATGAGTCATAGCAGGCATGCCGGGAACGAGCGGAACGTTTTGACACCAAAATTGCTGAAATCGGTTAAAGTATGCGGGAGTAGATAGACGCCGACGGAATAATTCTAAGCAAAGGCAGCCTGTCCCTGACCTGTAGTAACCTCTGGCCAGCAGAGTTCTGTTGTCATGGAAACTCACTCACGCCTGCAGGTGTCCGTCTACTGCAGGCAGAGACTTATGGTCAGAAGAGCTCTAATTGGAATAAAATAGCATCACTTTACCTCGAACAACTCTGTATTTTTTGTCAACCGTTAGGGCTAGAGACGTAATTTTTTCTGCGTTTATTTCGGAACGGATAGGGGAACAAGACAAACTATCGTTTCTTTCTTGAAATATTTTAATGTAGGCGCAAAAAATCATGAAATAAAGGGGAATATTGACGAAAATTCAAAAATCCTCTAAAATCGGTCCCGAACAAATCGCTCTAGCTAAAAAAGTATGGGAGATATCAAAATAATTCTTTCAGCGTGAGTATCAGCAGGCTTTTGAGGACTGTGGTGCTAATTTTTATGTTTGTACAGATATCAGTGTAGGCATGGCAACGATGTAAAAAAGTGCATCATTTAGAAGGATGCAGTTCCAAAGCGTTTTTAGGATTTTGCACATTCGCTACTCCCGAACAAATTGTTCCTGCGGCAAAACCGTAACAGTTATTGACAAAATTCCTTTTTAGTGAGCGCCAGAAGGGTCTGGACATGAATGTGTGAAAGTCTCATGCTTGTACATCAAACGGTTTAGGAGAAGCGACGATGTGAAAACATGTGTTGCTTGGGAATGTCAGGTGTGATTTTTCACCACACCTCCATAGAAAATCAATGGAGAGCTTTCTGGCTTCGTGGTGCTCTGGGGTGATTTGCGAAAAATCTATAAATGCTACATCAATGAGGATTACATTTCCAGAATCCAGACAAAAATTCCTACGTTTTGATGTATAATTTATGTGAATAGACTGAAAATTGAGCGAGTGAGAAGAAGTTGTTCAGTGAAGGAAAATCTATAGGAACGGTAGAGTGGCCACTCTAAATGAACTCCCTAGCAACCATAGTAACGCATTCATTTTTCTGAATTTTATGAAAATGAAAAATTATTTGAAGGAGGTACTGTATGAAAATGGTAGAAGATATGAAAAAGCTGAAGTAGCTGAAGATAGCTGAAGGTTATTTGAACATTTTAAAATTTGAATGGCGTTTCTAGCTGAAAGTAGGCTGAAGCAGTAAGCTGTCAAAATCCTGAAAATTTTAAGGAATTTGAAGGATTCTCCATTTAATTTCAATGAGAGCAAAAAACTCACAAAAAGTTAAATATTTTAAATATTATAAAAGTTATAATTACCAAAAGACATAGCAGTAATGTCGTGAACGAGCTGAACGTTTTGATACAAAAATTGTTTAAATCGGTTGAAGTTTGCAGGAGTAGTTAGATGCCGAAAAATGTACGGAATAATAATCAAGACCTGAAGGAACTTAATAAGTGAGAATGCTGAGAATGCTGTATAGCATTCTCACTTGATAAGAGCAGAGTGGATTTGGGAGTTTTTTCATGCAATCCCCCTTAAGAGCGGAAGAGGAAGTGAGACGGTCTTCAAAAAGGGTCCTGGGGAAACTTTGGGAAAAATTACAGACTCTACCTTTAAATACAGATATGTTCTAAAAGATGGCAATATAAAGTAATAGAAAATAGCACAGATTTTATTAGGTCATGTGGGTTATTGTTGATCCAACAAATATTGTCCATCCATCCATTTTCTAACCCGCTTAATCCTTAAGCATGAAATAAATTACTTTGAACAAATAAGTCATCAGATGCGTGAGTGGGAACACGTGAGCAGAGCACACAGAGATGTGAACAAACCATAATGTTTTCTTTGCTGTGGTAAAGAACCTGTGGGCCATGTTTCCCATCAGCAGTTGGACTAAGAGGAGTCGCCTTCAACCAACAAACCAACTCAAACACGACAATCAGACCAGAGTTGGGAGATCTGAAAGTGCTGCTGAACCTGCTCCACTTTAACTCTCTGTGTTTTTAATGCTAATAAACTCATGGAGGGCGCTGCCTTCTCTCTCATTTCCATCTCCAGCCTTCTCTGAGCCCTTCATGGTCCTAAAGTGTCATTAATGTGGTCTGAATCTCTGATATAACAGCTCCTGAAAGCAGCTCCCAGGAGGAAGGTCCCACCGTGGCATGTGAGGGATCCGTGGCTCGGCTCCAGTGTGGTAAGATCCCTGGTTTCATCAGTGGACAGGTTCAGATTTCATCCGCCTCACTGACGTTTCCTCTCCTCTCTGTCAGACAAAGGCCAGCTTATATCTGTGAGCAGAGCTACGTACGGACGCAGCGACCAGAAGACGTGCTCCTCTGGGAGACCTGCCAACCAGTTAAGGAACATCCAATGCTCGGGGAACGCAGACAAAGTTGCTCAGAGGTACAGATGCTGGGTCTTTTCTAGAGGCCAGCCATGTTTGGCCTTTCTTCAGTTTACCAAACCAGATGTGGGGAAATGAGGTCTGAGAGAGGCCTGATCACACTTTCTAGGAAGCTGACATTGATCTGAATGCACAGATGCAACGGCAGACGGAGGTGTGCTGTTAGAGCACAAAAGTCTTTTATAAGAAAACTCTAATCCTCCACATGAACATCCCTCCACAGCTGTAACGGGAAGCAGAGCTGCTCCATCCAGGCAGCAAACTCTGTGTTTGGAGATCCCTGCGTTGGAACCTACAAGTACCTGGAGGTGGAGTACACCTGTAAAGGTGAGTAGACCTTGTGATCTAAAGTGATTCAGTTTCTGAATCACTTTTTGTTATCCTGGGTGGAAGTATCCTTTCATCCTGACAGTAGTTAATACATTATGTATTCATAAAAAGGGGGTTAAAAATGTGATCTCTGTTCAAGCTGCAGGCCTATAAAAACTCTTAGCAATCATATAATTTGGTCAGAATAGAACGAACCAATCAGATGTTTTCATGTCTCGTCCTTCTTTCATTCCCTCTGTCCTCCAAGTTCTGGGTTTATCACCTTATCTATTGATTGTTCCACATGCCATCATTCTGACGTGTTCTTGTAACGACAGTGTGCATACTTGTTACTCTGTAGTTTCCACTTGCTGGCTGCGCATGCGCACTTCTAGTGTTTATGTGTCCCACTAGCTTAGCGGTTAGCTTAGCAGTTAGCTTCAGCGTTAGCCGTTTATTGCAGCTCCGCTGCTCTCACTGTAAACTTTGAACATGGCTGAGAGTCGCAAGAAGCAAACCCTGTTAAAGTTTATGAGAAGAAATACAAAGAAATAAGAGCAGAGTGGATTTGGGAGTTTTTTCATGCAATCCCCCTTAAGAGCGGAAGAGGAAGTGAGACGGTCTTCAAAAAGGGTCCTGGGGAAACTTTGGGAAAAATTGCAGACTCTACCTTTAAATACAGATATGTTCTAAAAGATGACAATATAAAGTAATAGAAAATAGCACAGATTTTATTAGGTCATGTGGGTTATTGTTGATCCAACAAATATTGTCCATCCATCCATTTTCTGACCCGCTTAATCCTTAAGCATGAAATAAATGGCTTTGAACAAATAAGTCATCAGATGCGTGAGTGGGAACACGTGAGCAGAGCACACAGAGATGTTAACAAACCATAATGTTTTCTTTGCTGTGGTAAAGAACCTGTGGGCCATGTTTCCCATCAGCAGTTGGACTAAGAGGAGTCGCCTTCAACCAACAAACCAACTCAAACATGACAATCATACCAGAGTTGGGAGATCTGAAAGTGCTGCTGAACCTGCTCCACTTTAACTCTCTGTGTTTTTAATGCTAATAAACCCATGGAGGGCGCTGCCTTCTCTCCCATTTCCATCTCCAACCTTCTCTGAGCCCTTCATGGTCCTAAAGTGTCATTAATGTGGTCTGAATCTCTGATATAACAGCTCCTGAAAGCAGCTCCCAGGAGGATGGCCCCACCGTGGCATGTGAGGGATCCGTGGCTCGGCTCCAGTGTGGTAAGATCCCTGGTTTCATCAGTGGACAGGTTCAGATTTCATCCGCCTCTCTGACGTTTCCTGTCCTCTCTGTCAGACAAAGGCCAGCTTATATCTGTGAGCAGAGCTACGTACGGACGCAGCGACCAGAAGACGTGCTCCTCTGGGCGACCTGCCAACCAGTTAACGAACATCCAATGCTCGGGGAACGCAGACAAAGTTGCTCAGAGGTACAGATGCTGGGTCTTTTCTAGAGGCCAGCCATGTTTGGCCTTTCTTCAGTTTACCAAACCAGATATGTGGAAATTAAATTTAAAATTCTTCTTCTAACGTATAAAGCCCTTAATAATCAAGCTCAATCATATATCAGAGCTCTGATTACCCCGTATGTTCCTAACAGAGCACTTCACTCTCAGACTGCAGGTCTGCTGGTGGTTCCTAGAGTCTCTAAAAGTAGAATGGGAGGCAGATCCTTTAGCTATCAGGCTCCTCTCCTGTGGAATCAACTCCCAGTTTTGGTCCGTGAGGCAGACACCCCGTCTACTTTTAAGACTAATCTTAAAACTTTCCTTTTTGACAAAGCTTCTAGTTAGAGTGGCTCATGTTACCCTGAGCTATCTCTATAGTTATGCTGCTATAGGCTTAGGCTGCTGGAGGACATCAGGGCCCATTTTTCTCACTCTGCTGAGTTCTCCTACTGCTCTCCATTTTGCATTGTTTGTTGTTATTTTAGCTTTTAACTTTTTGTTCTCGATCATTTTTTCATCATAGAAGGTACACCTGGTCTGGCGTTCTGTTAGCTGTCACATCATCAGGGGAGGCAGATCATCCTCTATTACCATCTAACATAGAAAGCACTCCTGGGTCAATGTGAGCTTCTGTGCTTTCTGTGTCTCTGCTCTGTCTTCTCTAAGCCCCAGCGGGTGGAGGCAGATGAGCGTTCACACTGAGCCTGGTTCTGGTTCTGCTGGAGGTTCTCCTCCCTGGTAAAGGGGAGTTTTCCTTTCCACTGTCGCTTCATGCATGCTCAGTATGAGGGATTGCTGCAAAGCCATCAACAATGCAGACGACTGTCCACTGTGGCTCTACGCTCTTTCAGGAGGAGTGAATGCTGCTTGGAGAGACTTGATGCAACCTGCTGGTTTTCCTTAGAGAGGAAACTTTATGACCAACCTGGAGGATCTGATGGAAGCTGACTTTGGAAAGAGCCTTGAGATGACGTGTTGTGAAATGGCACCATATAAATAAACTGGAATTGAAATGAGGTCAGAGAGGCCTGATCACACTTTCTAGGAAGCTGACATTGATCTGAATCCACAGATGCAACGGCAGACGGAAGTGTCGTGTTAGAGCAGCAAACTCCATGTTTGGAGATCCCTGCGTTGGAACCTACAAGTACCTGGAGGTGGATTATTTATGTTATGGTGAGTTGTTTTTGGCTCTAACTTCAAGTAAACATCCACAACCAGGGATCTGCGACCTGCGTCCTCAGTGGTTCTATAATTGATTAATAACCAATTAATGTTCTTTTTCAAATATAGATGTCAGGGTTTTCAAAATAAATATCTTGATTTAATTGATACAAAACAGATTATTTTGTTTGGTCTTTGATGATATAAAAATAATTAATGTGCCATAGTTTCCCTTTTTTTTTTTGCTAAATAAAAAAGTCCCAGCACACTTGATAAAGAAATACAAATTTTATGGTTGGAAATGTGTGTGTGTGTGGGGGGGGGGGGGGGGGGGGGGGGGGTCCAGGTAGAGTGCATGTTTACTTGGAGATGGCTGTGGAAAGGTGGCACCTCTTCCACAGCAGCTGGATTTCCCAGCTTTAATTTGAGCTGTTGCTGCTGTTTCACCTTCTGGTTCCTGAGTTCCTTTTATTAATAATTTCTCCTGTTTTCTGTTTTGCAGCTTCTGTGACTGGATGAAAGCCGCAGATTTCCAGCGCTCTGCATGAAACGCACCGTAATCAGTAACGTCTACAGAGTTTAAACTATGATTGGAAGTTTCGTCTCTTCAGTGTCTTTAATGCACATTTTTCTACTGTAGCTTTTTTTTTTGCATGTTATGTCTTCATACATTTTGCTTTTATTTCAATCAATGCCAACTCTTTAGGTTTTTATTGTGGGGTCTCAATAAAGTTAATTTGCATTAAAATTTTGCCTCAAACTGAAAGCACCTGGTTTTGAGGCCTGTTGGGGATAAACAGCCCGTCAATCTGTTCATTATTACGATTCTTTGAATTTAAAAACTGAGCGGGAGCTCAGGAAGGACCCGCTGCAGTAGTTTGGTGTCTGCACAGTAATCCTGCTGTTTTCTGGGAGCGTTAATAGTTCTCCTGAAAGGAAATAAGCGCAGGCGACACCTTTAAGACGTTTTATTGGAGTCACAGCAACATTACAGCACAACTATGGAAGGTCATCAACAAAACTCACAATCCAAAGGGTTTTACTTCCATTAATCGTCCCACATATCTACAACAAAACAAATGTAAACCCAAACTTCACAATAATCACAGCAGTATCAACAATAAATAACATCTCATGATCCATTTAATAAATAAGCAGAACGTATCTCCCTTCGTATGGGTCCCATTTCAGCGGACCCAGATTGTGCGGCTGTTTAACCACATAAACATCATTCTTCACATTTAAGGTTAACACTCATACATTTGTTCAAAGATGGACGACAGAGCTGCTGTTTTCTGCGTGGAATGTGATGATGATGGGGATCAGTGCGGAGGAAGGAGGATGCAGGTAGTCAGGAGTTACTCCGTCTGGGGCACGGAGATGCCGGGGCCTTTGGGGTCGTCGAAGCGGTCCATGGTGAGGAGCTGCATGATCATGTGCAGGCCGTAGGTCAGAACCAGCACCATGAGCAGGCTGGTCAGCAGACCCATCCAGATGCCAGGGGAGAAGAACCCGGCGCAGTCGCTGGCGTACGAGAACTCGTTGCCGCTCAGGTTGAATCCCTGGATCTGTCCGGAAAATAAAAGAAGAAACAAGAAAAACGTTCATCGGCACAAGCGACTCGTGACGGTCCAGATATGATAAATATTTTACAGTCATAAAAGGCGGTAAGAACAAAACATAAAACTGGTAACAAACTCAAAGAAATGTTTCACAGGTTCATTATAAAAAAACAGCTCAAAATAATCAAGGAACGCTTTTTAATCAGAGTCTAACATCAGTAAAGCTCCTGTGATGTTACCACCATGAGAATAAAGACAGGAACGGTTCTGCAGGTCACAGAGAGTTTATTCCCTCACTTTGTTTTACAGCTTTTCTGTAATTTAGCATTTTATCAGAGTCCCTACAGGTGGTCCACCTCCACCAGGACGGCTCATCAGTACATCAGTACATAGTTAGAAGGTCTCATGTGTCTCCCAGCACCGTCTCTATAGCATGGAGGAGATTCCTGGAGACAGGCTGTTATTCTAGGAGAGCTGGACAGAACCGTCAGAGGTCCTAAACCCATCAGCAGGACCGGTATCTGCCCCTTAGTGCAGGCAGGAGACGAGTCCTGCCAGAGCTCTACAACATCTAACCCAGTCCACATCAGGATGCAGCTACAGCAGGATTAATTTTCCCTGTTAAGGTCTGATGTGATTTATATATAAATTAGTTTTAGAGCATAAATAATATCGGTAGATTCTGGTTAACATGCATGTTTACCTTCTTTCATCATGAGACGTTCCTGGGGTCAGGAAACGGCCTCTGATTGGTCAGATTCAACAGGAAGTAAATAATCAGCCCACAGAGACGGTGAAGGTTAAATAAAACGATTCTTTTCTGCTCCTCATTTCACCTTTCACATGTTTTTCCATGTTCTGGAAGAACCTCAACAACTTATTCCACATTTCGGAATAATCTCAAAGCTGTTATCTGAGGATCATCTCCCACAGTTTCCTTCCAGAGCAGAAATCAACGTGAGCCCACCTGGAAGTCGTCGAAGGAGACCCTCCACTGGTTGGCCGGGTCTTTGGCGGAGCGCGGGACGAGCAGCGGCCAGCGGAAGCTGGTGACGGAGTGGCAGCGGTACGAGTACTCGGCGGGGGCGTAGATGCTGCGGCTGCCGTTAAACGTGGCTTTGGTGCCGTCGTACTCCAGCTCCACGGCGTCCAGAGTGAACCAGCGGCGTGCCGACACCTTGTAGTGGCGCTGGCTCATTACGAAGCTGCAATGGAACCGGCAAACACTGGTTTGGACCCGCTCTTGGGTTCTAAGCGTGCATTAGCAGCTCTCTGAAGTACAGACTTACACCAGCTTGAAGCTGCGGTGGCCGAGGACGTTTTCATAGTTTAGAACCAACCTGCAAAGAGACCAAGCAGCACAAACATGGGTGGAATGAGCCGGAGATGAAATGTGGGGAAGTTCTGGACACGACGACATAAATGAATACGTTTCTGCTAAATTCATCAGATGCAGACAAATTCATGATAAAAAAAAATTGTAAATACTGTATTTTTCAGACCATAAGGCACATTAAATATTATTCCCAAGTGTGTAACATCACTCCGCATTGCAGAAAGGGAACAAAAGAAGTAAATTTTTCTTGAAATTGGTGCATTTTTCCCTGATTTGAGCAGCTAAATAACACTATTTTGCAATGGAATAAAATTTTTGCACTTAAAATAAGAAAAATTAATCTCCATCGTCATATTTCAAGAATAGTAGAATAACTAATGTTATTTTAGGGGTAGAAATACTGATCCCATCGGCAAATAGTCTTATCTAGCTGCTCAAATCAGGAAAAAATACAACAATTTTATGAAAATTTTACTTTTAGTTCTCTTTTTGCAGTGCGTCCCTCTGTGTCCACAGCTCTCTATCCGTCTCTATCAGTCCTGTTTCTAACATAAGGCCAAAATAAAGGTAACTTTGAAGCTGTCTTTGGAGGACATTTCAGGACATTGTGTCCTTGGGTTTAAATAACGGTGGCCGACGTCTCCTGATGTAAAATCCTGATAAAAAGTCACATAAACGTGACGAGGTACAGACACCTTTCTGCAGGACGCAGAAGGACTGCCGGCAGACAGGCTCGGGTTCGTTTGCTCTAATGAAGGATTGTTGGGCTACAATGAGCCCCGGGTGGAGGAGGCATCCTGGTCCAGCCCCCGCCCATCAGCCCTGAACAGAGTCCGCTCTAAATGTCCTCCAGCAGTGACGTTCTCCAGGCTGATGGAGGACAGCATCTAGCAGTCAGGAACCGGCCGGTACCCACCTGGCTTTGCTCTTGTCACAGTCGGATCCGTGCAGTCTGGGACTGACGCCTTCGCCAAAGGTGGCGGGGGTCAGGTCGTGCTCCTCCCAGCGGTTGTTCCGCAGGATGCCCACCGTCAGGCCTTTGGCCCACAGCAGCATGCAGGTCCGGTCGTCCTCCTGAAACAAAAGCGCTTTATTGCTGTGCGTCGCTAAAAGGTGAGAAGATGAACTCTACGGCGCGGCATCAGCAGCAGCTCCCCCGCTGACCCCCCCCCCCAGGAGGACACCTTGAACTCCACCGGAGCGTAGACTTCACGCTTCTCCTTGGCCCACTGCTGGCGCTCGCGGTTCCTCCAGCGGTCCTTGTACCCGCCTCTGGCCTGCAGCAGGGAGCGACCCCCCCCCAGCCCGCCTTCCACGGACAGCGCCGCCGCCTCCTTCTGCGGACACGGAGAGGAGAAGACGATTGGAGGAAAGCCGGCGGCGCCGACGGAGATCAGCGGCGCGGGGGACTCACCCTGGACGGCTGCAGGCCCGTGTAGACGGCCGTGTACGGCACAGCCTGGGACCTCATGATGCTGATCACCTGACCGATGACCTCATCTGAGCAGGAGACAGAACAAAAGCAGGAGGGTTAGGAAACACAGGATCCTCTGAAGCGTCACTTCACGGCGGAGGAACGGTCCAGAAGTCTCACCGTTTCCACTGAGGGTCTCCTTGGCGGACAGCAGATCGGACCTGCAGCACAGACGGGGAGAAGATCAGTCAGGTTCTGCAGGAACAGGAGGATGGACCCCCCCACCACCACCTAACCAAATGTCGGCTCGGCTCGACCCGGTTATTAGGGTTCGATGGTACCAGTCCCTTGTTTAGTGACTCGGCCTCAAACCGGCACTGTGGACCGGCCACTGAGCTATATTATACACTGGAGTGCTAATCACACGCTGTTAGAACGAGTCGCTTTGAAGCCACCAGCCGCCATATTGGTACTCCCTATTTTCCCCCAGTAACTAGGGAATATGTGCGCTACAGCATCGAATAACGAGGATTTTCTCATGTTCAGGGGGGGGCTTAAGACTTTTAAAATGTCAAATGCCATATACTTTTATGTTATGTTCTAAAACTATCAAGTACTGAGAAAGTCATGTACTGAAATATTTTGCATTTTATTAATTTAAATATATAAATATAACGTTTATAAATAACAATATACAAAAACCTATATTTACATACCGGTATATGTATACATATATACACATATGTATATATAAATATGTATACATATATATACATATTTATATATACATATGTGTATATTTATTATGAATAACATGTAAAATATTTCAGCACCTAATTTCCTAGTAGTTGATAGTGTTAGTACATCCACTGACTGTAGAATTACCTGTGAAATATTTTCACACAGCCAGAAAACTGCTTGTTGTTGCAAGCAAATCCTGTGGGATTCTGTGAGAGTAGGGAGTAGCAAGATGGCGGCCAGTGACTTCAGTTTTTCGGCAAAATCAGCACTCCAGTGTATTATATAGCTCAGTGGGACCGGCGCCGTCGTCGTCTACAAATGGCCCCGCCCACATCCAGGTGGTACCCGGCACTAAAGGAGAACGACCCGAGCCACGCAGCGCCGTGGCAACGAGTCGAGCCGAGCAGACGGCAACAGAACGGCGCCGGTTTCCGGGTCGGTTCTGAGCGTACTGACCCGGTCCCGTAAGGCAGTCTGAAGACCAGCAGGGCCGGCGACGAGGCGTTCAGTCTCAGCTGGCTCAGGGTGTCGGGGTCCATGTAGAGAGGCGACGTGTCCAGCTGGTCCTGCAGCTGACCAATCACGGCGTTGGAGGCGGGCCAGGAGACAGCCGGCAGAACCAGAGGCGAGGAGGAGGACCGGAGAGCTCCCTGCAGCGCACCGGAGAAACCGGACCGGATCAGAACCACCACAGACAGGCAGAAACCTGGACCCTGGTTTCTAAAGATCTCACCCGCTCACCTCAAGGTTGGGGAAAACGCCATCCTGCTTGTTGCCGAAGGCTCCTCCGTACAAGGTGAAGTCCTCAATGCTCATCTAGAGAGAGAAGCAGGACCACTAAGCACCACCAGGTCCAGTCGAAACGCATAAATAAAGCTACTTTCTGGTTAATATAAAAAAAAAATACATCCTCCTGTGAGTCAGACGGAGAAGATATTTAGATTTTACGGGTTTTAGACGTTTAGGCGGCGTGTGAAGAGAACCTCTAAGCCTGCTGGGTAAATGTCTGCTGGGTACCTTGTCCTGGAGGAACAGGACGACGTTTCGGGGACCGACGTCCAAAGCCTTCTCCAGGTAGGAGGCGAGCTGCTGGTGGCCGACGATGTGACCCGCTGTGGGCGGAGCCTGGCGGGGGAGGGAGATCCTAGGAGGGAGAGGGAGACCGTCAGCGTCCTCCGGAGAATTAGAAGGTTTTATCACGTGATCAGGAGGAAATGAGTTACTTTGCAGACGTAGCTCTGATATTTTCCAGAAGCTGAAATATTTACGCCTCAGACTGAAACACTTTATGTCTGAATTAGTCCTCTGTGACGCTGTCATGGCACACTCTTCAAAATGGGAAAGGCAGACGAACATGTCACTGCAGGTTTTTTGCAGAAATGGTATTTTCTTTTTTGAGGTGAGGATCATACGACCATTAAACCACATGTGCAGATAACAGGTGCTCTGTGACATCACAGAGCAGCGATCTGTCTGCGGAAACAAAGGTGAATGTAATGGTTTCTAGAAGTGTTCAATAAAGTTTTGTTAAAAACAAACTCTTAATAAAAACAGATCCCAGCCGCCGTCTCTCCTTGTTATTAGAAAGCTGCAGAGCAACGGGAGCAGACGGTATTAAGACCAGATCATAGCAAAAAGCAGCACAGCTGTTAGCCGGTGCTGCTGTGTATTTTTTTGGATCGCTTCAGGAAAGGCGGAGAAACAAAAGCAGCGTTTTGTACATGAAGTTCAAGTTATAAAAAGGTAGAAAATAAGTTTCACTGCTCAGCGCTTCATTAAAGTCTCTTTATTTGTCTCTGATGGGGGAAACAGACCTGGACAGAGGGGTTGTCTTTACAGCCGCTTTACAGCAGAAAGATAATATATGCATAAACTAATTATAATCTTTATTAATTATTATTATTATTAAAGGACTAAACTACTGAGAAACTAGTTCTCAGTAGTTTAGTCTTTTAATTCCAGAATCGCTCCGTTTGTTTTGAGTAGGGATGCCCGATATATCGGCATTAACATCGGTATCGACTGATTGTAATTTTTTAAAACATACCGATAACTAAAACTGAGCCGATGTTAACAACTGATGTTTATTTCCATCCAGTTGGCCTTTGTGTCTGTGTTGTTTTTGTTTTGTTCGGTCACGTGACAATGATACCGTGTGGTCGTTTTTCACAGTGTCAAAAGAAGAAATATGAAAAGCCGTGTTTAAGCTTAAACTATAACCCACGTCGGTACTAAACTGTAAAAAAACAAAAAACAAAAAAAAAACAACCATCACAGAAACGTAAATGTGTGCCCATTCACATCAGTAAATATCAGATATAACAGCAATATTTTGTTCTCTGTCTTTTTTCTCATCATAGAAGGTACACCTGGTCTGGCGTTCTGTTAGCTGTGACATCATCCAGGGGAGGCAGATCATCCTCTATTACCATCTAACATAGAAAGTACTCCTGGGTCAATGTGAGCTTCTGTGCTTTCTGTGTCTCTGCTCTGTCTTCTCTAAGCCCCAGTGGGTCGAGGCAGATGAGCGTTTTCCTCTCCACTGTTGCCTCATGCATGCTTAGTATGAGGGATTGCTGCAAAGCTACTGACTGGATGCAACCTGCTGGGATTCCTCAGAAAACATTTAACCAACCTGTCCGGAGGATTTAATAGAGTTTGTAAAGAACCTTGAGATGACGTGTTGTGAACGGCTGCTTTGTAATAAAAAAAACTGCACCGAGTTCATATCAGCAGCAGAAACACGGCTACAGAGTTTATGTTAAACTGAGACTTCCTGTTTGTGCTCAAGATTCAACGATTTAACTTGTTCCTCGGTTTGCTTGTTTGGTCCGGACCAAAAGGGGAACTTTTTCTACCTTTTCTCGTGGTGTGGTTTGCTTTCACTCTTTTATTGCAAGTGAACTAAAACTTTTTAACAAAGTGAGGATTGTTGTGTCGGGACTTTATATTTCTAATTCTGGGAGTCCTTTGAACTCATTTAGGTTTTTAAAACACTCAAACTATTATTTGCAATTTTACCAATTAAACATGCCAATCTCTTCTTAATCTCAAACAATTTGAAACCTTCCATGTCTATGCTGAAACTGTCAACTTAATTAAATCTAAAATGTTCACATCTAAGGTCGGTGTTCAAATTTACGTAATTTTGGAAGGCCCCTGGTGGTTTGGGGGCCCCTGAGCGGCAGCAGCTTGGTTCGCTTCTGCCTTGGGCCGGCTCTGCTGTGGCAACTAGCGGCATCAAGTCTCCATGACCTAAATGTACGTTTAGAGTCATCGATCTTAAAAGCTTATTTAATTGGAAACCAACCGAGAGGCACTAAAATAGAACACCGAATCTCGAATGATGGCGACCAAAGCGGAGTAATCTAAAATACATTCAGAACTAACGGCTCTCCTCCTCGGTGCTAACGGTTACCGGGCGGTCCAAAGCCCGTTAGAACCCCCGGGACCGCTCACCCTTCACTGGTCCACATGATGACCGGGACCTGCTCGTCGCTCCGCACCGTGACGAGAAGAGCCAAGAGGCCCAGAGAGGCGGCCATGGCCCCGGAGATCCGCTGCGGGAAGGTCCGTATCCTTGACGACGCCATCTTTCCTCCCGTCCGACAGTCAGCAGGTGCCGATGATGACGTAGATGGCACCACGTGACCACTGGTTCTCTGGACCAATCAGGCTTAATCAACCCTGGAGGGTTTTTTTTTACAGTTTGTACAGATATTTAAAATACTTACTGCTTTTATTCATTTATGTACACATAAATAAAAAAAATACACAAATAAAAAAAATGTTTTTGTGATTTTACAATTTCTTTAAAAAAAAAAAACAAGTATACTGTGGTTCTGTAGGAAAACTGCTAGGAGGCTACTGGGGCTCTATGATTAAATTGTCTTTAAAAAACTACAAGAAAACTGAATCTTTTTGCATGAGTCATAAAGTCAAGAAGACAAAACAAAGACTTTATAGATTAAATAGTCAGATGCTTTATTGAAGGCATACAGAAAGGATAGAGCAGCAATGATAGAGAGGGGATCCACTTAAAATAACAACAAATATAGAATTTTGCTTAGAAAAGCTAGTAATCAGGGGAATAAAAAAATCCCTATTCATACAAAATATGCATTGAAGTTGGGGCAGATTTCAAAAAGTTTGTAGAGCTACAGAAAATCCAGCATTTTCCAAACAGGTGTATTTACCCAAAAAAATGGTACATAAAGGTGATTGAAAACTATGGCAAATCAGTGTTTGGCGTTTCATTGCGAGGCTGTGAACGTGATCGGTGCTGCAACAATGAGTTAAACAGCAAAGTTAACAGGAATCTGCATTCAGGAGACAGATAACAGGGTAAAGAACTCATCCTGAGCTGTCTGAAACAAGCGGTCAGTGTGTAAAAGCTAGAAATCGAGTATAGATCTCTCCTGTGCCCATGTGTGGCACAACCTTGCAGTAAATGTGGTTCATGTGAAGTTTGGTGTGTCTGCTGTGCTTTATGTGGAGATATGACGGGTTAAAGACGGTTAGTTTCTAGCCGTCATGGGAAAATTCAGGGCTGAAAAATAAAAATGGAGTGAATTACAGTTTTGGGTGTGCAGACTGACTTTGTGATCTGGCAGAAAACTGCGAGTCGTACCTCAGTGGGAGAAACACGGGATGGAAGGAGCCTAAAACACCAAGGGGTCGATGTACTCATTGTACATCTGGAGATTAAATTATAAACATGAAACTAGTTGGGGGAAAAAAAAAAGTATTCTAACATTTACACATAACATGTCACATAATCGCACTCTAAACAAATCCTGCTGTGGTAAAATCCTAAAAAAAAAGGTAATATAACATGATTTAGGACGTGTAGAAACTGTTAGAACCATTTAAAAGTAAATACAGAGAACTGAGGCATGGCTTTTCTCACTCAGTCACTGCACTTTATTCCCGGTTAAGTTGCTCGTGTTGCAATGTTTTAATCTTTTTAGGGGCTTTCCAAAGCTGCAGGAGGAGAACTGAAGAGAAAACCTTAATGGGAACGAGGAAAAATCTAAAGAACAAACCACGTTCGACAGGAATAAGTGTTTGGGTTCTAATGCTTTGGCACGGCGGGGAACCGGGACGCTCCCACCTCACTTTATAAAGGTTTGAAATCCACCAGCTCTTTACCTGCATTATACGTTTCCTTACAATAAACATCAACACATAAAGCACCCAGCATTAAGTAAGATAGATGTAATTTATAATCTACTGTAATAATTCTTCTGACATCATCATGTTTGATTCCTTAAAGTTTTAAAACCTGCAGTTAAACAACACCTTCTCATCACTTCCTAATACTGACATAGCTAAATCAAGACAGAAATCATTTAAAATTAAATGTGCGAAAGGAAAAAAAATAATCCAGACAAATTCAAAACGAGGTCCAACAGAGGCACGGATTAGATTTAAAACGGGAAGCACTGGTTCATAAAGGTTTGCTGTTCCTCCACAAATCTCAGCAGTTAGAGCTGAAAACAGGCAAATGATTCACAACTGTCTTCATCCAACGCACATTCGCAATGATCAGTCTTCAATCTGCATCATAGCAACGTTTTGCTAAATCACTTTAAAACATGCTTTTTTTTTATACAACAGCTGGAGATTCTGTTTGATCAAAAGAGCAGAAAACGCTCATTCAGCACCGTCGTTCCATTCGAATTTAACTCAAAGTCCAGCGGGTGAAGAAGCTGGTCCAGAGCAAAAAGTTTAGGTATCCAAACCAGAGTCCAAACCCCGTCTGTGTCGAAGGTTTCGCCATTCCGTTTTCACGGGTTCTGGTGGCTGTGGGTTAACCCGAGTCTCAGGATCTGGTCTCTATCTGCCTGTGAAGAACCTCGGCCTGAGCTTTCAGGTTCCTGAACTCCACCTGGATGAAATCGGTCAACATCTTCCTCATTTCAGTCTGAAGAGAAAAAAATTCAGGGAATTTAAAAGTTAGATCACAGAAAAACACGTCTGCGGCTCATTCAGGCTGCAAGAGAGCGAGAGAGAGCAAAACATCTAGCGTGTAACAGGAAGGCTGAATGGAGCACAGCAACAGCGAGGGTTGGGAGTCACACTGCAAAAACGGATCTAAAAATAAGTAAAATGTTCTTAAAATTAGTGTAATTATCCTTGATTTGAGCAGGTTAATAAGATTATCTGCCAATGGAATGAGTATTTTGACCCCTAAAATAAGATAATTAGACATACTGCACTTGAAATAAGATGATTGAGATGAATTGTTCCTATTTTAAGTGCAAAATTCTTATTCCATTGGCAAATCATCTTATTTACGGATAAGGACAAATACATAGATTTTAAGAACATTTTACTTATTTCTAGTTCCGTTTTTGCAGTGCAAGGATCCATGTTCTCTAGTGCAGATTATGTTCATTGCATTTATCATATATATTTACTCTTTACTACTAAGAAGTTTTAAGGTTTTAGATATTAAAGTGTATTTCATGTGGCTGATCTTTCTTTCATCTTTGCAGAAGGCCTGCAGAAAGCAGAGAAATATGTTGTGACTATAATAAGTGTTTTTATGAACTCTATTCAGCCATCTGGAGTGCTTACGGATAACTGAGCTGTGTGAACTGCTTGGTATTATCTCGAAGGTCACGGTTGTTTTGCTTAACCCTACCCCTTAGCTTGACAACGGAACCAGGGATTCCTTTTCCTAATAAATAGAGAGGAGGGAACGGATTTGCTTCAGATCGAATTTGGAGATCTGTATTAAGCATCTCCAATTTTGTTAATGAATGTTTTAGGTGTTTGAACCTAACACATACGGAGGCTGCGGTTCTAGTAATGCTAGCCATGCTAATTGATAATTTAAGTAGCTAAAGAACATTTTAAACACGACTAAATAATCCTTTCGCCTTCGTTTGAAAATATTGGCGAATCCCTGTCTGACAGCAACTGCTTTCTCACACCATGTCGTGAAGACGCTTCTGTTTTCCCAATATTTAAAATATTTTGTGTTGTTCACAGCTATTCTGATATTATAATTTCTAAAGATCTCTGTTCAAACAAGGGATGCACGATGTATCGGCAAAAACATCAGTATTGGCAGATGTTAGTCATTTTTCCCAAAGCGGGGGTCGGCGGATGACCCGAGATTTCTGACTTTACAATGTCAGACATATACTTGTTTTATTGTTGTAAATGTATGCTTTTAATCAAAAGATATTTTATGAATATTTATGACTTTTCAACAAGTGTTTTCTCGCAAATATGAGAAATTAATCTCAAAAGTTTTTGTGGAAACATTCTCCTCTGGGGCCAATCATTTTTTTATTTAATCTGCAATGGCCACAGGGGGAGGGGGGGGGGGATTACGAGAATAAAGTCACAGTCGTTTGCAAAATCATTTCAAATTCCTCACACTAATAATAATTTAAAGCCGATTCGCTAAAAAGATGAATAATTTCCTTGTTGGTGAAACCGAAACCAAAGTATAAATTTACAAGATGCTCAAGATCCCATAATTTATCACAGGGGGAAGAAGGCAGCACTTCCATAAAATGACTACCATATTCTCACAGTTTTATGAATTTATTCTCGTAAAATGTTCATTTCCACCTCTTTGGTTTTGCGTCAGTGTTTCTGAGGTGGGGGGGTTGGTCATGTGACAGTGATGCAGCCCAGGACTGACGAGATGTTTAACTGAAGCAGAGAGGAAACATCAACTGTGTGCCCGGCTCAAACTTCCATATTGGTCCATTACTTGGTTCAAACAACATATGGTAGATTGCTGCTAGAGCAATTCCCCTTCAAAAGCAAAAACTGTTCCTTGTGTCCGCGTGGGTTTCATCTCGTCCTCACCTGGCTCTTGTTTTCAGCTCGGAGGACATCCACCAGCTCTTTGACGCTGAAAGGTTTACCCACCAGGACGGTGATTCTCTGGAGGCAGAAAAAGGGGATAACATCACTGGTGGTCAACAGAAACCAGAGCTGAGCGTCTGCATGTGGAGACAAATCGAGGACAAAGCCGTCTGCGGTCTTACGTTCCCGGTCCGAGGAATGTAGGGCGTCATATTTGGCAGGACGTCAGTCAAGCCTGAGAACAAGGAGGACCATATATGAGCGGATCCATCAGATTACTATGGGAACATTATCCAATTATGTGGAAATTAACCTGTATGACTTATTGATTCTTTAGTTCTAAAATAAAATTACACGATTTTTATTGGAATCTGTTGCCGGGTAAGTTGATTAAATTGATTCGTTTAGCTGATCATCATCTCCAGCTCGGATTGTACGGGCCTCACTTAGCATCCTAAAGGTCAAAGCCCTCGACAAGACAATTGGAGAAAGACCCCAAAACAAGAGTTTGGAGGAAAATCTGCACAAATGTTGATTTGTGGCTAATATGGAGCAGAATATTAAAAAGGTAAAATTCTCAACCACATGTTACAAAAGCAATTTTATGGATGCCAGACAATCTGAATTCCAGTAAAAAAAGAAACAAGGTGTGGGTGTTGAATGCTGTCCATCAGGACTACTCACCTACATGCCAAAGCGGTAAGATGATTGGATTGAGAGAGCACTCCGCTATTAGCCGACCTACACCTGAAACACGTTAATTTTAGATGTACCAATGTAACTTTAGGCACTATGTGGCTAAAAACATTTGTTTTTCAAGGTTATTTGAACATATCGTGAGATATATATATATATATATATATATATATATATATATATATATATATATATATATATATATATATAGTGATATAGCCCAAAGATATCGTGATATTAGATTTTCTTCATATCACCCACCCCTAATTTAAGGGGCTTTTGCATGATATGTCCCCTTTAAAACGAGTTTTTTTATTTGGCAGAGAATACTCACCCCATTTAAGGCGGATAAATTCCTCAGTCATATTGATTTTGCCTGGTAAATAAAAAATAAAACACTATCTGTAAAAGCAGGAACAATCCCTGGTCCTACATTAAAAGAAGAGACAAACAGCACGACTGACACACCTTCAGGGAAAATGTGAACCCACTCTCCTCTGTTGAGTTTCTCCAGAATAAAGTCCATGCCCTTCTGATAAACACCATCGCCTGAGGGAAAAAAGCCTGATGTGAGTCTTTAGTTAAGAACCCCAAACTGTGGGCCAGCAGAGCCTCACCTCTGCAGACTGGGACACACTTTCCTCGGCTGAAGAACCTGGAGTGCAGCTCTCTGGTGAAGCAGATGTCAGACGCAGCCGGCGTCCTGGTAAAGACGCCTGCATTGTTAGTCGCTGCCGTTTACCATCGACTGCTGAGAAGATGCCGCTGGGGGTAAAACTCACCACCGCATCTTGTTGTAGTTCCACAGCTGCCTCAGCTTCAGGATGCCTGCTCCAAAACAAGAGCTGTCACTTTAAGACCCACAGCGAAGGATTTTTAGCTCACTTCAAACATGTAAAAGTACAAGAATAAAATAAACGATCACCCAGTGATAATAAACACCCATAAAACACGGTTGAAAATGAGAGGAAAATGAATTAATATGGTTGTAATTTACATGTTAGAGTGGAACGGGGAGAACTACAAGCTTATTTAATCCCACCAATGATAAGTTCTTCTGTTTCTTCATTCTAATTATATCATTAGACCACAGAACCTTTTTATTTATAAAGCCCTTTACACAATCCAAGGGCCACAGTGTGCTGTACGTATGCAAATGACAAATTAGCCAGGTTAAAAACAGGTTAAATTATTTAATTTCTCAGGATGTGCAAAAGGCTTCAGCAGATAAATATGTTTTAAAACTATTTTTTTTTTCAGAGCAGAAAGAGAAAAGGCGGGTGTTTTACAACCAAATAAAATAACTTTTAAAATGATCCTGAAAGCTACTGGTAGCCAATGAGGTGAAGTCAAAACGGGGGCAACGTGCTCAGATATTTCTTGGTCCAGTTAAAAGTGGCGCTGCAGCGTTTTGCACATCCTCCAGGCGCCTAACGGTCGCATCGTCACCCCCAGAATACAGCGTGTTACAATAATCCAGGGCGTTGCAAATTCAAGGATTGCTGTTTTCATACACTGCCTTGTTGGAATATTTTGGCTAACTTCCTAAAAACAAAAAACAAAAAAAACAAACTAGATCTCGTCAAGCTTATTATACAATAATAAGGTCAGTACGTCTTAAACAAAAATCTATTTTCTTACTTAGTTATTTTATATAACTTAGTTATTTTATATAACTAAGTAAGACGTATATCGACGATACAAAAAAGGGTAAATAAAAAGTTCAATATAACAACAGTTTTCCTTCCTTTTGCATTCTAGCCTATCATGGGTTAATATTACATTACATCCTCCCAACCAATCACAACGCAGAACCAGGAACCAAGCTCCGCCCCCTTCAAACTTGTAGTTTTGGTAAAAAAGTTGGTTGAACAAAGGGTTGAGTTTGAAATCAGTGTTTGTGTGTCTGCATCTAAAAGTAGGTTGCTAAGCAACAACATTAAATGGCCAGAGCTGCACTTAAAATATATAAATAAATAAAAAAAAAGAAAGAAAATGAAAATATGTTTTGAATTTGTTGATAATTATTGATATCGATCAATATGATTTCTATTTTATCGATATGCTTTTTATTTTCTATTTCGTCCAGCCTTATTCTTTTATATAAACTGTATAACAATTAAAAAAATAAATTTACCATTGATATATCAGTATTATAACTTATTTTTGTTTTGGTCAAATTACACATTCAGACCCTTTAACATGCACACACAGACCTATACTGTTATTATGACGTAAACACAAGCTTGCATCCGTAGCTGTAATCTTGGTCTCACCCCAGATGTGTGGATCATCCATACAGGACTCGTGATTGGCCAAGGTGATGAGGGGCGTGTCCGACGGCCTGTGGTCAATCAGGTCCAGCAGAACCTCCTGATTGTGGACCGTTAGGTAATTCATGTACTCTGAGAGGAGAAACCCAAAAACAAGACGAGTCAAAGGAAAAAAAACCTGAACTGGTGCCGCGGGTGGATCTTTCTCTGTGAACACACCCATATATATTTTATGGAATTATTTGCTTTGTTTGTTTGATTTCAAATACATTAACTTTGTTTGAAAAGAAGGCAGGCAGAAGTAAATGCTTATGTGACTCTACCACCTTCCTTTGATAGATATCTTACTTTACAAATAATTCCTAGAAAACAACAAAAAGGCCAACGAAAGAAACAGGACCCACCGTTTCTTTTGCAGAAGATATCCGAACACAATTTCTTTCTAGCAAAGAATCCATAAATTATGTTTACCCAAAAAAATACAACTTATCTAAGCAAAAGAAATCAAAGGACTCATTTATATATACATACACATATATCATACATATATTTCCTTTAACATCTCAGTTTAAACTGCTCCTCTTCATCCTTATGTGCATTTAGAATTTGCATTTTACATTTTCTTTTGAAAATATGTTTTTCTTTGTTTTAGTCCTTCTGTTAGACACGTGTCACAGTTGAACCCCATCTACTGAAACACACACGTTTAAAAGTTGATCTTCTATGATGAATTTTTAAATTCAGTTCCCCTCTTAGATCATGCCCTCCGCCCCTTTCTCCTAACAGTTCCATTAAGTTATTAGGAGGTAAATTATTTCTTGCTTTAAATATTGTTTGTGCTGTTTCAAATTTAACCAATCTGGGAAGTTTCATAGCTCCTGTTTATATAAAAAGTTTGTTCGTGTGGTCTTTGTAACCTGCTTGATTAATAATTAAATAGCCTGTTTTTTTAATGTAGTTATTGTTTGGAGATTACTTTTGTAGGTGCTTCCACCCCACACGGTAATTCAGACATGGCAAAACTAATGTAAAATATAATGTGTAAAGCAATTTCTGGTTGAGGATATGCTTTATTTTCCACAGGATGCCAAGAATCCGAGCCAACTTAATTACCCTTTCAATATTTACATTATCACTGCATAAATTTACTTGTGTATTTTTGTTGTGCTTTCCAAATACCATACATTTAGTTGTATCTAAATGTAGTGATCATTTATTCTAATGGAACCCCTTTTTTATTTTATGCATTTCTTTACTGATCATCTCCAAAACCTGTTGCAAATCCATCCTGAAACAAATAACACTTGTGCCATCTGCAAACAGAACAAACTTCAGTGCATTTGATACTTTAAAAAATGTCACCAATGTACATTATGAACACTTTAGGACCTAAAACCGAAGCTTGGGGTACCACACAGAACTTACTGGTCCAGATGTAAGAATATGTGCCCACCATGCCCATGACAAAGGAGCTGGAGACCCTCCATGCCAGAGCAGGGCATTGTGGGAACGGCCATTTGACCTCCAGGGGCATCCTGGCTCTCCAGAGGCTCTACATACACTCAGAGTCACCTGGAAACACAACAAGCAACGAAACATCACAAATCAAACACCCGAACCAGTTTACGCTGACGCTCCTTCCATGGGTGCGTCTGAGAAACATAACGACCCCAAGGCGTGCAAAAAAAAGCTCCGTTGGAACTTCTTACATCTGCAGTTTTTGTCTTATTCGCCTCAGGCGGTGTCCACCCTGGACAGTTTGCCAGTCCATCACAGGACAACATAGAGACAGGACAGACAACCCCTGCCAACTGCACTGTAGGGAGGAAGCCGGAGTACCCGGAGAGAACCCACGAATGCACGTGGAGACATACAATCAGCTACAAACTCCTTCCCTGAGATAAAATCCTCAGAAAAATAAAGTAAAAATTAACATTTTAAAAATCTTTTTCAGGATTTCTAACCTAAGACCTTAGCGCCAGCTGCCTGGCATGGTGGTGGCAGCAGTGAGGTGGCGTGAAGCTGCCAGTTGTCCCGGTGCTGCAGGAACTTCCTCCATTTCCTTCAACTTCCCCCTAAAAGCCTCCGCGTCTGAGACCAGAACCGGATCGGTTGTACCGAGAGGAAAATGGTTCCAGTCTCATCTAACCTTCCGGTTAACGTTTCGTTATGTATATAAAACGGAGATCGGGATCAGTTTGCAGCTTTAAACTATTTTTTTAGACTAAATAAATGTAAATTTTACTTGTTAGTGAGTGAGACTGTGGACGTGTCATTTCTACGGTCTTATGTTGCTATAGGAATCCTCAAATCCACAAATCTCCTTTTGTTTTTTATACTTACTTTGTAATAGTCTCTGAATGTTAACCCCTTCTTCTTCTTCCTCGTCTTCTTCCTCTTCTGTTTCTTCTTCTTCTTAGCTTAACTGCGCTTTGTGCTCATCTAGCACCGCCACCGCCTCCTGCTGGACAACATGGTCACTGCCGCTTTCCTTCCTCCGACAGTGGCGTCTAAACTTTCTACCAGACGAGCTAAAATCGGCAAGTTGAAACTACCCTGGAGCCCAACATGTTATCAATTAAAAATGCTAAATAATTTAATATTGAATTATTCTATCAGGACATAACTTATTATTGTAGGTCTGATAAAGTGTGTCAGATGTTTGGCTTAATAATAAAGCTGCAAAATTATTCCAAGGACCACAAATGGTAAGGTAAGTTTTATTTATAAAGAGCTTTTCAGTAACAAGACGATTCAAAGTGCTGTACTTGAACAGAAAAACATTACAGACATAGGAAAAACAAAGGACTAAGTCAAATAAATGCTTGACTAGACTTCTTTCATACATTAACAAAGATACAGAAAGACTTAATTGTTTCAGTTGATAATAAGAAATAAGCTAAGTATATTCTTGGGGATTTCTGATCTACAACTTTCCAAAGCTACAAATAGAATAACTTATTTTGTTTCATTGTTTCACTGGAACAAGCTTTATCACTAAAATTCAAAGCTTAGTTGTTTATGTTCATAAAGCTAAAGCTTGAGGTCTGACCTTTCTGACACTACAGCTAAAACAGAAAGCAGCAAAGTAGAGGAAAAGCCCCTGGGCCACACCTGGGGACACCGTGCTCCAAAATCATTCGTCAGGTTGCATTTAATTAATATAAATACTATAATATAATACTACTATTAATATAAATACTATATTAATATATATATATATATATATATATATATATATATATATATATATATATATATATATATATATATATATATATCCGTTCATTTCATTTTTTGTTTCTTTTTCTTTTTTGTTCCTGACCAGCGCCAACCCTTCCAATATGGCGATCGTGTCAACGTATTGAAGGCGCGTAAACCTTTAAGACGCAGAGATTTTGCGTCATCAACGGAAGCAGTAGCGGGAATTCGACAGTTGGTTGAAACGACCATTCCTAAAAGTGGTTCTTGTTCGCCTTAACGGTTAATGTGGTGAGTGAGTGAAATGTTTAATCGTCTTTCTACAGATTACCGTTTCTGCACTAAAGTTTAGACGTTGCCATGTGGGTAAAAACGCTGCTTATTTACTGTCTGTCCGTCGTTTGCTAAGCTAACGCGCTGCCCAGCTAACGTCAACCTCCATCCTTCCTGCTGTGTTGTTTGGGTTCTTGTTTGAAGCCGTGCTACATGTTATGACTAAATTACTCTTCCAGACGCCGAGCTGCCATGACGGAAAGAAAACGGCTGTCTAACTCACAAATCTCCTCACAAAGTAAAGTAAGTGTATAAACAAACCGGGTGTCTTCCGCCGCCATGTTTCTCAGGTCACACACCAGTAGGGTTGCCAGCTCTTTGAAAAAAAAAGAAAAAGAAACACTTCTTGGACAGCCGTTGTATTCCATCCTACATTACCTTTTTTGCCTTTTCTTTTGTGTATGAAATTATTTAGTAAACATTTCACTCAAACCTTAATTTAATTAGATATATTTTTGTTTCTAAAAATAGGTCAGTTCCTTTTCCCTAGGGACCGCTGGGAGCCCTACACGCCAGGTTGCTGTATTTCTCACATCAAACTTAAAATACTATATTTCGGTGCAGAATATCTTAAGGAAGGAAGAATAGAACACCTTATATTTTAGATTAAATAATTATCTTTGCCGGATCACAGGTTAAGTGTCCAACTCATTGTCTGTTTTGCTTTTTAGGTTACGGTTATAACCCCTACCAAAATGGAACAGAATAGAATAAACCTTTGTCCTAAAATTGTTAAATTCAGTTGCATCAGCGGTAAATAAAGGGAAGTGTACAACAGAAGAAAAAACATACTGTACAGATATCAAAAGAAAATTGGCATACTCAGATTAAATGAAAGTGCAACTGAGTAGAATGACCTGAAAGTGTACAAAATGTGCATTTAATAAAAAATGCTTAATGGTTCAGCTGAACGCTTATACGCTTATAAGGAACTTATAAGAGTTGTTTAGCCATTCAAAACTTAAAAACTGCACGTTATTTTTAGACAAAGTCAGATTTAGCAAAGCGTTGTCCACCTGCCGCCATGCCAGACCACAATCTGTGCTCGGAAAAATAAAATCCATATTTATGTTGTGGGCTACAACTGATCTAAGTTGGTCCAAAAGCTGAAATGTTTGTCACACTGTTGACTGAAAAATAATTAATCCCAAATTAGAAAACGTTTTATACTCGTATGTTCAGGATGCTATAAAAAAACAAAAACAAACTCGAGCTGGGAAACGCCTGAGTTAATGTCTAGGAACCTAAGAGAAGAGGGAACGTATGTAATAGCTGATTTATAACCTGGAAGTGTCCGTCTTTTATAAAGAGATCTAAACTTACTAAATTGTGATGTTCTTTGTCTAATTTTTTAATAGAAATAGTTGCGCAACTGTTTAGTTTTATCTCCGCTGAATGGAAGCAGGAGAAAATAATCTCTGCATTTTGGTGCATCGTTGCTTCTCCAGCAAGAAAGCCTGCATTAAAAAAGTTTTATTGCAGGAATGCCTTAAAATCCATTTTACATTGTGGTTTACAACTGACTGTGCAAGATGTTCAATATCTTTTAAAAAAGTACCATTTTAATATTTTTTTTGTATATATAGCTGAGTGCTGATGGATCTTGAACTGAATTTAAATTTACCCAGTCCTTTGTGTTTTATTGTATTTTTATTTAGCGGCCGTCCAGCAGCTTTGTGGCGCAGGAGGAGGATGAAGACGCAATGCTCACTCAGCCAAGCACATCACAGGTCCAGAAAGGGCTGGAGAAACTCTCACCTGCACAGGTTGATCAAAAGGTAACCTAACTATGACCCAGACATGTACTATTTGATTGTGTAGTGTCGTTTTTAACAGTTGTTGGTAAGAACAACTGGTTTAATTTGTAAGAATATACTTCATATAATACCCAGAGCAGAGCTGCACAACATATCAAATTGACGTGGAAGTGTACCCTGGATGGCTTTAACTCCTGACAAACAAAGACGTTGTAATGGCAGTGAAAGTGAAGCTCACAGCGTTAAGAGGCATTTTTACCTAATCTTTTACCATTTAGGCAAAAAGATGGGGAATAAAAATCTAAACGACCGGTGAACCTTGTCAGTGAAGCTATTTCAAGTTAAAATAGCAAACCTATACCCAACTTAAAATATATAACTTAGAATTGTCTACTACGTTCAATGCAATATTCATACTCACACTCTGCACATTGATTATACATTTGGCTGGACTTTAACTGGTTTAATCGTTTTCATTATAAAGTTTATTGTTAAATTCGACAATACAATAATTTAACAGTTAATGTCAAATACACTGCTGGTTAATTGCGGTTAAAGCTAGAAACTGGGATAGAAATCTCCTTTGTTGTCCCGCGGTGGGGAAGTTCAGGTGTAGCAGCAGCAAAGTGGAGCATGCCGATACACACAAAGGTAAAAACTGTCCCAGAACAAACAAAAAGGAACGAGAGACCGCACAGTAAAGGCACATTTACAGTTATTAAACATAGCATGCTTAGATTTAAAGAAACAACAAAACTCACAGATGGGAACACGCCCAACGTTGGTTAATAAAGCAAACTTTTTAAAGTAATAAAGTTCCATCTGTCATTCAGACTGCTGAAGTGGTGCAGTACATCCTGGTGAAGGACCAGAAGAAGGTTCCCATTCGCAGAGCAGGTAAGCTGGCGTGTGAACCTCGTTTGGAGCAACCATGATGGACGTACCCTGACTTTCTTCCTCCTCTTGATCTTAATTGTCTTCTGCATGTTGATGAAGCTGCTCCTGGTGTAAACACGTCTACGGTTCTGATCTCTGTTATTCCCCTGGACGATGTTTAAAATAATTAAGAACTTTGAAGCGGATTTTGTTCATGGGAATTTTTTTCTCTGACGATTCCTCTGAACTTTCTATTCATCTCATTTTAAGACTCATTTTGATACTTTCTATTCTACGTTATTGAATAAAAACGAGTTTCACTGAATTTTGCTGAGCATTTAAAATGTTCTGTACTGTTGAGATAATATCAGGTGCTGCAGTTTTGGGAGCCGTCATACAGGCTCAGCGGTGTGATTATTTAATTGCTGCTCGTTTCTCCTGCCAGACCTGGTTAAAAACATCGTGAAGGATTACAGAACCGTCTACCCCGAGATCATAAAGAGGGCGTCACGGATATTTGAGCAGGTTTGTCAGATCTGCTCTCAGACGGTTTTCACATTAAATGGGGAAAACTGTCATTCACGTTTGCTCTTCCAATCAGGTGTTCGGCTTAAAACTGGTGGAAATCGACCCTAAAAATCACTTGTATATTCTGGTCAATAATCTGGATACACCCCCGTCCAACCCGTCACCGGTTGAGTGAGTATCAGCGGCCATCTTTTATAGCTTTTAACGCATAACTTTCTGCTTTGTGCTAAAAAAAAGTTCCTTTTTGTTTGCAGGCACCCAAGCAACCCTAAAACGGGTCTGCTGTTCGTGATCCTGGGTGTTATCTTTATGAAAGGAGGCGTCGTCAGAGATAGTGAGTTCCATGATGCACGGTTTCTCTAGCTGGAGTTTCTAAAACTCAACCGGTAACCAACAGATCATCAGCTTAACCAGCTGCAAGTTTAATGCTGTGTGAGTTACAACTGCGCAACAATGGTGGCGACCTCTAGTGTTGGTATAGACCACCTGTAGTCCAGGTAATATTTGCTGACCCTACAACTACCGTATTTTTCAGACTATAAGGCGCACTTAAAAGCTTTAAATCTTATTAAAAATTGATAATGCCTATATATATATATATATATATATATATATATATATATATATATATATATATATATATATATATATATATATATATATATATATATATATATATATATTATTACTGTTGTGATTACTGACTGATTTTATGTGGTACAACACGCTCATAAATCTGTTAAAATGTGTAAGTATGACTTTGGATAGCAACGAAGCCGCTCCTCTCATTGGATATTAGGAACATTACGGTACACTGTGTCAATACCTGATAGGACCCCTGAGCTGTCTATCAGACTGCCTGACTGTAATGTCTAAACTAGAAGTGCATTCATGTAAGGCAGCCTGGAGTACGCACTAGCAACAATAAACCTAGTAAGTTAATTCAATATAAAAGTTATTTTTTATAACCTTATGTTAGAAACAGGGCAGTGTAGTCCAGCTACTCTGTCCTCCCGACAGAGACGGATAGAGAGCTGTGGACTGGGAGGAGTGATATTACACACTTGGGAAGAATATTCAGTGCGCCTTATGGTCCAAAAAATACGGTAATCCACTCCAACATCACTACCATAGCTACATTTTAACATGGAGCTGTTTTATAGCTTCAGAAAGTACTAATTGTGCTCTAATCCAGCCGAAACGTCTGATTCTGCCTTAATCGGCTCAGAGCAGTGATCAGAGGAGCTGCAGAGGAAGAACCGGAGAAGGAATGTTTGTTATCTAGAGCTGCACAGAGAAATCAGCTGTGACTGCAGTTATCCCTACAGACTGTAGGAAAGACACGCAGCAGTTAGTTGGTACAGCTAATTATGCTAAAGGATAACACAGGATGCTAAAGAAAGTTAAAAATGTCAAATCTGGAGTCATCATAAGTGCAACTCTTGTTTCATTCAGTTGATGCAGAACGTCTTAAAAGTTATTTTAACCCAAATTCACATTATTGGTCGTGTCTGTTCAACAAAATGAAATAAAAAATATTTTCGTCTTCTTAGAGCTTGTTTGGAATATTCTGAAGAAACTGCGTGTTGATTCTGGGTAAGGCAACGTTTTTATTCACAGTAGATCTGTAAATCAGCTTTTGGCCTTTTTAGCTTGTTTGATTTGTTTATTTTTTTGGTTCATACTTGTTTTGAGTGAATTATGAGAAATTATTATAATACTTTTATTTATTTATTTACTTTTTTTCATAGAAATTGTAATGATTTCTATGTCACTGTGTACGAATAATTTCCATATTGTGCCAAAAATCTCTGCAGGCTGAAACACGATGAGTTTGGTGACGTGAGGAAGTTGGTCACAGATGAATTTGTGCGTCAGAGGTAATGATTGACAGACCATCAACGGCACTAAAGGTGGAACTATAAGCTGCAGCTTTAAGTTTTCTTTACAAAGATCACATGCCTGGTAGGGATACGTACAGAAACCCAAACATTGTTTTGCTGATCTTCTCCACCTTAAACACGGCGAGGGGCCTAATGGGAGGAGCCAACGTTCACATGTTGACTTTTGCCAACTATTCAGCAACTTTTCAGACCCCTTTAGCAGCTTTTGTATTCAAATGTCACAAATCAAGTGAATTTTTCTGTGTTTGAGACTTTGGCGACGAGTAAAAGCAGCGATCGCTCTGAGTTTTCGTCTCTTCAGTAAACCATCAGCTGGGAGCTCCTCCTGCTTTGAAAGCTCTGACAGGCAGTCAGAAAGCGGGATTAAATATGTTATAAACATATTATTTAACAGGTAAAGGTATTATTTTTCTCTAAAACTGCTACACTTAAATAGATCCTCCCTGGAACTGATTCACACACAGCCTCTCATTTATTCACCTCATCCATCGTGGCTGTCCCTGCTATCTTTTGCTTAAAATTAATTAGATAATTATTATTTTTTTTTTTATAAATGTAGTCTGGATTCAGGTAAATTATTACTTAAAATTATTTTATAGAGGTTTTTTTTTTTTTTTGGAGGATATTTAGTGTTTTAAATAATTTTGCATTGTCAGTGTTGCTATTTCTCTCTACTACAACATGGTTTTTATTTATATTTATTGTATTACAGAGTTATTTATAAGATGTTTTTATTGTATTTCTATAAAAATATTAATATTTTATAAAATTCTATATGCTTTTGTTTCCAAAAGTATTAAAAATAAACATTTTTAAAAAAAAATTTTAAACGCCTTATTCTTTGATTAAAACAAAAAGTATGTAACATCCTGGATCAATAACGAGTATCGTTTAGAGTCGTAGTATCGGTGAATCCCTGATGTCATAACCCATCCAGATCGGCTCAGGGTGGTAAACTGCCTTCAGTCCCTTGGGCATCCAGCCGGAGGTTGCAGGTTCAATTCCAGCTCGTGCCACCGTGTCGTGATGTACTGGTGTGATCAGAGCCAGTGTCTGTCAGACCGTAGACTCTGGTTTATACCACACCACAGATTAACAGAGGAGTGGAGGCAGCCAGCCCACAGCAGTAGAGGGGCTGGCCAGCCAACACGCTCCAGACATTATAGCTACCAGAACCAACCGGACTTCCTGTCAGTACCTCAGAGAACAGACAGGTGGCGCTGTGCAGCTGCAGATCAACAGGTTTCAGTCCATCAGCTGGAACTAAAGGGACTGATTTATGGTGTTTTACTCCCGTCTCTGATGTGACTTGAAGCGGTTGTCCTGCTGTCTGCAGGTACCTGGAGTACAACCGGGTCGCCCACACAGAACCGGTTGAGTATGAATTTCGCTGGGGGCAACGTGCCGACATGGAGGTGTCCAAAGCTAAAATCCTGGAGTTCATGGCTGAGGTGAACGTTCTGTTTTCAGTGAGCAAACTAAACTCTTGTTAAAACGTCATTTAACGGATGATTCTCTGGCGTTTTTTTTTTATCTCAGCTTCACGACCAGGATCCTCGCAGCTGGACTCAGCAGTACAAAGAAGCTAACCCCACCCACACCTCCAGCCAGGCCAGCAGCAGCCACAGATGAACATCTTCACCTTTTTCAGGGTTCTCCTGATTTATTTATTTTTTTCTTTTTATAAGGAGAAATGTTAACATTACAGGTTCATTTTGCTCTCCAACGAGACAGAAATGCACCTTAAACCAGTCAATGCGTTGCTTTTAAAAGTGCCTTCAGAGTCTTTTTTTATGTTCTGGTTTCTGTTGAAGCCAGAGATGATCTCAACATTTTAAACAAGCTGTTTTGTCCGAGACGGTTGGCAAATGAGGTCGAACATTAATTCACGTGATTTTATAAGTTTGCATTTCTTTGTTTGAAATAAACATATCTGGACTGTTAAAAAAAACCCACAACCTAATGATTTGTAATGAGCTTTTATTTCCTTCTAAACTGAGGATACTTTTTCTAAACATGGCCACAGAAACTGTTTTATTCATGATCTAAGATGTCATTCACCAGGGAGACCTCTTCTGATGAAACTAAGTTATAAAGACCACAACGACACAAATAATTCAAACATTCGACGTAAACAACGTAATAAAATGTGACGTAAATCATTGTTTTGTTTGCAACGGTTACATCAGTGACAGAGAAGGTTTCAGGAAGTCCAAGAGGGGAAACTACAGAGAGACGCAGCCACCGGTGCAGAGCTTGCTTACTATCGGCAGCGAGTGAGTGCCAGGAAAGCAAAGCAGGTAGTTCAAGCTTAGAAAACCGTCGGATTGTAATGGATGTTCTGGACATGGAGGGATGGGCAGCAGCAGACTGGTGTAAATTATTTTTTTTTGTTTGGGGACAGTTAGAAAAACTAAAGGCGAGAGCTTAGCACGCAGCTTGTTTGGTGCCTTGAAGTGTGGCGCCATGGGCTTCCTCTTGATTTTGCCCAATGACACCGCCATGACTAACGTAGGATCAAAACAGCCTCCATGATAATTTTATTTTTCAACAATCCAAGAATAATTTGGTAAAGCATAGAAACATAGAAAGTACTCCTGGGTCAATGTGAGCTTCTTACTGTCTGTGTCTCTGCTCTGTCTTCTCTAAGCCCCAGTGCGTCGAGGCAGATGAGCGTTCACACTGAGCCTGGTTCTGGTTCTGCTGGAGGTTCTCCTCCCTGTTAAAGGGGAGTTTTCCTCTCCACTGTCGCTTCATGCATGCTCAGTATGAGGGATTGCTGCAAAGCCATCAACAATGCAGACGACTGTCCACTGTGGCTCTACGCTCTTTCAGGAGGAGTGAATGCTGCTTGGAGAGACTTGATGCAACCTGCTGGGTTTCCTTAGAGAGGAAACTTTCTCACCATGGAGGATTTGATGGTATTTAACTAGCTTTGGGTCAAAACCAACAGGTTGGTTTAACAGTTAACCTGCGATAACTGCTGCGAAGCTCCAGAAAAATAACCACAACACAGAGATGATGATTCAGGCACCTGATTTTTTTTTTAACCACACAACATGGTTACAGCAACTCGTACACAACAAATACAGTGTTTCACAATTAGGCAGCCATTTTTTTAAAGACCAGGATTAAAAATAACAGTGATTTAGTCTAGTACAGAAGTAAAATGTCAAGATTGTACCTCCTTTCTCCAAATGGTCACAATACACATGATGATGGCGAGCATAGGGGGTACATAGAGGAATCCCCCCCCCCCCCCCCCAACCACACACACACACGCCGTGTTGTGAAAGATGCGGCAGCTTTGCCGGTGTCTAAAACGGTTTTTAAAAGTGCACACGTGCAACAAAACCCACCAGGTAGAAAAAAAAAACTGATTTCTGGTAAATTAGGAGAATACAGGAGCCAGTTTCCACATGTTGAAAGATAAAAAACCTCACAAGACATAACGACGTTTCAAACTCAGATACAAAGTCATAATTTTCATCATGGCTGAGTTTCAAACTTGGGCGGCTTATTAGGAAAACATGTGACCTGCATTATTATGGCAGAATGTCGCTATGATGACATGACAGTAAATTAATAAACCTCTTTACCTTCTCAAACCATTATGTTACATTGGACATGTCACCAAATGGAGAACCTTTATGCATGATTAAAAATGTCAGATTTTCAATTAGTCAATTGCAGTCCAGGCATTTTGCGTACATAAATATTATGAAATAAATATGTCAAAGTGGTTATTTTATGCTATGCATTGGAAAGGCAACGTTATCACATTTCAACTCATGGTTTTAACTCACCATATTTAATTTATTTGCATTTAAGTGTCGGAAATGGGCGTCCAATACAAGAAAAGTTTCATTTTCGACGTTTCCCCAATGATTAAAAAAAGGAACACTGCAAAAAATCTTTGAAGAAGACTCTTTAATTGATTAACGAGTCTTAATTACCTAAATGAGTTCAGGCTAAAGCTGCAACCTGCCTAACTCATTTATCTCTGATGAAATAAAAAAATAAAACCATGACCTTTTCACTCATTCAGGAAAGGATTCAGGAGCTTGGAAAGTTGTTAAAAAAAGTAACACGGCTCATCTTGTTCCTGTAACGTTCAGCTGAGAAGCACAAAGAAGCATCTTGTCAACGATTAGACGGTTGTTACAGGAAAAGCAGCTCCTCATCACTGGAAGCACGGACTGCTGCGGGGTTTCCTGCAGCGCTATAACAGCTAAACCTCCTCAGAACGTGGAGACATGAAGCTGTTTGAAAGATTAGAACCTGATCAGAATACTTGTTTGCATTTTTGACGCCTTTTGAATTACAATAAAAAGTGTTGAGCACCTTCAGAGGGCGGACGTCTTACTACCAAACTCAGTTTTTTTTTTTTTTTTTAACCCAGCTTATAAAACTAGTCAGAAAAATGTGAGAGAAAATTAACACTTTTTAAAGGCACAGTGTAAACGAACACAAAGGGCCCTCTTGTGGCTGGTTTGTCCCGTCCAGGCTACTGTAGGCTTGACCTCAGTGTCCTTGAATGTCAACCCTAAGATAAAACTAATCTAGCTGTAACGAATGTTCATCTGGATACTCGGTGTGTAGCTAAATGTGGAGGCCTGGCAGCACATTTGCTCAGCATGCACTGCAAAAACGGAACTTAAAAATAAGAAATATTTTCTTAAAATGAGTGTATCTGTCCTTGATTTGAGCAGGTAAGTAAGATCATCTGCCAATGGAATAAGAGTTTTGCGCTTAAAATTGGAACAACTCATCTCCATTGTAGGGCTGAACAATTAATCGCATTTTCAATATAATCGCGATTTAAAAAAACGCAATTTCCAAATTGCAGAGTCTGAAACTCTTGGCTATGTAACAATTAGGGAATCAGACACGTCCATTAGGTGTTGGTAAAATGTTTAAAGTGGGTTTGCCTCCACACGGAAGGGAAGACAGCTGCAGCAGTGAGATAATCTAATTGTATTACTTGTTTTAGAGTTTATATAATCATACATAGCATTAAGTACAGGTCAATCAGTTTAATACATAGACTTGTTTGTTGGTTGCACTGTATGTTCAACAAGGATTGATGTCCAAATCAACTAAAAGCTGTTCTCTTGAACAATATTCTGATTTATAAAAACATTAAAAGTTCTTGTTTAAAATAGTCCTTGTTTACAAACATCTTTATTTAGAGGCCATTTTTGTTGCTTGTGGTTAATGCAGAGAAAAGTCAAAATTGCAATTTTGGTTGAAATATATTGTAGGCAGAACGCAATCATTTCTGCTCTGAGTTTAGATGCTGCAGGTCTTTTAGCAACTAATCTGCACAGCGAGGAAACAAATTGATTTGTTGTTTGTATACGTTTAAAAAGACATGATAAATTAAACTGGGGGAAAAAAATCGCATTAAATCGCAATATTAAGAAAAAAAATCGCAATTAGATTATTTTCCAAAAATCGTTCAGCCCTACTCCATTGTCTCATTTCATTTATCTTATTTTAGGGGTCAAAATATTCATTCCATTGGCAGACAAGATTATTCACCTGCTCAAATCTTGGACAAAAACACACATTTTAAGAACATTTTACTTAGTTTTAGATCCGTTTTTGCAGCGTACCAACACAGAGGCAAACATGCAGGTTTTAGGATTTGAAGCCCTGACGACCCAGCTGCGAGACGACAGACCCCCGCCATGCCAGACAGATGGATGAATCCCCGATTCGTCATCTTCCCTATCCTCCTCGTGTCACAGCCAGGTCCTCGTGGGCCATCGTCCCTCATGTTTTACACGCGCCTCTGCTCCGGCCAGCGGGTCCAAGCGATTGCATTTTACCTCAGGGGCGCCAAAGTCCGGTCCTGGAGGAATATACGGCCTCTGCAGAGCTGAACGCTGTGCTGGCGACGGAAACAAAGCCTTTTGATTCAGACGTGTTGGAGGACGGATGCAGCTGTCGCAGCTCTTCAGGACTGGACACGAGCGCCCCGGCAGCACCTCTGCATGTTCCTTAAGGTGCTGCGGAAGCGACCCGTTCCTTAAGGTCAGGCGCGTGGCAGCGGGGCAACACCTACAAGCTGCTCGAACCGAAGCGAAAACCTCAGGCTTCGTTGGACAGTTTGATCTCGGAACAGTTTCAGAACATCCCTTCCTCCATCTAAATCTAGGACTGACACAGCTACACTGTGAAAATGGATCTAAAAATAAGCAAAATGTTCTTAAACATAGTGTTTTTGTCCTTGATCTGAGCAGGAAAATATGGTCATTTGGTATTTTGATCCCTGAATCAAGATAATTAGACATCCTGCACTTGAAATAAGATGATGGTGATGAATTGTTACTATTTTAAGTGCAAAAATCTTATTCTATTGGCAGATCATCTTATTTACCTGCTCAAATCAATCAAGGACAGATACACTAATTTTAAGAAAATTTTACTTATTTTTAGTTCCGTTTTTGCAGTGTAGACGCGACGCAGGGGCCCGGCTCGACTCTTATTGCTGTCTAAACGAAATCACAACAGTCGATACAACAAGTGGAAAACAGAGATTAATGGCTGTTGAACAGCCAATGCAGGTCATTCAGTCCGTTTTTCACATTTAAAACAGTTTGGGTCACAGACCGGCCCAACCCGCTACATATAAAGTGCACTAACAATGGAATCAAGATGGCTGCCATTAAGGAAACCATTCATTGTCATTAAGCTTTCAGATTTCCATAAAAAATATGAATTACTTAAATTAAAAACAAGATATGTTGTCTGGAAAGAACGGAGGCTGAGGCGCGTTCTCCTCTAGATGTGCTCAGGAACCGTCTCCAGCGCCTCCTCCGGGTCTCTGTCCACGTCCACGTTCTGAGAAAAGACAAACGCAGGTCTGATTGGCATAAAAGACGCAATAAAAAAAAAAAAAAAACGCTCCTCAGCTGATCTGTTCGGTTCAGTTTGAGAAAAAGTATCTGTCCCTTTACAGATTTCTTCTTGTTTTTGCCTTTTTGTTTTAGTTTTAATGCGTCAGATGATCAAACACATTTAATATCCGACAAAGAAAACCTAAAGAAACACGAAAAATCTTGTTTTCAAATGAGGATTTCAGCAATTTCAGGGGATTAAAACGTTATATGAACCAACCTGGCCCTTTGTGAAAATAAATACATTCACTGTGATCTCAACCAAACCCAGAGCCTGTAGAGTCAGAAACACACTGAAACCGAACCCAGCCGAGCTCAACAAGCAACACATCGTTTCCAGATCTGGAGAGATTCAGATGGAGCACTGCAAAAACAGACCTTAAAATAAGTAAAATGTTCTTAAAATTTGGGTTTTTGTTCTTGATTTGAGCAGGTAAATGATTATCTGCCAATGGAATGAGTATTTTGATCCCTAAAATAAGATAATTAGACATCCTGCACTTGAAATAAGACGATGGAGATGAGTTGTTCCTATTTTAAGTGCAAAAATCTTATTCCATTGGCAGATCATCTTATTTACCTGCTCAAATCAAGGACAGATACACTAATTTTGAGAAAATTTAACTAAATTTATTTTTAGTTCAGTTTTTGCAGTGAGGCCACAAAGGAACCCAGGAGAACGTCTAAAGCTCTGCAGGCCTCATTGCCTCAGTAAATGACCCGAGAATAAGTGAATCAGACTGGGCAAAGATGGCCTCCATGGGGGAGTTCTGACCCAAAATACCTCAAAGGGCCCGTCTCACATTTACCAGAAAACATCCTGATGATCCTCCAGACTCCTGGGTAAATATTCTACACTGCAAAGTAAGTCATTTTTTCTTGAAATGCATGTATTTGTCCTTGATTTGAGCAGGTAGATAAGATTATCTGTCAGTGGAATGAGTATTTTGACTCCTAAAATAAGAAAACTAGTTATACTGCACTTGAAATAAGATGATGAGTTGTTCCTTATTTAAGAGCAAAAATCTTTTTCCATTGGCAGATCATCTTATTTACCTGCTAGAATCAAGGGCAAATACACTCATTACAAGAAAAATGTACGTACTTTGTTTCCTTTTTGCAGTGTCTGAGGTGAGCTGATGAGACGAAAGCGGAGCTTGTTGAACACTGCAAAAAAAAAGGAACTAAAAGTAAGTAAATTTTTCTTGAAATTTGTGTATTTGTCCTTGATTTGACTTGAGTAAGTAAATAAGATTATCTGACTGTTTCTACCCCTAAGATAAGATACTTAGTTAGAGGTTTTCCTTCCCGTTAATGGGTGATTTTTCTTTCCACTGTCGCTTCATGCTTGCTCAGTATGAGGGATTGCAGCAAAGCCATGGACAATGCAGACGACTCTTTCGACGCTTCTCCAGGAGTGAATGCTGCTTGTTGGGACTTTGAAGCAATCAACTGGTTTCCTTATTTAGGAAATTTTTGACCAATCTGTATAATCTGACTGATTTTGACTTTGTAAAGTGCCTCGAGATGACATGTTTCATGAATTGGCGCTATATAAATAAAATTGAATTCAATTGAATATATGTCGCTTGATACAGATGATTTGTTCCTATTTTAAGTGGAAAAATCTTATTCTATTGGCAGATCATTTACACTTTCCTGTTTAAATCAAGGATAAATAAACAGTGAAGCGTGGTGGTGGCGGTGTCATGGTGTGGGACAAGCCTGCACCGCCTGCTGCTCTCCACCACAAAGTCTGACAGTTATCACAAACTTTTCTTCCCCTGAGTAAATGAAATAATCATTTGAAAACTGCTTCAGGTTGTTTCTGTCTGATTGTAATTCGTTTTGACGATCTGAAACATTTTATTGTGACAAATCGAGGAGTGAGAAGAAATTTGTAAGGAGGGGGAAACACTGTTTCTAAACCAGACTTCTCCCTCCGGGTGTTTTAGCCGCCGCGAGAGGAGTAACAATTAAACGTCACCCCTTAGGGCAGGCATGTCCAAACTGTGGCCCTGGGGCCATTTGTGGCCCCTGGACTCATTCTGGGTGGGCCCCAACAGCATTTCAAGAAAGATTTGGTCCAGGTGGCTGATGCAGATGGAAGTTTTTTAGTTTTTAATTAGGGCAAAATTATGACAGAAAAGTAAAATCCTACAATTGAAAATGTTAAGTTCAACACAAAGTATTCATCTTTAAATAAACACACTTTTGACATTCTCTTTAATTTCATAGTAACATCTATTCAGTGACATTTAATTACTCAAATGCAAACTTTGGTGCCTTAAATCTGCTTTGAATTCAATTATTAAAATTGACTAATTACAACAAGTGTTTTCAAAGAACAACTGAGCCAAATATTGTTCTTATATGGCTAAACCAATAAGAGTCAAATTAAATTATTCAAAATAATTTGCAAGCTGTACGAAAATCTTTTAAAATGACAAATGAGCAAAAACCCTTTTTTACCTTTTAAAATTATCATATTTTGTAGAGCAGGCAAACAAATGTTCAACATTATTTTGGGTTTTAAAAAAATAATAATTGTGGGAGGTTTTTGGCCCTCGAGTTCCTTTAACTGGAAAATTTTGGCCCCTGTACTGAAGAGTTTGGACACCCCTGCCTTAGGGCTTCTGTAACCGACTTTACCTCCGGACGGTCTCTGTGCGTGTTCACAGCTTCGATGTTGAGAAAGACCGACTCAACTTTACACCCTGAGGGGGGGAGAGAGAGAAACAAAAAACCCAGAGGTGGTGAAATCTGTCCCAGACAAACACGACCAGATTCAGAACAGCATGTTTGTTCCGAGGCTGATAAAAAGCCTGACTTATCACAAACAGTGACTGACCGTAGGCGACCGGGGTGAGCTTCAGGACGGTGTGGAGGGGACACTTCAGGTAGGGCAGCTCGCCTGGCACGCAGGGAAGCAGAAAGATCCCGTTTACTCCATCAGATCAACGGATTAACACGACATTTCTGGCTGATTTTAATCAAGCAAGTCGACTTGGCTTCGGTTCTGCTTTGCTCTTAGACTTAGACAAACTTTATTTTACAGCTTACGACAATGTAATGAGAATGCAGTTGAAATAAAATGACATTACAATATAAAGTGCAGCAGTGATAAGAATGTACACTGCAAAAAGGGAACTCAAAGTAAGTCAAATTTTCTTGAAATGGGTATATTTTCCTTGATTTGAGGAGCTAAGTAAGACTATTGGCCAATGGAATGAGATTTTTGCACTTGAAATACAAACAATTAATCTCCATGTTATTTGAAGTACAGGATGTCTAATTATCTTATTTTAGGGCTCAAAATACTCATCCCATTGGCAAATAGTCTTACTTAGCTGCTCAAATCAAGGAAAATATACCAATTTCAAGAAAATTTTACTTACTTTTAGTTCCCTTTTTGCAGTGTAACATTGCAGGAGAAAAGCAGTTTTAAAAAAAAACTGTGCAGAAGAATGATCCACCATGTTTGTAGTGCAAAGATAATGGTCACTTAATGACATTTTGAATATGAGGTAAATAGAAATATGTTTCATGTGAGTATTAATACACTATTTCAACAAAAGAAAAAGGAAGCTGGTTGGATTGGTGCAGAGTAGCCTGGTCCGGATCTGGGTCCTCATCAGAGAGCCTGAGGAGGCTGGTTATAGCGAGCAGCGCTCTGTAGCGCCACCTAGAGGTAAACATCCAAACAGTTTGTGTGCAGGATGTGTCTGGAGCTAAAACAGTGACAGCATGCAGCGACATTGAAAAAGAGATTTGCACTGCAAAAAGGAAACAAAAAATAAGGAAAACTTTCTTGAAATTAGTGTATTTTCCTTGATTTGAGCCGCTAAGTAAGACTATCTGGCAATGGAATGAGTATTTTTACTCCTAAAATAACATAATTAGACATCCTGCACTTGAAATAAGACGATGGAGATGAATTGTTCTTATTTTAAAGTGCAAAAATCTTATTCCATTGGCAAATAGTCTTATTTACCTGCTCAAATCAAGGAAAATATACTAATTTCAAGAAAATGTTCCTTACTTTTTGTTCCTTTTTTGCGGTGTGGCTTTGAAAGATGAAACAATGAAAAGTTCAAACTTTGTTAGAAAGTAATAACTTATGATTCTCTGCAGCTTTTATTCACTGAGATGTTTTCATTGTCGCCGCAGAGCTCCTTCAGCCACCACGTCACAACAAGCTGGCACTGATTTGCCGTCGGGGGCGGAGCTAAATTGAAGGCCCCTTCAATTTTCCGGTACTCCTTATCAAAACGAAAACAAATGTGTTGTCGTCACCTGCGCTCTTGTCCAGGAAGTAAGCCAGCAGACATCTCATGACGGCCTGGTGACAGATGACCAAAACGTTCTCCTGCCTCTCCAGCTCCATGATGACCGGCTCCAGGCGCTGGACCAGGTCCTCGTACGACTGGGGAGCAGGACAACAGCGGGACGAAGGGGCACACGGGTCAAACAGCGAACCCGATCCAGATCAAACCGCGTCTTTTCGCTACTGTCACATCGAGCGACGGCAACAAAGTGGCATGTTATTAGGAGACTCACCTCTCCCTTCGGGTAGCGGTATCGGTACTTGTCCTGGTCCCTCAGTGCGAACTCCTCAGGGTAATGGTCCTGGATTTCTTCATATGTCATCTCCTCACAAACTCCCTGCATGGAGAAGATTTAGGTATTTATTTCAGACACACAATTATATAATAAATGACAGTATGTGTCCATGTAACATAAGTTAAAACAGTCTGAAAAAGGGTGTAATTGGCAGAATCAATAAGCTTATGAAACCAATTTACAGTGGACTAGAAAGAAGACGATAAAAGAAAAAAAGATGGCTACCCTTTATAATACATACCAAAATATGATTTTAGGAAAAAAATTATTCTACAATAATAACATTTTGAAAAAAAAAAAAAGGTATTGCATTCACATGATTCATAATGTTTAATCACATTATTCTTAAATATGTTTTAAACCTTATTAATGTTGCACAATCTTTTAACCCCTGATTTAATTTGTTCCATACATCAACCCCAACAAAAGAAATACAATGTTGTTTCACATTTGTTTTAGCTTTTGGTTTTCTGAACATTTTATACCCTCTCAGATCAAAAACAGACCTTTAATGTGTACTGGCAACAAATTATTCTTTACTTTGTACATGAATTGAGCAGTTTTAAAGTCAACCGAATCTTTAAATTTTATTGTTTTTAAACTAACAAAAAGTTGGTTTGTATGCTCTCTCTAATCTGCTTTATTTACAGTTCGAATAGCTCCCTTTTGAATTGTGAACAAAGGGTTTAAAGAGTTTAAATCATGTTAAAAAGCGTCCTAAGCTGCGGCGTCTTCCCAAACACGTGTTCTGCTTTGTCTGCGTCAGGTTTCTGCAGTTAGACTGTTGTTTTTATTTTTACCACCGATCTGGAAGTTTTAAAATCCTAGATACTTGCTGTGCAAAGATGCAACTCTGGTTTTCCTAAGTATGCTGAATTTTGCTGTGTAGATTGTAGTTTTATGAGGTTAGAGGAGAAAACAAAGTGTTAAAATCACATGAAATTTGAAAGCTCAGGTCATGTTAGATACATGAGGTTTATGTGTTTTTTTCCTCACAGCATCTATCTCATTGAGGGCTTTCCACTGCTCGTACTGGACTCCCAGGGCCTCTGCAGTCTGGATGGTCCTCTTCATGTGGCTCGTCCACACCTTCAGGTCGCTGATGCACTGCCCACGCATGTACGCACCCAAAGCACTGGCAAACTGTCAGAGGTACAACGCAAAACATTTAGAACAGGACAAACAATAAAACATTGGCAAAGAAATTGGTTTTGTTTATGTCTTTTATTGCACGTTTGCAAAGAAACTGAAACTAAACTACTGCGATGCATTTTTAGACTCTTGTTTTTACCTTTTTTACAGAGTTCATGTTTGCCCAGGTTATCCTATCTGTCTTTTGCACTCGTTCGCCTTTTTGGTTCTCGATTGATTTATTAATTTTGTGATAAATATCCTACTACTATCTGAATGTTGGTTTCACCACTGTTGCTGTTGCTGTTGTTGTTGTTATCTGTATTGAACTGAAGACTTTTGTTATCAGTGTACTTACTTTTGTCACAGTGAAACACGGAGTACTAATCCAGCTTGGTGCTTCAAGGAATCAAACAAAAACAACACATGTAGCTCGTATTGAGCATCCAGCGCACACTGTATCCAACAAGGCTATTTCCTGTTTCCTCCCACACAGAATCTTTTTTAATTCTGTGTACATTTACCGTGCAGCACCACTGTGCCGCATTGATAAACAATGGCAAATAATCTTATTTACCTCTTCAAATGCAGGACAAATACACTCATTTCAATAGAATTTTATCTGTTTTAGTTCCCTTTTTGCGTGTATATTTACTCAAAAAGAATTGTGCAGAACTGTGCCACATTTTTCACTCCTGTCCAGGTGTCCCAATAATTGAAACAATGTCTCGCTTTTCCTCGGTCAAGTTCTCAAAAAAGTAAAAAAAAAAAAAAAAAGTTTGACAGCCGCTTTTCTGAAATGCAAAGAACCCAGAGCTGCAGTCATCGTTAACGAGAGCTGCGTATGCAACAGCGTCCCACCTCATGAGCAGCCAGGACGCTCGTAAAATAAAACGAAAAGGATTTTGGTGCATGCAGAATATTCAGGAAAGTACGACAAAGTAAAGAAAATGCTGCTGCAAAGACTGGAGAACAGTTTCTAACTGGGGGAGTCAAGAGAAAGGGGATTTTCTGAGAGCTTTTTGTGAAGTTTGCCAAAGTCACATGGAGGGGAGCACAACTGTAGAAGTAAGTCGCACAAAAAAATCTGAGCTGAGAAAGCCTTATTTTTACTCCAGCCCAAAGATACCTGCCAGGCAAACAGGGAACAACAGCCAAGACTAACTTAAACAATATTTAACTTTACGCAAGACTTTACTAATAATAAGTTTTATTAACCTACCTTTAAAGCAGTTAAATAACGCTTTTTATAAATTTTTATAAAGCAGAGATTGATTATTGTAATGTGCGATGATGATCCGTGTTAAACTCAAATGTATGACGCCATCATGGTGTTGATTTGTCCTGCATGTCCCTCACCAGCATCCTGTTGTTCCACATTTGGCTATTTGTGATCTGGTCACCCTAAACAGCCCTAATCCTGAACACAGGTGCACCCCAGGGCTGTGTTCTTAGCCCCGCACTCTTCACGCATTTTCTCACATGACTGGTCACTGGTCTGAAGATGTCACCAAAGCAATAGAAATAGATCATTAACACCTACTACATGGTATAGAAAAAAAGATATAGAGATTTTTTTTCACCACAGGAAACTTAGAAAAGACAAACTTCCATCCCTGATTTCCCCAAGATTAAAATAGGGAAGCATCCAAACCCACTGGATCCTGGCGGGGTTCCACCAGCTGCACGGCTAAGAAACTGGAGAGACCTATCCAGGATCATCAACATTGCTCAAGGGTCTGTGGCAGCTTTGACTCTCGGATGTGAACACGGTTTATTTTAGCTTTTTCACAAGAAGACCGACCCAACTCCCAAGATACAAGCCGTGTGCTTCTATCAGCAAAGAAAGATTCAGGACCCAACCATCTGTCCACACATGCATGCATTGATACATCAGAATAAAATCTATTATTTCAGGTTTTAACTTGCAGTTTTAACACGCCGTTGTTAAATGCATCACAGCTCAAAGGTGCAACACGCACTAAATGAAGGTTGACTGATTTTAAAACACTTTTCAAAGCTCCGTTTTCCATTTTGCAAACATTTCAAATACACGAGCGAAGACCTAGCAAAGCCATAACACGCATACTGATGGTGGAGAAGCGTGAGATCAGTATTTATTTATGATGTACTGTGTGTATATTAAGGTTAAACATCCTGGGATGATGTTTCCAGAACTGCAAGGTGTTGAGAAAGGGGCGCCTCCTCACCTTGGCCCCCCGATGGGAAAGCCCGGAGTCTCCCCCGATGCGACCCACCAGGTTGAGTTCGCTCTCCCCGTGGCGAGACAAGTAGATGGACCTCGGTGTGACGTGGATGTTCATGAGGTAGTAGACTATCCTGCTCTGGATGTGGTCCTGGACCCGGTTCACCAGGTATCTGCTGCCCACGTTAAAGATTTTAATGTAAGATAAACTCCTGTGCAAAGAAAAACAAGAAGAGGTTTAATAATTAAACCACTTGTCAATTTATTTGCTTAATAATCTATTTATTTGACCTTATAGACAAACCATTGGTAAATAATTTTCTGCATGTGAAAAATATTACGACTCTCTGCACCATGAACATCGCTTTCGTTTTATTTGACTGGAATAAGTGCAGATTATCAACAGTAGAACAGACAATAGGACACATTATAGACTAGTTTCACATATTCAAATGTGTTGCATTACCAATTTACCAATTACCAATCCATGCATTACCAATTTCCAAACTATGATCTACATAGTGCATAGATTGAGTACTAGCATACTAAATCATACATGCAATAAATATTTAGAAATGTTTTACTCTTATAAATCTTGGGAGTGATCTTAACATTTAAATAGATCAAATACTGAAATGTATAATAACTACAGGGGGCCTGGACCGAGGCTGCCCTGCTCTCTTACCTGTCCTTGGTGTCATCCAGGGGGACGTAGGTCATTTTGTAACACTCAATCCTCTTGAGGAAGTCCGCAACAGCTTCTTCTTTGTCACAGTCCACGTAGTCTGGGCTCGTCAGCTTCACTTGCTGTTTAAAGATGGATAAAATGTGCTTAATACGGCCCTGAATACCCCCCCCCCCCCCACACACACACACACCTCTATTGGGGGCAGAATGTGCTGTTTAGTAGGTTCTGTGAAAAAGAACGACGTTGTGCCTTGATATAAAAAACTTACTTTGATATTCTCAGCAATGATTTGAGGATCGTCACATATTGACTCAACAAAGAACACCTGAACAGGTCGGGAAAGGAGATAAAAACTGTAGCTTCATGTTCTTCCACACTGATCTTAACATTTTATGGGGGAAAAACAGACAAAATATTATGTGAAAAACCTACTTTGTAACCATTTTCTTTGCCAAAGCTGAGGATGACCTCTCTGCGCTCTGACGTGGTGTTGGTGGCATCAAAAACCTTCAGGAAGAAAACCAAGAATTATAAATAATAAAAAAAAAACATCTGACCTTAACAGAGTGAATGATGGATGGGTGGATGCATGGATGATGGAAGGATGGATGGATGGATGGATGGATGGATGGATGGATGGATGGATGGGTGGGCCGATGGATGGGTGGGCCGATAGATGGATGGACGGATGGATGCATGGATAGGTGGATAAATGAATGACAGATGGATGGATGGATGGATGAATAATGAACAGATGGATGGATGAATGATGGATGGATGGATGGGTGGATGGATGGGTGGGCCGATGGATGGGTGGGCCGATGGATGGATGGACGGATGGATGCATGGATAGGTGGATAAATGAATGACAGATGGATGGATGGATGGATGAATAATGAACAGATGGATGGATGAATGATGGATGGATGGATGATGAATGAATGAATGGAGAGGTGGATGAATGAATGAATGGATGGATGGATGAATAATGGATGGATGCATGGGTGGATGGATGGATGGATGGATGGATGGATGAATGGAGAGGTGGATGAATGAATGACAGATGGATGGATCGATGGATGAATAATGGACGGATGGATGAATGAATGATGGATGATGAATGAATGAATGAATGGAGAGGTGGAGAGTTCGATGGATGGATGGATGGATGATGGATGAATGAATGGAGAGGTGGATGGATCGATGAATGAATGGAGAGGTGGAGAGTTGGATGGATGGATGAATGGATGATGGATGCATGGGTGGATTGATAGATGGATGGATGAATGGATGAATGGAGAGGTGGATGAATGAATGAATGAATGGATGGATGGACGGATGGGTGGATGGATGAATGAATGAATGGAGAGGTGGATGAATGAATGAATGAATGAATGGATGGATGGATGGAAGGATGGATGGATGGAAGGATGGATGAAGAATGAATGAATGAATGAATGGATAGATGTATGTATGTATGGGTGGATTGATGAATGGATGAATGAATGGATGGATGAATGAATGATGGATGAAGCCAAGCTGGACTCACAGCGACCTGGCCCTGGTCTCTGGTCAGGTAGTCACACACGTCCTTCAGGGCCGTGTTCACACAGGCGCTGCCGCGTTAACATGGAAGTGAGCAGAGAGACGTTGAACCTCGGCTGCTTTCTTTGTGCAGCACACAGTTTACGGCACTAAGGCTCATACTTGCGTATCTTCATGGCCTCTGCGTTGTCGGGTTTAAAGAATTCGTAGCTGTTGTAGGAGCGAGTGGCCTCTCTTCTGTACTGCCCCACATTAAACACTAAAAACAGAATAAAAAAATTACGTCAAACAATGTTTTCACAGTTTAACTGAATTGTTGCACTTTATTGTTTTATCATTAAAAACAAGCGCTTATACGTTTAGTCATTCACCATATTTGCAATTTTGCTGTTATTTTACCTCCTGATTTACACTTTTGTTGGTATTTTGGTGCAAGTGGCTCATACAAGCATCACAATTACAGTGAAACCTAAAAACTAAGAGTAAGAATCCTTTATTGTCCCGCAATGGGGAAATTTGCGTGTGACTGTGGCAAACGCGCAGTTATTAGTGATTCAGAAGAGAGAAAAAAAAAAAAAACAATACAAGAAAAGTAAACGATCTAATCTAAAGTTAGCTCTACAGAAAATACACCAAGAGTAAATATCAGACTAAATATTGACCAGAGGAAAAACAAGGTTATTGGGCAGTGGAAGAAAAATAACTCCAGACTATTTACCTAACCCACAAACAATAGAATATGCAACATTTTCAAATGTACAATTCTACAGCGTACCAGGTTTATACAGTATGCACTACGTATCAGCAGGTCACCTTAGCGTCTGGGTACGGTGCAAACAGTTAATGGCCGAGTCAGAGCTTGTGCAACGATATGCATGATGTAGACCAGGGGTCACCAACATGGGGCCCGCGGGCACCAGGTAGCCCACAAGGACCCCATGTGGGGCCCACAAGCCTGTTTAAAAAAAAATAGCACCACCCTTATGTGGGCTGCATTTAGTAAAATGCTATTTTATTCAGTTGGTCTTCCTTTTTAATCCCACTTGTATATAACCTGACAACAGCCAGCTGCATGTATCGCTCCGCCTAGCTCCACTCACATACATCTGGGACACGGCTGATTGAAAGTGATTTCCCCAACCAAATTTTTGGTCTGGCCAATCAGGACGCAGGGCGGGTGTTTCATGGATGTGACGTAGTGGAGAAGCCACCGTGAGATTCCAACAACAATGGCGGCTCGCATCGAGGAAGCAAGCGTAACATTGATGCTCCTATTTCTTCCGTGTTGTCCAATCTACCTAATATTGTTTCATTAAAAGAACATCAGAGAACGGCTCTGAAGGCTTTTGTTGGTGGAAACCATGTTTTCGCCCTTCTCCCGACCGGATTTGGCAAGTTTTGTTTTCCGGGGCGCGGACGCGTCCCCGGAGCGGTTAGCGGTTAGCGCGAACCATATAAGGAGGCCTTTAGTCCTCAACGCGGTCGGCCCGGGATCGACTCTGACCCGCGGCGCTTTGCCGCCTGTCTCCCCCCTCTTCCTGTCAGCTCACTGTCAATAAAAGGTGTGCCACTACAGTGTTTCCCGCAGGAATTTGCTTATGCGAGGCGGACCGACTCGCGGAGCGGGGGGGTGGACGACACGTTTTCCGCGGACCGGCTCGCGGAGCGGGGGGGGGGGGGGGAGAGGGACGACACGTTTTCCGCGGCCGCCTCGCCAAGATAGCGCTGCGGGAAACACTGCACTAGAGCCGCAAACACATAAAAAAAAAAAAAAAAAAAAAAAAGGGGGGGTTTTCCTGCGTCGGTCTCATCAGCGTCAAAACCACTCATCTACCCAGCCGATCAGTACTTGACCGCGAGCGCCTGTTGGAGTTGCGATCAAGTTGTGTTTTTGGACTTTTAAATACCACGCTCGACTGCTTACGTGACTGTGGCGTCCTACGGAGACCAGCCCCGGAGGCCTGTGAAGCGGCGGCCTCGACGAGCAGCTCACGCCGGAGGAGAGCGACGCGGAAGCGGTGTAGCCGGCCGAAGAAGCGCGGGTGCCGAGGAGGTTTAGCAGCGAGGCTAAAGGCTAACCCATTCAGACCGCCGCTACCATCCATCTGGCTTTCCAACGTTCGCTCACTGGACAACAAAATGGACCATTTACAACTCGAGCTCTCTACAAAGAGAGAGTTCAGGGACTGCTGCGCTCTCATTCTGACCGAGACATGGCTTTCATCATCAATCCCAGACAACGCCGTTAGCCTGGAGGGGCTAGCTACTTTCCGCGCCGACAGACAGACAGAACTCTGCGGTAAGACCCGAGGGGGCGGACTCTGCGTTTACATCAATAACACCTGGTGTAAAAATGCTAGATTAGTCACAAGTTTCTGCTCTCCGGACATTGAGCTTATGATTATTAGCTGCAGACCTTTTTATCTGCCTAGAGAGTTCACTGTTGTTATCATCGCAGCGGTTTACGTCCCTCCCAGCGCTGATACTAAAGAGGCTATGGGTGTACTCTATCGGACTATCTCTGAGCTGCAATCTGCACACACAGAGGGTGTTTTCATCATTGCTGGGGATTTTAACCAGGCAAATATGAAAAATGTTCTCCCTCATTTTTACCAACACGTGGATTTTGCAACTCGGGGAGAGAACACTCTAGACCTAGTTTACACAAACATAAAAGGAGCATTCAGAGCAGCCCCCCGCCCCCCACCTGGGCTCTTCAGACCACCTTTCTGTGATGCTAATTCCTGCATACAGGCCCCTGCTGATCAGAGCAAAACCTACAGCGAGGCAGGTGAGGGTGTGGACTGAGGGAGCAATGGAGGCGCTCCAGGACTGTTTTGAGTGCTCTGACTGGAACATGTTCAAAGCTGCAGCAACTTATGAGGACAAGATCAACATTGATGAGTACGCCATGACCGTGTCAGCCTACATCAACAAATGCATTGAGGACGTCAGCACCACCAAGACCATCATCACCCGAGCCAACCAACGACCCTGGATTACTGCGGAGGTCCGTCAAGCGCTAAAAGCACGGAACTCAGCCTTCAAGTCTGGTGACAAGGAGGCTCTGAGGACAGCGAGAGCCAACCTGAACCGTGCCATCAGGCTTGCAAAGCGGAACCACAGCCAGAAAATCCAGGAGCTTTTCCACGATGCCAGCAACACCAGGAGCATGTGGAAAGGCATCCGGGCGATCACTGAATACAACACGCCCTCCCCCCCGGTGGGTGAAGTTGATGCTGACTTCCTCAATGGACTAAATAACTTCTTTGGGAGGTTTGAGGCACTAAACAGCACTCCAGCAGTGAAAGCTGTTCCCCATCAGGAAGAGGAGGTCCTCTGCCTTGACACTGCCGACGTGTTGAAGACTCTGAGGAGAGTCAACCCGCGAAAGGCCCCAGGCCCCGACAACATACCTGGGCGGGTGCTCAAGGAGTGTGCAGGTCAGCTGGCTGGTGTCCTCACAGACATTTTTAACAACTCGCTGGACCAAGCCACAGTGCCAGCATGCTTCAAGTCTGCCTCCATCATTCCGGTGCCAAAGAAACCTCAAGTCACCTGCTTCAACGACTACCGGCCTGTTGCACTGACTCCCATCATGATGAAGTGCTTTGAAAGGCTGGTAAAGGAACACATCGTCTCCAGTCTCCCATCTACACTCGACCCGTTCCAGTTTGCCTACCGACGGAACCGCTCCACTGAGGACGCCATCTCCTCTGCTCTTCACCTGAGCCTGGCACACCTGGAGGAGAAGAACACGCACGTGCGGATGCTGTTCCTGGACTTCGGTTCAGCGTTCAACACCATCATCCCACAGCATCTGGTGGGAAAACTGGAGCATCTGGGCTTCAGCACACCCCTTCGCAACTGGCTGCTGGACTTCCTAACCAACAGACCTCAATCAGTCCGGGTCGGACAGAACACCTCCAATGTCATCACCCTCAGCACGGGCTCCCCTCAGGGCTGCGTCCTGAGCCCCCTGCTGTCCACCCTGATGACACACGACTGCGTCCCAAGGTTCACCACCAATCAAATCGTGAAGTTTGCGGACGACACAACGGTGGTGGGCCTGATCAGAGACGACAACGACCAGAACTACAGAGAGGAGGTGGAGCAGCTGGTGGGCTGGTGCAGAGACAACAGCCTGATCCTGAACGTGGAGAAGACGAAGGAGATCATCGTCGACTTCAGGAAGAACCGGCCTCACCATGCTCCACTGCTCATCAACAGCTCAGCTGTGGAGGTGGTCAGCAGCACCAAGTTCCTGGGGGTGCACATCACGGACAACCTCAGCTGGTCTATGAACACCATGTCACTGGTGAAGAGGGCACAGAAGCGACTGTACTTTCTGCGGAGGATGAGGAGAGCCCGCCTGCCCCCGCCCATTCTCACGACCTTTTACAGAAGCACCATAGAGAGTATTCTGACCAGCTGTCTCTCTGTGTGGTGTGGAGGCTGCAGTGCCTCCGACTGGAAGAACGTGAGGAGAGTGGTGAGGACAGCAGAAGGGATCATCGGGGCTCCTCTTCCCTCCATAAAAGACATTTCATCGCAGCGCTGTGTGTCTCGAGCCCGTAACATCATCAGGGACCCCTCACACCCCCACCATAGACTATTCTCCCTGCTGCCCTCTGGAAAGAGGTTCCGCAGCATCCGTTGCAGGTCCACCAGGTTCTGCAAAAGCTTTTTCCCTGCTGCCATCAGACTGTTGAACTGCTGAAGTATAAAAACGGACTGTGTACCACACTCGACCCGCTAATTTGCACATTTGTATGTATCCTTCAATATCGCTGCTGCACTTTTTCCGGAAACGTACTGCAAAAACTGTTTACAATGCAACTGTCTATTGTTAAATCACTGCTGCACCTTACTGCATATTTGTTTACATTGCTTACATTGTCTTTACATTTCAATCTGCCTACTGCTCACTGCTGCACTTTATCCGAAAGTTAATTGAAAGTTATCCTGTATTTGACTGTGATTTACCACTGCATTTTTCTTATCCTGTACTGTAAATTCACTGCAAGGTATCCTGTAGAGTTACTGCAATCTTTCTGAGCTGTATGAAAAAACGAAATTTCGTTCTGTATGCACTCTGTGCTACAAAATGACAATAAAGAAAGTCTAAGTCTAAGTCTAAGTCTAAGTCTAAGTCACGGGTTAGCTTCGGTGTGAGTGGTTGAAATAGCACGTCGATAAAGATGACAGACAAGTGGCTTATCCAATCATATGCAAGGAGTTTTGATAAGGCCCAGCCTTCAGTAAAGGCAATGCCTATGGCGGTGTCCCAGATGTATGTGAGTGGAGCTAGGCGGAGCGATACATGCAGCTGGCTGTTGTCAGGTTAACTTGTATATGCATAGATTCAAAAATGACAAAAGCATTAAAAACATATTTATATGACGTAAGGCTAAGGTGAGCTTGACAGTACCAATGAAATAGCTCTCAGTTTCAAAAAGGCTGGCAGATCCCTGATGTAGACATTTGTAATAGGATTTGGGAATTTAGCACAACAAGTAAGAAAATTTGTGTTTGGTCGGTTATTTTTTCTTGTGAACATGCCTCTCGACAATAAAAGGTGCTGCAAAGTGTCTTTAGCTTCCCTTAAATGTTGCCACAATTACAACAAGGATCTGGAGAAACTAATCCATGCGTTTATCTTCAGTAGAACTGATCACTGCAACGGTGTTTTCACAGGTCTGTCTAAAATGTGGATCAGACAGCTGGAGCTGATCCAGAACGCTGCTGCCCGCGTCCTCACTAAGACTAAGAACGTAGAGAACATGGACCCAGTTCTGAAGTCCTCACTAAGACTAAGAACGTAGAGAACATGGACCCGGTTCTGAAGTCCTCACTAAGACTAAGAACGTAGAGAACATGGACCCGGTTCTGAAGTCCTCACCAAGACTAAGAACGTAGAGAACATGGACCCGGTTCTGAAGTCCTCACTAAGATTAAGAACGTAGATAGCATGGACCCGGTTCTGAAGTCCTCACTAAGACTAAGAACGTAGAGAACATGGACCCGGTTCTGAAGTCCTCACTAAGACTAAGAACGTAGAGAACATGGACCCGGTTCTGAAGTCCTCACTAAGATTAAGAACGTAGATAGCATGGACCCGGTTCTGAAGTCCTCACTAAGACTAAGAACGTAGAGAACATGGACCCGGTTCTGAAGTCCTCACTAAGACTAAGAACGTAGAGAACATGGACCCGGTTCTGAAGTCCTCACCAAGACTAAGAACGTAGAGAACATGGACCCGGTTCTGAAGTCCTCACTAAGATTAAGAACGTAGATAGCATGGACCCGGTTCTGAAGTCCTCACTAAGACTAAGAACGTAGAGAACATGGACCCGGTTCTGAAGTCCTCACTAAGACTAAGAACGTAGAGAACATGGACCCGGTTCTGAAGTCCTCACTAAGATTAAGAACGTAGATAGCATGGACCCGGTTCTGAAGTCCTCACTAAGACTAAGAACGTAAAGAACATGGACCCGGTTCTGAAGTCCTTCCACTAAGACTAAGAACGTAGAGAACATGGACCCGGTTCTAAAGTCCTTCCACTAAGACTAAGAACGTAGAGAACATGGACCCGGTTCTGAAGTCCTCACTAAGACTAAGAACGTAGAGAACATGGACCCGGTTCTGAAGTCCTCACTAAGACTAAGAACGTAGAGAACATGGACCCGGTTCTGAAGTCCTCACTAAGACTAAAAAAGTAGAGAACATGGACCCGGTTCTGAAGTCCTCACTAAGACTAAGAACGTAGAGAACATGGACCCGGTTCTGAAGTCCTCACTAAGACTAAAAAAGTAGAGAACATGGACCCGGTTCTGAAGTCCTCACTAAGACTAAGAACGTAGAGAACATGGACCCGGTTCTGAAGTCCTCACTAAGACTAAGAACATAGAGAACATGGACCCGGTTCTGAAGTCCTCACTAAGACTAAGAACATAGAGAACATGGACCCGGTTCTAAAGTCCTTCCATGGCTCCCTGGATCTCAGAGAATAGACTTTAAAATCCTTCTGTTAGTCTATCAATCCCTGAATTAGCACCTAAATACATCACAGACTTGTTATCAGGGCATCAACCCTCCAGACCACTCAGGTCTTCTGGCTCTAGCCTGCTCTGCAGAACCAGAACCAGAACCAGACATGGAGAAGCAGCATTTAGTTCCTATGCTCCACTGATCTGGAACAAACTCCCAGAAAACTGTAAAACTGCTGAAAGCCTAAGTTCCTTTAAATCAAGATTAAAAACACATTTGTTTAGGATTGCCTTCGACTGTTATAGTTAAACTGTTTTACTGAAACATCATTAGTTTAACTTTGTAGTCCAGCTGTTTTTAAAATAATTAATATTTGCTTTTAGTTTCTATTTTCCCACATTTCATTTTGTTTCTACATTTTATTCCTACTTTCTTTTATTCTGTTTTTATTTTCCTACGTTTTAATCATGTAAAGCACTTGCCTGCCTTGCCTAACAAAAAGCTTGTGCGGGTTTAGCGTGATTGGTTCCAAGGATGCTCGGTGATCGACCGGCACCCTCCTCCAACCCCCCCGTGGCGGCTGGAGATCGGCACCCCATCCCCCAGCAGCCCTGCACCAGTGGCGCCTCCAGAAATGTTTCATAGGGGTCCAGGTGGGGCCACTTAAACTTTTAGGGTGGCACACTGAAACTAAAAGCCATAATTTCAGGATTTTATTCTACTGTTATAGTAATGCTGCCTGTAGAAAACTATCAGAAAGACTTAAGTAAAGGCCTATAACATCGTTTGGTTTATTGTTTGATTTTTAATGTTACCAATGATCTAATGTGCATAGACCAATAACAGTACAGTTAACATTTTGAGTTAAACAACAATTCCTTTTTATTGTGTAATTATATGAGAAATAAGGTGTACATTTATTAATTTATTGAAAAACAAAACAATTACCAGGGTAAAGTAGATACTGGCAGATACAAATAAAAGCTTGTTAGAAGGTCAGGAAGAGCAGCCGCCTTGCTCGCTGTGCATGATGGGATGAAATGCTAAACTGATGCTACAATTTACACTGGCCAGTGGGGTGGACAGGACATGGGGGTGGGGGGGCATAGCCACCCCCACTGCCCTTCACTGAACAGCGAGTATAGATGGATGGACGAATTTGACAGACAATGTTAGGGCAACGCTGAAGGTGCTAGACCTTACCTTTAGTCGAGACCCCGATCCAGTTGAGGTACCTGGTGAGCTTCTTAGATATGTAGGTTTTGCCCCGAGCCGGCAGCCCAACCATCACTATGAGGGTCGGGGAATTGGTGAACTGGGGAACCGAAGCTGAAACACACAACAGACTAAAGCGTTAAAAACAGCTGCTGGGAGTCACAGTTAGGGCCTCAGTCAGAAACCTTTATGCTATTTGTCGCAGTTATTTAGCGCTTAAACAGAAATATGTGACAGAAATGAACCATCTTGGATTCCTTCTCAGTGGGGATGAATGTGTAAGATAAAGTTAAGCCACTAAAACAGTGACAATCCCTTTAAACTGCGAGTCATCAGCCTTTAAATGCACCTGATGTCCCAGAAAGTGGGTTTGGGGGGGGGGGGGGGGTATCATTTGTCTGGATTATTACGGATAATTTTTTTTAATTTTTATTTTCCTTTTTTCTTCTTCTTTTTTTCTTTTTTTCTCTTTTTTTCCTTTTCTTTTTTTCTTTTCTTTTTTCCCCTTTTTTTTCTCTTTTTTTCATCTTTTTTTCTTTTTTCCCCTTTTTTTCCCTCTTTTTTCCCTCTTTTTCCTTTTTTTTCTCTTTCCTTTTTTCCCCTCATTATTACGGATTATTAGAACGGAGCGACAACACGAGGACCCACAGTGACCCTTCGGGGTGAACGGCCTTCAGGTCTCCTCCAAAAATAAGAAACCCTCTAAACTCAGACGGGCCGCTTGTTAAGCAGAGCTGACCCTGAAATAATGTCTCACGCTCCTTTTAATGCACGAATAGCCCCGACACATCAGCCGACAGCGAGCCAGAACCTCCACGGGTTGGTCAGAACCAGGGCTGTGGACCCGGCGCCTGGCCAGGCCGGGTCCCTGCCTACTCACAGCCTCTGCGTCTGCTCAGTCGGTCTCTCATCCAGGGAACCCAGGTCTTCTCCAGGGGGGTCCGTGTGAGCGCCGCTTGGCTCTGTGACATGACTGCGGCGGGCGGCTGGGTGCGTTCGTCTCAGAGTCAAGTGTGCGTCTAACAGGAGGCGGCTTCCCACTACAACATGCAGAGTTTGAACTTTCTCACATTGTGTCAGGGGGTGTGGGAGGAGACTGGGTGGACGGCGACCTGCTTGGTTCCCTGGAGCAGGATTGGTCGGCTGCTCTGTTTGTCTTGTTAACCGGCCAAATAAAGTGCAGTCAGCACAACTCTACACTTTGCCCTGACATATAGGAAGTGGAATAGAAATCCTGAATGACAGACGGGGGAGCTGCTCTGTTACGAGGCCTCATAAAGCTGCTCCTAAGGCTTTTTTTTTTTTTTTGTGTCATGCCAGTCGCAGATTCAAGACGAAGTTTTCAATAAAGTTGAGTGCTGCTCTAAAATACCAGAACCTACAGTGGCTTGTATAAATATCCACACCCCACAGACTTTTCACATTGTGTTACGTGCAGATATGTGTGTGTATTATTGGGATTTTATAAGACAAAACACAAATGTGTGCATAATTGTGAAGTAGAAAGAAAATCAATGGTTTTCAAAGTTTTTTTTTTTTTTACAGATTATAATAAATTGTCGTTAAATGTGGGGGAAAACTAAATTCATGGTATTCTCTGGTAATCGGATCTATAATAATGTAAAGTTATGCATAAATGGAGTTGAAATCAAAAGAGTTCACGAGACAAGATTTTTAGGGATTATTATAGACAACAAACTTAGTTGGAAGCCTCACATAGAATATATTAGAAATAAAGTTGCAAAAACTATTGGAATATTGATTAAAATAAAAAGATTTAATAAATGTTAAGGGCTTGCATTTTATATATATTCCTCTTTGGTTATGCCTTATTTGTCTTATTGCTCAGAAATTTGTGGAAATGCAAGTAAAACAACCATTGATATATTAGTTAAGTTGCAAAAAAAAGCTATAAGGCTTATCAATAAGGTGGGATACCATGAACCAACTGATAAACTTTTTATTCAAAGTAATACATTAAAATTTAAATATATTGTTTATATAAAAATACTGGAAGTAATGTATGAAGTATTGAACAAAAGTCTTCCTTCTGGTATTCAGAAATGATTTAAGCTAAGAGAGAACAAATATAATTTGTTTATATTTGAATGTGCAAAAAAGAAGAGCCAGATAAAGTCTAGATGTGTTTCAGTTATTGGTGTGAAACTGTAATAAAATCATTGAATGATGATTTTAACTTATGTCCTTTCTTGGTGAACTTTAAAACAGCTTTAAAATGTAAAAAGATAAAATCTTACGCTGTTATGTAGATTTATATATGTATTGTGAAGATATCCTGGTAGGTTGTAAGGCATAGAAACAGGGTAGGCTTTGCTTCAGCCTATTCCTTTTTTGGTAAATTGTGGGTTTGTTTATTGTTGTTCTTTTGTTGTTTCCTGTGATTAATGTGGACAATTTACCAAAATAAAGTGATTGATTGATTGATTGAGTTTAGGACTCTTCTTAAAACCTGTTTGTGGAAGCATTTTGCACATCCTGAGAGGTTGACTCTATTTTTCAATTACTTTTAATTACTTTTAATTAATTTAAGTCTTTTTCTTATTTTTTCTTAGCGTTTTACTTGTCTATTTTAATTTGACTGTTATTTCCAGTTGTATGTACAGAACATTTGTTAAAGTGCTTTATAAATAAAGGGGATGTGGTGTGATGTGTCTCCTTCATGGCTTGAGAAAAACCACAAACAGCAACGGCTTTTTTCTTCCTGACATGACTACTAGTTGTTCTGTCAACAGATTCTCCACCTGAGCTGTGGATCTCTGCAGCTCCTCCAACGCTGCCATGGTCCTCTTGCCTGTTTCTGACTAAAGCTCTCCTGGTGGACGTCCTGGTAGGTCTGCAGGTGGTCCATGGATTGATCAGAGCTGCACCTTTGCTGCACAAACAGGGCGTTGCTGTGATCAGCCGGGCTTGTTAAAACAGGAAACTCATTACCAGGCGTCATCATTAACTGCCTTTCTGCTTTGCCTGCCAAAATATTACACCCAATGGTTAGAACTGGACTGTCTGGGGAGGACACCCTGCAAAAACTGAACTTAGTGCATTTGTCCTAGATTTGAGCAGGTAAATAAGATAATCTGCCGATGGAATGAGTATTTTGATCCCTAAAATACGATAATTAGATATCCTGAACTTGAAATAAGATGCTGGAGATGAGTTGTTCCTATTTTAAGTGCAACAATCTTATTCCATTGGCAAATAATCAAGGACAAATACACTCAGTTTAAGAAAATTCAACTTATTTTTAGTTTTGTTTTTGCAGTGCAGCCAGCTCCTCCGTTATCACTGCCTCCGTACGTCCCCCAGTCGATGGAGGGACTTAGCAGTTTCTTCCTCAACATGCTTTGCATTACTTTATCATCACATGATGGCCGTTTCTTCACTGACGAACATCTTGATTGTGGCTCTGACGCACACTGCTCCTCTAACTCCCTTTGGGGTGATTCGTTAAACTATGTTTTTAATCTTCGGCTGACTTTCCCTCTATGGAACAAAGGTTTCATTCCAGGAATAGGAAGAGGAGCCGTGGACATGGTTCCAACTTAAGTTTTCAATGGCAGCCCAGGATCCAGCGGCGTTGGTTGTAATACGAGCCTGTCCATGGTGCCTGCATTTTAAAAAGCTGTGCTATCTAGACAGCTGTTATAACATTTTATCTATTTTTGCAATGATGGGAAACTTGATTCAGTCTGATGAAATAACTGGGGTAGAGTTGTCCAAAAGGGAGGCAGAGATCTCACATTTCTCATGTTTTTAATCCTCGAAGATAACACTCAGCATGAGTCAGCCACGCCACGCGTCAGTGCTCTAGAACAAAAGCAGCACTGCAAGAAAGGGAACCAAAAGTAAGTAACATTTTCTTGAAATTAAGGTGTTTTTCCTTGACCAGAGCAGTTAGATAAGATTATTTGCCATTGGAATTAGTATATTTACCCCTAAAATAAGATAATTAGATACCTTGCATCTGAAATAAGATGATGGAGATTACTTGTTCCTATTTTTAGTGCAAAAAATCTTATTCCATTGGCAAAAGGTTTTATTACCTGCTTAAATCAAGGAAAAATACACTAATTTCAAGAAAATGTTACTTACTTTTGGTTCCCTTTTTGTAGAGTCCTTCTGAAAATGCCAGAAAGACGGCAACGTTTGGTAAAACCGGGACCAACACAGATTCACAGATTTGGTCTAAATGAAGACATTTCAAGTACAATATAAAAAAAATGTTAAACAGAAATACTTTTTCTATAGATATGAATATATAATTTTTCAAAAAAATAGGAAGACGTGGTTTGATTGGTGCAAATAAGCATGGTATCGATCTGGACCCTCGGCCTGGGGGGTGAAACTGTCTCCTTGGCGGCTGTTTTTTTTAGCAAATAGCGCTCTGTAGCGCCACCTGAAGGTAAAAGTCTAAACAGAGTGTGTGCAGGATGTGGGGGGTCTACAAAGTTGTTAGGTGCCGTTTTCCTGACTCTGGAACATATGGGAGGTCAGGCCATACTTTATCCTGACATTTGCTCACTTTATTATCTCAAAACGATACAAGGACAAAGGGATGCACAATATATCTGCTTTACCATCGGTATCGGTCGATGTTAGTCAATGTTTACCTATCAGTAAAACATGGGGCAATATTAACGAGCTCTTTGGTATTTGTGTGTGTTTGTGGAGGGATGGGGTTGGCTATGATGGGGGTTAAATGAAGCAGAGAGGCAATGTTAGCGGCATGGGTGTTTTTATCACGGTGTTGAAAGGGTAGATAAATAAATATATATATGTATGTTGGTTAATATTGGTTATTGGCCGTAACACTAATACTCAAATCAGATATCAATATCGGCCCAAATGTCATTCCTTCATGCATAACAAGAGCGTTTATTTTTCATACATGTTTGGTTTTTGTGCTCAAAAATAAAAGATATTTAAAATTCTGGCACAGCTGCGGAATCAGAGCATCAAACCGCTCTGGGGGACTTTCAGCAATTTAGAAGCAGCACAGCCTGCTGTTTTGGTCCATGTCCTCCTCCATGTGGGGGTAGGGCGCCTAAGAGGAGGGCGTTTAAGGGGGGGGGGGGGGGCTGCCAGACTCCTTGTTCCTCAGTTCACGTGACGCTGAAGCCACGCGATAGCTCTTGGCCACGACCTTACAACGACCCCTTCCCTTCACGATGGTATCAGACGCTCCCGCCAAGCAGGCACCTCCGCGCCGCGCGCACGCGCCACTGTGGGTCACGTGCGGCGGTGTGTTGTGATCAAACAGATTGATGAGGCGTCCAGCCGCGAAACGACCACAGCAGTGAAGTGAACAGAGCAGCAGAGCCCAGGTGACCCGAACGTCTCAGCTCAGACAATGAATCAACCGGCAGCAGTTTGCGTCACAGAGTCGCGCGTTTTTGCACATGGTCGGACCGACGCGTGAAATAAGAGAAGCTGAGGGGTAATTCACGCGTAATGTCTGCAGACCTCTACGAACCGCCGCTCGTCTTTTACGTACCGTGCGTGCGCTGGAATCGGAGCATCCTTCCCGGTCTGGGCTCCGTCCTGCAGACCCTGTGCTCTGCTGGCCTCCTGCCTGAAGCCTGGACGTGTGCGCGCCGTCTGTTATGGTACCATGTGTGCACCAAGCATGTACACTGACGCTGCGTCCGCCCCCTCCTCTGCCACGGAAGCAGTGCTGTAACAACTACCACAATCTGTCCTCCCCTTTCGTCCCGCTGCTGTCCATCCAGCGTCACTGCTCCTTGGAAACCTGTCCTCCAGATTTAACCCCGTCCCTCCTCCTCTCCCTCCCTCCTTCCCTCGCAGCGCACACAGTCGGTGAACATTATGTCCCGAGCTTCTGTCCTGCCGTGCGCTCGTTGGGAGTTTCTGCTCGATCAGTCTGGATCATCTCCGGACACCTTTGGGCGATCAGGGGAGAGCACGCTTCGACGGTCAGGGTTGTTTTTGGCGCGTAAATTACGCACCAAATGACAGCAAATAAGGGTGGTTATGACTTTAGATCTCATCTCTGAGGCTGAAACTCGCCACCATTCCCTGGTAGAGAAGATGCGAAAAATATACAAAATATTAATCATCTAATTGCATCATGTGGAGTCAGTTAGGGTTTCCTCACAAGAACAAAATGTATGGATTGATTTGTTTATGTTTTTTTTTGCATCCATCCATATAACATCATGTTTCTCTGAATTTTATGCATTCAAGTTGAGCAGGAACACCACAGGTTTGACGATGATATAATTTGAAAATTGAGTAATGAGAAAGATACTGCCTGAAATTCAAATGAACCGTTTGTTTCTGGGGTTAGCACCTTTTGTGGAGCACCAGTGTTGGAATGTGAGGAGCGTGGAAAGGTCCAGCTTTCAATAGATGCTTCAGTGGATTTTTCACTTCTGAAAACAAACAGGAGGCGCCGTGTCCCTCATTTCCAGATCTGAGTTTGTAGGTAGATGGCCTGAAGCATTCATCATCGTTAATACAAGAAATCTACCGATGTTGTGTTTTTAGCACAAAGCACTTCCAGCTGTTACATCTCGCATGAGTCAGAGTATAGGCTGGATTTTGTAAAAGTTGGAGAAATTTATGGGACCTGAAATCTAATCTAGAACTGATGACGGTCCCTAAATCGAGGCTGAAGCTCAGAGGGGAACAGAGCATTTGCTGCTGCTGCTCCTAAGTTATGGAATAAATTACCACTGAGAATCAGACAGGCCTCCTCTTTTCCTTGTTTTAAATCTCTTTTAAACTCATTTTTATTTCCTGGCTTTTAAAACACTGTGATCTTGTCGTGCATGGCATTTTAAAAATAGTGCTATGAACCCGGTTTTTAGCTTTTGATGTTGTGTGTGTGTGTGTTTTGTATGTTTTTAACTAGTTTTTTTTTTACCTTTTCTTGTTTTAATGTACAGCACTTTGATCACCCATGTGGTTAGAAATGAAGCTGATTGACTGATTGATTGATTGATTGATTGATTGATCAAAGGGTGTCCCACAAACCACTGCCAAAAAATCCATTATGGCTACCTTATGTATAAAATCTATCTGCACTGATATACTGTTGATTGGCTCTTCTGTCGACTTGTTTCTCTCTAAAACTGACTCACGCCATTACCACTCGTTTGGACCTTGTTTCACACTTTGGTTACATTTTGCCCACCAGAAAACCAGCGGCTTTTGCTAATTTCTTCAGCAAAACAAGCAGCTAGTCCATATTTTCTGCGGTGAAGCACTGTAGCAGCGTAGTCCGTATCAAAGGTTCTACATGACAATGATCGGTGGTTGATTTAACAACCCTAAGAAGTGCAATAAAATAGTTATTACCTAAACTTGACAGCCATGTTGGATTTAGAGGTCAGAGCTTGTCGGGAACCGGACTCTCCAAGTAATAGTTCTTAACTTTGTTGTACCTGGGAACTTCTAGGTATACATCAGCACATCCTGTCGATTGCAACTGGAGCGCTTTAAGTTGGGGTGTGACCCCAACCTGAGACCAGAGTTAAGTCCATTTGGCTATTCAGTGGGTATTTTCTAAACCCACCTACTCTGACAAGCGTGATATTTTTTGCATTCTTCCCAGAATACCCAGAGAGAGCCCACATATACACAGGGACAGTATGAGACACAGAACCATGGGCATTCTTGGTGTGAGGCATCACATTTTATGACTGCTTTAAGCAGCTCTTCAGAGATCAAATGTCCCTTAATGTCTTAATGTCTGTATTCGACAGCCACTCAGAGGAAAGAGGCAATGCTCAGTACAGTTGTCCATGTTTATTTATTAGTCGACAGTCTGAGGTTAGTTTGCCAGCTTACAGTACAGCGCACAATGCAACAAGCAAGTTAATTAGCACATCTCAGTATTGCAGCGCATTCTCCCTCCGCCGTCACATATTCTCTCAGACTGAGTTGGTCTGGCACAGTCGGAGACCCGCTAAACAGCTCCTGCAGTGCAGGACCCCTGGTCCAGAACAAAACCACCAGAAGGAGCCTTCTGCGCTGGTTGGTCAGGGAACCTTTCATCCAAGTCCATTTAGAAACTCTCTGCTCTGGCGTCTGCGTGAATGTTTGCCATTTGTCACATGGTGGTTTATTAATCTGTATTTCTGCTGCATGTCTAAGCACTAGAAGGAAACAGGAAGAGGGTCCGACTCGCTATGATTCTACTCTTCTCTAAAAGGAGCTTTTGAGCTACTAAGTGACACGAGAGGAACAGTCAACAGCAGACGACGTGGGGTGGGAGGTCTGTACGTTACAAACGCTCAAAATCAAACACGTCAATAGATAATAACAACAATTTGGTTATTTTATAAAAGAAGCTGTATAAAGTAAAAAAAGGACAATCTTAAGGTTTTATTTACATTCAGAGAAGAAAAACATAAGATTCTCTTTCTGCCTGCATAATTTCTTCCAACCGCGCTTTCTTCCCCCGTGGACCTGCCTCCGCTTTGTGAGCTGTATGTGCGTGCATAGGAGCGCATCGCTGTCTGCGTTTCCCCTGAATCATCCCAACCAAGTCTTCTGATGAGCCACACTGCAGGTCAAGCAGGTGAGTGGAAATTAGACCATAGCTTAAAATCATTTCTATCAGCTTGCCTGTGCGTATTCTCAATCGTCCGAGCCATGGTAAACTACATCAGGCTTAAATCGAAGGGCACCCGGACCTCCGCTCAGTTTCTGTGAGTATGTTTCAACACCTATCGTCTGGACGGTGCTGTGCACGTTGAGATTCTTGAACATAAACCGTCTGTTGTGAATAGTCTGAGTTGTCAGAGGGACAAAATTGCCTATTCTCTTAAATGTCAATTTCCCTGTTTTGACGATTTGGGTTTTGTGTTAGTTCAGTATTGCACTTTTCTTTATTTTACCTGGTTATCAGTCAGGGTTATGCAAGCTTTTCGTTCAGTTCTGTTTACCTGCCAGCTCACTTCTCTTTCTTCACCCAATCAGTTTGTGTTACTCCCCTGTCAGTAGTCACCAGCCAGTCAGACTTAGTCAGTCTGACTGGCTGACTTCTGTTGAGTAGTTCCACCTGTTTTCTGTAGTTTCTACTCCGTTCACCTGCTCACTCCATTATTTATTCCTGCTTCACTCCTTTATTCATGGCCAGATTATTTTGAGCCTTTTGGTGAGTCTACTCCTGCATTTATTGTTGATCCAGTTTTGCCTACGGATGTTCTGAGCCAGCCTGTTCCTAGTTTTCTGGTTCTTCCTGCCTTCAGGTAAACAGAACTGAACTAAAAGCTTGCAGAACCCTGACTGATAACCAAGTAAAATAAAGAAAAGTGCAAAACTGAACACAAAACCTAAATTGTGACAGTACCAGCCTTTGTATCATTTAAAATGTATTTCAATTTTGTTTCTGACATTGTGTTTTTATCAATTTTTTTTGTACAGTGACCTGGAATGTCCAGAAAAGCACCTTTTTAAATAAAATGTGTTATTAAAATCTCCACCAAGGCAGAAGAGAAACACAAAAACTTCAGCGTGTCAGCAAGTCACTTCGAGCATGTGGCTATCCGGACTGGGCCAACTTGCAAAGTCGGCCAGAAAACGGAGAACTTGCAGAGAGAAGAGCACAGCTTCCAACACGAGAACAACTGAACACGTAAACACCATCATTCCACACGAGGCAAGAGTTTCTAAAAACCCAGGAGAACCTCCCCAAAGTACAACACAGAGATTGTCTTGTCCCAAGGACAGGAGGCCCAGACCTGAGCTGAGCAACCTTGTGCATGCTGTCCATTGCAGAGAGGACTGCTACGCTGGAGACACCGAGCAGCTACATAAACACACGGTGCAGCACAGCAGCTCGGGCCAATATTCAGCAGCACACTGGCACCTCAAGAGCAAACGACACACTTTTCATGACCATGTCCCGATTTTTGACAGAGGAGACAGATGGTTGGAACGTGGGGTGAAGGAAGCCCCCCTCCTTGTAAAAAGAGAAACCGACACTGAACCGAGGGGGAGGGCTGTGGTTTCAGCTAACATCTATAACCCTGCATTAACAAGTGGTGTCATCAGGATTCAGGTAACAAGTAAACATCCAACACCAAAGAGTCCCCAGTGACCCAGGGAAGGGATGGCCAGGCCGTTTATTTGCATCTGACTTCTTGGAAGCTCCTATAGGAGGATGAGCCTCCATGCACTTAAAAAACAGCAGCTCCCAAACTGCAGGTTCCTCAACTGTGAGCTTCCAGAAGCAAAAAGAGTCCCGGATAGTTGTTGAAACATATTCACACAAAAAAAACGAGCAAAAAGCTGGTCGCCTGTGATTTAAACTGATAGATTCAATGAGTTTAAACTGGTGCCACCTGCTGGTCAGAGGGATTAATTACCTTTGCTCATATATACTTTTCACTTGGAAAAACTAGGAGGCACGTTGGAAAAATGCAGCGCCATTACACTAAAATTAAGATTAAACATCATTTTCTGCAGGATTTATATTTACTTTGATTATATGGTTTAGTTGCGCCTGAAGCTGCACAGAGAAGCAGTGGCTAGTACAGTTTCAACACCTTCATAAGAAGCTCAGCATTTTCTCGTTATCCGTCCACTGTTTGTTCATGAATACAGATAAATGTCTTGTAAAAAAAGTGGTGATGCTTAAGTAAAAAAAAAAAATCTGATAAAAGGAACAAGAGTAAATGTGCAGAAACACACAAAAAAAGCTGAAATATTTATCAGATACGGGAGAAATAAAACCACCTGCTTCAGCTAAATGCATCATGTCGGTCCTCTAATAGTCTCAGCTGCACTGGTTTTTCAAATCCTTCACCAAATACCTGTCAAGGACTCTTTTAAGCAATTGGATACTGACATTGCAGTAATGCGATACGTTCAGGAAGTGGCCTCAACAGTACAAATCTGCTAACTCCAAGTTTAAAAATACGGCAGTGATGCTTCAAGGTAAACCTGTCCGGTAAAGTTTTACTCGCTGCAATCTGCCAAGAAATTACCCCTTAGAACAATGTAACAAAAGACACATTTCACCTACTAAATAAGTCAAAAACCAAACGAGCCTGGGTTCGTGGAGCCCCAGGCCGTCTTCATCTTGTAGTTAGCAGTTTTGCTGTTACATCCAGAGGAAAAAAAGCTGTAAACATGGGGTGGAAAAAAGGGAAGGCTTCCTGTGGACAGCCTCTTTGCTGAATGTGTTTTGAAACAGGCAGTGGAATCAGGAGCGCTCCGTCCCTTCCCTGTTTTGTTGAAGGCATGCATGTATAGGTGTGTTTCCCGTTTCTGTGTACGGATCTAGCTCGGCCGGCGGAGGACGCTCGACATGGACGGAGCCAAGGGAGGCGGGGGCACCGGGTTGACCGGGGAGGCCGGCCCCGAGCTCTCATTGCCGTGGGGAACGGCGGCGCGGCCGCTGTACTGGCCGATGAAGGAGCCGTCCTCGTTGAACTGGATGTCCACGCTGTCTCCGTATTCGGCCAGGGAGTCCTCGCTCCCCAGCTTGCTGTCGTCGCACAGAGACCGCTGGCTGTCGGAGCGCTTCTCGTCTCCGTCGCTGAGGGAACACAAAGGGGAACACTGTTAGTGGCAGCCTTTAATCAGCTTTGCTCCTTTAACTTTTTCACATTTTGTCACCGTCGCAAACTTCAGAGAACTCTTTTATTTATTTATTTTTTTTTAATGGGACAGACCAACACAAATTAGGACAGATAATAAATAGTTTGTAATCTTCTCCGTGTGCCTTTAGCCCTCCAGAGACGATATTTTGCAGAACCACCTTCTACCACAGTCCCAGCTACAATTCTAAGCCCATTTCCTTTTGCAAATTTGGCTTAAAGGCATACTATGCAACATTTTTCAGTTAATTAATGTGATCCATACCGTTTTGGATGATTAAATGAGTAATTTCAGGTTGAACTAAGGTTTTCTCGGCCGCCCTGGTGGTCTGTGGGGGAAATACCGCACTTGCAATGCGGTACCGCGCGCGAGCTATTTTTAGAAACACAACGTCACGATGACGTCACATCACGTGGTACGCAGTGGGGCAAACTCCGGAAAGCAGCCGTTGTTTCGCTGTAAGAGACGTGCGTTAGCCTAGGTTTTACTCGGTAAACGACTGCTTTTTCCAAATCTAAGACCATGGTTTTTAAACATTGTTGCTATGGAACGTGCAACAGCGACTCGAGGTACGCTGATCGGCCGCATATGAAGGATGTTTTCTTCAAGACTGCCAAGGAGAAATGTGTACGCTTGGACCGGGGCGGTCGGCCTACACAACAGTTCAACCCGGAAAAAGTTACCAAATTCACGTACATATGTAGCAAGCATTTTGTCGGAGGAAAGGGCACAACCGAAGAACATCCTGACCCAATTCCAGCGACATCAAGTCAAGGTAAGAGTATTTTGGTGGCCGACATGTTAATAAAGTAGCGCCTGCTACCATGATCGCATATAGGCTATCCTGGTAGCAGGCGCTAACATGACACCCTGCTACCAGGATAGCTTACTCAAAAACATTTCAAATGAGACAAACATTAAACATATACCCATTCCTGGACGGTGATTGCAAACAACAACAAAAAAAAAAAACGGCCGACGCTGCCATGATCGCCGCGCAGGAAAAAAAAACTAAGCTTACCGTTCATCAACTCGGCCAGTTTTCCAGTCTTTTTAAGCCCTCGAACCTCAAGCTATCGTTTGAGCTGAAGGTTGGTGTGTTCTTCGACAGTTCGACCAGTAATCCGTGTGCCTGGGACACCGTCTTGGGAAAGTTTAACGGCTGTAAAGTCGGTCATATCTGTTATCCGTGCGTTCTCTCCTGTATGCGTTCTCTCCTGTATGCCCTACCTAAGCGGCAAAAGGGGCGTTGCTCTTGAGACGGTGACGTCACGTGCGCGGTACCGCATTGCAGGAGCACTCGGCCCGCACCCACAGGCTCAGTAGTCTCGTGTGCATCGCGAGAGTCGGTCTTGCTTTACGGCGAGAACTGCTATACGCCCCCAGTGAAAGGCATGCTCGTTGCTAGATTTGTGCAGTTATTATGGCGGAACCAGCGACAAAACAGCGAAAGCCCATGTCTGAGCAGGCAAGAAAGAGGAAAAGGGCTCTGGACAGAGAGAGGAGTCGTACACAGGTGAACATCGGGCAAGCTTTTTCAGAATGGCGAGAGCTAAAAGAAAAAGAAGGCTGCAAGGCTGCCGCGGACCTCGCATTTCTGCTGATGCGATTGTAAGTAACATTGTAGGGTTTCCCTCACGCTACGGCCTCGCCACATTCCAAAAATAAATAAATAAAAAAAAATTACTCCATATGCGCGCAAAGCTTGTCTCCCCCCCGCTCCGCTCATCCGGTAAGCAAATTCCTAGGAGAAACACTGCATTGGAATGGTTTCTCTCTCTCTGTGCATGTTCATACCTTCACTGTGTTAGTCATTGTTTGTACTGCCGTTTTTTCCACTTTTCGTTGCGTTCGCCTGTCTGCTAAGCTCAAAACAACCGCGCCTGGCTTGAAGGAGAAACCAGAACAGCTGAGCATCTTTACGACAGTGCACTTTTACTTTCGCCCTCTGGGGGGAGCCTCGCTGGAAAATCAACCCCGGTTGCATAGTATACCTTTAAACTCAGTCCGACTGGATAAAGAGAGCTTATGAATATTACATTTTGAGCCTTTGTATCTTTTAAAATGGTTTTTATTCTGTGTTTCGATTTTATTTCTGACATTGTGTTTTTATCTATTTTTGTAAGGTGACCTTGAGTGTTCAGAAAATAAAATGTATTATTATTATTATGATCATTATTATCATGATCATTATTATTATTATTTTTATTATTAGTAGTAGTAATAAAATCTCCACCAAGGCAGAAGAGAAACAGAAAAACTTCAGCGTGTCAGCAAATCACTTTGAGCATGTGGCTATCCGGACTGGGCTGACTTGCAAAGTCTGCCAGAAAACGGAGAATTTTTTTTATTTTTATGGAACAGAACAACACAAATTAGGACAAATAATAAATGGTTTGGAATCTTCTTGGTGTGGCTTTAGCTCTCCAGAGACAAAACTTTGCAGAACCACCTTCTACCTCAGTCCCATCTACAATTCTTTGAGGGTTATATTACATGAATATTACATTTTGAGTCTTGCAACAGTTTTGTGTACCAGATTTAGGTCTGGAGTATGACTGGGCAATTCTAACACCTGTATGTTTTTATCTTGGATTCCAAATGAGCTCGATATAGGTATATGTTTTATAAATAAACCTGCTTTAAACTTGAGCTGCCTGCTGTGTTCCTTCGTCTTCATAATGTCAAACAAACCTCTGATCCCTCCACAGGGCAGATGCATTTCTGCAGAGACTAAGCTGTAAACACATGGAACGTATTTATTAATGAGTTTATGTCAAAAGACGAGCCGTTTTTAAGGGGTATTGGAGTTGAGGAGGTTTGTCTACAAACACACATTTCTCTTTCAGATTTTCTTTGCATGAAAACCATGTAAGGTTAATCTCTACTTCACATTTAGGCTCTACTTTATGTTGCTCTATTGTATAAAATCACAAAACACAACGAAGTTTGCGGTTGTAATGCGACAAAATGTTAGAAAAGTCAAGTGGTGTGAATAATTTTTTGCAATGCAGTGTAACAGCTTTAAAACTCAGGGACACGAAGCGATGTAGAGCTGATGGTAAGGCTTTAAATGGAAAAAAATAATATGAAAAAGCTTTAATGGTGAAAAAGCCTAAAAGCTTTAGCAGCTCAGCAGGTTCTAGTTCTGTTCAGGGTCCAGTGTCCTGCAGGCTTTAGATGTCTCTCTGCTCCAGCACACCAGGTTCAGATGATGGCGTCGCCTCAGACTGCAGGAGTTTGTTAATCCGGCGTTCGTTTCAGTGAGATGTGTGGCATGAAACAACAACAGGAACACATGCAGGAAGGATGCTGCAGCTGGCGATAATTTAGCAGCAAGATGCGAACGTCAAGAACTGTGCTGCCGCCAGCACTGCAAAAACAGTAAGTTTTCTTGAAATGAGCGTATTTTGCCTTGATTTCAGCAGATAAATTAAATTTCTGCCAATGGAATGAGTATTTTGACCCCTAAAATAAGATAATTAGACATACTACACTTGAAAAATAAGGATGAAGATGAGTTGTTCTTATTTTAAGGGCAAAAATCTTGCCACTTAAATCATCTTACCTGCTTAAATCAAGGACAAATACACTGATTTCAAGAAAATGTTACTTATTTTTAGTTCCATTTTTGCAGTGAGGGCAAATATCTAAATCAGGGATATCCAAACATTTTATGTATTTAAGTGAAAAGTACTGGAGGGCCAAAAATGCACTTTAAAAACCAACTAAAATGACCCAAAACAGTATATTGGCACACCTTTGCACTTTGGACCAGAAGTTCTACAATGCAAAAAGGGAACTCAAAGGAAGTAAAATCTTCTTGAAATTATTGTAATTTTCCTTGCTTTGAGCAGGTAAATAAGACTATTTGCCAATGGAATAAGGTTTTTGCACTTGAAATAACAACAATTCTTCTCCATCATCTTATTTCAAATGCTAAATAGCTAACAATCTTATTTTAGGGCGAAAAATACTCATTGCATTGGCAAAAAGTATTTTTTAGCCGCTCAAATCAAGGAAAAATACGGATTTCAAGAAAATGTTACTTACTTTTAGTTTCCTTTTTTCAGTGTATCCAGCACGTCTAGACCAATTAAAGAAGCCATGAAGAAGAATTGACACTATAAACACAGGTCTGGTTTGTCTTTAAAGCTAATTATCCTGGGTACCTCAAAAAAAGAGATTTGTGTCACTGCTAAACGCTTTGGCAGGATTTCCAGAGAGAAAACGGATTCAGTGTGCTTCAACTCTAAATAAGTTTAATAATGTGAAACTGATGCGAACAGCCGGAACAGGAATAATAAAACGTGCTTTCAGGAAAGGCCTTTGTTGTTGAGAGGAAGCATCCAAGTGAGGTTGCAGGAGAGGTGAAAGCATGACTCTGAGCAGTATGGAGCGAATGGTTCTTAATTTTTTGCCAACACAACAAACGGTTCTGCTCGGTTTAAAACCCATCCTGCAGTCAGTACAGGTTTCTACCGCAGAGTCAGTACTGACGTTTGGATGGGAGGTCGGTGTAAAAACTGGTCTGAGGGCGACGCAGAGAAGCCATCCAAAAAGCAGCCTGATAATGAGGCGGACATGACGAGCAAGCATCGACGGCGGGTCCGTTATGGATTTGGGACCCGCTGGAAAATAAATTGTTCAGATATTGATCAGCTTGGGGATTTTCTTTCTTTTCTTTTTTTTTTGCCGCAAAGACAAAACAACGTGCCAGTGACAACAAAGAAGCACATGACAACAGGCAGGTCGACTCCCTCACCTCTCCAGGGATCTGCAGGAAAAGCGGTAGAGGAGGAAAGAAAGACAGGAGAGCTAAAACAGCACGAAACAGCTGAAAGAATCCCTGAGATCAAACAAAACCTGAATAATTTTTAGAAGTCATGCAGCGTCTGTGTTTCCTATTTACTCCCAGCTCCCCCAGAGGAAAGCCAAATTCACAGCCAGTGTGGATCACGGACTGCATTCTTGTTTGTGACGACTGAGAACGCCACTTGTTCACACACACTCAGACTGCTAAAACGGATCTAAAAATAAGTAAAATGTTCTTAAAATTTGTGTTTTTGTCCTAGATTTGAGCAGGTAAACACTATTATCTGCCAATGGAATGAGTATTCTGACCCCTAAAATAAGATAATTAGATATACTGCACTTGAAATAAGATGCTCGAGATGAGTTGTTCCTGTTTTAAGTGCAAAAATCTCATTCCATCGGCAGATAATCTTATTTACCTGCTCAAACCAAGGACAAATACCCTCATTTTAAGAAAATGTTACTTATGTTTTGTTGCGATTTTGCAGTGCAGGCTTTAAAACGGACTCTTACTTCTGGCCGACAGAAGGTGCTGGTCATATAATTAGAATATCACAAAGTGAAACTTGCATAATATATTCTTTCATCACACACAGACTGATATAGTTAACCAGTAAGTATAGTAACCACTGCGCCACCGAAGCACGCCCCCTGCATCCACTTTTTAATGATATTCTAATTATATGACCAGCACCTGTACATTTGCTCTCTTGTCATTTTAGCTTCAGGTCTAATTTAGAAATCATTTGCACGAAGCCTTAAAGGATCTGCAGCAACTGTTAGCTGTGACATCACCCAGGGAAGATAGATCATCCACTATTACCATCTAACATAGAAAGTACTCCTGGGTCAATGTGAGCTTCTGTGCTTTCTGTGTCTCTGCTCTGTCTTCTCTAACATAGAAAGTACTCCTGGATCAATGTGAGCTTCTGTGCTTTCTGTGTCTCTGCTCTGTCTTCTCTAAGCCCCAGTGGGTGGAGGCAGATGAGCGTTCACACTGAGCCTGGTTCTGGTTCTGCTGGAGGTTCTCCTCCCTGTTAAAGGGGAGTTTTCCTCTCCACTGTCGCTTCATGCATGCTCAGTATGAGGGATTGCTGCAAAGCCATCAACAATGCAGACGACTGTCCACTGTGGCTCTACGCTCTTTCAGGAGGAGTGAATGCTGCTTGGAGAGACTTGATGCAACCTGCTGGGTTTCCTTAGAGAGGAAACTTTCTCACCAACCTGGAGGATCTGATGGAGTCTGACTTTGGAAAGAGCCTTGAGATGACATATTTTATGAATATAAATACAATAAAATTTAATTGAACTCTAGGATGTTTTCATGTCAACATAAACACAAATCTTTGAGCAACTGTTTCTGAAACCTTGTTGAATTAATGCCACAAAGAATTAAGGCAGTTCTGATGGGAAAACCGATCCAACAACCTAGATATACTCGACAGTAACTAATAAAGTGGCTGGTGAGAGTCTGCGGCTCTGTGGATTTTCCAGATATTACAGCTTTTTGTTCCGACCAGCGATGACCCACCTGTACTCTCCGAAGGTCTCATCTTTGTTCTGAAGGTCAAAGTCAATCTCTTTCTTTTCTTTGTCCTTCACTGTGAAGAGACAAAATATTCATCCATGTCAGCAACCCAACACCTCACATTTCCCGTCACATTTCATGCAGACGACGTGCGCAGGCGTACCTGCGTATTTCCCACCCCTTCTGCGTTTAATTAGGCAGAGGATGAGGAGGATCAAGATCAGGAGCAAGATGGCGCTGAGGAGGCCTATCAACCAGCCCTGGGTGGCGAACCTGCCCGGCATCTCTGACGGCACTGCGAGACACAAAGATTTCATCTGCACGTCTAGAAAACCTTCGCGCTCACTGCTTTAACTCATTTATACGTATTTGCTGCATCCTCCTCTTATTTGCTCTTCACAACTTTGTCATAAACATGTTAACTTTTCACACCTGGTCCGACGGTCCGGAACGCCTCCTGCCAGTGAGTGCTGTTATCATGCAGGATCCTTAGGTGGTACTCTGTTCCTGGTTGGAGACCCGTCAGCGAATAGAAACCCTGCGTGGAGTCGATCAGCTCCGACTCCTCCCACTGACCGCCGGCTGTGCACATAAAGGAAAATCTTAAGTTACCTGTAGACATGTGCTCTAACCGGGAAGAGCTCCTGAAAAGCAGCATTTTCATGCCAAATAAGCTGATTAATTTATCCTTGTTGGATCTAAACACGGGCTCTCTGTTTGCTTGATCCTGCATTGGCCTAAAATGTCTATTTCAAGAGGATTTGGCGTCTAGAGTTAAGATTTTTCAGCTTTTTGGTGATGTCATCAGTCTGTCATGTCGTCAAGTGGAGCGTAGATGTTCGTCCAGGCTTTGATTAATAGATGCTCGAATGTTAGCACAGATGAGCCGTGATGATATCTACCAGAGCCTCACAAGGGAAAGAAAAGGTCTCTGCAAGCTCCTTGTTGGTCTCCCAGCAACCAGGAGGGCTGAAACTGGGTGCAATTTGGAGGTGTGCGTCCTTCTCCCCTGCTCAGTCCCGTTTCCTCGGTGAGAGACTTTCTGTGTGCACCGTGCTTTCCTCCAGTTTCAGTTTTATTTATCAATTTATTTTCTTTTAATGGCTGCACAGACTCTTAAATGGCCCCCTATGTTAGACTGAAACTGCTGTTGTCTGCGTATCGTTTAACTCATGCTGTAATTACCGTAATAAAAGCTGCACTCTGGCCCTGTCTCTGAATTGCCGGTGCAAGACAATTTCTGCAGCTCTGAACAGGATCTGTTCAGAGACAGACCCTTTTCCTTCATGCCTTGTTTGCAAGGCATAAAAATTCCCTCAGTGCTTGAAGTAGCATTGGAGACGTGACATACGGGCTCTCCAGGATTAGCTGGAAGTTAATTTGAGTCTCTGACAACATGGGCTGCATTGGCGGTTTCACTGCAGTTTCCTCAGGAGTAGAATAATGTTTTAGCTGAAGTGTTTCTCTCCAGTGTTTCTTCTGCGTTCAGCGTTAGTTTTTCTCAAACCTGTGCTTCTTGACGCCGTTTTCAGTTCCTTACCGCTGCCGCTTTTCCTGAGGTAGTGGATGTGGAAGCCGTGGTTCCTGCGGCGGACTTCGGGCACCCAGCTCAGGTTGAACGAGGTGTTACTGGAAACCACGGTGATGTTTGATGGAGGAACTGCAGGAGGCGGAGACAGACAGAGGCAGCAGGTTTGAGTTCAGACTTAATGAACAATCCACCCAGAAAGATTTGTGCTTTAGCTGGAGGACATATACCAGATGTAATCAAACCATGTGATTGTTAGAAAACTGTAATTTCTGGACTGCAGGCAGCTTTCCCAGGCTTTTGTTGCACCTGTCCCAGAATTTTTTGGAACGTAATGCACACACCAAATTCAAAATGAGCGACAATTTGCCAAAAAACAATAAAGTTTATTAACTGGAACATTAAAAACGTGTCTTTGTACCGTATTCTGTTTTTAGTTTATGTTTTATACAAGATCCCAACTTTATTTGAATTGTACTGCAAAAAGGGAAAAGGGGTATTTTTACCCCTAAAATAAGATAATTAGATATACTGCACTTAAAATAAGATGATAGAGAGGAGTTTTTCCTGTTTTAAGTGCAAAAGTCTTATTCCATTGGCAGAAAATCTTATGCACATGCAAAATTCTGCAAATAAAAACGTTGTAAAATAGATATTTTACAGTTCCAAGTGACCTTAAGGCAGACCAAAGCATTTGCATGCAAAACTCTGGGACCTCAAGCCAAACACTGAAACGATCAAGTCAAAATAATTCACAAATCTGCAAGCTGCCTCCTGAAACATCGGATTCTCTCTATCCACGGCGAGTTTCAGAGAATAAATAGTGTCGATGTTTTTATTTCCCAGCCAATAAGACTCTGAGGCAAGGGCAAATACACTAATTTCAAGAAAACCTTACTGGCTTTCTGTTCCCCTTCTGCAGTGTGGGCTGATAAACAGATAAAACGCTGACGCAGCGGCCTGACCTCCTTCCAGCAGGGTGGCGGCCCTCAGTATCTTGGGAGGACCCATTCCTGCAGCCGTCCGGGCTATAACCTCGAAGGTGTAATAGCTGCTGGGGTCCAGGTCATTCAGTTCGACGTGGTTGACTTTGGGATCGCGTATTATCTCCAACTTCACCAGGCTGCCATGACTCACTCCCTCTAAAATGAGACACAATCCAATCACGTGTCATCAGCGGCAACATGTGAAATACAGTCTTTAATTTCATCAATAGCTCAAAAAATTTAAAATATATGAAGTGCACTGCAAAAAGGGAACTAAAAGCAGGTAAAATCTACTTGAAATTAGTATATTTTCCTTGATTTGAGCAGCTAAATAAGACTATTTGCCAATGGTACGAGTATTTTTACCCCTAAAATAAGATAATTAGATATCCTGCATTTGAAATAAGATGGTGGAGATGAATTGTTCTTATTTTAAGTGCAGAAATTTTATTCCATTGGCAAATAGTCTTATTTACCTGCTCAAATCAAGGAAACTATACTCATTTAAGAACATTTTACTTACTTTTATTTCCCTTTTTGCAGTGTAGGCCTTTTGCAAAAGTAAACAAGCAGCTTAAATTAAAGCAGTTTCTGCTCTTTTGAACCAGTGAGACAGTTACCTTGCTGGTACTGCACCACATATCCCTGGAGCTTGCCATTGATTTCATGTGGAGGATCCCAGTGAAGAATCAAGGAGGTCTTTGTGGGGCTTTCAAACCTCAAAGATGCAGGAGGACCAGGAGCTATAGGAGGACAAACACACACTTAAAGACGGGATGCAGAAAGATCGTTGGTCAAACTGTGGCTAGAAGCGGAAAACTGAATGAGGAAATCAGAATTTGTGTGATACGGTTCGTCTCTCTTCACTTGGATGTCATGTGATGCATCCCACTGAAGTGCAGGAAGGATCAGCGGCGTGATAGTTCTGGTTTTTATACGGGGGAACCCTAAGAATGCGTCATCTGTTCCTACTGAGCACAGATCTGCTGGAGGTCTCTACATGTTAGAAACAAGTGCTGAGCTTCCTTAGGTTTTATGTAAAGACGCATAAATGATCAACACAAGTCCACCGAGATGTACAGCGACGCAGCAATAAACAGAATGTTCTTTGTTTGGCACACTGCAAAAAGAGAACTAAAATAAGTAAAATATTCTTGAAATTAATGTACTTGCCCTTGATTTGAGCAGGTAAATAAGATTTTTTACCAATGGGATGAGTATTTTTACCCCTAAAACAAGATAATTAGATATACTGCACTTGAAATAAGATGACAGAGATGAATTGTTCCTATTTTAAGTGCAAAAATCTTATTCCATTGGCAAATAGTCCTATTTACTTACTCAAATCAAGGAAAAATAGTTTCATTTAAAAAAAAAAAAATCTTATTTTTAGGTCTATTTTTGCAGTGCAAAAATTAGACAAATGTTGGGGGCAAATCTTATAATTCAGAGTCAAACCAGACCTGGCTCCCTGCAGATCAGATGTCCGCACCTTCGCAACCCTAAGGACCATTTTGGCTGAGCTAGATCTGTTTAGAGCCAAAAAATGCCATTCAAAAAAAAAAAAAAAAGGCTTGTTTTTACAGTATCTGCTATAGGACATTTGTTTAGATTTATAAATTTAAGAGAGAACATTTTTATAAAGTTTTTAAATAAAGAAAATCATCAATCGTAAAAAGAATAAATACATTTTCCTTCATTTAACGTTCGCTTTTTTATTGAAAGAAAAAAAAGACAAGAAAAAAGCACATTGTTTAGAAAATACTCTGCTAAAAATATTCGATAACACTTTATTTGAAGGGGTGTACATAAGACTGACATTACACTGTCATAACACCTGTTATGAACATAAATGACTCTTTATGAATGTTTAGGACTGTTGTCATTAATTGTCATTCGGTAAATTATGACACTATTAAAGCAAAGTTGACATTGTTTAAAATGTCTTTGTTATGACAAACCCTTAATTTAACCTAATCCCAAATCAAGTTCTTAATTTAACCTAATCCATAACCAAGCCCTTTATTTAACCTAATCCCAAATCAAGCCCTTAATTTAACCTAATCCCAAATCAAGACCTTAATTTAACCTAATCCCAAATCAAGATCTTAATTTAACCTAATCCCAAATCAAGCCCTTAATTTAACCTAATCCCAAATCAAACCCTTAATTTAACCTAATCCCAAACCAAGCCCTTAATTTAACCTAATCCCAAATCAAACCCTTAATTTAACCTAATCCCAAATCAAACCCTTAATTTAACCTAATCCCAAACCAAGCCCTTAATTTAACCTTATCCCAAATCAAGATCTTAATTTAACCTAATCCCAAATCAAACCCTTAATTTAACCTAATCCCAAACCAAGCCCTTAATTTTACCTAATCCCAAACCAAGCCCTTAATTTAACCTAATCCCAAATCAAGATCTTAATTTAACCTAATCCCAAATCAAGCCCTAAACTTAACCTTGTCTCTGTTAATGTCAAGTTGTCATAACAAAGACATTTTAAACAATGTCAACTTTGCTTTAATAGTGTCATAATTTACCGAATGACAATTAATGACAACAGTCCTAAACATTCATAAAGAGTCATTTATGTTCATAACAGGTGTTATGTCATGTTTATGACAGTGTAATGTCAGTTTTATGTACACCCCTTCAAATAAAGTGTAACCAAATATTCTTAACACTTTTAGTGTAAAAAGCTACGAAGACGAGCAGGTTTTACATTTAGAAACATTGATCTATTTCTCATCAGTTTTGGTCTAAGTCATTAAGTGATGAGTCTTGGGGCTCTGGGGCCATCTGGTTTAGATGAAACACTCTTTAAAACACAGTTTGGGATTCAAGAAACATTTTTATGTTTGTTTAAAACACAAAAAGAGGCTCTTTGATCCCTTCCTGGCATCGGGACATTCTCGGTTATCCCTACAAACACCCCCAGAACGAAGGCCAGTTGCTACGTTTCCTCGTACTGGACCGTCTTTCACCAAACGGATGATGTAAATGTGGACCCACCTCCCTCAGGGGTGTGGAAATGTGCCGGAGGGGACTTGGGGCTCTCCCCCTTGCTGTTGACGGCTGTGAGCCTCAGCTCATACTGGGAGAACAGACGCAGACCGGTGACCTCGGCCGAAGTCTTCGGACCGTGGACGTCCACCACCAACAAGTCCCCGTTTCTCAGCTTGTGTTGCTCAAGCGTGTCCCTTCCCTCCGCGTGGTGACGTTTGCCAAGAGACCTCCTGTCTCGTCCGCTGTAGGGACCCAAATGCTTGACGTATATCTGACCAAGGGGAGGGAAAAAGAAAAAGCCAACGCTGATGGGTTATTTACGTAGAGATTGTAAATGCTGGAGGCCCTACACCAACCTCCAGGGACATTATCTTAGAATAATTTAGATGTATTGGTTAAAACGTCCGCTTAAGGAAGCTGACATGCCATTAGTTGAGCATGCTAACAGAACCAGTGCCGGTAAACCCATATTTCCCATATGCATATTATGCTCTGTACTCGTGTTTAGGCGGCGCCGTTGTAAAGAAACAGTACCAGTGTTGTACAGTAAAGAAGTAAAAATACTTCACTACTGTACTTAAGTATATTTTGGAGTACTTTATACTTTTCTCGAGTATAACATTTTTTGATAACTTTTACTTCACTATATTTCTGAACTTAATTGCATACATTTACTCCAATATATTTTCAATGTTTAGTTAAGTTACTCGTTACAAAACGAGAGAGAGAGACTCACGCACGCAAGTGTTTTGACCCCACCTACTGATTTACTGCGACAAAGTCGGGACTTGCCTGGTCTTGTTCATCACCACTAACAGGATAAGAAGCTGGTTCAGTGGTAAAGCAGGTTAAATTAACCTTGTGGTATAGGTAAAGCATCTAATAGCAGAGAGTCCTAATTTTCTTAACTAAATGATAACCTGCAGGTGTATCTATTAGCAGGTTTCCTGTAGGTTAACTAGACCTGGTTTATCACTTAACCATGTTCTTAGTATACACCCCCTTGTCTAAATTTTGCCTGCACTTGGTTGTGTACAAATTTAAAGTGCATAGCACTGACCTTACTTGAAGAAGAAAACTGAATGCTTACAAAAAAGTTGTATTTTCTGTCTAAACTTGGTCTAAATTTCTCCTGCACGTGGCTGTTTAAATTATTTTAAGTAAATTTGACTTTCAAAGTTTACCAAAATCTAAACAATGTCATTCAAACTGCATTTGCCATGTTTTACTTTTTACTTATACTTTTCGTTATATTGCTTGAGTACATCTATTTTTACATTAACTTTCATACTCAAGTACAAGACATTTCAGATACTTTAAGACTTTAACTCAAGTAATATTTTAGTGAGTGACTTGGACTTTTACCAAAGTCATATTTTGGAGCGGTACCTATACTTTTACTTGACTCCGAGATTTCAGTACTTTACACAACACTGAACAGTACCTTGTACCCCAGCAGGTGGCCACGGACGTTCTTCGCTTCGTTCCACGTCACTCTGACCGTGTTGTTCGTCACCGTGGAGGAAACTCCGGTGGGAGCCTCCTCTGGCACTGAGACGAGAAAATAACAGAGAGAAGTCACGGGTGGAGAGAGGCGTGAGATTTATTGGCAGTGATTACTAATCCTGAGGTGAATTCAGAATTAGCCCAACCTAGCAGGCCTTTTATAGCTCATTTTATTGTTTTCATTGTGCTGGTATTGTTTCCTACTTTGATTATCATGGTTCTGTATTATATTTCTATGTACCTGTGCACAAATAACACAACAAAAACATCCTGCTTGGAGTTTTTCTGTTTTGTAAATTCACGTTATCGAGTATTACGTTGCAATGTTTTTAAAGTCACTGATTATTGTTGCCTTGGATACAAAAATCATTGCAACGTTCCACAGTTTTGACCCAAATAACTGTCACTATGAAGGACAAAAACAGAAAGCAAAATATAAGCAATAAATGATGTGTGGCTCTTGTTGAACCTGGTCCTTTCATCTCTTAAATTAATGCAGAATTTACAACAGCACAAAAGCTGTTCTGGTGCTTTTTGGATGCTTTTAACAGCCAAACATCAAGAAGACCACCATCATAAACACAGATTTTAACTTTTGATTTTTAAAAGTAGTGGTATTCTAGAAAAATAACAGTTAAAATGAATTTCAAAAGAGTGCCAAAAATCTAAGTTTGTCACAGGACTCATAGAGGAAGGGGATTTGATTGGATGAGACCAAAACACAACATCCCCATTGTGAAACCTGGCGGTGTGAATATCACACTGTGGGGATCTGCAGGGTAAAGGATGCTGGTCAGAAGCTGCAAAAGAGTTGGGACTGGGGCAGAGGTGCATCCTCACCATACATACAGCCAGAGTTGGCCTAGTCAAAGTCCCGAATGGGTTTGAGCTGCTTAGCAAGTAAATTTGGCAAATATTGGGGTCTCTTTGAAGTGTAAAGCTTTAAAGTATTGACTCAGCCTGCTGAATGTCATCCTCATCATCATCATTTATTGAAGACACAAATAGGTCCATACTGACAGCTATACAAACAAATAAACAATACTATAGAATAGAAATAGAATAGAGACGCAATCTTTTTAGATTTTTTATCAGTCTTGTGTACTTTGCAAACATTTCTTAATCATGTGATGATTTGTGTCTCTGGATCACATTAAATCTAGATAAAAGGTGCTGAAGTTTGTGGTTGACAAAAAAATGCCAGCGTTGCTTTTCCTGCTTGGTATGTGTTCGGCCGCCACTAGGGGGCAGTAATAAACCCTGCCAAGATAACAGCCGCTACCCTTGTGTTGTTGATTGATGATATAATATTAAAATCCGCTGAAACCATCACCATGTTATGGCCTCACATGGATAAAGGATATTAGCTAGAAAATACATCTCAATATTTCTTTTTATTAAAAAATTACCAAAATTAATTGAATTGAATTAAAATCCAACCACAATGTCCCAAATGCATTCATCTACATGTTAAATGCTTATTTGTTTTAACTATCAGTGAATTTTCTGGCCAAAATGAAAAAAAGTAAAAGTTTATAACACCGCAGTGCTATAAACTGCATAACTTACTGTCCTCCCCGGAATGTCCAATCTTCGGCTGCGGTGCTGGTCCTGATCCGAGAGCATTGACAGCCTGGACCTTGATCTCAAATGGTGTGAAGGTTCCTGTGTTATTTACTATAAACGGCGGAGACTTCACATGGGCTCTATTCCAGTCTGTGTTTTCCTTGTCAGCCTCCCGCCAGTACACCTCGTACTTGAAGTCCTGGCCGTTATGGAAGCGCTTCTCTATCTCCTGCAGCGGAGCATAAAACAGACGGGCTTTAGGCCCACCTTGTAACAGGAAATACGTCCAAACAGATGTGCTGCGGCACTTACGTCCCATGTGATGACCAGAATCCCCGGGTCTGTTGAATTAGTGCGCACATTAGTGGGGTTCAAATCCGGAACTGTGGGAATGTGGAGAGAAGAGGACATGAACGATGGTAAGAGCTAAATCAACATGGCAACAAATTAAAGTCACATTGCAACTCCTTAGTATGAAAATCAGCATCCGGAAAACTAAACCCACTTTTACACAAGCACTGTTATCCTGAAACCTTCTGCAATGACTCAAATCTGGATCTCAGAAGACGAACGTCATAGCAGCAGAAACGGCTCTGGTGAAGGTCACTAATGATATTCTCATGGCCTCAGATAATGGACTTGTGTCTATACTTGTCCTGTTAGATCTCAGTGCTGCATTTGATACAGTTGATCACAATATTCTCCTAGAAAGACTTGAGCATACTGTAGGGATTAAGGGAAAAGCATTGGGTTGGTTTAAATCTTATCTGTCTGAGAGATTCCAGTTTGTTCATGTAAATAATAAATCTTCTTCAAACTGTAGGGTTACTTGTACCACAGGGCTCAGTCCTTGGGCCAGTTCTCTATGCTTCTGATTGGTAAAATAATCAGACAGCATGGGATTAATTTCCACTGTTAAGCAGGTCAGAAAATGGATGGATGGATGGATGGATGATGATCAGCTATATTTATCCATAAGTTCTTAATCCAGTCAATTACTTTAACTACAGGCATGTCTTAATGAATACAAAACCTGGCTGACTTTAAATTTATTGCTTTTTAATTCTGGCATGGTGAAAGTTGTCATCTTTGGACCAGAGTCCTCAAAAAATAAACTTCTTAATCAATGACTGGATGGCATTAAATTTTGCGTCTGGTAATAAAGTTAAAAACCTTGGTGTTATTTTTGACCAAGACATGTCATTAAGTCAGACCTGATTAATCTCCAATTTTAGCTTCCCTTCACTGGCTTCCTATTAAATCAAGAATAGAACTTAAAAATCTTCTTCTAACGTATAAAGCCCTTAATAATCAAGCTCCATCATATATCAGAGCTCTGATTACCCTGTATGTTCCTAACAGAGCACTTCGCTCTCAGACTGCAGGTCTGCTGGTGGTTCCTAGAGTCTCTAAAAGTAGAATGGGAGGCAGATCCTTTAGCTATCAGGCTCCTCTCCTGTGGAACCAACTCCCAGTTTTGGTCCGTGAGGCAGACACCCCGTCTACTTTTAAGGCTAATCTTAAAACTTTCCTTTTTGACAAAGCTTCTAGTTAGAGTGGCTCATGTTACCCTGAGCTACCTCTATAGTTATGCTGCTATAGGCTTAGGCTGCTGGAGGACATCAGGGTCTAATTTTCTCACTCTGCTGAGTTCTCCTACTGCTCTCCAATCTGCATTGTTTGTTATTTCAGCTTTTAACTTTTTGTTCTCTGTCATTTTTCTCTTCATAGAAGGTACACCTGGTCTGGCGTTCTCTCATCCTCTATTACCATCTAACATAGAAAGTACTCCTGAGTCAATGTGAGCTTCTGTGCTTTCTGTGTCTCTGCTCTGTCTTCTCTAACCTCCAGTGGGTGGAGGCAGATGAGCGTTCACACTGAGCCTGGTTCTGGTTCTGCTGGAGGTTCTCCTCCCTGTTAAAGGGGAGTTTTCCTCTCCACTGTCGCTTCATGCATGCTCAGTATGAGGGATTGCTGCAAAGCCATCAACAATGCAGACGACTGTCCACTGTGGCTCTACGCTCTTTCAGGAGGAGTGAATGCTGCTTGGAGAGACTTGATGCAACCTGCTGGGTTTCCTTAGAGAGGAAACTTTCTCACCAACCTGTCAGTATGATTTGATGGAATTTGACTTTGTAAAGAGCCTAAAGATGACACGTGTTGTGAATTGGTGCTATATAAATAAAATGAAATAGAAAAGATAAATAAATAGATAAATAGCAGCATCTCAGCACTGCGTGTCACCACATGTGGGGGAGTTTTACCTGCCGGTGGTGTGATGTGCTCCTGGGTGGGTTCGCTGGGGGAGCTCTTGCCAATCTCGTTAATAGCAGTAACTCTGAAGCGGTAGGTGCAGAAGGGCTGCAGGTTGAGCTGGGCATGACTGAAGTCCCCGGGTCTCACCCCAAACCTTTGCCATCCCCGGCTCCTGCTGTCTGCCTTGGGATGCTCCAGGGCTTCCACGATGAACTCTAGAAGGAAAAATGATGTACAGCGATGTTAGAATTAACAGAAATGTGTTTGAAAAAGGGGACTAATCCCTAAATGTGTTCAATAGCTTTTATTTCCACCATTGCAATCTGTAAGATTTGTCCTTTACAAAACTTAACAGCCCCTGTACCTGTTATGGGGCTGTTGTGTGCGGATCCTGGGATCCAGCTGAGGGTGACGCTGTGGTCCTCAAGGACGGACACCGACAGAGAACTGGGAGGTTCTGGTGGAGCTGTGGGCACGACACACATCTTCAGTTAGACGTTTTATGTGCAACTCACCATCACCACGGATGCCATCTTAGCGCTGAGCTTTTAACCAATCTTTATCGACGTGGATCAAAAATACAACGGGGAATTCTCTGCTGATTTAGAAGAATCCAATTATACAGTACATATGAAAGTTATACACATATATTAGGCTTAATATAAGCACACAACGATGTTAAACTAAACATCCCTCAGAAAGTCGTACCTTGATCGCACACTTTATGTCATCAACAAGCTTTGGCTGGATACTGAACTCCAGCTCCTTTAATTGCTTGGTCTCCTAGCGCACCTTTTTAAATTATTGCTCCAGGTTTCTGCCATACGCCACCATCACTGGCAGCAAGAAGCCCCTCAGCATGATACTACCACCACCGTGTTCTCAGGTAGAAAAGCCTCATCCTGACTCCTCCAGTTAAACTTTTTGGTCTCGTCTTGGTTTGCTCCTGCGAGTAGCTGCAAATTTCAGTTCGTCTTAACGGAGCCATACCGTCCTAACTTTATTTATAAAGCAATTTAAAACGACCACAGATGAAACAAAGTGCTGTCAACACTTAAAAGACGTTTTGAACCAGCTGCAGATGAGAGAGGCAGCGTTGAAACCGTCCAGAACCGAGGCCTCTGGCCCCCAGGGCCCATGGCCGGGACCACTTCAGCGCGGCCGGCTGCCGGCGGAGCCCACGGGCTCGTCCCCGCAGCTCTTGGGGGCGTCGGCATTGCGGTGGCTGGGGGATTTCCTCGGGGTCGTCTCTCCTCTTTCCTTTGGGGGGGGTTGTACATTTCCTGTGAAGGCCCCTCTCGGGGGCACTGCTTTGGGGGCCCCTTTGGGAGTCCGGGGTTACGGGTCCCCTGACTCCTGCCTCTGTGCTCGGGGAAGGTGGGTCTTCGGTTCTCCACAATCACTATCAAGCTATTTCTATTTCCTTCTGGATAATTTTCACCTAAACTAGAGCACTCTCACAAACTCCCACAGGTGCTGGGTCCCAGGTATTAAATGTTCACTTATATACAGAAAGCCTGTAATTTATTTATTTATTTTCTTTCACTTTCTTTTTTAAGGTATCACATTACACATGTCAGCTTAAATAATAATACATATGATTTAGCAATGGTATCAAGGTGTTACTCGATTGTATCTGTTGCTTTATGTCTGTTGGTTGTGCTGTTCTTTTTGTGTCTCTTTCCAGGTGATGTAGCAGACAGAGGACGTTTTATCATTCTCTTCCTTTTATCTCTTCTTTCTTTCACCTCTTCTCTTTCTTTTTTTTCTCTTCTTGTTCTTCCTTTACTCTCCTACTTTCCCATTGTAGTGTCCATATAATTTGAAATTCTCCCTGCAGGAATCACAATAAAGCTATTTACACGCACAAATTAAGCGGAGCATTATGGCGAAAGCTGTTTGCTCCACTTGTGAAAGCAAAATCTGTCGAGCTCTATTTGGCACTAAGACATCAATTCTTATTGCCACATTGCTAGACAGGACACTGGGGAAAAAAAAAAAAAAAAAAAAGAAACCGTCCAGAACAAAGTCCATCGCAGTTATCTGACTGAGAGGAAGCAACAAGGTGGTTCCAGTCCTCGCTGATGGTGAACAGTCTCAGCAGCTAATGAGACGATGCTGGTCTTCCACCATTTTCCAGTTTCTGATGGACTCAGTTTTGTCAAACAGGACACACTCAGACTGGTTTCAGAGGGATTCCTGAACGGCTTTCTCAAGGACTCCAGCTCCACCCAGTTAAATACATGCTACCAATTTCAAGAGATTGTTAAAATATCGCCGGTGATTGTATGTAAACTTCTGAACATAGCTATAAATATATCAAGGAATCAGGCGCTATATCCATACCTGCTACAGTGATGGAGCCGGTGGCTTTCGCATGGCTCAGCGGCTCAGTCTGGACCACGCAAGAGTAAGTAGCTGTGTCGTTTATTTGGACTTTCTTCACTTTTAATGTGTTATTCTTGAAAACAGTGTACCTGTAAAAAAAAAGCAGAAAAGTGCTATAAATATTAAACAATTAAAGTCCTCAAACTTTGACCGCTTCACTCTGGATGGAAACCGGCGTCAGAATAAACCAGACTGTGGGCTGATCGTTTTTGTAGCTCTTAGAAAACTGCCTTAGATCAGAAACCCCCACGGATTTACTTAGTTTATTTATCATTATGAATAGAAACAATTAAGCACTGTGATTTTATGCGAGGGATGGGTTAAATGCAGAAGACAAAATTCACTATAATGTGTGCTGCAGTGATTAATAAAGATGTTTAAAATTAAATTAAATATGGGTGGGTTCACAGCAATAAGTCTGGGGGCCAGAGCTCGATTGAAGGGAGAAACGCTGAATAATTTCTTTTATCTGAGTTGGTTCACTTTCAAACTGCATTTTTAAAATCAGACCAAACCACCAGAACTTCATGTCTTAACAATGGCAGCTCGTTCAGTGCAGCTCGTTCTGAAGAAGCTGACCAGTATGAGCAGCAAGAAGCAGCGGCAAGCCGTTTTACCATTTAATAAATAAAATAAACCTTTCTTTAATTTCCATTTGAATGATAGATATCTGAAATGAGGGTTTCTCTAAATAGGTGTAAGCATCTGTAGCATCTGTCTACGATGTTTACAAAGGAAGATCGTATCTGTGTAGAGCTGCAGCCACAAACCCAAAACGATTGAATGGAAGGTGTGATGAAATTTGGAAGAATGACGTTTCAAATGACTTAAATATTTGTTGTCGATATGAAAGATGCCAGTCTGGATATCTGAAATGTACAGGTTCACCACAAGCAAAGGATTTATGGATAACACACTGCAAAAACAGAACTAAAAATGAGTAAAAACTTCTTGAAATTAGTGTGTTTGTCCTTGATTTGAGCAGGTAAATGAGATAATCTGCCAATAGAATGAGTATTTTGACCCCTAAAATAAGATAATTAGACATCCTGCACTTGAAATAAAATGACGGAGATGAGTTGTTCTTATTTTAAGTGCAACAATCTTATTCCATTGGCAAATTATCTTATTTGCCTGCTAAAATCAAGGATACATGCACTCATTTCATATAAATGTTTCTTATTTGTCATTCAGTTTTTGCAGTGCATTTGCTATAACTATGCATATCACTGTGAGTTCCTGCATGCTGGGTATCATTCGGCTTTTTGTGTGATATTACTTGTCATTCATCAACAGGTTTAGGTTGTGTCCGTCTTTCCTCCAGTGGACCTTGAAGCTGTGCAGCCGGGGATCTCTGTAGAACTGGCAGTCCAGGAAAGCTGTTTCCCCCCTGAGGACGCGGACGTCCCCGGGACCTTTCAGTATCACGGTTCGGTCTGAGAGCGAGGGAGCAACCACAGATTTTATTCTGCGCATCCGTTCACTCATCATCAATCACTGAAGAGATCCCTTAATATTCACTTTACAGCAAGGAAATCAAAGTTAAGTAAGTGACACAAACACAAAATGTGAAGAAGAATGTGACTCACTGAAGACCTCCAGGTTAGCGGCGATGGAGACGTTGGTGTTGTCAACGGAGCAGGTGTACACGCCCTGGTCTTCATGGGTGACGTTGATCAGACCGATGGTTCCGTTGGTGAAGAGGGAAACCCGTTCATCTGACAGCAGGGGAAGCGCGTCCTCACGCAGCCTACACACAGACGCGGGGAGAGATCAGACCTGCGAATCATTGCCAACGATGCCCAGCGGCCGCAGCTTGTTGCCTTGCCAGTTGTTTCCTGGGTTTCTGCTTCCAATCTCCGCTTATAAAGGCAGCGACAGGAACAAGGAAGCAGCACAGTCAGGTAGGGATGTTTGTCATGAGTGTGTATGGAGATCCTTTGCATAATATATAAGGCAGGTAAAAAAATAAGTCATGAAAATGCACAATATACTTTATTTCAAGCTTATTCTGGGGGATCCCAAGGAGTTCCCAGGCCAAATGGGATAAATAGTCCCTCCAGTGAGTTCTTGGTCTACCATGGGATCAGAAACCCAAACTTCAACTGGCTCCTTTCGAAGTGGAGAAGCAACAGCTCTACTTTGATCTCCTCCTGGAGAACAGGGCTCCTGACCCGACGTCTAAGGCTGGATCTCCAGGATCTTCTTCTTCTGGATCCAGACACCATCACCATATGTGAGGGGTGGAATCAGCAAATCGAGAGCTTTGCCTTGTGGTTCTGCTCGTTTCTGGACCGCAGAGCCAGTCTCCTTCCTGGACATCCCCATGCTGTTTATACTTTCAGGTTATTATTTAACAGATAAACATGGTCTCTCCAGTGCATCTAGAAATGACACTCAAGGATGAACCAGACTTTCTATGTGCACGATTCTCCTCCTCATCTTTCCTGATTTCATTAGATTTTTCTATGATGTTACTCAAGGAAACGTGTTTGAGGCGTTGCCTTAAATACATCAAAGAGTGTCCCTCCATTTAACTTAAATGTTGTAAATTAATCAACATCTTCAAACACCGTGACATCGATATTTAAAATCCTTAAACGTAACGGCTGTTCTGCAGCTGCAGAGCTAAATTACAGCCAAATCAGACCCTTCTTTTTGGGTTCTCCATTTTCACCTTATTTTTTTTTTTTGCCAGGGATATTTGCCATTTAATTTTGTTTCATATTTCCTTTTTGCAAAATCTGAATGGAGACCGCTTGCATTCAGTAACGGCAAGATCAGATAAGACCATTTAGTGACATTTACCCGGTATTGCATTTTATTTGTGTTAAATTTGCTTTCTTTAACCTACAGACGACACTCCAGTAACCTTTAGGCTATGATCTTGGGTCTGTTTCTCAGAACTTACAGGATGCTTTCTTTCATACTTCCCAGAAACACGAATTTATAAGATTCTTTTCTGAGAACTTACAGGCAACTTTCCAGGAGCTTCTGCAACATTTTCAGGTTACAATTACAGGTTCTGTGAATGCAGAACTGCACCATGGATTGCTACCAAATTTAGAACCTACTGCCCACAAATACAAACCGCTTTTTCCTTCTTACTTTGCTTCATTTTTCTGGTTAAAGTTATCAAATTTGTTCATTTTATTTGATTACGAACACATCAGTCTGTGTACCCAATTTGTTGCACTCTTACTCAAGTCACATCTTGATTTTAAACTGTTTATGGTCTTTTTACAATAGATGAAAATAATTGTGCCTCTCACCATGAGATATGTGGTCGGGGAACACCAAAGAATTCACAGTCCATGCTGATGTCTTCACCTTCAAAGACCTTGTACACCATCCCATCAGAAGACAGGATCTGAGGAGGAAGCTCTGCGGGACAAGACCAGACTCATGTGCATACAGACACAAACGACATGGAGGAATCATTCTGTGTTTGCAACAGGCCTGTGAGAGCCGAAGGTGTCCGTACCGACAACAAACAGGTTGATGTTCTGGAGGATGGAGCCATATGTGTTTGTGGCTTCGCACTGATAGACGGCCGTGTCCGAACGTGTCACATCCCTCAGGATCAGAGCACTGCTCGTTACGGTGCGGCGAGAATCCTTATCCACCGCTGAAGAGACATTCACACGGTAAAGAAAGAGGAGGGGAGCGGAAAACATCGACGGAGCAGCAGCTAGGAGACATTTTTTTACAGGGAGGTAACTCTACCAGGCTCTCCTCTTCCTCCTCCTGCTCTCTTCTTCCTCATTACATCGCCTTATTTTACTTTTTTTGCATTTTTACTCTTTTTCTCTTTTCTTCTTTCTTTCTTTGTCTTTTTTTCTAACCTTTTCCTCCTGCTTCTTTCTGCCTTCTTTCCTTCTTTCCAGTTCGGTTATTTTACATATTTTTTTTTTTTTTTATTAACCTGCCTTCATCTCTTGGACTTCTTTGCTGATGTCATATGTTGTATATTTTTTATCCCCCACCTTTCTTCATGCATTTTTTTCTATTTTTGACTCAGATCATATTTTTCTACCTTTATTCCTAACTTTGTTTCCTGACATATTTATTTAAAATTACTCCAGCTGCTTCTTTTTTTGTATTTCTGATACCAAATTCTTACGGGCTAAATCTCTCTGTTTCTCCCATATTCTTCTTCTTTTTCCTATTCTTTCATTCTCTCTTCTACTTCCGGCCTTCTACCTTTTGTTGGTTCTCAGTTCTCTGTCCAACACTTTCTCTCTTTCTTCTTTTACTGTTGCCTCCATTTCCTTCAGTTAGTATTAGTATTTTCCAGACCATTTTCTTTATTTTTTTCCCTCACTGGAAAAAGTCTGTTCTCTGGACATTAATCTTTAATGTTTCTGTCTCAGTAAAGGTGACGTTACTTTGTTCCTTGTGACAGAAGACAGGCGTTGCCAGAAATCTCTCTAAAGTCCGTCTAAACCTTTGAATCACAGAATAATGCAATTAAAGAGTAACTGAATGAAAGGAAATGTTCAACGGGAAAAGTTCAGATCTTGAAGGTTCCTTCAAAAATACCTTTTATGTTTTACTTTTCAACATAAGTACAAAATAACAGAATTTTAGCAAATTCCGAAAATTTCATCTATATTTGTAATTTTTTTAGTCAATTGGTTTGAAAATATACGTAAAAAGGGAATGTGCCAATTATGTCCCACCTGTGAGAGGTTCGCCGTTGATCCTCCAGGTGATGGTGGGCTCGGGATCCCCCTTGGCCAGACAGTCCAGTCTTACAGTCTCCCCTGGTGCATACTTCAAGTCTGGGGCTTCTTTCGTCCAGTAGGGAGCCGCTAGAAGAAAGAAGGAAAGCAAAAATCCCCGAAATGATCAGTCATAGCATCTATACGTACAGGCTGCAAAGATAAACACTCTGTAATAATGGTTAGATATGATTTTTTAGCTTGTAATTTAGTGTTTAACAGCCTGACTCATTGTTTTATGCCTTTTTAATGTCTTTACCACAAGTCTTTGTTGATAAGTGTATCTTCTGACAAAAAAAGACTATAGCCCAATGTACACACACCGGCCTCTTCATTAGGTACACCTTGTTAAGGGTTGGACTTAGCAAGGACTTCTTTCTAGCATTCTTTGTAGCATTGACCCCACAAGGTGGGAGAAATTTTACTCTTTTGGTACATATTGTCATGAAAACACCCTGATTCATCAGCACCACATCAATGACGAGGATGTCGTCTTCCAGCACATTTGAAATGGGCTCTATTGAATGGCAATCTGGTAAATGTGGAAGCAATCGGAGTCAATTTTCTAGAATAAGAAAACTGTTTTTTTTTTTCTAAAGAACTGCCATTTAATTTCTATATATTGGGTTTAAAAGGAAGAAAAACATTAAACAAAGAAGAGGATGTGTACATTTTCAACAATGGGATGTTAATTGTGGAGAATGATGTAAAAAAAAAAAAGTCACATTGTTTTTAACCTGATGATAAAAAACGTATCTAAATAAATATTGTTGGTACTTTCATCCTCTTTGTGGAAGGGCCAAAAGGCCACCTGTGGCTCTGGAGCTGCAGGTTGTACACCCTTGTTGCAACCTCAACCAGTTATCCCAGTAGATCTGCAGTTCCTGAAATACCAGTCCTTTTGGCAACAATAGTTGCATCATGTTCAAAGTCACTTTTTAAATCCTCTTTATTCTTCCTCATTCTGAGTTTGTTCATCAGTACCAAAGACATCTGCTTTGCTGACACCGATCCAGGGATCTTGTGCTTCATTTAGATAGCAACCTAGCCAAGCTATGTTGCCACACCCTTTTTAAAGTGAAAAAGATTTTCTCCTTCTACTCCTCTATAGTGTTGTTCTAACTGATAGAAGTGTGAGCACTAAACTGGCTTGTACTGTATTGTTTGTTTTAACTTCTCTTGTTTTTTATGCATTTGTGTGTCGTTATTAACCTCCCTCCCTCTTAATGCTTACACCTTTTAAAAGCCTAACCAGGGACGAAGGCTGCAAATTAGCCCATGGCTACAAGCCTTATGTACTTGGACATCGGCCACCTGTTTGGTTGCAATGTTTAATTGTACTGTCCCTGTCAAATAAATAAAAAAAAACAACAACAAAAAAAAACTGTGATGCCATCAACGTCCGCACTTACCGATGTGACTGAGGTCTGCAGAATCTGAAACTACGAGGTGTTTCTGCTTTGGCAGTGCATTAAGAGACAACATGTTTTGCTTTTTAAGAAGTTTTTGGCTGCCTACCTTTCACAGTAACATTGAAGAAATGTGTGGCATTCCCATGAATGTTGTGCGCTCTACATTTGTACATCCCATCATCATCCTCTGTGATGCTTGTGAAGTGAAGTCGGCGGTCAGTGTCTTTTAGCTTGGCACTAGTGGTCTTCAGATCACCATCCATCTTCTTCCACTCTACTCTGGGAGTGGGTCTAAAGAGACATGGGTAAGGATGAGAGGAGAGTGGAAGATTAGATTAATGTACAATGACCTTATCAGTTGAACTCACAAGAAGGAAATGAGTTAATCACAGAAATGAAAGAGACTGTTAATTCATGTGAGCTTATTCCAATAAAAAACTACTACTACTAGAGCAAATGTGGAATGGGAATTTATAAGAGGAAGGATATGATTGTCATAGGAAGAAATTAATGTAAAGCGTGTCAAAAATCCCAGCAGATGGCAGCAATGTTGTTTCCTCCCATTCACAAATTGCCGCCTTTGTTGGCCGTGTCACTTCCTCTTTGCGTTTTACATTAGACAGTGTAGCCCCCTTGATAAAGAAGGTGATTATTCACAGGAAGCTGGCTTCCTGGTTTAATTTAGAGCTATGCTCTTTAAAGTGCAACATTAGGTATTTGGAGAGAAAATGGCACCCTACACATCTAGAGGAATCCAACCTAATCTGGAAAAACAGTCTACTGTTGTATAAACTAAATTTACCCAGAGCCACAGCTCTGTTGATCCATCCATTCCCTTAGCTCTTAGCAGTAATGATTTTATGGGATTCTTCATAAATAAAATTGATGCCATTAATAATAAAATAATTAGCATCCTCCCAAACATAATTACCTCGTCCTCTTTAAGTGAGGCAGCATTGGAGGAATCTTTAGAACCTGCGCAGTGTCTGAACTGTTTAGAAGCAATAGAGCTTTCTGAGCTATCAAAAATTTTAGCTTCATCTAAACCTTCTACCTGTATGTTAGACCCAATCCCAACCAAGTTATTTAAGGAGATATTCCCTTTGATCAGTGGCACTATTTTGGACATGATTAATCTATCCTTAGTAAATGGATATGTACCGCAGGCTTTTAAAGTAGCTGTTATTAAACCTTTACTTAAGAAATCTTCTCTTGATCAAGATGAGTTAGTAAATTACAGACCTATATCTAATCTTCTTTTCTTTTCTATAATTCTTGAGAAAGTATTGCTAATCAACTTTGTGAACATTTACAAAGTAATGACCTACTTGAGGAGTTTCAGTCAGGCTTCAGAGCTCATCATAGCACTGAAACAGCTCTGGTGAAGGTCACTAATGATATTCTCATGGCCTCAGATAATGGACTTGTGTCTGTACTTGTCCTGTTAGATCTCAGTGCTGCATTTGATACAGTTGATCACAATATTCTCCTACAAAGACTTGAACATACTGTAGGGATTAGGGGAAAGCATTAGGCTGGTTTAAATCTTATCGGTCGGACAGATTCCAATTTGTTCATGTTAATAATAAATCTTCTTCAAACTCTAGGGTCACTTGTGGAGTACCACAGGGTTCAGTTCTTGGACCAATTCTCTTTACTATATATATGCTTCCGATTGGCAAAATTATCAGACAGCATAGGATTAATTTCCACTGTTATGCTGATGACACTCAACTATATTTATCCATAAATCCTGATGAATCCAATCAGTTACTTTGACTGCAGTCATGTCTTGATGACATCAAAAGCTGGATGACTTTAAAATTTCTCCATTTAAATTCTGACAAGACAGAAGTTGTAATCTCTGGGCCAGAGTCCTCAAAAATAAACTTTTTAACCAGTCAATTTATCTGGGTGGCATTAACTTGGCCTCTGGTAATAAAGTAAAAAATCTTGGTGTTATTTTTGACCAAGATATGCCATTTAAATCCCATATTAAACAGGTCTCCAGAGTTTCCTTTTTCACCTCCGGAATATCGCCAAAATTAGAAACATTCTGTCCAGGAGCGATGCTGAAAAACTAGTCCACGTATTTGTTACTTCAAGGCTGGACTATTGTAATTCTTTACTGTCACTAAGTCCACAAAATGCAGTTCAAAGTCTTCAGCTGATCCAAAATGCTGCAGCAAGAGTTCTGATGAAAATCAAAAAGAGGGATCATATTTCTCCAATTTTAGCTTCCATTCATTGCCTTCCTGTTAAATCAAGAATAGAATTTAAAATTCTCCTTCTAACGTATAAGGCCTTAATAATCAAGCTCCATCATATATCAGAGCTCTGATTACCCCGTATGTTCCTAACAGAGCACTTCGCTCTCAGACTGCAGGTCTGCTGGTGGTTCCTAGAGTCTCTAAAAGTAGAATGGGAGGCAGATCCTTTAGCTATCAGGCTCCTCTCCTGTGGAACCAACTCCCAGTTTTGGTCCATGTGAGGCAGACACCCCGTCTACTTTTAAGACTAATCTTAAGACTTTCCTTTTTAACAAAGCTTATAACTAGAGTGGCTTATATTGCCCTGAGCTGCCTATGGGGTTGTGCTGCTATAGGCTTAGGCTACTGGAGGACATCAGGATCTATTTTTCTCAATCTATAGAGTTCTACTGTTCTTCAATTATGCATTGCGTGTTGTCATTTCTGCTTGTAACTTTCTGTTCTCTCTCTTTTTTCTTCATAGTAGGTACACCTGGTCTGGCGTTCTGTTAACTGTGACATCATCCAGAGAAGACGGCTCACCCGCTATTACCATCTAATATAGAACAGATTACTGGAACAATGTGTGCTTCTGTGCTTTTTTGTCTCTCTTGTTGTGTCTCTGCTCTGTCTTCTGTAACCCCCAGTCGGTCGAGGCAGATGACCGTTCATGCTGAGCCCGGTTCTGCCGGAGGTTTTCCTTCCTGTTAATGGGGAGTTTTTCTTCCCACTGTCGCTTCAGGCTTGCTCAGTATGAGGGATTGCTGCAAAGCCATGGACAATGCAGACGACTCTCCCTGTGGCTCTACACTTCTCCAGGAGAGAATGCTGCTTGTCGGGACTTTGATGCAATCAACTGGTTCCCTTATATAGTATTTCTTTTTGACCAATCTGTATAATATGATTGAACTTGACTTTGTAAAGTGCCTCGAGATGACATGTTTCATGAATTGGCGCTATATAAATAAAATTGAATTGAATAAAAAGAACCTTTGCAGAATTAGAGCAGCATATTTTTCATCATTAATAGAGGAAAATAAAAATAATCCTAGGTTTCTCTTATCATAGCTCCATTGATCCATCCGTTCCCTTAGCTCTTAGCAGTAACGACTTTATGGGATTCTTCATAAATAAAATTGATTCCATTAAAAATAAAATAATTGGCATCCTTCCAAACATGATTACCTCGTCCTCAGTAAGTGAGGCAGCGTTGGAGGAATCTTTAGAACCTGCGCAGTGTTTGAACTGTTTAGAAGAAGTAGAGCTTTCTGAGCTATCTAAAATTTTTGCTTTATCTAAACCTTCTACCTGGCCAGGGTTCCTGTGTTTTGTGATGCTAGAGCAGAGTTACTGATGAACCCCTCAAGGAATTTGTGAGTTACTTTTCGAAAAAAAAGTATCCATACAAGTATAGATTGTACTCTATCAAGGCTGCTCCTTATTATCTTCTTGTTGGTTTTAAATGGAAAGGACCTGATATTGTATCTTTTGGAGGTTTTTTAGGCACGCCCTGCAGGAGGCAGACCCAGGAACAGGTCTGAGCCTCCAGGATCCACCAGGATAAGCTACACAGTTTGGGTGAGTGTCTCCTTCCTGTACCCCTTACCATTGCAACCACATCTGAGATTATTAAAAGAATGAAAAATCTGGGAGAAAATCTTCAGGAAACGTCGTCTTCAACAACACTGGACACACACTTTAACAAAGCCATGCTGAGATTCTTACAGGCCTTTGGGGATACATTCGAGGATGAGCTCTTTGCCCCTGAAGGCCAGCATTGTGGTGTGGGGGCCTTCAGGGTAGAGGATATGTGGTCTTCTTCCACGAACGACATCATTACCTGGCAACCAAAAGAGGGTTAGGTTTTATGCTGTTCAACACCTTGTAATAAGAAATGAATGAACACAATGAAACCAGTCATGACATACATTCTGGGTGTCAGCATTCGGCTCAACTGGCAGTCTCTACCTGGCCACTCTTTTTTTGTTTCCCAAAGCACCACATGCACTATGTTTAACTACCTTAAAATACTGGAGATGTGCACAAGCTACCAGAGGGAGTGAGTCATACTGAGCGATAAATCCCATTTAGAGAAGTGTTTCCCAGACTTATTCCCCTGAGAGCTTTAACCCTTCTGGCACTAACCAGAAAAGCTGCACTGCCATCCTTGCTGTCAAGCTAATTGCATGCCGTGCACACAGGTACGTCTGTGAAATTAGGCTTGTGCTGTTCTTACCAAGAGGAAAAGTGTTCTGTGTGTGTCTGTGTGTGTTTACTTACTCGGCAGGACGGTGAGTTTTGCAGTAGCCCGATGGATAATAGTCCTGGCTTGTTCGTACTGAATATAGCAGTTGTAGTCATTTCTGGTGTCGGAATCCACAAGATTTGCGAAGTACAATTTTCCATTCTGGCCCATCATCACTCTCTCATTTTGCGGAATGTGAATAATCCCTGTGGAAAAGAAACTACTCATAAAGTTTTGAACATTATTTTGCAATATGTAGATAAATTACTCCTCTTCATGCCAAACTATGCTGACTTTCATCTGAGATTTTGACTGAAACACAGTTTCAGCAAGGATAACATAAACTGAGCTTCTGAGAAAGAAATTTTTATAAATCAGAACCATTACAGCAAACTGGAAGAAATACTGACCGGTGCCCAGCCAGTAGAACCGAGGAGAAGTGGACCTGTTTGGATGGTTGCAGGGCAGGATGAAGCTCTCTCCTACAAACGCTGTCTTTTCTAGTTTTTCAATTTCTTTTCCTACAATCGGATAGGCTGAAACAAAAAGCAGCAAAGCACAACATTGGACAATGTCTCCTAAATAACAGAAAATTATTGATTTGTACTTTTCACTGTAGAAGTCTGTAGATTTTGTTCATGTAGAGGCTTTGCATTGGTATTTTGTGCTGATGTGTGTTTTTTCCTCACCTATTGGGGGCAACATTAGGAAGTGGCTTATGGGTCAGTGCCAGAAGACATGGACTTACTCTGCTATCTTTTTTGTGTGTTTTCACATTACCAGAGAAAGAGTGTGATTATGTAACAGCTGGTCGGTGGCCAGTGAGACTACATCACATATGGAGCTACATGTTTGCTGAGTCAGCACAGTGCAAACGACACAGAGGTTCTGGAGAGAGGTTGTCTATTTTTGGAGCATATTCTTAAAGATGGAGTACTATAAGGGTAAAACAGCACAAACATATATGTATATATATATATATATATATATATATATATATATATATAAATATATATATGTGTGTGTGTATGTGTGTGTGTGTGTGTGTGTGTGTGTGTGTAGATAGAATACATTATTCTCCTGAGGCAGAGAGGGAAGGACATCAACAACACCTTAAAGAGTAAGAAGCTCTTTCCTTGGCTGAAGGATATACTGACCTATGTTTCTCGCTTGACTCGTTTCTCCTACTACTCCCTGTTGATGCTCCCCCCGCCCCCCCTAATGAGTGCCATATTTCTGAGTCATTTGTTTACACTGCAGGTCTACTGGGGGTTCCTAGAGTCTCTAAAAGTAGAATGGGAGGCAGATCCTTTAGCTATCAGGCTCCTCTCCTGTGGAACCAACTCCCAGTTTTGGTCCGTGAGGCAGACACCCCGTCTACTTTTAAGACCAGGCTTAAAACTTTCCTTTTTGACAAAGCTTCTAGTCAGAGTGGCTCATGTTACCCTGAGCTATCTCTGTAGTTATGCTGCAGACGACCTTAGTGGTTTGGAGGGTTGATGCACTGATAACAAGTCTGTGATGCATTTAGGTGCTAAGCCATTCAGGGATTTATAGACTAACAGAAGTATTTTAAAGTCTAATCTCTGAGATCCAGGGAGCCAGTGGAAGGACTTTAGAACCGGGTCCATGTTCTCTACATTCTTAGTCTTAGTGAGGACGCAGGCAGCAACTTTCTGGAACAGCTGCAGCTGTCTGATCCACTTTTTAGGCAGACTTGTGAAAACACCGTTGCAGTAATCAATTCTACTAAAAATAAACGCATAGATTAATTTTTCCAGATCCTGCTGAGACATCAGTCCTTTAATCCTGGAAATGTTCTTAAGGTGATAGAAAACCCACCTTATTATTGTCTTTAGATGCTTTTGGAGGTTCAGGTCTGAGTCCATCACTACTCCCAGATTTTGGACCTGATCAGTGGTTAATAGCTGAAGTGACTGAAGCTGTGTGCTAACTTTTGATCTTTCCTCTATTGGTCCAAAAATTATTACTTCAGTTTTGTTTTCATTCAACTGAAGAAAATTTTGGCACATCCATTCATTGGTTTCTTCTAAGCACTTACTCAGTGCTTGAACTGGTTCATAGTCACCTGGTGATGGTGATGTAAAGCTGTGTGTCGTCTGCATAGTTATGGTAACTGATGTTATTTTTCATGATCTGAGCTAGAGGGAGCATGTAGATGTTGAACAGGAGGGGACCCAGGATGGACCCTTGTGGAACCCCACAGGTGTTTTTCGTCATGTTTTAACTGGAGAGATTTAAACTAAGGTTGAACAAAATTCTAAAATGTAACACTGAAGTTCTATTTCTTTGCTTATCAAACGCTCAGTTTAGCCTCCTTGTGTAGACTTTAGATGAATGCAAGTTAAACTTCTAGAGAACCAGAAACAATTATTTGCTCTTTAAAACTAGAACGGGTGATAAATGAGCAATTGGCATCCTCTCTCAATTAAGAGATGATTGTGAATGGACAAATATCACTGTAACATCAGGATCCAAGACAAACACATCTGCAGATCTCTCAGATTATTTAAAGAGTACCATATCAAGGTCTAGATGAATAAATCCAACTTTCCTGCTCTGATTTTACTGCTCCAGGAGACACAGAGGGTTAAAACGTGGACCTCCCTCCACCAATATCGCAAACTCATGACTGAGTGACGAACCTGTTCCTAGGAAACGGTTGCCAGAGCAACAAGGGATGAGAGAGCAGAACCGGGTGTATGACAGCGTAGACAGATGTGGTGGGTCTCGTGACACGAACCAGAACCTGTTAAAAATTCGACCTTCCTAAGCTTTAGTCTGTGTCTAAAGTCACGGTGTGTGTTTCTGCGTGTGACTCACGCTCAACTATAACTTTTACAGCCGATGTCATGGCGGTCCCCAGGTCATTGGAGGCGAAGCATTGGTAGATGCCAGCAAAGGATTCCAGGGTCACCGTTTCTCCGTACTCCGAGGGGTTCACTTTTCCGATCCCTTTCCGTTCCGTGCCGAACTGGGCCCCGTCCTTCACCCAGCGGATCCTGAAGGCGGAAGGAGGAGATTGCTGTCAGAGCTCTAACGCAGGAGTGCAACACTAACATGAAACACAGACATCATTCCAACAAAAGCTGGGATGTTCTCCATCATTTTTCCTCTGTGTAACTCAGTGGTTCTCAATTGTTTTCTGTTGCACCATCCCTTTTGCAGCCCCCCCCCCTCCCAACTAAATGGGTCATAAATCTAACTTGTATCGTCTTCTGTTTTAATGCACTAAAGCTGTCGTTTTGCAGATTACCCACAATCCCTTTTAAAATGCATAATTTATAACATGAAATCGGTTTCTAACAACTAGCATGTTTCAACATTGCCACACTTTTTAACCATGTAATATTAACAACAATAAAAATGTTTTTTAGCCTGACTTATCACTTTTAACTGTGAACCTCACATTGCCAAAAATAATATTAATCATTAATATCATCATTGTTAAAGATAAACTTTAGCTACATTGAGATTTGTGCGTTTCTAGGAGTTAATTAATAGTATTCATCATACTGAACAAAGGTACAGAACAAACAGCAGGGGGTGCTGTTGTCACATTTAGGAGGCTTGAATTGACTGGACAAAAAGCCCCCCCACTGCAGTAACCCCACCCCCTCCAGTGTTAAAACACTGTTATTGATGACTCCAGTGTGGATGCTAAATTTCTGACTTGCAAAGTTGAATGTTCCTCGTCGATCCTGAATCACTAAATGCTATAATTGCTGTAACATGAGGCTGAACTGAGTTTGACCTCTGAACTGCAGGCAAGGATAAAAACATGCACATGTTTTATGTGCACGTGTTGGGAAGGCTTATGCCACTGACATTAAAAGAGCAGAACATTTACATTATCGGTTCAAAATTCAAAAAAAGTCTTTGAAATGTGAGACAGGATCTAACTAGAAGTAATGGGACTTTTGCTGCACACACATACTGCCTTTTGGAGATTAGTTTTATTCTGCTATAAATTTTGAGTTGCTGTGACGACCCTCTGAAAGGAAAAAGCCCAAAGAAGACGAAGAAGAGACGCTGCTTTGACATCTTTTTTTCTGTTTTGATGTCTGAGATTTTCCCTTCAAGTCTTCTAACACCTATTTTTGATCAAGCTAAGACATTTTTTTGAATGCGGACAAAGCCAACTGGCTTTTCTGCCGTGCAACACATTTGAAACGTGGAAAGCAGCTTAATGATCTGCTGACTTCCTTTGCAGAAGAGAATAGCTGCATCAAACATCAGTTTCCCTGTATTTTTCTGGGCTTGCCCGTCTTCGTGTCCCAGCAAAGCAATGGTTGGGGCGGGGCAGGAGTCATTTTTCAGAGAGAAGTATTTTTCTGATCAATGTTCGGTGAAATGTCAGTAAAATAAGCAAGAAGCTCTTCCTGGTACATCGACCCGGCCCTTAATTAAAGGCACGCTAACAGCTGAGTCAGCTGTAAATCTTCATCTGATTGGGGGATTTATGTTTGCCGTTTTTATTATGAAATTACGTCCTAAAGCAAATGAAATAAGAGGAAGTGATCAGACATGACAGAGTGAGATGGAAAATGTTCGAGTCTGATTTTATTAAAAACATATTTATTTCCATGCCAACGTAAATGTCAGAGGGAGGAAACGAGCGACAAACAAGACGGCAACATTTGTCCCGTCTGTGGTGCACGCTCCCACACAAACCCACGGTACTCACTGGGGTGTCGGGTTGCCGGTGGCCTCACAGACCAAATTGATGTCCTCCAGAGAAAAGGCCGTCATCGGTTGGGGCACCACCGTCAGCCTGGGAGGCGTTTTCACTGGAAACACAAGCAAGCAGAACTTAACCCCCAATCAATGCATCTGCAATAACAGTGATGGTAAAATAAATTTTATTTATATACATCAGCACCCCAATAAAACTAAACGAGTGATTTTTCACATGCATTCGAAATAAAATGCAAATGATTCTTTCTCCTCGCCCTTTCAGCTTCAGAGGTCCCCCGTCATACCAACCGTCACGTTGCTGAGTCACTTTGTCTCCAACACTGATCCGTCTCTGTTATTTAAATCGGATTAATTCTGCCATTTTCTGTCATACCTTGTAGAAATCTGGACATGTGAGACCCAAGTTTCCAAACCATACATTATTGAAGGTCTCTTTTACGTCTCATAAACCTTTCATCCTTCCAGCGACTCTTCTGTCACAAATTATTCTCCTCTTTTGTGCACAATCTGTTGATTTGTACCATTGACTCCAAGTCATCCCCCCTCAGTGCCTCGCTGATCCACTGGTCTCCTTCTCATTCATCGGTTCATTCGTTTATATCTTTATTTTAACTAATATTATATTTTAATTTTGTTTTTATTACTTTATGAACAGCCATAGCAACTGTCTTCTACAAACATTAACACCCATCAAAATAAAAGGAAATCTATGTTCAATTAAACCAATTATAACCTAACCAGTTATTCTTCCACCTGATAACTCTGCCTGGAATCACCAACAGAATCAGATTTATTGTGTGTTTTGCATAAAAAGGAGATTGTTATGGACCCTAACCCACTATGGTCACCATTATAAACTAACTTGTACTGAATGTAAACAACAGGTTTAATGAGATCTGGAGTTTAAAACTGGAAATATGCAGACTAGTTGAACCCAAACCGGATAATCCTGAACGCTAGACAGAGATTTAAAAACAAAGTTTGCGATCTGTCAAAGCTTTCTCGGCTGTTGTTGGTTTCACCACCATATGAAAGGGGATCCTGACTAAAATGTGGCCCACTTAAAAAAGTCAAACCTGCACTGAATGATTTTAAACTGGAAGATAATCTGTATAAGAAACAGTTTGTATTTTACAAATCCTTTACTCTGTGAAAACAGAAGTAAAACGTCATTTTTTTTTAACGCTCTCCTTTTATTCTTCTATCAGATATCATCCTGTCTCTCGAGCTAAGCGCATTATTTTTGCAGGTGAGCACAGGTATAGCATTGCGTTCCTCAGATCGCTACAATATTTAAAAGATCAAAGCTTTTTTAATGTGGAAAAAGGCTGTTTTGCTTCCCTGACTGGGCCTCTGCTGGAAAACTAATCTTTGTTTCATCATTTTTGCATGAGAAGACTCATGAATGGAACATTGTGCAGACATTTCTGCGTCACAGAAACTGCAGTTTTAGCTGCCTGCTTGTGGGAAGGAGTTTCAGACAGAAGCTAAGCTTGCAGAGAGACTGTATGCATGGATGACTGTCAGTACAAAGAAAACTGAACGCATAAATTATGAAAATGGTGCCAATGCCTGTTTAAATGCAGGTTATATTTATCTATATTCGTGTTATTTGACAATAGCACATGTTTTCGTCCCTGTCAGCAGTAAAGAGCCATCACAGACATTTAATAGAAGAATGAAAATCACTTACAGGTGGGTATGCTATCTGTTTGTCCACAGGAAAGCGTTAAAGAAGGAAGAGAGAGGAAACAGACATGTTTAACATGGTTCAGACTCCGTGGCCCTCGTGGCCCACGGTGCACCTTTCACAGTGAAGCTGTAGCTTGTAGCCAGGTGAGCAAAGAGGTAAACAGCTGGACCCTGGCCCCATTCAGAACAGGCTTTCATGCCACTAAATCCACACAAATAAAGGTGTCCAACATTATTCCTGAAGGTTCAGCAACCTTTACAACCCGCAGAGCCATTTCTGCCCTCGGTCCAGCTAAACAAATTTTGTTTAGAGCCACAAAAGTTACATCTCTTTGAAACAAGAGCTTGTTTTTATAGTATACTATAGGAAATTTGTTTAAATTTTTTTTAAATTAAAGATTAACAGTTATTATTTAACCAACAGTATTTTTGTGTTTAGGTTTAATACATTTTGTTCAATTAGAGATTAGATTTTTTTATACCAAATGGCATCAAAATGATGAAAAAGCAAGTTGTTTTCAACCTACTGACAAAAAGATACTTCATTTATCTATAGTAAAATGTTCTATACACCATTAGTTTCTTTCTTTCTGGAAATGTTGTGCATATATTGCAGAACTAAATGCATCCTAAAGCTTGCAATTTTAAATTACCTTTACATTTAGAAACATTGATCGATTCCCGAACACACACATTTTTGGTTTTAATTTTGTAAGAGCCAAAGCTGAAGGTGTGAAAAGACACATGCGGCTCTGGAGCCACAGGTTAGGGTTAGCCCCTGAGTTAGGCCAACCAGAACCAATGAGAATGCCAATTCTGAACAGGGCCTGTATCCACAAATTAGACTAAAATGTGCTGCTCTGTGTGGGTGTCAGTGTGCTTGCGTTGTCAGTTTATCGCAAACAAACTGCAAAACTTAGTAAGAAGCTTAGTAAAGTTACGAGTGCTGCTGTAGTGAGAACAAAAAGAGGTTAAACTGCAGCTTTAACCTGCAGAGCCTGGAAAAGGTCGACTTCTTCTGAATTTTTTTTCTCTCGTTACAACTGCAAACCTTATTTTCTGACACAAAAAAGCATGAAACTGTGAAGTGGAAGAAAAAAGATGTAGAATCTGTAAAAGCTGTCTATGCATGTGCACTGAGTGTACTCTAGTACCCCTGAATAAAGCCCAGTGCAAATCCATTTTGTGGATTATGATTAAACTCCTATTTAAAAGTCAATCTCAGCGTAAATGGAACTTCTCTGTCAAGGCAGCTGATGTTCTTTAGAGAACAAGCACCATCACAGAGACCAGGACGGGAAAGCAGAGAAGCAGCCAAGATGACCAGGGTAACTCTGGAGGAGCTGCAGAGATCCAGAGCTCAGGTGAGACAATCTGCTGACAGGACAACTAGTAATTGTTCCTGCTAGAGGACCCGGGTGGTAAAAAGATTGTCACTGTTGATAGAAAATCATAGGAGGTCCCTCAGAAGCCACATAGGGGACACAGCAAACACGGATGGAGCTAAATCCATGAAGTTCTTGAAGAAAACCTGACGGAGGCTGCAGAAGTCATGAGACAAGGGCGGAGGGTGACCTTCCAGCAGGACAGCCACCCTGAATAAACAGCCAGAGATATTATGGGATGTTTTAGACCGAGGCTTATTCATGTGTTTTAAATGGCCTAGTCAAAGTCCAGAGCACATACAACTACGCAACACTCTTTTTAAATGTATCGTTTTTAATGAATGCGCGTTTTTCTTTCCACTTCACAATTATGCACTATTCTATAAAACAAAACCCAATAAATTACGTGAGAGTTTTTGGTTGAATTGAGACATAAACATGAGGGGCGGGAATACTTTCTCTAGGCTCTGAATGTGTCTTTTTTGTGTTTCTGTGTGTCAATGGATGGGCGGGACGGGGGGTGTGGCATGCCGCTGGGGGGAGGGAAAGAAGTGGAGGTGGGTTTTTTTTTATTTTGGGGTAAAGAAAAAAAACAAACTGTGAGAGTCACGCTTCGCCACTGGATTTCATAAAACCGCGTAAAGGAAACACCGTTCTGGGAAAAAACGACTTTTTGTCCTCCCGACGGTGTTTCCGGACGACGTTTGCCGCGGAGCAGTACTCACAGTGTTCCGGGATGCTGATAGCTCCCTGGGCAAGCAGGAAGGACAAAGGGAGGAGGATCAGGGGGAGAAGAGGGGAGTATGGCCCCCTACAGCCCATCCACGGACGCGGTGACACGCACATCTCTTAATGTCCCATCAAAAGTGACAGAAAACACCCACACACTCATCAACATGGGACAACACAGACCCTCCCAGTTTATGCACCGGGCCAGACACACTCTCCAGGGAGACCCGCTGGAGGGCGGCGGTGGGTCAACAGCAGCGCGCCTTAATTTGGTCTGCGCAGCGTTCGCCTCTTTGGTGTGAGGCGAGTCCCGGACTGAGGATCCTGAAGCTGCTCGCTTCCACAATCCCTCCTTCTGCAGCCGACTGGAGAAAGAAAAAAAAAATAAGAGGAAAGGAGGAGGGAGAGAGGAGCATTGGGGGGGGGATGACCGAGAGAACAAAGGAGGGATAAGTGGGGAAGAGGGGCCAGGACACATGGGACAGGAGAAGACAGACATAAAGGAGAGATCATTAATTTCATCTTAACAAGACAAACAATATATTCAAATGAACAATTACAGCTCATAGAAAATGCGCAACTGCTTCTGCATGTAAAACAATGAACATGAATATGTAAAGAAGTCCTGTATCGTCAAATCTTTGGTTGAGGCCATTAATACTGAAGAGACCCTGTGTGTTGTGGTAAAAAAAAAAAAAAAAAGATAAAAGAATTAAGTCATCAAGATAAAGTCAAGCTCAGTTCAGAGCGGCAGAAAACATCTTCCCCACAAATTAGATTACAATGAGGGATGGAGAGCTTGAGTGTTTCTGTCTCACTGAATGTCCGTTCACCTAAACGTCTCCTTTGTTCTGGGACGCTGACTGGGCGCTGACCCGTGACAGTAGGCGTGTCAGGGGGCGATAAGAAACACTCATTTCTTCCGCGCTTCCTTACAAGAACTGCCTCTCACACCCATATATTTCTAATTGTTGTGAAATTTCTTGTTTCTTTGGTCGGGAATTACTCTTTACTCTGTATAAATAATTTTAAAGGTGCATAGACACGTTATCTAATGTTTTTTTTTATTTATACGTCAGTAGCTCCCTCTGGCTGCATACAAAGTTTTTATGAGAGATTATCATTCCCTGCTGGTGTATTTTGGTGTTTTATGCTTTGTTTTTGCTCAGTTTGTTAGGAAATAAAGCCTTTTGTGTTTTTTTTTAACCATTTTAACAGAAGTACGTACTGCACATGCGCAGCAAGGGTTAAAAACAAGGAAGCGGCTAACGGCAGTTAGCATCTCCCAGCGAAACAATGAAGAAAGGTCCAAGATTTAGTGAAAAAAACACAACAAATATGATTCCAAGAGTGAAAAGACTGGAATGTCTCTGGGAATACAGCCTGAACGTTGGTGCTCACTGAAACGGATGCTAAACCTGCCGAGGCTCAGATGTGACGCAGAGTTGACTGACATGAGTAAATGTTCTGATATGAGGCTCTTAAAGTTGCTGTAGATCGTTTTATTTAATTAATAATGGCTGGTCTTCCATCACGCAGAGCTGCTGCTTTACTATGAGGCATTGCAGAGAGTCAGGCTCAGTCCGGTATTATTTAATTTTGATTTATTAATTAAGCAAACTTGCATTATGATAGTTCTGTGATACTGGCACTAGATGGCGTCACGTCTGTTTATATCTGGTAATCGCGCCCGGCTCTGGGGCTATTTTTATCCCCAAAGAGGACCATCAAAACATTATTAGGAAGGAGGCTTGGTGTATATAACCTTATTTTATCATAATCAAGCGGTTTTTGGTCTTTTTTTTTTAAATAATCATATAACATGGATATATACGTTTAAATTTTACTTAACATGCCACTGACGTTGATCATATGGTTATTTTTACCCTCAGCTCGGGCTGAGTGCCGACCTCTAACCTTGTTAACATTTTTGAGACCATGAACAATGACTTCTGTCTTTTCTGCAATAAACTGGAGGAAATGCCAACCCATCCACTCATGTATATTCTTTTCAGACTCACTCGGTGACTGGAAGGGACTGAGCTCATGTAGTGACTCAGAAATATGAAGCTGTTTGTCATCAGCATTGCCACAGTAGGAAATGTTGGTAACCGCTTTACAATAAGGCTCCCCTAATAGAAGCTTATAAATGGTTTGTAGATATGATTAATCGGTAAACACTTTATAAAATGTTACTATTATGCTTAATAAAGGGGGAGAAAGAGACAAACAAAAAACAGACAAAAGACAGTTTTTTTTTCCAAATAGTGAGTCAAATATACATTTGGCTAAAATATCTATATATTTGATCTAGAGTTGCTATGCTGAATATTTCAGTATAAAGTACGACCCTGTAAGATCAATAAACATTCATAAACATAATTCTGCACCATGTCATATTCCACTATATCACTGCATTATAAACATCCACAACAGTAAGGGAGCCTTATTGTAAAGTGTACACCAAGAATTAAAGTATATATAGAATTTGAAACGTTTGAGCCGAATATAGATTTGGCAAGAAACTGGTCAGTTAATTAATGCCTAATAGAAAGTTATTAATGATTTATAAAGTGTTTACTGATTAAATTATAACATATACAAACCATTTATAAGCCTCTATACAGGGAGCCTTATAGTAAAGCAACACTGAGATGATTTAGAAAAACATGAAGTGAAAATGGTCTGAGAAGGGAGCCCTGAGTAACCCCATGAGTGATCTCTGCTGGCTCACATTTGTATTTTTCAGCTAAAACAAATTTATTTGGATTATTTTGATGACAAAACAAACAAATTCGAGGTTTGTGATTAATACGTGCAAAGTATTTATTTTTTTCTTGCAAACAACATCCAACAAAATATTTTTTTTTTCTCAAAACTTCTCATTGACTTTGTTGAATTAGATTCACCTGTAAAACATTTGTTATAATAGATATGGGAGAGAATATCTCCTTATACAAATGAAGTCTTGTGTAATTTTCTCCAAACTTTTTCCAACCTACAGGTTAATTTTCCAGAGTGCTTTTCTAGAATTCACAGGTTATCTTTGGTGACTAGAGGACATCATACAGTAACTCGTGGCTTTTTATCTACACAGAGGCTACAGATTACTTTCTTCAAACTTAAAGGTTACTTTTCAACATTTTCCGAGTACTTTTGTAGCACTTACATGTTATTTGAGGTAGTCACTACATACTTTTAGGGACCAGGAAGTTTTACAGTATATAACCATCTAGTTTACCTGGACCAAACTTACAAGTTACTTTTGGTAAGTACAAGGTGCTTTTCAAACACCCGATACTTTTAAGTTCTTACATTGTTTTGTAGGTTCACTCGTGAACATCTGCTTCATAGGGTATATTACAGGAAGACATGTTAGCATTTAATTTATACCAGAACGTTCAGGTTTCTCTCATCAAACATTATGTCAAGAAACTACAAGGTACTTTTCTGGACCTTACAGGTTACTTCCCTAAAATAAAAGGATGTGTTTAAGGACTGGGTTGCCTTTTAGGAGGACTTGTAACAATTTAGCTTTGCAATTCCTGCAGGTAACTTTCCACAAACATACACGTTACTATCCAGAAATTACAATGTACTTTCCTCAAACTTACATGTATTTGTGTGAAACTTTTCTTGTAGGAAGCTTTTAGGGCCCAGGCTATGATATAATCATATATATTATAGTCATTTACATTTACTGGACATTTACTTGTGCAAAACCGAGAAATTGCAGGTCACTTTTTGGAAGATAAGTGTTACTTTCTGGAACTTACAGGGTATTTTATCTAAAGGTGATCTTCCATAACGTACATATTCTCCCCAGAACATACAGGGAAAACTCACTTTCAGGGAAAACTGGAGTTATAACACAGTCCAGTCCCTGGAAATATCCTGTAGCTACTATAAAGCTACCTTAATGTTCAAACAAGTCCCTCTAAATAACAGTACCAGGTTAAAAATCACCTACTAATACAGCCTGACGCCCAAAGGTTACCTGTAAACCCCAGGAAAATGAGAGCTGTATTGTTTACTGCCAACAAAGAAGGGAGAGATTAAAAAAGAAAAAAAGTTTTAAATCTTTTCATGAAGGGCATCTTGCTATAAATTAGGATATTTAGTAAAAAATTGGTCGTCTTTATCTGCCAGTTTTATTTAGATCTCATGAATGATAACAGAAAGCAGCATATCTACTAGAAGAATGCACCTTAGCTTTAGGGTGTTTATGCTTTAATTGCATTAAGATATAAGGTCAGTAGGGACATTATTGGACATGTCATATTGTATCAGTCTAAGTGCTTTTTTGGCTAAAGCCTTTTGCCAAAGCTTGTCTTTAAAACACACTGGGTAGGAGAGAGTGACAGCTGGCTTATACAGACCCCTGTGGGGCCTTATTATTATGCAACCTGTACCCAGCACACATCGCTCTCTCTGTAACACACATTTGTCTTCATGAGGACTGTAATTTATGCCAAACCCTGCCATTAAAAAGATCCTTCATGTGTTCTGAAGTGGGGTTGCATTAGGAGGTTATGAGCTACTGCTAACTGTGATTGATTTCAATTAGAAGATTCCAAAAAAAAGCTTTAAACTAGTTTTACAGCCTATAAATGAACAGAACCGGGCCAAAAAAAATGGCAGATAACTGCGATGCTTAAACAACTCCGCTTTCTAAACAACCGAACCTGTCTGAACCCTTCCGGTGGACCCGAGAGGCTTTAGACAGCAGAGCAGATGGACCAAATCAGCCGCTAGTCCCAGCGGAGGCCCGGAAGAAGAGGGCAGGAAGGGAGGGGAGTGGGTGGGGCAATCTAATCAGGGCTGGGATCAGGGAGCAAAAGAGGTGCAGGTGCAATCCCAGAACACAACGGAGCAAGAAATTAACTCACTGCTAGATGCCCGTCTGCAGGAATAAAAATCGGTGAAGGTGGATGGAGAGATCAAACGAGGGTGAGAAGGAGCGGGAGAGGAAGAAAGATGAGGGCAATTATCTTCCGGTGAGTGAACCAGACGAAGCAGATGAAAAAATAAAGAGGTTCTCCTGCCTTCCCCCTCCTAAAGACCATGTGGCCTTAATTCAGCTGATTTCATTATTCATGAGTCACACGACACACACACACACACACACACACACACACACACACACACACACACACACACACACACACGGGTGGTTATTTCCTTGTCGGTCCTGTTGACCGCAGAACCAAGGTTGACTGAAGGAAAAGCCAGAACGTCCTCACTAGTGTCTGAAGTTGACACAAAAAATCAGTGATTTAATTTCGTTTAACTTCATCAGATCATTACATTTGATTGATTTAAAGAATAGACTGAGCTGGGCTGACCATTAGTTGCTGCTGAAATCAACCCGTTAAATCCTAGAAGGTGAAGAGAGGAAGTAAATCAGGCGGCTGCGGACCTGGTAACAGTTAAACGTTTAAGGAGCTCAGAGTTTGTTCCTGGCGGGGAAATCCCCGGGGGCCACACGTCCAAACGAATCACAAAAATTTTCCCAGCAGCCGAGAGGAGCTCTGACCAGAAAGAGAAGAGCCGCCGCTCACAAGCGTGTCTGATGGTTGCATTGGACTCACAGGGATGGAGAGCAGAGGAAGCAGCTCGTTAGAAGTCAGACTTCCTCACAAACTAGTCTTTAGATATATGTGCTAGGCTCTTCTCCTTCAAGGGCAAAGATCCTCTAAACTTAATAGATTGTCTGGACCTGGAGTACAGAGGGACCTGCAACAGACTCTCCCTGACCAAACCGTGTCTATATATCCAACAGAGCAGTTCTCTGGGCTTTTCTGCTCGCAGTCGGTACACCGACCTAGTTGTTCCTCCCTGACTACAGGGTGGGCCCAGGTAGAAACTGGTTGCTGGGCCTGGCACTCACCTTTAAGCTCCACCCCCTTCCAAGATGGTGCCTACGTCACTTTAATCTGTGCAAAGTTTGCACCAGCTGTGAAGATTCTCAGTCATTCAGGTCATAATCGTTCCAAAAAAAGTTAAAAAACAAAACAAATGGACTGTTTTTTCCCGAAATTTTAAGTCGTTTCGCTTCCCATCCAGACTGCAGGTGATCACAACATCTCCCCTGTAAACCAGGCCAACAATGACCCTAACAACTCCCTATTGCTAAGGGGTGGACCAGTTTCGGTTTAATTTGCATGTTATCTAAGCCATAATAAGGCTTTTTTGGGCAATAATTTAAAGCTTGGTAATGTGAGTAACTCCACATTACTCCAGACATTTGAATTGAGACAAGTTTCTGGATGGGAAGCGAAACGTTTTCAAATTTCGGAAAAAAAAAAGTCCAGTTGTTTTGTTTTTTGACTTTTTTTGGAAAGTTCGCCACCTTTTACTGATCAGTAATGTCAAGGTTTTAGTCTTTTGTAGCGCAGAAATGACTGAACAAAAAGGTGAAGCTCTTGACTGAGCGGCCCTTCTACCTAAAAACTCTCACCTGTGTTCGTGACACACGTGAGAAATCAGAAAGAACAAGTACAGGGGGCATTAATGAGCTTCCACCATTTGGCAGCAGGACTTGGACTTGAGCAATGAGGTGAGGAACTCGGTCATCTGGAGGGATCCTAACACAGAGTTCCTGCTCATCGACGCCATAAAAGATTAATTTGAGGCATTTCAGGAATCTGATCAGGGTATCTGTGTCCCCCTGGAAGGAGACCCAGAACCTACTGGAACCTACCCCGTGTTTTATTTTGTTTCTACATTTTATTCCAACTTGCTTTTATTCTGTTTTATTTTCCTACATTTTAATCATGTAAAGCACTTTGCGTTGTCTTTGTACTGAAATGTGCTATACAAATAAATTTGCCTTGCCTTGGAGGAACGGCTGAATTCTCTCAGATGCTGAGACCTGAGCTCAGATAAGCAGAAGGCATCAGATGGATGGGTTTTAACGAAATATAATAAATGTTGACTTCCCAGTTACTTTTTATTGAAGACTTTTAACAATGTATGAATATAAAGTAAAAAAAATAATAATAATGAAAACACCAAGTTGCCACAAACATCTGCTTTGCAGTTCTGTTTTTTTATTTTATTTTATTTCTCATTTGTCGCATAAAAAACATCCATCCCTTGGTTTTGGTATTCCTGCTTAATCCAGTGTCAGTGGGAGGTGTGGGGGGCTGGTGCCTATCTCCAGCACACAGTCACACCTTGGGGCAATTTAGATGCATTTTGAAGGCTGAATACCGGAGAGAACCCACGCATGCATGAAGGGAACCCACGAACCCCGCCCTAAAGCCCTGGCTTGCATTTGAACCCCGCATCTTCTGGCTGTGCGGCACCGTCCCCTAACGTGCAGCCGACTGTGGCTAACAGCAATTATCACCACACGGTTTATGTTGCTCGCCCCCAGACCGTCACAGATCATGATCTTTGTCTGTTATGACAGTGGAATTACCGATGCCATTCTTCATTTCTTTACCAGAGGCAGCAATGTTTTTTTTTTCTTTCCGCTGTTTTGGTGCGTGACAGAAACACGGGATCCTGGATTCAGCGTAAAACTGAATAAAAGGTTGGGTTTGCACTGGAACACCAGATCCCACAAAAGTAAGGTTTCTGCCCTCTTTAGGCTGTGAGCTTCACTGCCCACTAACCAGCAAAAATGAAAAATGGAAACATATTTTTCTCATGAATTAACCTGTTTTTTGTTGTTGTTGTTAGACTGCTTCATTGGGTGTCTGGTATGCAGACAGAGGGTAAAAACATTGGTTGCTTCCTGAGAGGAAGGAGATATTTGCAGAACGTGTCTACTGGCCTTGTTGAGGCCCGTAACGTACCCAATGATGGACATCTTCTCCAATCTCCAAAGGTGGCACCAGAAACAGAGACAATACGTCATAAAATGTTCGATGGATCTGTTTGAAAGTTATCTTGCGGCTGACCCATAAATACTGTAAATATGACACCATGCTTGTCTTCAGGATTTGCCACATCTGGACACAGAAACCAAGCAGAACCTTGACTTGTATAATTAAACACTAACTTCCACCACCAATCAGCCAGCAAAATCTCTTGTTTTAAGACAAGTTATGCAGCATTATGTCTTGGTTCTGGCATTAAGTGTTCCTTTCTTGAATTTTGCAGTCCAATAAAGATTTCTCCCTGTTCATAGATGATGTTTCTAATGAGCATGTTCCTTCAGTCAACGTTTTCTCTAATTACATTTACCAATAATTGCATTTCCTGGAAAATACGAAAACAGATTAAGATGTTTTAAACGGGACTTTAGTAAAAGATAATTACTTCAATGGTAAAGCTGGTTTGTGGGGATCCGTCAGGGTGTTTTTTTTATGTTTTCTTGGCCGTGTATAGGGTTGAATTTCACATAATTGATCTCCAACCTGCCAGACGTCAAAGTGTCCTTGGGTAAGACATGGAACACCCACATTACCCTCAATATGCTAATTGGTGTGTAACAGCGTGTGCATTAAGTGAGTGTGAGTTAATGGGTTAACGAGGGAGCGCCTGATAACGTCTGCCTCTAAAACCAGGAACAAACAAGGTCATTCAATGACAAGAACACGTCTAAGAGATAAACCCTTCTGCCTCTGAATTAGAAAAAAAAAATATTATTTTGACCAGAAGCACCAGAAAACACGCCCGCCTCTTTTACTAAACAGTTTCACAAAGTCTTCTTTCTACCATGGGCTCTTCATGAATCATCAGAAATGCTACAAAGTTATTTTTCCAAACCCTGGTAAAACTGGCTTAGGCTTCCATGAATCACCTTTGTGGGGCTAAAACTGCTTTACTTGGTGGCTCAGCGTTGGGTTGACTTTAACTTCCCCTAATGCTGCCTTGATGCTTTAAGAAAATAAAACCAAAATGACCAAAATGGCCAAAAGTGTTTTGTGAAAAGAGTTGGTGAAGATTCTCAGTCATCCAGGTCTGATCAATCCATTTTAAGCTTTTCTTTAGTTTGTGACAAGAGCTACTTTGTCTCCAGCATTGCTGTTAAGAGTCTGTTTCCTGTTACTCTTGAATTTGTCTTTTGAAAAATTGCTTCAATGGAGTAACTGATTTCTAAAAAAGACAAATAAGAAAGAAATAAACAAGCCCAAATTATATATATATATATATATATATATATGTATATATATATATATATATATATATAATCACACAAGAGAAAACAAAAGCGTAGCGCACATATTCCCTAGTTACTGGGGGGAAATAGGGAGTACCAATATGGCTACAAAGAAAGACGTTGATGCAAAAAGTTTGTGAAAACATGAATAAAAGTGAATATTACGACTGTATCCCCGTTTGTTTCTGAGCCTTACATCGTGTAAATGTGAAATTTACAAACGGGACTTCCAGTCTCAGAGCTCGGTTCTTTTCATATTCAAATGAGGCGTTAATGCTGCACAATGATCCGGCCCCTTCTGGACCACAACCCCCCATTACACACCTCTGCAGACACAAAGGCACGTCCTCATCATGTGTGTCTGCAATTTGCTTCTCTGGACACGACAAGCAAAGCAATTGCACAGGAATGCATAAATATGTCATCAGTGGTGGCATGCTCCTGGATAAACAGCGAGCCACTCTGGGTGGCTTCCCACTCCAGATGGGGTCTATTAGATTTAGCCGAGAGCGGAGAAGTTCCCGCTGAGAAAGGGGACTAGCTCTCAGGGTGCCAACAGCAACACATTTATCAAAGCCGTCCCTCTGATTGTTTCCTTGTCATTTTTTTTTTTTTTTGATCGTGTTGAAGAGTCAAAAATAATGTTAGAGGTACAAGGGACAGTGTGAAGAGAGCATGTCTAGAAAACAGCACTAGAGGCAGTAGGTGATGGCAGAATAAGTGGAATAATAGGATGCTTATAGGCAGTATTTTGGTTTTAATATGGTAATATGCCACCCAGTTGCACAATGCACTCAGTCAGTCTCGTCATGCATACCCAGCATACAACGAATGCAACTATTGTGCGTAACTTTGTGTGTATTTTTGGGCAACGTGTGCAGCGCATCTTTAAAACCAACATTTTCCTTCATCAGTTTGGTAAATTTCCTTCTTTCAAACACGTAGAGAACCTCAAATGGCCTCCATCTTGCCTGACAAACAACCGCGCGTTGCTTTCAGTTTAGTTTTATGAAACACCCGTTGTTCTAATCTCCCTAAAATCTGCACCAATCGTCTTTGACTTGTTTCCGTTTGCGGTGGTTTGGCCGTTGTCAAATCATCCTACAGCAAGCCAAGAGTTAATTTGTCCGCCACGGACACAACCTTCGACTGTGGGACTGAAATCTGCGACAAACACACCAAAGAGGAACGGTGATCGTCCGTCTGTCAGGCAGAGGAACATCTCAGCATTTGGTGAGGAATGCGCCCCTCTTTTTTGAATCTTCTCAATCAATCAATCAATCAATCAATCAATCAATCAATCAATCAATCAATCAATCAATCAATCAATCAATCAATCAATCAACCAACCAACCAACCAATCAATCAATCAATCAATCAATCAATCAATCAATCAATCAATCAATCTTTATTGTCAACTACAATTTCCATTGTAATTGAAATTACAAAAATTACAGTTCCAGTACAACCGTACATCCTTGTTGGGGGAACGACTGACTGAGGCCTTGCGTTGCCAAAGAACGCAGCCATTAGGCGCATTCTTCCAAACTGCCAAGGACCCCGCCTGATGCGGTTTCCATAGTGCGCTGCCTTTTTAACTCTGTAGAAAAGAACAGAAGATGCAGGACTGTGGGTACCGAACGCCACCTGGCCAGGGGATGTGTGTTGCTGCAGGCCGCGTGGAGGACGCTCACTGTCTTCTCAGACTAACGCCGTAGGAAAACATGTTCGGCTAATTGACTTTGTCCAGGCTCCACTTTGTCTGATCAATTTTTCATTCCTGACGGCTCATGTCCTACACAGTTTCTCTGATGCTTTCCTTCCGGTGTTTTTTTTTTTTTTTCTGAATTATTTCTTGCTTTCTCTTATTTTGATTTCCTGCTTTCTCAGCACACACCTAAATAACTCCAACCCAGAAGACTTTCTTCTTTCTGTTCACCACCAAACTGATGCCTTTATGTCCTTAAACACAGAGTCTGGACCATCTGAGCACCCCTGTGGAGCTTCTCCAGCTTCCTGCGGTGACCTCCTGCCAGCTCTGTGGGCCGCAGTCGGCCCCTGACCCATGCACACATAGGGGGAAGAGAGATCGTCCACATTAGGATGTGCTTGTGGTTGTGAATGAAGGGCAAAGCTGGAAATAGCACAGGCAGGAGGACGTGACCATAAAGTCCTTATTAGGGATGAATAGGTTTTCTGAAATAATAGAGCAATAATGCGTCGTTGGCAACGTCAGCTCATTGGTTTGTAAGGCTAGAAACGTAGCGCACCAGTCCTTTCTGACATGATGGACTAAACCTCATTTATTTTTTATGGCTAACTTGCTTTTAGCGGAAAAGGTTTGATCGACTGATCAGAGCGAGAGAGAGAGAGAGAAAGAGAGAGAGAGAGAGAGAGACAGAGAGAGAGAGAGAGAGAGAGAGATTGATCCACATGGAACCCAATCCACTGTAATTCAGTCCATCCATCCATCTATCCATCTGTCCATCATCCATCCATCTGTCCATCATCCATCCATCCATCCATCCGTGCATCCATCCATCCATCCATCCATCCGTCCATCCCTGCGTCCATCCATCCATCCATCCATCCATCCATCCATCCATCCATCCATCCATCCATCCATCCATCCATCCATCCATCCATCCGTGCATCCATCCATCCATCCATCCATCCATCCATCCGTCCATCCCTGCGTCCATCCATCCATCCGTCCATCCGTGCATCCATCCATCCATCCGTCCATCCATCCATCCATCCATCCATCCGTGCGTCCATCCGTGCGTCCATCCATCCATCTGTCCATCCATCCATCCATCGATCCGTCCATCCATCCATCCATCCATCCATCCATCCATCCGTCCATCCGTCCATCCATCCATCCATCCGTCTATCCATCCATCCATCCAGCATATAACACACAGCATCAGATTCTGTTCACGTTTGGTTAAATTAGCAGAGATCAGTTAGTTTGTTAATTGCAGGAATAAATTTAAGGAAACTGCAAATGCTACTTTTCCAGAGGAACTTATTCACATCCAAAAATAGTCTCTCTCTCTCTCTCTCTCTCTCTCTCTCTCTCTCTCTCTCTCTCTCTCTCTCTCTCTCTCTCTCTCTCTCTCTCTCTCAACAACCACACACTGTATCTAGTTACACCAGTCCCTGACGGGAGATGGTGTTTCTTCATCCCTCATTTAGAAAACCCCCTTTTCTTCATATCCTTCTCTCCTTTTTTTTATTCTTCCGCAGTATTCCTCTCACTGTCCTCTTCCGTCCTTCCCTGGGCGAAGGTATCAATGAATCAAAAGGGCAAAGATGTCAGTTTGCACCATAAAATATAGTCCCTCCATGCATATGTGAGTCCCTCCCATCACTTTCTGTCGTCCCCCCATCTCCATGGGAACCACCGACTCCAGCATCACACAGCCGTATATCTGTCCCCCATCCCCCGTGCCGTCCCTCCCTCTGCTCTCCCCTCCCCCGCTCCATCTCAGCACACCTCATCCTCCTGCTCTCTCCAGTGCCACTCCCAGCATCCACTCACCTCTCCTTCTTCCCGCACACGCTCATCCACACAAACACGCACTGTTGTTATTGACATATTTCCCTTCAGCCTTCGTGTTCTCAGTCTTTCTGCAGCGGCGTAAAGCCGTAGTGATGGGTTAAAAACAAAAACACACATCTTTTTCAGTCATGGAAAGAAAATCAACACGTCTTGGATGTGCGAAAACGAATAAGCAAATGTGTTAATTATGAGATGCCAAGCCTGAAACTGTACGGAAAGAGAAAAACCCCAACAGTCCTTAGGAAAATGCTAAATCTCCTCCCAGCATCCAAACTGGGAGGCTGGAGCTCGTCCCTGTGCTAAATGTGTGAGAGGGAAGGACCACCCAACACTAGATGACAAATGAACAAACACACTTTTGTTATCTGGTTTGGAATCACGAGTTATTCTAGTTAAGTGACCTCTTAAAGTAATAATTCAATGTATTTGTGATTTTCTAACCTCACCATGCTCTCTGCAGCCTACATTATCAATCTAAACATGCTTGGATTAAAAAAGTTGCAAAATCTCCTGAAAGGGATTATTCAGGACATTCAAAGTGAAGTTCTTTGTTATGCAGATGATAATCAAGTTTATGTGTCCCTTGAAGGCGGGTGACTACTGTACGCAAGGTTTAAATGGATGGCTTTTAACTTCTAAAAAGTTAATGATAATAAGACTGAGGTGATGATTTTTAGTCTGAATGTCACTGGAGGGTCTTCTTCTCGTAAAGACGTGTCTGGCAGATTACAGGAAGCCTGTCGTCACAAACCCTGGTTTTAAAAGAGATGGTGATTTTAGAGCGGATGTGTAGATCGTCTAGTAGTGAAATCCACCTTCTTTCACCTGAGGCATCTGGCTAAAATAAAAAGCATCTTCACAGTAACCCATGTTCTTGTTTCATACCGGTAATCCTTTACACCTCGGGGTGAGTAAATCATCATTATCGCACCTTCAGTCGGTGCAAAACGCTGCTGCTCGGCTTTTAACTTGAACGTGGAGGAGAACGCGTATTACTCCCATTTTATCCTCTGCACTGGTTTCCTGTCTATTTCAGAGCTCATATTAAAATGTATCTGTTTTAAAGTCTTTAAATAGTCTTCCCCCTCCCTGCTTCTATGAGCTACTGCCCCCCCTACCCCTCTCGGTCCCTCAGATCAGCCGACCAGCGGTTGCTAGAGGCACCCAGGACCCGGCTGAAGCTCAGGGGACATCGGGCTTTTGCTGTTGCAGCTTCCAAATTATGTGCCGTTTTTAATTAGAAAAAGCACTCCAGAAAATCCTCTTCAATAGGCAGTTTTAAATCTGCTCTTAAGACCCACCGCTTTTCATTGGCTTTTTAATATTGGTCATAATTGTTTATTTATTTTTATCTTCATCTTGCAGTCTATCTTGTATTTTTGTGCTATTACTTTTATTTCTACTCTTATTAATTGCATTTATTTTAAATTTTTATATAATTTTGATGTAAACATTGTTTATAAACTAATTTATCCTCACAAACTGCAAACACATTCAACACCTGAGTGAAAACAATCTTGTATTCCCCGGTATTTAAATTAAATTACATTTATCACATTTGATCGACTTTGTCTCATTGCATTTGCTTAACCTGGACACCTGCATATGGGGGACGGTGGTGACCTTCTGTTGATTGTGAACACACTTAACATTGGCTCAATTCTTCTCTTTAATCCACATTCCTAGGAAATAGTAATGTGAACAAGTATTTCACACGTCACAGATTTCCTTTCTTGCATACGTAAATGTTTTAGATAAGTTTAAAATTCACACAAAAGATATTCTCAGAAAGACAAAATGCAGCTTTCAAGTAATGTTCTGATTCATTAAGAACATGGTGCGGATCTTCTGTGTTTGAGAAAGAAATTAAATTTTCATTAAAGATTCAAAGTTTCATGTTAACATGCTGACGATCTGTCAAAAACAATAACAAAAAAGCTATTCACAATCGATTGAAAATATCGTACAGTCTATACCTGACTTTAAATTGCATTATAATTGTGGGTAATTGATGGTGTGCTCTAATTGTTTTCTGATCTGACCGTTTTTGAGCAAAGACACAAAGCTGATCCACCCCTGAGCTCTTGAGATCATCACGGCCTCATCAGTGAAAAACAGATCGTATTACACACCCAAAACCTCAGAAAAATGTACGTTTATTGTCATGACCCCTTTAAATATGGAATTTAAATACCAAACAGGCAATAATATTTTAATTTATCTCTGCTGAAACTGTCAGCTCACATTTAATAGCGCTCTCAACCTCGACAAAACAAATATGCACATTTAAGATCTGTGGTAAGTGTTCAAATCCAAGCGTTTATGGGAGGCCCCTGCCGGTTTGGGGGCCCTAAGCAGCAACTTGGTTTGGTTGTGCATTGGGCCGGCTCTGTCTGACACTGTTTTAGCACTGCAGCTGACATGCCGACATGCCATTATTCACCAACCTCACCTCTGCGATGATTGGAGAGAAAAGTTACGAATGCATTTACCTTCAGGCTCGTTCCTCGTCCCCAGAATCAACTTGGCGTAATCTGAACGTTTGGATGGTTTGGAGCGCGAGCCTTCACGTTATATGAGCTTTAAAGCATTAGGAGAAATCTCAGTAGTAAGTCTCCATCAGGTTGGATATGTTTGCATCGCATCACAACCTTCCCAGACACACAGATGTCCTCCGGCTTCTGGTTTTGAGAGGATATGTCGCAACTGAAGAATGAAGCAAGAATCTCTCTACGTGACATTCAGCCCAGAATGTGCAGTTCGCTGTGTATAAAACAGCATCATTAAGCACGTAGTTTTCCCCAAAACTTAACGCCGCTCATGAACATTTAAACATGTTCGTGCGCAACACAGGAAATAATTGTGCACCATTTGGCCGGCTGTCAGATGAGAGATGAAACTGTTGAGCAGAGCAGTGACCAACACAGCGTCTTCTGTTTTTGTCGTCACATGACAATAATAAAAAAAAATCAGAGGTCACATATTTGTTTCACACAAGATGAGTGTTTCTCTCTGTTCTTTGTGCTCTATGCTGCATTCTCTCCACTGAAGCCACTGAAGTTAGATTAGTTGTTTCTGACCAGATTAAGGTCTCAAACACAGATAAGCTGCTTAAAACCGTCTCTAATGTGAGCTAATGTGCACTCCAACAAACCAAACAGCACACATGCGTTCACTCCCAGAGGAAGTGAGTGATTGAAGGCAGAAAAACTAAGCAGGGCATGCCTTAATTTCTTTAATACAACAACCTCTCCTTAATGGGCACAAATGGAAAGAACAGAGTAAGGAAGAAACCAGAACAATAGATGAGAGAAAGGGAGTGGGGCTGTTCGGGGATGGAGGAAGATGGATAAGCAGTCCAGAGGATTAATTTAACTAATCCCAATTTGTCAAAGGAGACCTCCATCTCACCCACATTTTCCTCAGAAACCTTCAAGTCTGGCTCTAAAATGCAAATCATTCTCCTGAGACTTCAGCCCATTCCCTCTGCAGACCTAAAAGCACCAGTGACAAGTCTTTATTTTATTTTAATACAGCACATAGGAGCAGAAACTGGACCAACGTCAGGTAGTCAGAACATTTATCAGAAAGATTGTTCTGTTTCCTGGTAAAAGTTTATGCTTCCAATGGAGTTTTTCAAGTATTTAAACATATTTATACAGCAGTAATAAAAAAAAAAAATCAACAATACTAAAAAGCGTTAGCGTCTAAAATGATGCAGCAGATTTCTGTATAGTATAATCTCTATAATTATGAGCAGGAGTTTTCCATGTACACCTTACTTCCTGTTTTATTTATTGATCACAGCAAGGCTCTCATTTTTTATTTAGGTTTTTATTTTTCTAGAACCCGTCCCTTTGTGGCTTTTGCTCCTGAATCTTTTAGCTTTTGATCATCTCAGCCTTCCTCTGTGATCCTGGTATTCCCCTGACTTCCTGTTTCTCTGACTTATGCTTCATTTAAATCCTCTGTCTTCACTGCACAGTCTGATCGACTTTTTTTAACAGTGTGTTTCAAACTATATCAGCTGTAACTGAATTCTGGCATTTAGTTTCCTTTTTTCTCATTATATATTTTCAAAGTAGTGAGCTGAATTATTACTGCACTCAGCTGCGTACGTTCATGATTTTCTCCACATTTAATAGACACACACACTCCCACCATGACTCTGCAAGGGACTTAAATGGCTGGATGGATTTCCTTTATAGAAATTATGGTTTTATTACAACACAGTGAGACAGAAATGCATTTGTTTGCCACTTTTCTCGGGGCTAAACAGTACTGAGGACCAGTCAGAGGTAGACTCGCCTCTCGGTCAATGGCTGAGTTGTTGCTGATGGTCGAAAAGAAAGAAACAAAAACGTTGCTTGGAGGACAGTGTTATCTGGTTTACTGTTTTGACAAACAAGCAAGATTCTCAGTCATCCAGGTCATGGTCATTCCAAAAGTTAAAAAACAAAACAACTGAACTTTTTTCCAAAGTTTGAAGACGTTTCTCTTCCCATCCAGAAAGCTTTCTCAATTCAAATGTCTGGAGTAATGTGGAGTTCCAAGCTTTATATTATTGCCCAAAAAGGCGTTGCTATAGCTTAGATAACATTCAAATTACACCAAAGAAATCAAACAAGCAAGTGATTCTCAAATTATATATTTCTCTTAATGAGGGCTGAATCTTCCTCTACTTGTTGGTTTGTCCCTGATTAATTAAGTTTAATTTGTCACATTGTAATAAATCATATTTTTTACTCTAAACCAGAAACAACCTAACCTGGCCAGCCAATCTGGGTTTGCTCCATTTGAATCCATTCAGAGAAAGGAGGGAATTTCAGCTGAACTCTCTGAGCTGATTGGGCGATGCGACACTTAGTGCCCGCCTACCAAAGGTCGGTTTCAGCCAATCACGGTATCAAATGAAAACGTAAGCAGCAGACGTCATGAGAAACCACAACAAGTTAAGCTGAAATTAAATTGTGGATTCTTACACAACAGATGTGATAGCTGCAGCTACGCGTGCGTCCTCCTCTGCTGCCATGTTTGTGTTTGTTCAGCTGTGCGCTCAACCGCTCTTGCTTTCATCGCAGCGGTATGCCCCGCCTTAAACCACAATACTGTAACGTGATTGGCCCAAACCGTTTTTTTTGGTTCAGACCCAAACGGCTGAAGCAAGAGTGGTACAAGATTGAGGCTCAATCTGAATACCCTTAATAATAGCTACCAGCTCCTGCTCCTTCACCTTTAATGGGGTCAAAAGTCTGAGCTCTATTGTGGAGGAAAGGAGCTTCGGACTGCTGTACCGAATCCAGACAGCCTTTAACTCTGACGTCATTACATGACGGAATCGCTCATGGATGATCCGAATCAAATCCGGGCCTACAGCCTTCTGGAAATGAACTACAAAGTTCCCGATCTCTTCTCTCCGGACATTTCTGTTGATTTCCGTTAGGAGGGCTGCGCAAAGGATTGTGGGATACCCATAAGGGAAGTCAGGGTTCCTTGGCTAAACCAGCTGCGGGAGGGACCATTCAGGCTCCTTTTCCTCCCTCCATCCTTACTGACTGGTCTAGTCGGACGGCACTGATCATGGCGACCACTGAAGCACTTCCGCTTTTAGCTAAAGAGTCCTGGCTCTATCAGGGCATTCTTGTGTGTAAACACACGAATACCGCGAGAATTCATCTTGCAGGCAAGGTTAGCAATAATCCTGTTTCCTTAAGAAATGTTGCCACGATATCGAAAATGGTGTTGAATATTTTTCTTTGCGCTGATATTGAGTTAGTACGATGTTGGTATCATGACAACCCGAGTTGCATCGTTATCAACAACTTTCTCAAAGAACAAGAAGGTGCTGTTACGGTCCGTCTGTTTGTCAAACACATGTCAACAGTTTCTGGTACTTTGTGCTCGATGCAAGGGATTATATAGAAGTAATGTAGACGGATTTGACCTGATTTCTGTAAAACTGGATCTGAAATGAACCTGTTTGTATTATAAATTTCCTCGAGGTCACATTTGTTGTAATTCGATGCTCTGTAAATATGCCGTGGTCAGTAATTTATTGCTGTTGTGAAACGCACACCATCTAGTCATTAATGTAGCTGAGATGGTTCTGGACCCTGGGGTGAAGAGTGAAGAGATCCGTTTGGTTTGCGTAATGCAAACTCATTCACAACAAAGCCTGAATTTTAACTATTTCATTTGAGAACACGAGACAACTGTTTAACCAGGTTGTGCTGGAGAGCATCATCAGATTCGGGTTGTTGGGTCAGAACCAGCTGCTGTGTCTGGATCGGTCTGCCTTGGCAGTGGACGGAAAACCACGAGTCGTTTCTGAGCCTTCGGTTATTAAACAGACACAGAAAGTTAGATACGATCTCTGTCAGAAATCCTCCAGTTGGGGAACAGACCCAAAGCTAAATCATTTCAGAATTCAATTTGTTCTTTCTTCATTTGAAGCTCTAAATTATGTCTTCTGGGCCTGAATATATGGTGCAATACTTTCATTTTCTTCTTGTTTTATCTCTTATCTTCCTGATTGAAGCCATGCCATGCGTCTCACTGAGTGATTGTTTTATTGTGTAAGACTTTATCAGTCCTATAATGGATCATCGGCTACATTGAGTCCAGGAAATAAATCCTCTGGAAGACAATAAAGAATATTTTACAACCACAGTATTTCAATATATGGATTACATTTTTTTTTTTTTGCATTTCTCTATTGAGAAGATTTAAATGGACGCAAAATTTAAAAAGGAGGAAAAGATAATTGAATCAGATGAGTGAGACACAGTGACTCAGGTAGAGATAGATGGTTTTCATGTCTGAAAGTAAACCATCTTCAGACAACACATAATCTCATTATGGTCACATGATGACAATAAAGACTCTTATACAGCCATATTCAATAAAGGAGAACACGTGTGCAAACGAGGCCCACATTTCTGGGTAAGAAATGTTGGTTTTAATTCATCTGATGTAATATTTGAGTCTTAAATGCCATCCTTTTGAAACCCTTTACTTATATTTGCAATCTATCTCTCAATAATGAAAATAACCATGATTATTCCGTTATTCAAACCGAGCTTTAACAATTGCCACCTTGTATCCCTCCACAGTTTTCCACTATATTAGAAAAATGATTTGTTGCAAGATTTCGGGATTTTATCGAAAAACAACATTTATTATCTGATCGTCAATATGGAATCAGACTTAATAGGTCAACATCTCTTGCTTTAATTGATTTAATGGAGGATATCTTCAAATTGCATGGAGAAAAAAATCGTAAAAAGCTTTTGATACCATCAATCCTTATATTTTAATCAGCAAATAGGAAAACTATGACATCAGAGGAATAAATAAACAATGGTTGTAGCTCTATTTGACGGAGAGACTACAATTCTTGCAAACTGAACAAAAAACAAATCGGACTATATGAATATTAAATGTGGCGTACCTCAAGGACCAATACTGGGGCCTGCCCGGTTCATTATATACATATACATATTTATGTAAAAATATATATGTATAGTAAAAAAAAATTTAATTAGAGCTCAGAAGACAATTTGGAGCAACTTTTGGAACAAATAACTAACAAAATAAATAAGCTAAAAAGTAGGTTCAGGGTAAATAAATGAATATAAAATGTAAAATTTGGTATTTGGTAAACAGAAAATCGATACTATAGTACAAATAACTATGGAAAATATAAGAATTGAAAGAGTTCAACAACATGTATCTTTAGGAGTAGTGATAGATGAGAAGTTACCTCATAGCGCGCTAGTTATGCTGTGTTAATCAAATTTATTGCCTCTAATTACGCTCCAAAAAGGGGCAAAATCACACAAACTTATTTCTTGTAAAAACTTCATTATAAAAATGACATGATTTGGTAAAGTATATCTGCTCAAATGATGTTTAGAGCACCAGATAACTCTCAGTCTGCGACTATACAGAAATTATTCTGTTAAAGAGATGTGCATCGCACACACAACTTAGGAGGGAGTAATACATTTTATCAACCAAAGATAAGAACTACTTTAAAATTGTTTTGCATGTCAGTGTGGGGAATCGTCTGGGATGGTTTGGCACAGGAGGAAAAAGCTTGTTCTCATATTATCTAAATTAAAAGAGCGTTCAAACAATATATTTGGAGGAGAGAGATTGATGCCCTCAGCTGAGAGGGTGTGAATAAAAGGAGAAGGGTGTGGAGTCAGAGAGTTATCTGGCCTGTCTTTGTCTAGATAAGTGTTACATTGTGTAGCGTTGTATTGGGGCGTTGGAAATGTAATAAGCCTCTGCTTCAAACCATGAAGTTAGGTTTGTTGTAATTCTGCTCTTTGTGTGTGATGTGTGCATGTTTGAAATAAATGCACAGAGATGAAATGAAATGTTTCCTTTGCTGTAAGCAGAAAATACTAATAATTAACAGAAATAAAATCTTGACAGCACCAACCTGTGTGTAATTAATCTGCATAATTTGTTGCTCTGAAATGAGCAGACACTTCAACGATTTTCTAATTTATTGAAAGTAAACACATATTATAAAAAAGATATTTTAAACCTGTGCATGTAGTTTAACTGAAGTTTTTCTGCTTTTTAACTTATTTAGTCAACAATCTAATCTAATGCTATATCTATCGTTGTTGTTGTTGCTAGAAACTTTGTCAGTGTCTGTAACCGCAGGAGGCCAATTAACTGGTTTTTCATCATGATGGGGTGCAGCTGCTGGTTTCTGTCTGCAGCATCAAATAGGCTTCAGCAGCTCTCACCGTGGCGTTGGGCTGTTTGCCTGCCAGTGGTTAAGGAGCATCCCACACAGTGGGTGGAACAATGAAGGGCAATTTTTCAAAATCAGCTCAATTAAAAAGCAGTGGCAGCTGAGGATAAAACAATTATTTACACAACAATTTACAACAAAATCAGTAAAATCTACTTGAACATAAACCCGTCTACGGCCTTTGCTGCCAAGACTCCCTTGATAAAGAAGTTCTTGGGTTGAATAAATGAATAGATAATTTTTTTAGAGTGGTCCAACTTCCTTTATCCGTTTTTTTTCTCCTGTGAAATTATTATTTTGTCAGTGAATGCGCCGTTCTCTCCTGTCTTGTCGTTGTTTTCTGACTTCCGTTTGCATCATGTTTCAGTGATATTCGTGACTTTGACAGGTGTGATGAATTAATCCGACTGAATGAAGAAAGCCACAAAAGCGCTGATTGGCCCACGTGTGCAGAGAGCGAATCTTTAAGTAACCAATTACAGACAAGCATGAAGTCACATGGAAGCCAAAAGTTTAAAAGCATACACACTCATCTGTTCGGCCGCCCCTTATAATGAATATAGATTTATACTTACATAAAAGAATAAACTCGAATAGAATTGAAATAAATAAGTCAAGTCCAATTTTCATGAGTGAACATATGCAATAATTACTTTTTATTTTGTAATTTATGCTTTGCTGGAATTTTTATTGGAGAAGCACTCCAGCGCCCCCTATTGACCAGACGCCCCTGCTCTGCAGCTCGATGGTTAAAAGTTGGATCCAGCTGGTTCTCCAACAGGACGATGATCCCAAACACGCAGTCAGCTGGTTTGGGAATGGATGCATCGGGCTAATGTCGAGCTTGTGGAGTGGCCCTCCTAAAGCTCTGACCCCAGCCCTTTTAAAAAACTAATGCACTATGCTTAAAACCAGGGTCTGTTGCAGGAAGCGAAGCAATTTCATCTATGAACTCCACCCACTCAGCCAAGGAAAATAGTCTAGAATCAGAGCAGAAGCTTGTTGATGGCGACCAAATGTGTGCGGTTGAGGTTCAGCTCACAGTTGTTTAGTATTAGTGGGGGTGTTTGTGTGTGATTGAGCCTGTATGTACATCAAATCCACAATAAATTCAAAGTTGGGTGTCAGGTTGTTGCTTTTTTGAAATCCAATCAGGAGAAAGAAGGATCAAAATAAATAAATAGTTTATGAATGCTCGTCCCACTCGAAAGTAAAATCAAATGAATGAGAAAAAAGATTAGTGTTGATAGACGATAATCTGAAAGAGTTATCATGAAAGGAAGGAAGCTACACGAGTGTGAATAATTGATCACAGGATTTGGCTTTTGTGCATCATTTCATTCAATATTAATAAAAACAAGCGCCTGCGGAGGATTTACGACATCAGGCACTGGAAAAGCTGAATCGAGGAAGTCAGGCACTCCCAAAAGACTGATTCCGTCACCAAAGGGCCTTTTTTTCTGAGGCGCCCTACAAACCGCAGGTGACGGCAAAGCAGAAAGGTGTACGAAATGTAGAAAAGTGGGAGTGGATGTGGTTCAGACTCTCTTATTTTCTTCCTTTTTCAGGCTGCCGATGGACGGGCCAGACTGCCACTCCTACCTCGCTCCACATGGATATTTTCATGCATCAGAAAGGTGCCAAACACACATTTCGTAGTGAAATTTAAATCCTACGGGTCTTTTTTTTTTCTTTTCTACCTGCAAGGCTTGGTGGTCTAAACTAACGCAGCCTGGACTCTTTTTTTACAGAGTGTTTTACAGACTAGCAGACATTTCAGCCTTCCCTACCTGCCGCTGTATTATGTAACAGATCATTACATCCTCCAGCTGAGATCTCCTCCTCAGCCCTCTGACACACACACACACACATTCACCGACACCCAGACACACGCGCCGGCCTGCTAAGCCTTTGTTTTACCTCTGCAGGTGTTCCTCCTCTTCCTCTACCTCCTCCCGTCTCGTATGCAGTTGTTTTATCCCTTTTGTTTTTTTTTCCTCGTCTAAATCCCCGTCTCCATCTCTGCTTCTCTTAACCTCTGCATGTTTTTCGGCTCTGTCCTCTGGCTCCTTCCCTTTCTCAAGTGTTTTATTGCCTTGGATCTGCAGTGGTACATAAAACACACCCTTCAGAGCTCTGTCTCCAAACCCTCCCTTCTTCCCCTCCCTGCTCCCTGATTGGTTCGTCCGCAGAGATGACATCAGCCTCCTTCATCACAGCCTCGCTCTCTCCTCTCCATCTATTCCCTGGGTACCTCGCGCCCCTCCCTTCTTCTTAACATCCATCTCTCTCGGACCCGCATCCTTCTTTTCATTTTTTACTGACGGTGAACTGGTTAGATCGTTAGAATGCTCCTGGGGAAAGCACGACGCTCTGTAGTGTCTTTAAAACGATGCTCACTGTGTGTATGCAATAACTAGCTCCGTGTTGACAATTAAACTGTAGATTCAGCTTCGTTTATTCCTTAAGTCACATAATTTAATTTATGACTAAATGGGAACAGTTTTAATTCAAGCGTTAGCTTTTTGCTATTAGTAAAATTATCTCCAATCCCATTACTTAGGTGGCTTCTCGGTCATTTCCTTTGATTAAATCTAATAATTAGTATTTTTAAACAGAAAATTAAGGAATAAATCTTTGCAATTCAAATATGATTTTATGCGCAGCACCTAAACTTTCACCAAATCAAGTATCTGAGGACGAAGATTTAAAAGCACCGACGTTCATCAATAGATTCAGCTTCGTTTATTCTTTAAGTCACATAATTTAATTTATGACTAAATGGGAACAGTTTTAATTCAAGCGTTAGCTTTTTTTCTATTAGTAAAATTATCTCCAGTCCCCATTACTTAAGTTGGTTCTCGGTCATTTCCTTTGATTAAATCTAATAATTAGTATTTTTAAACAGAAAATTAAGGAATACATCTTTGCATCACAAATATAATTTTATGTGCAGCAACTAAACTTTCACCAAATCAACTATATGAGGACAAAGATTTAAAAGCATCAAAGTTAATCTATCTTTTTTTAGTGTGTTTGTTTTAGTCGTTCTGTTTCCACCGTTCTGTTTGCCTTTAAAGCAAAAAAATAAATAAAATTTCAAATGTGTTTAAACTGATCTTAGATAGCGGGGCTTTTCCTTGGCCCAATAGGTATTTTGACATCTGTTTAAGTTCTTTATGTAATAGCTGTTTAGGTTTTATGATCTTTTTTTTATCGACAGGGGATTTTATTATTTCACCACAAAATATTCAGCTAAGACTGTGATGTTTTCACACAATTTCAAGTCTAATCCTGCAAAAGTTTTAATTAAAACTACTTAGTCCTAAGCTTTGTAGCTAGATGTTTATACTTCACTAATAATAAAAATTATATAATTTTTTTGTCTTCTGCTATGAAGTTTGTTTCCCACCGCTGCAGCACTTACACTTTCCTGTTAATTAACTCAAGGTTGGAAAGAGATATCCTCCAAACTCTGATCCACTCCTACTATTATTTCAGTTTTTATTAAAAGCCTGAACTGAAGCTTCTCAGACTTCATGTTTCCTACATAAAAAAAAAATCTCCTGTAGAAAAATTAAAAAGCACCAGAAGGTTCTACCACTTAAAGTTTTAACATAATGATTTGTCGTTTCTCTCTTTCTTTTAGTGATGCTGTGGGCTCTCCTCACCCTCTGTGCTCTAGGAAAGGTGAGAACCTCCATAGCAAACAGTGAGTCAGCACTTTCTGTGTCTTATTGCACATTAATTATTGACGCCCATCATCCAGTTAGTTCCTAATCCTCATCAGAGGTAACAGAGATTTATTCTGGATTATCTTGCATCTTGCGACTGCATTGGCGCCTTTAAAGAAAATCAGCAATTTTCTCAGGAATCAGATTTGTGATGTATTTTTCTGTTGGAAAAGTGATTATTGCCCATCAAATAAACCCCCAGCATTAGTCTCACAACAATTTATGGTCTAAAATTTTAAATGCATTCATTGTGTAATTCACCCACGTTGGTACCGCTGGATTATAGGCCACAATCCAACTGAATATAGGAATATACAGTATATCTAATTTTATTACATACGTTTCTGAATAATTATGTCGTAAATATTTAAATTTTCTGCCTGCCGTGTAAGTCCATCAGGGTTCTTTGTTACGCTGCCTGCTTTAATTGCCCCTCTGGTTTTCAGTGATTTTGGCAGCTGTTTTAATTCTGGCAGCTTTTTGAAGCTGGGTGCAATATGGCGTCCCTTTTGTGCTCTTTTTGTCAGAACCGTTCGGAGCCTTATGATAATCGTTGTGAACGCCCCCCCGCGGTTGGATGCGGCTCGTTTGATAAAGGATGTGGCAACCCCATGCGGTGCAGCTGATCTCTCCCTGCGAGAGCATATGTTGGTGTGGCAATGGCGTGTTTGCTAAACAACCATTAAGAAACGCTTCTCCAGCATGGCGGATAGAAGGCATCAACCAGTCTAGAGAAGACGAGCAGCAGAGACGGGAGAGCTCGCCTGATGAAGATGGCCCAACATGTTGGGAGGGAAACTTCTGTGAGGTTTGCCCGTCTGTGATTGGACACAAGCGAACACAGCAGGGAGACTCTGAACATGGTCCGGGTTTATCCTTAGCAGCACGTTTGGTAAGCGATGCTAATTGTTTGGCAAAATTTAAATTTAGGATAAGATGAGAAATTCCTTTATTGTCCCACAATGGGGAATTTCGGGAATTTGCACTAATAGTATGGAAATGTGCTTGCTTGTTTGCAAGAACGCTTATTCAATTCAAAAGCCTGTTTGTTTTTCCTTAAACGGGTTTGCATGTGTGCGATAGAGACGAGTAAACTTGTTTATTCCTCTCTGCCAGTATCAAACAGGTTTTGCAGGGTGCGGGTATATATCTATCTATCTATCTATCTATCTATCTATCTATGTATCTATCTATCTATCTATCTATCTATCTATCTATCTATCTATCTATCTATCTATCTATCTATCTATCTATCTATCTATCTATCTATATATATATATATATATATATATATATATATATATATATATATATATATATATATATCTCGAGATAAGATTCTGCAACCAGCAACCAGAGGCGATCTCTTATCTCCACGCTTCAGGAACAATCTCCAGCTTCCAGAATGCCGCCCCCTGAAGCATCGTGGGACCAGACAGGGCACCAGCCTGAGGAGCAGGCTTGAAACAGCTTTCTTGTCCATCTAGGTAAACCCACAGGAGATACTATAACAAGAACCACAAAGAGGAGGAGATGGTCGGTAGACTGACACAACGGCACGGGTAAAATGCTGTATCAGTATTTCAGAAAGAGGTTTTCCAACCAAGAGTGTGTGAAACGTCTACAAAAGACTTTCCTGGGCACACTGTATACCTGGACCAAAGGGGAGTTATAACTAAACGCTGTTATAGAAGTTGGTGTATGGGGAAATGCTCTGAGTAAACTGGCAAAAGGGAGTCAGCTGCCATTTCTGCAAGGACTTTAATTAAAAACTAGAACTGCAAGCAGTCATTATCGGGTTCCAAGCTCAGCGCTGCAAGTCCAGCCCTCCCATCTTAAAAAGAGTTAATTTCTGTTAGTTTACAGCTCACTTGCAGAAGCACACAGGCCCCTAAAGGCTTATTCCTTACCAGTGTTTCCCCTTACCAGGGCTGCATCCTTCCACTTAACTTTCCACTGATATCCCAGATTAAAGCCCCACATAAGCAGCCCTGCTTCTGTTTCTCTGTTAATGTTTCTCTCTCTATCGTGTATCGTTATACAGTCTAGCCTTAAAAGTAGACAGGCTGTCTGCCTCAGACTACTGCAAGAGATTTAGTTGCAGAACTGTGCAGTTTGCATGGTTATCTAACCAGACATCTATCCAGAGAGAGAAAGAGTAATAAGTGATTGTCATCAGATCAGGAACCTTGTACCCAGTAGTGTGTTTGTAACAGGTAACAGTCTGAGAACTGGGCTGGTTGTTTATTCTCAGCAGTTTATTCATGGCAGCTTTAGAAAATAAGCTGTTTTTATGTCTGTTGACAAGTGTTGAAAAATTAAACATTGAGAAACAAAAAAAAAAAATAATTGGTGAATTTATGAAAGGCTCCAGTTCAGGTATTGCTGCTCGACCACAAGAAAGATCATTATTTTCTTCATTATTATCTTTATTATCTGTATAAGTTAAGGAAGGTAACATAAATGAAGGATACAGTCATCAAATTAATACATAAATCAAATTAACTTTAGCTTAAATGGTTTACAACCATTACCAAAAAACAAATATTATATGAACGTTATACTTCACAACCATTTAACTTCTTAATTCAATAAATTCAATTGACATCAATAAATGTACATTTCAAAAGGTTTTAATTTAGGTTAGTACAAAACTTCATTGCTGTCATAGCAGTTTATTAAAAAGTAACAAAACTACTTAAAAGTAGTTATTTTTTAAAAAAAAACTTTCAACAAAAAAAGAGTTGGTTGAATGAAGGGTTGAGTTTGAATTCAATGTTCTCTATCTAAAAATAGGCCGTCAAGCAACAGCATAAAATAACCAGGGCTGCACTTAAAATATATGTTTTGAAATTGCTGTCAATTATCAGCATCGATCAATATGATTTCTATTTTATCAATATGCTTTTTTATCTATATCATCCAGCCCCAGTGTGTAGTCTAGTGGTTCCTAACTCCAAACCTGGAGAGCTACTATCCTGCAGCTTTAGACGCATCCTTACTTCAACACGTCTGAATCAATTTAAATTTCTGCTTAGCAGACCTCTGCAGAGCTGAATGACTGATGCAGATGAGGACATTCAGCCTGATTCAGGTTTGTTGGAGCAGAGATTAATCTAAACATTGCAGGATAGTAGCTTTGAAGGACTGGTCTTGGTGTAGTCCAGTTTTGAGATTTGGGGATGTGGCACGGTCCATTTTGGATAAATGTCCCATCGTGGGGCAACCCCACCTTTCCTCCAGAAACTGCTGATCTCTTTTATTCCCCCGTTGGTCATTCCAGGCCTTGTTTGTTTCCATGCCTTCTTCTTCTTTCCTCCAGCCCTAATTCATTAATTCATCCATAAATAATTTCCTGTTTGGGTTGCAGTTTATCGGAGTCAAAGACACAATCTATGAAGCCATCAGTGCCTATACGCCAACTGCTTCACGCGGGATGTTCCAGCTCGTGGCTTTTAAGACGGGGGAAAACGATTTATTGGACTCGTGAGCCCATCTCCCCCTATTTCTCACTATGGGGTTTCTTCACTATCTGGTTGAATGTGGGAAAAGTTGAGGAGAGATGAGGACTGAGGGAAAACGATGTTTTACTTCGCCGTCACAAAGAGGACGACTGACGTTAGACATAGACTTAGACAACTTTATTTGTCATTTTGTATGCACAGAGTGCGTACAGAACGAAATTTCGTTGCATACAGCTTGTAAATTGCAGTAAAAATTAATTTACGGCATAAGGTGCAGCAGTGATTTAAAAGTAAACAGTTTAAATGTAGACAATGCAGGAGAAGTCACAGTGTACAGGTGAGTATTTTTAAAACCATTCGTATGTGCAGAATTGAATTGTGCAAAGGGCATTTGTGCAAGAATACAGCTTGTAAATTACAGTAGATTTAAAATACAGTTGTGTCGTCGTGTCTAGTGTTTGTTTTCACCGGTTGGATGAGTGTTAAACAGTGACGATGAAGGTGCTTGTCGTCTGGTTGTGTAAAGATAGATGACGTCCAGACTACAGACAAACTGCTCAACAGAAATGAGTCTGGGCCACCTGCTCTCATTTAAACTGAAATAGTTCCTCTCCACTGAGATAATTCCCATATCCTGATCCATCCTCTCTGTTATTTTCCTTTTCTGATCTCTTGCTCAGCAAATCGAGTTTCTTTGGAAGCAGCTATCTGGTCCATTATCTCCTCCACATCAAGTGGGCTGTTTTCCTCCTCCTCTAGCTGCATAGGGTTCCTCCATCCTTCTCCACTAAAGGTTTAACTCACTTAACCTCGGCGTGTGGGTGGGTGGGTTTCATTGTGTGTGTGTGCACTGCAGGAGAGGATGGTTTAAGAAAGTAACGGTCAATAAAATAGATGATGATCAGGGCTCGTGTCCTTGTCTAATGTCTGCCGTTGTCTAGGACATGTCATCAATACACCGAGACGTCTGGGGGGGGAGGGGGGGGGGCTGTTTACTATAACTGTGACTCAGGCTTCTTGACTTGGGATCAGTGACAACCTGCCTTCTCTGCTCGTGTTTGCTGTCAGGTTTTACAGACAGGGAGGATAAATACTCTAAAAGGAACAATTCCTTACAAGATATTGATATGTTAAGATATTAATGTCCTCTTTTGGACATTCCTATAAAAAATGTTTGTTTTTTTTCACGCAGTGGCTCTAATTCCTTTCTGAAGTGATCAGAGATCAATCTAAATGACGGTGTCAACAAAAAACTAACAGCTCCACTCAAAGTAAACCAAAGTCAAACTATCCTCAAGTAAAATATTTAATCCCATGAGTTGAGATAAGCTTACAGAAAAGGATCTGAAACATTCCCTTTTAGTTATTCCACCAAATTTAGATCAATTAGAGACCTACAATCTCCAAGACTTCTTTTTGGTCGCAGCAAATTTAGAAAACCTAAACCTCTGCGTGACCCTCCTGCCTTTTTAGTACCCAGCATTTAGATTTTTCCCTCCTGCTTTCTCATCATGATGCGAACATCACGACTATCACGTGTGCATTATTACCTCCCTTCCTGTTCGCTGCACGGATGAGCAGGATGGAGGTAAAACATCCTGAAACAAGTCATTTCTTGCACTGTTGTTGCCTTCATGTCTCTGCAGAGGAGTCCTGCATGCAGTCCTAGTAACACTGATCAGAAACAAAACTGTGTCCCACTCAGCCCATTCTCAGAATAACTCGTTTATTAACATAATTTCTAAATATCTGCATTGAACTGATGTGTATTCTTTTTTTTTTCCATCGGCAAGAAAAGATTTTAAATTAGAGGAAATGAGAGTTTGTGTTTGTCTAAAGTCACGTATTGTGGAGAGGATTTGAGCAATCAGCATTTTTGAAACACAAGACATAAATCTGAATAACGTCAGATTGGAAAAAATTATGTTCAATCAGCAAAAACTCCTCTAAGTCATGTTGTCTTGGAACCAGCCATAAATCCTTAATGACCTTTTTTTTTAACAAAAAGTTGCTCAAAAGTGCAACTGCAGATGGTGGTGTATAATTTTTCTTTCTTTTCTGAGATTATCAACAAAAATATGAATTAATCTTGTACCTTATCTGCCACAGTTGACAAGTTAACAAACTGTCTGGTGTCTGTGGCAGCTGAACAAGGCCTGCAATGAATTTAAAATCATTAATATTTGGTTTTAGTCTTTGTTTTTCCATGTTTTATTTTGTTTAAATTTTCCTACATTTTAGTCCAACTGATTTTTTTTTTGCTTGCTTCTATTCTGTTTTTATTTTCATATATTTTAATCAAATAAAGCACTTTGCAATGTCCTTGTACTGAAATATACAGATAAACTTACCTTGCCTTGCTTCTTTTGGCTCTTTGCAGGTCTGCTAACCAGGACCAGTTCTTCCAGGAATGTGGAACCAGCTGACCGAAGCACATCTGAATCTCCTCATCCTTTTGGGCTGTTTTTGCCAGCAGACATTTGTTCACACGGTATATTCGTACATGTAGTGGGGCTGCAGGATTGTTCTTATTTAATAAAGACATTTCTCACAGTTTCTGTATTTTTCTCTAGCTAACAGAACATCCCAGCATCTTCTTCCAACAGCGGTCTCCCTGCAGCCTTGTGCAGCTCCTCCATGGCCCCAGCCGTCTTACTGCTGTTGGAAACAAGAAGCGGGTAAACTGGTATATCTTGATGGTTTCTTTATCAGAAAAATACATACTTTCATGCTCTCTTTCTGCTGCATAAAATTATTTAAAACGTTTTATAATTTCAAAGCGTTCGAAGATCCATGGAGGAACCTAAGGTGCTATTTCTGTGTTTTCCACTAGAGGGTGCTCTGATCCAGATAATACAGTGGTGCATTTTCATGGTCTGTGGAATAATTTAACTTTCTGCATGGAGTCTAGAAACCTGAGATTTGTAATAATAATAATAATAATAATAATAATAATAATAATAATAATAATAATAATAATAATAATAATAATAATACTTTTTTTCATTCGTATTGTACTCCAAGTGCTACAGTTATTAGATTTGGGTCTGTTTCTGTTTTATTATTGTGTTTTTTTGTTACTCTTAAGAGACAAAACAAGAAATTTAGCCAAATGTGGAAAAATGCTTCTTCTTTATATGACCAGAAACAATGGGGATCAGAGAAAATCATCTTTGACGATCAGATACATCAACATCCTGCACAAACAATTTACTCATATAACGGGGGTGGCATGATGGAGCAGTTGTCAGCGATGTTGCCTTGCAGCAAAAAGATCCAGAGATTGAATCCCAGCCTGGGGTCTTTCTGCATGGAGTTTGCATGTTGTCCCCCATGCATGCACGAGTTCTCAGGTTTCCTCCCACAGTTGACTGTTAGGTTAATTGGTTGCCCTAAATTGCCTTTAGGTAAGAGAGTGTGCGTGCATGGCTGGAGTAATGCACCAGCTGAGCCATGGTGCTACAAGGACAGGCAGGTTTAGACAACGGATGGATGACAAAGGCAAGCAGGCCGGTGGCCAGGTTGGATAAATGACAATAACAGACAAATGTAAAAGAAATAAGAACAACACAGATCAGTTTTTGACTCAGATTCACCTCAAACCAAAATCTTTTTTTTTCCTTTCTATTTCTGACGATCATGAACAAGCTTGGTATGCTGGGAAATGGGACAGTAAAATAGTAACGGGATTGACGAAGGAGGTGCCAAACATTTGTTTGATTGAGCTTCACATGCTGGGAACTTCCCCAAATGATCTTCAAAATCATCAGACCTGCTAATTAGTTCTGATCTCCTGCTAACAATCAGAGGATGATCAGCGCCTTGGAAACTGATCAGTCATAAAAGAAAGTTTGGTAAATTTATTTTGGATCTGGCAGAAGTTTCTAAAAGTAGATTTAAGTTGAAGGTGATGAGGGATTGCACTGATGGGCACAGCAATACATAACGTTCTCAACCTCTTAATAAGCGTAAAAGAGCTTGATGTGTCAGTATCTGCGGCAGATAAGAAAACGCCATTCTCTCAGTCAAATAGACTGAAAGAGGCAAGACCTCGCTGTTCTCTGCAAGACCTTTTCCAAACCAGTGAATGATTCAACATTCAAACAACCAAAAATATGTTAGAAGCCTTTGCAATTGTTATGAAAATATATAATCATTTATATGATAATAGTGTATTTTAAAGTTATACAGACTTAACCTTAAAAACAGTAACTTAGGATGGGGAGTTTTTGCAGAACAATGACTGCATTCAGGCTTCAGTAAATTGCTATAGGTGCATAACATCCCGGGAGATATATATGGGGGTTTGCAGAATAGTCAAAACTTTCTCATGGGTTTTTAATGTTATCTAAGTTAACTCCCAGGAACAGACTAGAGCCACTACTTACAACTAACTGCTGAACTGTCAGAAAGCACACAATGTATAGACTAACCAGCCATTACATTATAACCACGATGTGAAACCCTGGTTCAAGGAGCAATAAGTAAGATATTTACTGTGAAATTAGCCTAAATCATTCTCATTTGTCACCTGGGATGGAAGTAACATTCCCTATAAACTATTGGTCCTCTCCATCAACAATTTCTTAGTCAAGTTTTTCTCCTTTCAAATCTAGAAGTATGGTCTGGAACTACCTCGATCCAGATTGTAGCCCGTGTTTACTTCCTGGTTCCTCAGCCAATCATATGAGAGTTCCCAGGGTTCCCAAAAAAAGAGTGCAGGATTTGGTATTTTATGTTGGCAAAAGAACAGCAGCCTGCAAACATGGAAGCCAGTAAGTTACACAACAGCAGCAGGACCGTTTAGAAACGGCATATTAGATCGTCAGGGGCAGGCTGTTGTACTAATTTCAGCCACTAGGTGTCAGTATTACTTTTTTCCCCTTTAAATTACCTGTCCAGAATGCGGTACCGCGCACGTGACGTCACCGTCTCAAGAGCAACGCCCCTTTTGCCGCTTAGGTAGGGCATACAGGAGAGAAAGCACGGATAACCCAGCTATTACAAGCGCAACAGAACCAGCGATCTGACCGACTTTACAGCCGTTAAACTTTCCCAAGACGATGTCCCAGGCACACGGATTACTGGCCGAACTGTCGAAGAACACACCAACCTTCAGCTCAAACGATGGCTTGAGGTTCGAGGGCTTAAAAAAACTGGAAAACTGGCCGAGTTGATCGAACAGTAAGCTTTGTTTTTTTTTCCTGCGCGGGATCATGGCAGCGTCGGCCGTTTTTTTTTTTTTTTTGTTGTTTGCAATCACCGTCCAGGAATGGGTATATGTTTAATGTTTGTGTCATTTGAAATGTTTTTGAGTAAGCTATCCTGGTAGCAGGCTATCATGTTAGCGCCTGCTACCATGATAGCCTATATGCTGTCATGGCAGCAGGCGCTACTTTATTAACATAGCTCTCAACTCTCACGCATTGACCGTGTGACACACGCATTTCATCAATTGCACACGCTCACACGCATTACTTTGAAAATCTCAATCTTACAATGAAAATCTCACTCTTGAAATGCACGCGTACGGACGCTTCATGTCATGGCGGAACCAATTTGCGGTACAATGGTTTCCGCACGTCCAGTAGTAGCGGTAACACAGCTGCAAGGACCGGCGCCGCGCAAACAAGGTTCCCTCATCCAAAGTGAAACACTTCTACGGTCCGTGTTGTGTGCGAATTAAATGGTAAGTCTGCATGTGTTATTAAAGTCCGTGTAAAATAGTGACCGTCTTCAATCGAACAACAGCACCCCCCCCCACCCCCCCCCGTTGGACCGTCTTCAATCGACCAACAGCCCCCCCCCCCCCCCCCCCCGTCAACAATCTCACTCTCAACAATCGTCAAAAGTTGAGAGGTATGTTTATTAACATGTCGGCCACCAAAATACTCTTACCTGTTCACTACTTGATGTCGCTGGAATTGGGTCAGGATGTTCTTCGGTTGGGCCCTTTCCTCCAACAAAATGCTTGCTACATATGTACTTGAATTTGGTAACTTTTTCCGGGTTGAACTGTTGTGTAGGCCGACCGCCCCGGTCCCAGCGCACACATTTCTCCTTGGCAGTCTTGAAGAAAACATCCTTCATATGCGGCCGATCAGCGTAACTCGAGTCGCTGTTGCACGTTCCATAGCAACAATGTTTAAAAACCATGGTCTTAGATTTGGAAAAAGCTGTCGTTTACCGAGTAAAACCTAGGCTAACGCACGTCTCTTTTAAAGCAAAGCAGCGGCGGGTTTCAAAAGTTTGCCCCACTGCGTACCACGTGATGTGACGTCATTGTGACGTTGTGTTTCTAAAAATATTATTTTGAAGTGGCAACCTCTGAGTCGCTTCTGAGCTCCTTTGCTTCCTTGAATCGGCACAAACGCACAAAAACTTGACCGATGTTCACCCTCATTTTGCTTCTCGTCTGGTCCGCTTGAATCTGAGAAATTTTGCGCCAATTTCTCAGTTCTATCACAGATATGCTACCATCTGGCAACGCCTGAGCTCTATCTCACGTGACTTCAACCTATTATTCCTGTTATCGGTGCAGAATCCTTCTATGCTGACGTTGGCATCATAAACAGAAGCAAACATTTATATATTGTGGACCTGTCGAAGATTTCTAAAACAATTATTTATTGTATATACTGCATATACATTTTTCAGGAAAATGTATACATTTATTTGCACCAATCTAGATGTTTTGTGGATGCATTATTTTTAAAAAATGTATATCTTTGATGAAAAAGTTGTAGCTGCGACCTTTAATTGTCCCTCTAAATTGCCCTGAGGTGTGAGTGTGCATGGTTGTTGGTCCTAAGTGTCTCTGTGTTTTCCTGCGACGATCTGGTGAGCTGTTCAGGGTGAACTCCGCCGCTCGCCCAATGACTGCTGGAGTTAGGCAGCAGCTGCTCTGCGACCCTGCACGAATAACTGAGCGGGTAAAGACAATTGATGGATGGAAGGATATTGCACAATGCAGAAGTGTCTTAGTGCAAGCAAATAATAAGGTCACTGCATCTTCAGTTATACATTGTAATAAATCCTGACTTTCACAGCTGGAAAGATTTGCACACAGTGCTTGTACACAATACATTTTTGTTGTGTTTTCAATGTCATTAAAACCTCTTTAGGAGTCTGCCTCTCCCACTGGTGGGCTCCCACTGGTTCCTGACACTTATTAATGTCGTTGCCTTAAGCGGCATCGACACCCACAGTCACTACTGCAGTCACAGTCTTGGAAAACAATATAGCCTAGTATCAGCATAAGCAAGGCGCTCACAAACATCTCAGAAGTATCCTAATCCACTGTTTCACCTCATGAGATAGCTGCCTTTGTTGCTGTGGATGATTTAATCTGCATCAAGGCATTATTGCATCTTGGTCGACTTTCTGACGCTCATTAAAAGATGATTCAACATGCAGAATAAAAAATATACCTTTTCCTTTTAAAGTTCCACATTTGAAGTGAATTAGGCCTGGTGCATAGTATTTTATGTATGGATCTAACGTGGTACTTTACCAGGAAGGGAGAGTGCTGTGTATCGGAGCTGCACGATAATTAGAAAATCTCATGATGGTGATCATTTTGGTTTTCCTCTCTTTTTCTCATCTGTGCTTCTATCACTCTGTGACCTTTAGCATGTTACGGTTTTAGTGTGTACCGCCGTGAGCCTCTGTCCAACTGGCTACATTAACTTGAACAATGCAGGTTCATGGCACTTCCAATAGATTAGCCCAAAATGACAGTGCTTTAATTTAAGCAATCCTTTGCAGCTTGAGTATGCCACATACTGATATTGCAATGATTTATTTTCAATATAAATCTTATCTGTCTGACAGATTTCAGTTTGTTGATATTAATAATACATTTTCTTCAAACTCTAGGGTCACTTGTGGAGTACCACAGGGTTCAGTCCTTGGACCAATTCTCTTTACTATATATATGCTTCTGATTGGTAAAATTATAAAACAGCATGGGATTAATTTCCATTGTTATGCTGATGACACTCAGCTATATTTATCCATAAATCCTGATGAATCCAATCAATTACTTTCGACTACAGGCATGTGACATGTCTTGATGACATCAAAAGCTGGATGATTTTAAATTTCCTGCTTTTAAACAATTAGCTCAATATTTATCTTCATTATTTTGATATAGAATCAGAACTTCTTACAAACTTTTGTTTGTTTATTTATTCTTTTTACTGAAAATCCAGCCAGAGACACATGTCCAGGGTATATTTCCTACCTACATCATTTTAAGATGCCAGAGTTGATGATGCATTCAGTTGTTTCTCATGTTTTTTTTATATTTGTTTCACAGTTTATCTTAAAGGCCTTAAAAAAATTACCTTTAAGCCGATGTTGAACATACTTTTTATTAGGCCCCCTCCCCCTTTCTGCATGAAAAATGTTGCTTTTTTATCGGTCTGATGCAATATTCTAATGTTACATTGTGTGTTTTTGTTTGGTGGTGAAAAAATCATAATCAAATTAAATAAATGCTTTAAAACATAATTAGTGCGTGTTAACCTATATAATGTGTTTCCCTTAGTGAATTTAGATACTGAAACAAATTATATTTTTAATAATATTCGAATTTGCTGAATATGATATTATCAACAGATCTTCATTTGGAAAACATGTTCAAAAACAGGCTCAACTTTGTGTTGGGTCATCACATAACATCACAATAAAGGAAAAGTTGACGTTTGTGGTTGTAATGTAAATGAAAATACAAGAGATATGAATTTTACACAAGGCACTGATTACGGTTGAGCCTGACTCTCCAGATCAGGGACTGAAAACCTTTTACACAATCCACCCCCCCCCCCCAACCCCCCCTAAAGCTGCCTGTCACTTGATGGAAATAAAATAAAAAACAGAAAATCGGTCATGAGGTCATTTAAAAATATAGTTTTACCTGGGATCTGGTTTTTCACCGACACAAAAAAGATTCCTGGAATAAATGAAATGATTTATTGTTCTGCCATCAGCAGGTCTTTGTCCTTGATCCTCACCTTCTTCTGCTTACAAATTAACCAGGCTATGCCTGCTGTAACACAGTTAAGCAAACATATAAAAATTGAATTATATTTCAGATTGTCAGAAAAAAAAGTTTATAATAAAAGAAAAATTATTTGACAAAGAGGAAGGTTGAAAATGAAGGAAAAATGAGTAATTCAGTCTAATCACTGCTGCAGCCGTCATGGCGTCCTCCCTTGTGACAGTTTTATTATCAGAGCTGGAATGCAACACAAGAGTCATTTCCCCTAATGATGTCCCCCGCCTTCAACACCTCGGGACAAGTGAGTGTGGCTGACATGAGTGTGGAGAGGCAGGGACAGAAGAGAGGGAGGACAGAGAAGACAGATAATCCAGTGGTTTGGTGGGGCAGCCAATCACACGAGAGCGCGCTAGCCCTGCCCCAGCAGCTTGAACCTGAAAGAAACTTCACTTTGTAAAATCTTTTTCTGGTTTATTCACTGTTGCTTTGCTCCTTAAATCTCTAACTCTGCTCCGGTAAGCTTCTCCATAGTAACTCCATCAACGATACAGAATTGTACAAAGCAACCACTAAAATCTGTAAAGACATAAAAGTGGATAGGTTTGATGGAGCAGGAGATGGACTGATGCACTGCGTCTGCCGAGGGATAATGTGATTCCTTTTCTGGCTTTGGAACAGCTTAGTATGGAGGGTTAGAGGGGACAAAATTAATTAAACGAATATGCCATGAAATAAATAAATGCACCATGAAATAAATCAATGCACCATTAAATGTTTCACTGAATAATTAAATTAACCATTTATTTATTTAGTACACCATTAAACAATTAAAAGTATAATTAAATATCAAATGTAAAATTAAATAATTAAATGAACCAAAAACACAATTAATATGCCTTTTACAATGCGACATTAGATAATTAAATGTCATTTTTGTTAAATAAATTAATTTAAATGTATATGTCATTATTTCACTTTGTATTTATTTATCTCATGGCGTTGCGTGGCCTCATAAAATGATTTAAACTGTCAGCTTCACCCATCAAACTCAGTGGGCGGGATTAGGGAGACCCTACTGCCTGATTGGCTGGTTCACACTGAGCAAGTAAAGGGAACTTCTTTCTGGTTGAATATTGACTCTGTGGTCAGTACTTTTGCTGGAAAGTGCAGAATTGACTCAATTAACGTGATGCAATTTGTTTATCACACACTTGGTGAGCAACTCCAGCCCCTATATCCCTCGTTTTGTCTGAAATATCTCTAATAAATTCACAAGAGAGACTTTATAATCTCTGCTGCTTCCAACAAACTCAAGAAGTGTTTACCATCATGTTACATGTTGCACGGGTTCTTGTCTCTCAGATATTAATGTCTATTTCCACACTTTTTAGATTGTCAGGGAGTTTTATTTGTTACATTCATGCAAATTTTGATTTATTTATTTATTTTTCGGCGGCGCCCATCTGAGGCAGCTGGCTCCGACCAACTCTCGACATATGCCATCAGACCCTTGAACTGCTGAAGCGAAAAAATGGACTCTGAACTGCTGAATCCACAAAATGGACACTGTAATTTACTGAAATTTACTGCATTTTACCGTGATTTTCCAAGCTGTATGCAAACGAAATTTCGTTCTGTACGGACTTTGTGCATGCAGGATGACAAATAAAGTTGTCTAAGTCTAAGCCTAAATTTAGTTTTTTTTTACACCATTCTATAATTGACTATTGTTTTTCTCCTTTTGTAATTGGAAAAATTCATATTTATCTGAATATGCCTTACTATCTATTAATAATTTTTAATTTTGATTAAAATTTTTTGCCTGTCGGCTGTGAGGCAGGCGAACAGGTCCGGCGGTGGAGGTCCGTCCGCGGACTGGGCTGGCGGGGCTAAAGCCCTTGAGCGGCCGACAGGCAGGCAGTCCCTTCGGGGGCTTTCCAAGGCATTATCCAGAGGAGGTCTGAGTTCGGTATCAGGTGGCAGAGATCCAGCGGCAGTACAGACAGGGAGATCTGAGAGACAGGTCGAGGTCCAGTCCAAGTCCAATAACTGGCAGGCTCAGAGATTCACAGGGGCTAGAACGGGTTCCGGTACTCACAGGAAGAATAGGGCCGGGTACACAGGCAGACAGTCCAGGTCATCCAGGGGCAGATCGGGTCAGGTTTCCAGGCGGTCAGGCAGAATCAAAACAGGATCAGGCAGGCTCGGTAACAGAAGGCAGAAACAGGTCGAGAAACAGACAGGCTGACAGACGGGTTGATAACAAAGAACGCTGGATTGGTCTTACCGGGATGGCACAAGACAATCTGGCACTGCTGGCTGTTCTGACGGCAGGTTTTATACTGGTGAGAACGGGTGGAACCGGTGAAGGATGATTGCAGGCAGGGTGGAGCAGGGCAGGTGTGCTGAGTTATGGATCAGACCAGCACCAGTGCCAAGATCATCACACTCTGGGACTTCTTCAAGATGGTTGGGATACCATTTCAGGTGACTAATCTGATGAAGCTCATCCGGTAGTGAATATATTTATAATATACAAATTATTAAAGAGAACTGGCCCAAACACTGACCCCGTGGTACTCCACAAGCAACCCCAGAGCGTGAAGGAGATGGGATCATTTCCATGGAGTACCCCATGAGCTCCTGGAGTAAACTTGGTGGGCTAACCATACCTAGGAGCGTTCCCCAGTGTGTTCTTCATCTAGGGGTCATGGCTCAGTATGTGATTTACGGGAGAGCCAAAGCCTTAGAATGTTAGGGACAGGGGGAAATGGAGAAAGATAGTTTCCTGTAGTGACCCATAAAAGGAGCAGTTGAGAGGAAGGACTTAGTTTACTGTAATGGGTCACTGACCTAAAGCTGAGTCATTGTGACACTCTGCTGCTCTAAGATAATACGTCACATATTCACCTCACTAGCTGACAAAACCAAAAACTGGTGACGGCCCCCGTCATGCATGCGACGCAGCGCTGAACACAGCGTCAGACTGGACTCCAGGAGGTCAGGGTGTAAGCCTGGGAGAAAACAGGAAAGAAGGAAACAGTGGTCCGAGTCAGTCTACCAACAACATTCCAGCTCTTCCTCTTTTCAGGAGATTATCTCCTCATAACAAGGCGAGAATCCTGAGCTGGCCCTGCTCAGGCTGCTGAAACATTTTGAGCTCTAACGTAAAACAAACGCGGCTTTGAGGTTTTTTTGTGCATCAAGTGCTTCCCGCTGTCCCCACCAACCCCCCACCCCCCCCCCCCCCCCGTTCCCTTTTGTTTTTACCACAAATGACAATACAACATCTGACTGCAGTTGAGACAGTTGGGATCATTCCATCGTTGTTTTCATTCACCCGTATTAACTGCTTTCCACAGTTTAACAATGACTCCTCACACTGTGCTTTGAGGAGAAACGATAATGGTTCTAAAAATGGGAATTTGGAACATTTAAAGCAATTTTCTACACAGTAATTTCTCAAGAAGAGTTGCTTGTAGTATTTCTAAATAGTCTTTAGCAATGATTCTTCACACTTTCTGAAGGTAGTAGTAGAAGTATTAGTACAGCTAATGTATTCCAGTGCAGCCCCCCCCAGCCACTTCTATTTACAATTTTCCTGCCAGCATCTTTGCACTCTGGGCTGTATGATAGTTCCTGTTGTGTCCTCTTGAGGATCATCTGCTAACTCTGGCCCTGCTAGATGTTCTCCAGGATCTTTGTTGTTTTAGTGTGTATCATAGACACGATGCCCACTATTTTGTGGTACATGATCTTGACCCTTCTTCATGTACAGCAGGGGTGTCCAAACTTTTCGGCAGGTAGGCTGAAATTGTCAAGTCAAAAGTACCTGAGGGCAAAACCTGCTCTACAAAATATAATAATTTTAATTAAAAAAATAGATATTCTGAAGTAATAGGATGTGTAAATAACTGTAGGTGCAAAGTTCAAAAGCAGGTTTTGCTTATTTGCTTTATTAAAAGGTGGCCACCCATTGTGCCAATTATTTTAGCAACATAAAGAATAAGTTTTATCCCAGTACTTCTTTGAAAACACTTGCTATATTTAGCTAATTTTAATAAATGAATTCAAAACAGGTTTTAATGCACAAATGTTTGCGTTTGAGTAAAGTCCTCAAATATATAGAATCCTATTTACTATGAGATAAAATAGAATACAAAAACTGTGGTTATTAAAAGATGAATACCTTGTGTTGTATCTTACATTTATATGACCTAAACCTGTGATTCCAAAAAAAGTAAAAAACAAAGCAACTGGACTTGCTTTTCATAGTTGAAAAACAACTCCAGTTGTTAGGGCAAAATGATCAACCTGTGATCATTTTGCCCTAATAAAAAATTAAAAAGTTTCCATCTGCATCAGCTATCTGGGCTGGTGGACCAAAACTTTGTTGGAATTCAGTTGGGGGCCACACAAAGTCAGTCCAGGGGCCGCAAACGGCCCCCGGGCCGGACTTTGGACGTGCCTGTTGTACGGTTTAAGGTTGCTGGATCTCTGCTGAAATCGCCTGCACTCGCCCTTCCACTAGGTCAGTTCAACTTCAAGCGCTGGTCCACTGACACACATGAGCTGCACAGCCTGGATATGCATCCTAATGCTGCCTCGGTTTAGAACCTGTCCAGACAACAGAGTCCTTCTCTGTTGTTGGATGAAAAGTCACGTTTGTAAATCTTTCATGAGCCTCTGCCTCTGCACAGCTTACTCATTTCCGTGTATAGGTAATTATTGGCAAACCTTTCCAAAAATAGCGATCAAGGCTTGCTTTTGTAATTAAGCCTAAACTGGCTAAAAGGGTTTGGTTGAAATTTTACAGAAACAAGAGTGTGTTGTGCAGATCAAGTATTTTTTGTCGGGTGTCTCTGCTCTGTCTTCTCTAAGCCCCAGTGGGTGGAGGCAGATGAGCGTTCACACTGAGCCTGGTTCTGGTTCTGCTGGAGGTTCTCCTCCCTGTTAAAGGGGAGTTTTCCTCTCCACTGTCGCTTCATGCATGCTCAGTATGAGGGATTGCTGCAAAGCCATCAGCAATGCAGACGACTGTCCACTGTGGCTCTACGCTCTTTCAGGAGGAGTGAATGCTGCTTGGAGAGACTTGATGCAACCTGCTGGGTTTCCTTAGAGAGTAAACTTTCTCACCAACCTGGAGGATCTGATGGAATCTGACTTTTTAAAATGCCTTGAGATGATGTGTTGTTGATTGGCACTATATAAATACAATTGAATTGAATTGAAACACATTGCTATGTTTTGGAATGAGAAGATCAAAGGATAGTTTGATGCCGTTGCAACCTCGGTGCCACGCTGAAGCAAAAGACAGTTCAGGTGAATATAAAGTGAAACAAGACTCAGAGCTGCAGTCTTTATCTCTTTGGGGACACATCTTCAAACTTTGGGAAAAAAGTCCAGTTGTTTTGTTTTTTAACTTTTTTGGAATGATGTAGATGTGCAGTGTAACTTGGTGGAGATGATTTTTAAGCAGAGTGGGGTGGCAGGAAATTACAAAATTTTTAACGTTTCTACTAGTGTCATCTTCTCAGAGATTATTCATTCATTAAAACGCTGTCATGTAGATTTGTTAACAGAAACGGAAAAACAATCCCATTTTTGCAGGATTACTGTCTTCTAACCAGGACCTCAGGATCTGCTGGAGCCACAGAAGGGGAACAACCTCAGAGACTCATGTCTTGAAAAGCTTAGCCACTCAAAAAGCTAAAAAAAAAAAAAATCACACTGATCCCTTGACTTTGAATGGGGACCTCGGACCTCGGAGGTCTTCTGTTGATGGATCACAGGCATTATAAAAAACTATGTGTTTATTTTCGATTGGAGTGTGGCTCTGATACTGACTAACCTCTGACGATTAGTTCAATTCAAATGAATTTTCAATAAAATTTTATTTATATAGCGCCAATTCATGAAACATGTCATCTCAAGGCACTTTCCAAAGTCCAATTCAAACAGATTATACAGAATTGTCAAAATTGTTTATATGACAGAACGGTTCGGGCCAATCACGTTGCAGTATTGTGGTTTCCTATCTAAGGAAACCCAGTAGCTTGCTCATACTTTTCCTTTTTATTGAGGTTCGCCAGACATTTATATACCTAGAATATTTAATAGGAACTTCCTCTTAAAGTAAACATCAGATCCAGAAAACCATGAAGTTTTTATTGACAGACAGATAAAACAAAAAATCTAAGCAAACAATTAAATGCATTTAATCTTAATTGGAGAAACAAAAACATTGTTTTTGTTTCAAATGTGGTTTACACCACTGTTGGTGTACCTCAAGGTTGTAGATTCAGTCCTCCTCCTTTTGGGTTTGTATGTTGATTACTCGAAGTTTGTCCAACTAATATACAAATGGATAAACGTATGCCGATGATGCTGTTGTATATCTACAAGGAAAGGGAAAAAAAGGCAGGAGCACTTTATGTAAACTATGTTTACATTTTAATTGTAACAAAACTGTGCTCATGATCTTATAAGCAGAGATCAACAGCTGGTATATTGGCATGCATCACAAACAAATTATTGTTGGGCACAAACTAGGACTACTACAAACATATAAATAAACAAACATTTCATGATTAATCCTGCACTATTTGGGATGTTTATGTGATATAAATTAAAAATGTATACCAAAACAGCAAAAGGATGTTGTAGTTTCCATCTAAAAATATTATTAGTCAGACAGCTTAGTCCTAAGGAGGCAACCAAATTGTAGTGAGATTTTGTCATCAATTTTGTCTTTTACATTATTGAAAAAACAAAATAAGGGTTTAAACCAATAAAAATAACTATGCCCTGACTCCTAGATCTCTGCAATTACGCACTTTTGTGCTTAAATGCATATAAAGCCAAACAAGGTTTTGCACAGAGATTAAACATTCTAAACAACAAACAAATGCATACAATTTGTGCGTGATACTGCAGCATTCATCTCACAGAAAGAGAGTCTAGCTGATGCGAAGCTGTGACCCCAGAATATCCAGTCATGTTCTGGAAACTTCAGAGGAGACTGAACACCTCCGAGAGAGACAGGTTAGGCTCCACTCCAACATGCAGGAACATTAGTCACACCTCATTAATTTTCCTCCAGCTCGCATGGTGACGAAATCAGGTCGGTATAAAGGCAGCACCTGCACCGCTGGAGAGCCAGAGGAGAACCGGAGGAAGGACGAAGTCTGGCAAAGAGTCATCGCAGAGGAGAGCGACTAAAAACCACTACAGGAAGAAACAATGCTCCCTAATATCTCCGTTTGTTGTTTATCTCTGCTGCTGGTTAATTTCATTGCGGCTAAATCCATTTCTGACATGCAGGTGAGTTCACCTGGACTAAACATCATTCCAGCTGATCTAAATCAGCTTAAAGCTTAAAGGAAGACCTGCTTGACGCATGCTTGTGTTGAATTGTTAGTATGAAGAATTGACAAAGTGATTTTTAAAGCTGTGACTCGTTTTGTTTTCCTCAGAGTTTGACGCAGCTTTTAGAGGACGAGATCAGCAACATGCCTTTCTCCTCCTCCGAGGTGGAGGAGAGCGACTTCAGTTCAGACAAGTCTTTGCTCGGAGCTCCAGAGCAGCAGCAGCAGCAGCAGCAGCAGCAGCAGCAGCAGCCATGGAGCTCCTCCGACCTCCACAGCTCTGCGCTGGGGGCCAAAGATAACGCGCTGGCACGTTTTCTCAAAGACTTCCTGAGGACCTCCAAGCGTTCATGGACCCGCTACAAGAAGGGGGCCATGAGGAGCTGCTTCGGGGTCCGTTTAGAGAGAATTGGCTCCTTCAGTGGACTGGGATGCTGAGGTAGGAAACAGGGATGAAATGTCCTGCATCTTTAAAATAAATTACCACAATTTCAGTTTTAAAAATGCATCTTGTTATATTTCATTATACCAGCACAAAAATACTAATGTGCTTAGAAGTTATTTTAATCTTAACATTCTTCATGAGTTTATTCAGCATATCTTTGCAGGCTTTAGACACACAGATTCTTTTCACAAAAAGGTTAAAATTAAATAAACATTTGAATGTCTTCAACAGTAACTTCGGTGATTTTTTTTTTTTTTTTTTAACAGGGAAAAGTGAAGTTGTTTGTCCTCCAGCAGCTTTTTGCTGCTCCAGATGTTGGAGACTTTCTGTTTGAATGTGTTTTTGTTTTTTCAGCAGGTCCATCGGTGTTACGCTGGAGCCCGGTCCGCTCTCACAGAGACGACACCGAGACATTTAAGGACAGCCACCGCAGTTATCGTTCTCACTCAGAACATGGATTTATTCCCTTTCATTGTGTGTGTGTGTGTTTTTAAATGAAAGCAGCTGAATTCAAATTTATTGTTTGTGTATTTATTATTTATGTTTTCATCGGATAAAGTGAAGTTGCCGTGTCATATTCTGTATTGTAGTAAAATAATTATTTTGCATATAAATGCAGATTCCTTTGTTCATTTATGGGCCCAGCTGAAAGTTTTAAGCTGGAACATAACAATATACAAGAATCAATACAAATAACGAGGATTCAATTTAATTACATTCCTTTTAATAAGCATCAGCTTCATCAGATCTCGTTAACTCATCTGAACCTGAGGGGCACCTTGATTACTCCGACAGAACATAACGAACCGGGACCGTCCAGAACGGACCTCATTTCCTTCATGTCAGCTGCTGAGGAGGGAGTCAGACTGAAACATGAAAACTGACATGGAGCTTAAAGAAAGAAGGAGTAACAAACCCACTGAGCAGTTTGACCCGGAGCTTTGGTTCTGTTCATGGATCTGGTCTGACATTCAGACGTCAGCAGTGCTGCAACTTTACAGATTCCCTGAAAGGACAGAGTGTTGATGTCTAAGTCAATAATGTAATAGTGGATAAAAATATTGTGTCATTAGACAATAATGAAATACAATTAAGTACTTTTGGTAATAATTATTAGGATATCTAACTTTAGTAGGGTGGTAGAAATTGTAAATTCCTTATTTCATGGACGCAAAATTGAATTTAATCTTTACCTGAGATTATGAATAAATAATGAATATTCCTCAATAAATAAATACTGAGATAATTACACTCACTTATAGACTCATTTGTCTTGCTATTAAGGTGAACGCAGCCCTTGGACCGCCACTAAAGTGGTTTTCAGTAATTTCCAACTGAATTTTTAAGGCTGATGATTAAAAACACTTTGCTTGTTCAAAAATACCTGCTGTAGCTCAGTCCCATAGTGTTGTCTGTGTTAACAAATATTAATATTAACATGTATTAATAAATATTCTACATAGCCAGACTGGAAAATATAAATTACAGAAATTATCTGGTGTCACTAAATAAATATAAACATACATTTAGCGTCAGGTTGACAGAAAACCACATTTGTTTAAATTTAAAAGCTTATTTACAGTATATATGTACATTAAGAGGATGATGTTAATTGGTAAAAATATGTCTAAGGAATCTGAGGAAGCTAAGCTGTTAGCTTCAAGTTGTCGACAGTAGCAATCTCTTCTCCTTAGCAAGCATGTGGGAACAGTGGAAAGGAACTTTTTATTCTTTAACCGGAAAAAGCTTGCAGCTGAGCCGAGTTAAGAATGAGAGACTGAGTGAAGGTTGAGAGGACAGACGCCTCAGTCCGGGAGTAAAAAACATGGCTGATTGGTGATGGGTAAACTGGACCAGCCCACAGCTGATTCCAGACAGATCTGACTCAAAAGCTGGTGGTGAAGTTATTTTACCAACGCTGACAGACACGAAAAGAGGTTCTCTGAGGACCGATGTTATTTGGTGAATAAATAAAGGAGAAGTAAAATAATACCTAGACAAGGGAGAGAAGGTTGGCTGAGAGAAAGTAACAGACTTGGAAGAGGATAAAAGAGAGAAGGAAATTATGTGGTGGTGGAGAGTTCTTGATTATCAGGCACTTGACCACACACACCACCTGATGTTCTGGCTTGATACTGGCTGTAGGAAGAGCTCCGCTGAATCCAAAAAAGGTTAAACAAATAAAACAGCTGGACTTCTGTTCTGAAGCTGAAGACGTTTCACTTCCCATCCAGGAAGCTTTCTCAATTCAAAATGTCTGGAGTAGTGAGGAGTTCCAAGCTTTATAGACCTGCAGACGAGGCCTCGTTAGAGCTTAGATTTATCTGTACCTGGAGTTGGTCGTCCGAACAATGGAGAGTCGTTAGGCTCCTCGTTAGCCTGGCTCACAGGAGGAATGTTGTGGTCACATGTGTGGAGGTGAGAATTAGGGTGAAACTTGGCAGGAGTCAAACCTATTGCTGTGTTACAAGTTGTTGCACTGCAAAAACGGAACTAAAAATAAGTAAAATGTTCTTAAAATATGTGTATTTTTCCTTGATTTGAGCAGGTAAATAAGATGATCTGCCAATAGAAGAAGATGTCTGCACTTAAAGTAGGAACAATTTACCTCCATTATCTTATTTCAAGTGCAGGATGTCTAATTATCTTATTTTAGGGGTCAAAATACTAATTCCATTGGCAGATCATCTTATTTACCTGCGTAAATCTAGGACAAAAACATTAATTTTAAGAACATTTCTGCTTATTCTTACATCCGTTTTTGCATTGTGAAAGTTGAAACCTGAGCCCTCCTCCTCTGTTTCAAGCTGTTTTTTCTTGCTTTACGTGAATATCTTCCTTCACCCCTCAATAAAACCATCGTCAGCTCGGCTGAAGACTGAGGAATAAATTCACCATGAGTTTCATTTCCTGTTTCTTTTTTACTGTATTTCCTGATGTAAACAGGGAGGGGGAAAAAAGATTCACTTTGAACAACCTGACTGCAAAAGTGGTGGATAATAAGTAGGCCCAGACAGCTGTAAGACCAAATACACACAAAAACAAAACCTATGTTGCAGTGTTGGTAAACTTGGATTATTGACTCTATGCAATGTTGGATCTAAAAACACGGGCTGCTGTTTGACAGAATGATTTAAAATGTGTTGCTGAGGGAAAAACTGTTTGGCTGCTGTGTTAGGAGCTCAAAAAACAAACACAGGGTAAAAAAGTAAAATGTAACAAATTACAAAAAGACCTGAACTAATATGAACTAGGAGCAGAGAGGGAAGATGGGGAGGCAGGGAGGAAGGAAGGAAGGAAGGAAGGAAGGAAGGAAGGAAGGAAGAAATGAATGAAGAATAAAGGAAGGAATGAATGAAGGAAGGAAGGTCATTGATGAATCCTGCACAGGATGACTGAATACTAAGCTCTCAGTTTTAAGGAGAGCAGGACTGAGAGGCTGAAGGAAGCTGAAAAATAAATATCAGGGGATCTAAGAGAACGAAGACACAGAAGTCTTCTTCAAAAACGGCCCGCCCTTCATCCCCGCTCTAGTGTGTCTGTTTGTGTCGAAGGGACGAGTCCACGCTGAACCTGCTCTTACACTGCAAAAACACAAATAAAAATAAGTAAAAATTCCTTGAAATTAGTGTATTTGTCCTTGATTTGAGCAAGTAAATAAGACTATCTCCCAATAGAATGAGTATTTTGACCCCTAAAATAAGACAATTAGATATACTGCACTTGAAATAAGATGATGAAGTTGTTCCTATTTTACGTTCTAAAATCTTATTCCATTGGCAAATCATCTTATTTACCTGCTCAAATCAAGGATAAATACACTAATTTCAAGAAAAGTTTATTTATTTTTAGTTCCGTTTTTTCAGTGTAGCATATTGGCCAACATGACGTAACTGAAGGAGCGGTTGAACATTGATCTGCTACGTACTGAACGGACGTCACAAAACAAAGGTTCAGCTGCAAATGAATGATTGATTTGAAATTAGGAGGTAAAATCGTTGCTGCTGAGGTGGAGGTGGTTTGATATTTAGACTGTCAGAAACCTGCTTCAGGCAGAATGCCAAGTCTGGGCAAAGCAGCAATCTTTGCGGTGAGGGGTATTTTAAAGAATCTAAATATGGTATAAAAGATATTTTGAGTTATATCACAGTTTGTGTTTTCTTCATAGTTGAACATAATTTTACTTCATAGTTTTTTATGTCTTCCCTGTGTATCTACAACGTAGGGAGAAATTAAAAACGGAAAATCTGTTGTTTGCCAACAGCGTCCGAATGAGGAGCGGACGTTTCAGCAAATTCACCACAAATTCAGACGGTGCAATGCTAAGAAAATGACAAAAACAATGGTTAGCATGTTAAATGTTAACATTCACGACATAAGAACTGTATAAAGAGAAGCAAAACAGACGTTATTGAATGCTTGCTGGAGACGGCCTCTGAAGTCAGGTTCTTCAGAGTCCTGCTAATTAACTGATTATTTGACTCAGGCGTGTCAGACCAGGGACACATCTAAAGGTTGCAGGATACCGGCTCTCGAGGACCGGAGTTGGCCACCCCTGAGCTACGACCTCACTACAAGCTGGCACAGTTTTGCTGTTGGGGTGAGTGGCTAAATTGAAGGCTCCTTCACAAGCCTTCGGTTTTTCCGGTACTCCTCATCATCGACCTGCTGTCACTGGTTTAGGTCCATCTCACTACAATTATTAGCTGTATAGGCTAACAAAGATAATATTAATGAAAATAATACCCTTTTTTGTGGTCGAGCAGCGATACTTGATCGGAACTTTCCATAAGTTTAATGCAGGTAGATTATGAGTAGCAGAAAAAACGGAGGGGCCATGAAGGGGCCTTCAATTTAGCCCCGCCCCCAACGGCAAAACATCATAGCTGAAGGAACTCTGCAGTGACAACGAAAACATCTCATTGAAAAATGCTGCAGCATAAAATGAGAAAATCATCATAAGTTTTTACTTTCTAACGTTTGGCTTTTCCATGTCTAATTTTTCAATGTTTGATTTTTACAATGTAAAATCTCTTTTCAATGTCACTGCAAGCTGTCACTATTTCAGCTCCATACTGGAGGCGGTTCTACAAACTGTTGGATCGTCGGATCGACTCAGTTTATTAGAATAAATAGTGGCACTCTTAAATCTTTTTTACCATGGTAAACACCTCCATATTTTATTATATCATGTTGCATAAAACTCAGGAACTGAAGCAGGGTGTATTTTTAAGTTGTCTTCACCAAATCCTGTTCCTTGTGTCTGAAGCTCAGTCCCACCAGGACTCATATGACAGAAATAATATTATTCCTGATGCTTCCTCCCTTGCATTCAGCTCCTGCTGTTACCATCACCCCCAAACACATGACAGAAGGTCTGCTTCACTGTCATGGTTAATATGTGCCCGGCGCCTGAAGTCAAATGACTCCATGTAAGGAGGGAAAAGTAACTGTTTGGTGAATCTGTCACCAAAACATGGATCATAAAGTGCGGCTGAAGGGCAAACATTACAGAGACAAAGGCCGTAAACTACATGTTTAATCTGTAACAATGCCTGGTAAAAAAGTCTATTTTGAAAGTAACTCAATTTTAAACAGTCCAATAACTACATCTGAGTTGGACTTGCCAGCTTTGCAGTACAGTTCAGATTTACCATCAGGCACGTTATGCAGATGGAGATTGCTGCTGTTGCCGTCTCTGTTCCCGCTCTATCTCCTGGTCACATACCTATTTGGACATTATATGAGCTTTTGACTTTTTGTTTAGTCGAAAAAAAAGGATATAGATATATCTAAAGGAGAGGTCTTAATCAATAGTTTCAAGCAAATCCAACTGGATGTAAGACTACAAAGCTCTGCTGCAAGATACTCTGATGTGACGAAAACTGCCAGAGGAAGTCTTGGTTACCGTGGAGACTGAACGTGGACCAGATTAGTGACATTGCTGATAAAAAAATGTTTCAAAAGCTCTGGCCAGGATAAAATAAATGCTTCGTTCAATGGGCAGTTACTGCTGCATTTGTACCTTCCATCCACACACAAATTCAGTTTCTGGTGACACATTTGTTTAGGGTTGCCTTTAACTGTTCTAGTTAACTGAAACACCACTAGTGTTTTTTTTTGTTGTTGTTTTTTTATGTTCTATTTTCTATCTACATTTCATTCCTACTTGCTTTTATTCTGTTTTATTTTGCTATATTTTAATCATGTAAAGCACTTTGCATTGTCTTTGTACTGAATTGTGCTATATAAATAAATTTGCCTTGCCTTGCCTTACATCCAGTAAGTTTCCCAATTCAAACTCAAACTTGAATGGAAAAAGCTTCCTGGATGGACAGCGAAACGTCTTCAGATTCAGAATAGAATTGAACTTTATTGATCTCACAATGGAGAAATTCACTTCTGCATCTTAACCCATCCCCTTGGGAAGCAGTGGGCTGCCACTGTGCGGCGCCTGGGGAGCAATCGGGGGTTAGGGGTCTTGCTCAGGGACCCAGAATGGCAGCTTGTGGGAGTTGAACTCAGAACCTCTGGGACCAAAGCTCTGTGCTCTAACCACTGGGCTTCTGGAATAGAAGTCCAGTTGTGTTATTTTTTGTAATCTTTTTTGGATTGATCATGACCATGACTGAGAATCTTCCCCAAGATAAGATATTAATCATGGAAAAAAATAAAATTCTCTAAAGTTTATGACTATCAGAAAATATCTAACAAAAAAAATCGGAAATAGGTCAAATTAAACTAAATTTTTTTTGTGTTTTTGTGTAAATGTACTCCTCTGTGGCAAGTATTTCAAATTTATTTTCCTTAACTAACAATGGCAATAATACAATTTCTGGGTGGGATTTTATGAGAATAAAGTCATTAGCTCTGCAATAATAAAGAACATTATGAGAATAAACAAAGGGGGGTGGGGGGGTCTCATAAAATTACAGCAATATTCTCACAATTTTAGGACTTTATTCTTATAATTTCCACAAAGAAGAAAAAGATCCGACCCCCGCCCAACCAAAATGGGGTCGCCAGGCTCTGGCGCTGTTATTTTGGAGGTCCCAGGCCGATAAGCTTGGGAACCCCTGATCTACAGGAGTCCACTTCATCCACACCCTCTGTTCATGAAGACACCAATTTTATTTCATTTTATAGTTTCTACACAAAAAAGGATTACAAATTCCTTTTTACTTGTTGAAAAGAGTTATATATAAAAAAGAAACACTGGACCAGTCTGTTTCAGACGGCGGCAGTGCTTCAGCGAGTTTCAGCATGATAGGAGACTTGTGATCACATGGTTTCTGGTTTATATTTAGCCCTTTGATAAAATAGCTAAGTGTTTTTTTTAACCAGTAAAACATGCATATGTATCATACCAACCATTCCTGTAACTGTGTGTATTTGTTTTTACTCAACAATCAGAGATCAAATTAGGCAATCTGTAGCAAAACATAATACATTTCCACCAGTTTCTAACCATCAACATTGGCTTCCTCTCAACAGTCACTATCAGCTGGTTTATTTTAAAGCATTTCTGACAAATTATCACCATTGACAAGAAATTATGCTGTGTTTATTTCGGTTGGGACAGGAACCTAGAGGTCAGAGCGAGAACCTTAGAAGAGAGCGTCTCTGAATTTGGTTATTTTCTCCCGCGGTGGGGTCTCACCGTCGAGTGATCGGCGTGTTGCTTCATCACGTAGACATCTCGATTTAGTAACTCTGTCATACTATTTTACAACTTCCTGTAACTCAGTGACAACATCTGAGTCCTGTGTAGACGGTGGGTTGGACTTTTTCTTGAAACAAAGAAGGATATGGAAGCAGCTATGTCATCCGAGCGCTCCATATCTCAGATACGCTACTTAATAAGGAGCAGTTTCCGACAGCTTCCGTTATCAGAATTAGGTGTCAAGAATGCACAATGCCTGAGTTCAAATTCCTGGCATACCTCAGTGTGTCAGGCTCAAGTATAAAAGAGCAGAAGGTTCCACTGTGGTCTCCAGCATCCAAACGGCAGCAGAGTCAAAGGCCAACAAGCATCAACGCGTCCACACAGCGATATGAACGGCAGCATCTCTCAGAGAAATATGCTTCTATCTTTCATTCCTCTCTGGGGTCTACTCCTCATCTTAAATCTGGAGCCATCCAGCACTTATCCCATCAGCACAGGCTTGACTGACACCGATATGGACATCTTAAAGGTGAGTCTCTTAGAAACGCTGCATTCTGTAAATTAATCCATGAGCTCTGAATTCATTTAAAATCCCCTTGCAATGTTTACTGTCTAAGCAGAAAAGGTAATTGATTTTTTTAAAAGATAATCATAGAGCTACCGAGTTGCCATCTGCACAATATTAGGCTTCTGAGGTTGTGCTAATGTCGATGTTTCAGGTGCTGCTTCAAAGACTTGAAGAGTCGGTTTCTGAGCAAACCTCAATGGATCAAGGAACCCCTGAAGGGAACGGAGACGTTAACAGACTCAACACGGAGGATGCGTCAAGCGAGCAGCAGCCGCGGACCAGCTTGGACGAGGCTGAAATCAGAGAACTTCTTTCGGCGAAGAACCTGAAGAACGTCCGGAACGACTCCAGCAGGAGATCCTCTAACTGCTTCGGTCGACGGATGGACAGAATAGGCTCCATGAGCTCTCTGGGCTGCAACACGATTGGCAGATACAGTAAGTTTGATGGCAGTGAGCCTCTAACATGGTTTATATATTTTCTGTCTTTATTCTCAGTGTTAAGGGATCTGTTTTCTTCCTCTTCCTCCTCCAGATCCAAAGTAAAGATGAAGTCTTACCGTCTAATGCTACTCCAAAGTCTGTACCAAAACCTGTTTTCATTTAAATGCTATTTATTAACTAACATTTACTGTCTATTGTTGTTCCCTGTTGACAATATTTAAATAATATTTATTGAAAATAGATGCAATACTGTTGATTATGTACTGTTGAATGTTTAATAAATGTTTACATCAGCATATCACTCGAACGTGTTATTTTTTTTTGACAAATAGACCAAATAAAAATATATAATGGCCAAGCTTAAATCCTACAAAACCTGTTTGTACTCTCCAGCATGCATAAAGCATAGATGGAGTTGTAAATGGTGCTTTACTGAAACTGAATATGGCTTTTTTTTTTTTTTTTTGCCAAATAAGAACTTGCCAAAGCCTTTTCAGCACCATGGATAGCATACGAAATCTAGTATTTAAAAAGCGCCACAGAATCTTTCCTCTGTTAGAAATACCCTCCAATACCACAAAAACTGCTGAAAGGTGGGAAAGAAAAGAGTTGCACTTGAAGTCACCAAGTCTCCACTAACACAACCACAGAGGTTTCACGCCTAATAGTTATTTGGGACACCCACGATCACCTAGGCCAGGGGTGTGCAACCTGTGGCCCCGGAGCCACATGTGGCTCTTTAGGTCCTCCACAGTCGATCTTCACAACTTTGGCCAAGAAATATCAAAGATGTGTGAAATGTTTTTAAATATAAATGTGAAAAAGATGGATTTCTGGCATTTTTATAGTGATTTTCACGTTATATTAGCACTTAATTTCCATAATGATACAAGGCAAGGCACATTTATTTGTATAGCACATTTCAGTACAAAGATAATTCAACGTGGTTTGATGATTAAAACATAGGAAAAACAGAATAAAAGTAAGTTGGTATAAAATGTAGAAACAAAATAAAACAAAAAATAGAAACTAAAAATCAAATATTAAAAACAGTTGGACTACAAAGTTGAACTAATGCTGTTTCAGTCATGTCATGCTCTTAGGCCCATACTTTTCACAGTGAAGGTTTTTTGCTTTCTTTCTTTTATTTCTCATCAGGCCTCAAACTGAATGTTCTTTCTTGACTTCTAACAAAAACTAAACGTTTTATTCAAGTAAACAATGTTAAAATCTTTTAGTAAAAGTATGACGTTTTGCTTTGATCTAAAACCCAAAATCAGACATAAAGTTTCAAGTATAAAACAAACTATTTATACAGCAAATGTTCATAAATCTTTAAAGAGTCATGTAGGTTTTATAGCTCTAGAATAAGGGCACTAATGGCTCCTTAGATTGTAAAGGTTGCTGAGCCCTGAACCAAGCAGACGTCAGAGGATTGCTGAACTCTGCAGGGACATTAACTAGGGCTGGGCGATATGGATTAAAAAATAAATCTCCGATTTTATCATACCAAAGCCGATTAATCGATTTTTTTCCTCCTTTTTGTTTCATAAAAAGAAATTAAAGACATTATTTTAAAACCTTGCTTTTTATGTCAAGCATTTCGTCAGGGAGTTGACCTGAATTCAAAGTGCAACTAAAAACAAGCTGTGAAACATGCCTGTAAAACAAGATGGCAGCCGTGCCATTATAAACAATGAAAATATAACAAAACATTTGCTGCTAGTGGTATTACACATTGAGCTAAGAACAGGCTTCACTGCACTTGTGAACTTCAAACTAAGTTAAAAAAAAGTAAATAAGTAAATGAAGTACCTCGTATTGTGGTAAAAAAAAGTTTCCACTTAGCAATATTTTGACAATATATTTGCTTAAACATATATTCAGCATCGCATGCTGTTTTCTTCATGGAAACCCAATGAGTGTATTGGCAAAATAAAATCCAGATTTGCCAAAAATTAAATCTTAAAGAATTGTAAATTCGAATTAATCTATTAAATCAATTTATCTCCCAGCTATAACTTTAACTAAACCTGGAATCCCTCTACAGATGAGGCTAAGACTTAGCTTCTCTGAAACAAACACTCCAGGTTGTTGACTTGTGTAAAAGAAAGTCTGAGCACAGTAATATTTAATAAATCAGAATTAATAAATCTGAACATGAGCTAGTATTAAACATATATTTTATTAGGCCCATATATCTGTGTTGAAAATTTTTGTTTTTTTCGTCAGTTCAGTTTACTAATCTTATCTGCAGAAAATCCTTATAATTAACAAAGAACACATCAGTTTGTGTGTAATCACTCTATATAATGTGTTTTATTTTGTGAATTGAGTTACTGGATTAAACAAACGTTTCAATAATATTGTAATTTATTGAATATGACTGTATACATTTAATATCCGCCTCATGTCTGCTGTTTTTATCCAGCTGAAAACCGTGGCATCATAAATTGGTCGGTCAGATCATGATAAATTATTGTTTATTTTCAACATTTTTGGCCATATTTAATTTAAAAAACCCTAATGCTTTAGAATGTGTCAGGGAGTTCCACAGGGTTCTGTGCTCAGACTAATGTTTTTTTATTTACTTAAATACTTTCTTTTTTTGGCAATGCATTTAGACGAAGTAAAACAAATTTTCATTGCTACCCAATAACCGATATGCTTTCATCATATCTGATAAACACAATAAATTAATTATAAGTAGCTATGCACTGATTATATGAAAATCTGAATGGATTTTAATTTTGTAATTCTAATTCTACCCGAGTACCTAACAAACAAACTATCACGCCATTCATTTACTCCACCGCTGTATTCAGGAGTCACATAAAAATAATTCTAAGTAGACACAAAGGGATGAACATTAAAGCTGTAACAAAACAACTGTATTGGAGCTGTAGTTGATTATATTAGATTCACTTCGATTGCATCAGATGCATTTCACTGGTTTGCAGACCCAGAACCCAGTCTTGATTGACTGAAGTAGTTGATTAGATCTCTAATTATCCTTGTTGTTGGGTAAAGCCGCTCTGGCACATGTAGGCGACCAGCTTCTCCACACGTTACGCCTGAAATGTTGCAACAGAACACAAAAAAATTAAGAAAAACAAAACAAATGTCAAGTTCTTGTTTCTCTGTCCTGACCCAAACTTGAAAAAAAAAAAGTTTAGCCAGGAAGCAACTCTTGTTCTTTCCTTCTCCTTTTTTAGCTCTGTAGAAGACAAATTCAGGTTGACAACCTTCAAACAACAAATAATGCATACTGTACATTTACGATTTACAAGTTAACACACCTGATGCCAAGTTCATTAAATTATTTATCACTGCTAATCATTTGATGTGGACGTAGTTTGAATTAGCATTATTTGTCTAAATCTCACAAAGATTCACCACAAACTTGCCAAGAAATAAAGCAGATCTGACTTTATTTAAATTTAACATGATCAAACTTTGAAATTATCCACTTTAAACTCTGTATTTTTGCTACTCATTCACTCCCAATAGTCAATCGCTATCACAACAGCCTCCAATTATCAAAGAAAACCTTAAATGTCTTATACATCAGTGGCATCTTCCACTATAGATCTAATGCCCTCGTTGTGTATCTGAGGCTGAGAGAGGCGTACAGGTGTTTCAGGTCCATTTAAAAAGCTTCCTCTCTTCCTCAGGTGGGCTCTTAATGTAAAAGCTCTTCTAGAAACATGAGTTCCTGCTTAAGTTGTCCATATTTTTTTCTGGTGCTGTTTCTATGGGAAAGAGAAGGAAGTATGCAGAGTTAATGGCAACAATGGCTCAGCTGGATGTTTTAAACTATTTATAAATGTCATAATCACCCATCAAAGGTGCTTTAGAAGGTTTCATCCGGCAGAAAAATCATGAGAAAGGTTTCTCGGTCTCGCCTGTACGGTTGAAACGTGTCTGATGGTCTTTAACGATCCGGGTGCATCCAGCAGGTTTAACCTAATATGGTGTTTTGATGCTCAGAAGAGAGAAAAAGTGTCAAATATTTTCACTGTGACCGCTGCATTGAAAATAATCCGCGCCTGAGCTCAGGGAACCAAAGTTGACTCCTGAAGTCATCCCACTGCTGGTGGGTAATCATGAAGATACGCAGACGCACACGTACACACGCTGTATACAAACACGCAAACACCTCTCAACACGCAGACACCGCTGAAGTAGACATCTGACCCGCTGCTTTATCACGCAGAGGTGCCAGAATGCTCTTGAGTTGATCCACGAAACGATGAGCCAACGCTAACTGTCTGCTCTGTGTGCGTGTGTGTGTGTGTGTGTGTGTGTGTGTGTGTGTGTTGCCATGTATATAACGTCCAGAAGACCGGGCTGCAGGATCAGTACCTGCACCAGGGGAGCATGAAGGCAGCGCTGGTTTTCACTGTGTTGGCCGTGTTCTGGCAGCAGTGTCTGGTTAGGGGTCATGTTCTGGGAAGGCCCTCGCTCACCAGTAACTTGGACCAGCTGAAGGTAAGAGAGAACCACGTCAGAACCTCGGACCAGACGTGTGCTCGAGTCGTCGGCGATGGTTCGCTGCTTGGCGAAGTTAAAACCGAGAGAGAAGAGGGGCTCGTCGTGTCTCAAATGTTTCCCCATGAGGTTCTTTTGATGAAGAAAAACAGAAACAAATGGATTTAAAGTAGTTCCTGACAGCTCAGCCATATTGTTGTTTTCCTTGCGTGTAAGGGTAAAGGTTTACGCCATTGTAAGATGGATTTCAGCCAAACGGACCTAACCTTAATGCTAATTGATCAAAAGCTAATTTACAGTCTTATTGCATTAATGAATTAAAACCTGAAGGATACCGTGTAGCTCAGGGATCACCAACCTTTCAGAAGTTGAGAGCTACTTCATTGGTTCTGTGTCATACGACACCTGCACTCACCTTTAAACTAGAAGAGCTCACCTTAACTTTATGTAATATAAGCATGTTTTTAATGCATTTATCATTTTACATCTATCTAAATCCAACTATGATTAAAAAGGAAGAGCAGCTAAATAAAATAAAACATTTTTTGAACAGGCTTGAGGGCACCACATGTGGTCCTTGGGGGCTACCTGATGCCAGCGGGCCCCATTAGAGAGTTTAAAATATATAAATGGACATTTTCAGATGGCCTTGGGATTTTAGGGTAAAATAGTTTCATTGTATTTGTGGACATAAATGCAGCCCTCTTACTGTACTTGTTGCTTAAGCAGAACTTCTTTATATAATGCAGCTGTTTCCAACACTGATGGTTTTCTTAGTTGTTTAAGTCAGAATGGTGTCCGTGAAATAAGCCTGTATATTAGAAATTATGTTAAATAAAAACTGTTTTTAAATGGCTGCATGAAAAAGAAGTTGTTGTGCTGAATTGACATCAAACAATTCAGGCTGTAAACATTCAATAAAAAACAGAAATTATTTTATGTATATATGGATTACAGAAATTGATCTTAGCAAAAGAAAATGCTTTTCTGGGCAGTTTATTGAATCTGGAAAAGCTTTTCTTCACAAATGTGAAGAAAAATAGAAACACATAAAGATGGGAATGAAACATAAAAACAAAAATCTGAGATTTTTCATTTAAGTTAAACTTACAAGACAAGAAAAAAAATTGGATTATTAAAAATAGTGTATTCTGGTTCTAAGAAATGTGCAACTAAGTACTTAAGATCATTTAAAAATGTACAAACTGCTGTGCAAAAAGTGCAAAAACAACAGGAATGAGTTTTAGGACTTCAGGGACTTCAGGTCAAAGATGCATGTTCAAAAAGATAGAAATAATAAATATATTTAAAAGTTAAGCATAACAAAATGTTAAAAATAAAAGTGAATGATTTAACATTTGGTCCTTTCTGGATACTTTGGCTCTGCGTACTCAGGTCCACTCTTTTGATGAAGCTCCTCCCTGGAGGCCCATTTATTATTTATTGGGGCAAAACAATGGCAAGAAAAAAACAATATACAGCTGCAAGGTTGGAAAACATTATATTTAGGTGACTTTAGAAACTTTTAAACAATGTATTTAGAAGTGAAAATTACTGACTTTTAGATTGCACACAGGTGCAACAAACCTTTAGCAGAATCCACATGTAGAATTTGATGCAGTCTCATAACTTTTCGCGCTACATCTGAATTAATCCGAACCGTTCCCGTCTCCGCAGACGCTGCTGGAGCGCTTTGAGGAGTCTCTGGCTGAAGAAGCTCGGAAGGAAGAGCTGGATGCCGATTATGAAGAGACGAACCAGGAGCCCGAACAAAGCCAGACCAGCCGGGGTTGGAGCCTGGACCCTGAGGGCGATCGAGACAATCAGATGCCAGAAGCAGCCCAGCCGTCAGCTGTGGGTCAGAGCCGGACGGCGAGCCAGAGAAACCGCCTGAAAGACCTGCTGCTGTCCCTCGGGAAGCGGGCCTCCAGCTGCTTCGGAGCCAGGATGGATCGAATAGGAAACGTCAGCGGCCTGGGATGCAACAGTGCAAGAGGTACTAAACGGGTTCTCCATGCTAACTAATCCAGGAATCAGAAGCTTTGTTAATAAAATCCCATGTTAGCCAACTGATAGTTCTGCTAAATGGTCTGAATGGTGGGAATCTGCCCCATGGAGAAGGTAACTCCCATTATCATAACCGGACTTCAACATGGGATGTCATTGCTGGTGAATATTCTCAGTCATCCAGGTCATGGTCATTCCAAAAAAAGTAAAAAAAAACAAAGCAACTGGACTTGTTTCCGTAGTTGAAGACGTTTCGCTTCCAGGAGAGGAAGCAAAACCTCTTCAACTACGGAAAACAAGTCCAGTTGCTTTCTGTGTGACACGACGGGAAGAAGGGACGGCCTCACTCTGGGGAGGCCGTTTCCAAACCATTTAAGGTTTGTCAGCATTCAGGGAGGACAATTATTCCCCAAGTGGGAAACCGTGAAGCCAGCTGCCAAATATTCTCAGGAACAGACTCCGTGTGAGGCCTGTCCATCAGCACCACACTGCAAAAACGGATCTAAAAATAGGTCAAATGTTCTTAAAATTAGTGTTTTTGTCCTAGATTTGAGCAGGTAAATAAGATTATCTGCCAATGGAATGAGTATTTTGATCCCTAAAATAAAATAATTAGATATACTGCACTTGAAATAAGATGATGGAGATAAATTGTTCCTATTTTACGTGCACACTGCAAAAAGGGAACTAAAAGCAAGTAAAATTTTCTTAAAATATGTATATTTTTCCTTGATTTCAGCAGTTAAATAACACTATTTGCCAATGGAATGAGAATATCTACCCCTAAAATAAGATAATTAGACATACTGCACTTAAAATGAGAACAATTCATCTCCATCATCTTATTTCAAATGCAAAAATCTTATTCCATTGGCAAATAGTCTGATTTACCAGCTCAAATCAATGAAAAATACCCTAATTTCAAGAGGATTTTACTTACTTTTAGTTTCGTTTTTGCAGTGCAAAGATCTTATTCTATTGGCAGATCATCTTATTTACCTGCTCAAATCAAGGAAAAATACACTAATTTTAAGAACATTTTACAAATTTTTAGCTCCGTCTTTGCAGTGCAACATTTAACTGAAGACGAAAACTTTGTGTTCGTCTCTCACAGATATCCATAAACCCACTGCACAGTCGTTAAGTTAGTAATTACATACACAATAACATGTTTTTTCTTTGTGTGTATTTTTCCTACCAGGGTAGCCTGAAAGCTTCTCGGTCCGGATGCTGGATTCACTCTGAGCCTGAAGATCCAGCTGAGGACATCCATGACTCCGTTGTCCTGCTCTGGGGAAGACTAACTGTTGTGAATGTAAATACGTGTGTCTCACCGTGTGACGTGGAAACGTGTGTCCGCCATGTCCACAGACGGCGTTATATAGTTATCAGTGCCGAACGTGTGAAAAGAATTCAACGTTTTCCTCTGGTTTTCTAATACAAACACGTAAAATGAAAAATAAATGACTTTTTTTACATGAAGTGTTCAGTGGATCTTGTAGCACAACATTACAGCTCTGCAAAAATAAAAAGGTTGCTTGAGTGGAGTGATAGTTTTGTGGTCCTAATTAGGTTGTATTATTTAACCACTGACTGTGGCTCTTGATAACTACATGAAGAACCAACCAGTGTTTTTAAATGTATATATGATGGCAACACATGGCTGAGTGTTTTTTCTGTCTTTTCATGGAATAATTGCTGTGACTTTCCACAACAGAATGACTAATAAAGTGCCGATAATGCTTTTTACATCTATCTCTCTCGTGGTAATTTCCCACAAATATCAACAACACAAAGAAGAAAAGCTTTTCTTCCTCTTTGCTGCTAAAGTTTTTATGTTTTTCTTTGGAAAATGGTGGTTCTATGAAAACGACAAGAAAAGAGTAAATCAATTTAGATTTTTTCATTCATAATATTAGCAAAGGCTGCATTTCTGACGCAGTGCACTTCATACATATACGTTCACATAAAACTGGGAAATTTAGAGAGAAAACAGGATTTTGAGGGATGATTTTAGCTGTGTGGGGTGTTTGGTGGAGCGTTGGTTGCTCTTGCTGCTTAAAGGTTTAAATCCATAGTCTTTCTGCACGGGGTTTGCAGGTTCTCCCCATGCATGGAAGGGTTTTCTCAGGGTACTCCGGCTTCCTCCCACAGTTGCGTGGTTGTTTGTCTCTGTGATGGACTGGTGACCTGTCCGACCATGCATGCAATCACCTGTATTTTAAGGTGAAACCCACTGAGGATGGACACACCTGAAAGCAGCACGTCACATTCTAACAGAGCAAATACAGATATCAAAGTTAAATGATTGAAATATTAAAAAAAAAAAAACATCGACTGAAGAATGAATCCTTTTTTTTTTTCCACTGAGGAAACTCTGCTGCGCGGTAAAAGAAGAACCGGGTGTCATATGTTGGTGTTGAGGATCCGAATGTAGAGATGAGGACTGGATGTTGGGAATAATCACTTCTGTCCTGTGGCGCGATCCCTGAGCAAGCTCTGCGCCGGCGGCTCTTTCAGAAACGATCCTGGCGCCTGCTCACTTTTGTTCGGCAGGTCTGGATTTTTCTAATTGATCATCTTCACTATTCAAAGAAATTGCTTTTAAGATGGAGCAGTGCGGCTCATTTCATACCCTCATGTTTATACGTAGGGAGGGTTGCTGCACCAATCACTTCCTCCCTTCGCCCCTGGGCAGCGTAACCTGGTGTGGATCACTCCAACTTTCTGTGAACTAAGAATAGACCACTGAGACGGAGGAAGTGATTCACGCAGGAAACCGGCCTTTAATTCGGACCTGTTAGCCGCTGTCATCCGACTCTGAAGAAGGAACGCCAGCCTGGGTTTGTGAGAAAGTGGCCAGTGAGACGCGTCTGTCCACTCAGATTACAGAGACCGTGTTGGTCAATTAGACCACTGTGAGAAACAAGGGGAACATCCAGACTGACGGCAGCGGCAGAGCGAGACCAGCCTGAACGGACCAGAGTCCATGTGGTGACGTCTCTGGGAGGAGGCCAGAACATGCTCACTCGTGCAAGTCTTAAAACATGCAGGCGGAAAAAGGTGCAGAGTTTCCTTCTGCCATGAGCAAGATGGCCTCCCTTATCCAGGACAAATAAAGTCTAATGTGGAAAACCTGCAGCAGGATCTAGTGATAGGATCTTAGTCGTTCCCATACAGTCTGAGTAACTTTCCACCATAAAGGCCGTCCTGAAACACACGGCTGGCGCTCACGGCACGGCTGAGCTGTGGAAAAACGAATGTGGGCGGGATTTATGCTGAAACACTCAGTGATGACAGACAGTTTTGATCAGAATCACCGCATTTCAAATCTGGAGCATTAAAACACCTTTTCTAGCTCTCTGCCTGTTTTATTCGGTATCGTATCACAAAGTTAAAGGTTAGAAACCCACGCCAACACTCAGAGCCCAGCAGGTGGATCACCGTCCCTACCAGAGTTTATCAGATAGCGCCCTCCTGTGGTGGATTTATTTTCTCAGACACATCGCATTTATTGGCCAGGTTTCACAACTTTGACTCACTGTCTACTCTAGACGTTTTAAATATAGATATATAGATTTGTTGGAAATAAAAAAAGAAGGTATTTTTAAAAGTAAATATGCAAATAATTAATTATTAATGGGTGTTTTTTCTTTCCACTGTCACTTCATGCTTGCTCAGTATGAAGGATTGCTGCAAAGCCATGGACAATGCAGACGACTCTCCCTGTAGCTCTACTCTTCTCCAGGAGTAAATGCTGCTTGTCGGGACTTTGAAGCAATTAACTGGTTTCCTTATATAGGAAATTTTTGACCAATCTGTATAATATGATTGAATTTGACTTTGTAAAGTGCCTTGAGATGACATGTTTCATGAATTGGCGCTATATAAATAAAATTGAATTGAATTGAAATAAGCCCGGTTGTCGATGTATGTTACCCTGGGACGTTCTACGTTCATCAGAGAGGCCGTCTCTGTGGCAGCCAGGGTTAGCAAACTGCGCTCTGTAGCGCCACCTGCAGGTAAGAGTCTAAACAGTCTGTGTGCAGGATGTGTGGGGTCTGCAGAGATGTTAGCTGCATCCAGGACCTGTACCCCGGACCGGTGCAGGTCCTGGATGGAGGGGAAGTAAGCCTGGATGATCCTCTATGCAGACCTGATTGGTCGCCGCAGCTTTGGCCGTGTCACGCTAAAGTTGCTTTTACATGTTTGTCTGTCCAGGCTGAAAAAAAAGGGGGGGGGGGGGGGGGACAGGGAGTCTTTGCCGGAAAACTGTAAACCCGTGTGCAGGCAACAACTTGTCACAATCCTAAGATGTTTGGTTATTTATTAGTTTTTAAGTTCCTTGGATTGTGCTTCTTTCAGTTAGTGTTTGGTTTGTGTGTTTCATGCACTGCAAAAACAGAACTGAATCTAAGTAATATTTTCTTAAAATGAGTGTATATGTCCTTGATTTTGCACTTGAAATAGGAACAACTCATCTCCATCATCTTATCAAGTGCAGTATGTCTAATTATCTTATTTAGGGGTAAAAATACTATTTACTGTACTACTATAATATTATTTACCTGCTCAAATCTAGGACAAAAACACACATTTTAAGAACATTTGACTTATTTTTAGATCTGTTTTTGCAGTGCGCCCTACTAGTTTCCCACTCTAGTTGGCTTTCCAGCTGCAAGTATTTCTGTTCGTTCTCTCAAACCTGTTTCTTATCCAGATTGATTATTGCCCAGCAAATTTAAGTTCCTGGTTTCTGTTCAGTGGATCCTTAGTTAATCCGAGTTAACCTGTTAGTTTCTACGGTCTGTAACCTTACCTGAAGTTCTGTTCATTAAAGTCATTTACCTTTTTGATGCCTCTGCGTCGCCTTCACTGCACCGTTGGTCCTCAACAATCGCAAATCATGACACAACCACCAACAACTTCCAAAGTGGGAATGTTTTACTGGCACAAACAAGTTCTTTGGGGCTCGGCGAGAGGTGCAGAAAGGCGGGGGAGAGAGGTATGTGTTGGCAGAAGATGATAATAATAATAATAATAACAGGTTTAATTTAAGGACAGTGTTGGAAGAACGGAGAGTGTGTGAGGGACAGTAAAGAGTGAGAAGGTCTTTTAAATAAGACGGTACGTCATAGAAGAAGAAGAGTTCAGCAAGTGACGATGATGATGAGGGAAACGGATTCTTACTGTTTTGGGGAGATGGTGAAGGTGTAGGCTTAATGATCCGTCGTTTCCAGGTGGAGGTGGTGTCGGTGGAGTACGGATGCTGCTCCCCAGCCGGTCGAGGAGAGCAGGAGGGGCGGAGAGGAGATCATCAGAGGGATTTCCAGAAGGATTCATCTTTGAACTCTGAGGACCAGGACCCAGCGGACGGAGGTGCTAACTGGATATGAGATGAGAAAATCTGCAAGGAAGGACACAAGGAAGTAAGAGAAAAGACACAGGAAGATCATGAGCCAAGGTTTTACCACTCTGTGAGTTTAAACAATCTGGCATCTGCCTCAGGGAAACCCGCTCCAGTGAAGCTCCTGCTGATGGGCTGCAGCTGTGAGGAGCATCCCTGTGGTGGAAGAGGGGAGGCGGGGAAAGCTGCACGCCGCTCTGAGGATCTGAAACGCTTTAACCTCGTCTTCTGCTCTGGTTGAATCTGCTGACGGAGGGCTGCGTTAAAACCCAAACCCTCGTTTTTGTGTAGAAAATTAAAACAATGCATCATCACCTTCCCAGTTCCCAACATGATCTACTTTGTCTATCCGGGAGACAACATCCTGGTAAAAATAAATTTAAGGTTTTAACCAAAGCTGTGAATAATTTCGACCGACCGACCTTAATTTTTGTGCAGAGTTCCCACAACCTACAAACTTCCCTGTGAGAAACTTGGAAAACTGCTTTAAAACAGAAACCTGCAGAAACCTCCCATAACTGTGCAGACCTCCTGGTCCGGACGTCTCCACCAGCAGCAGGCCTGGGTTAGGATGGAGCTGCAGAGAAAAGCTGCTCAGCATCACGGCTGTCTCCAGCTTTCCCAGCCTGGACCCGATCAGGCCTCGTTCAGACGGCCTCCACCCAATTCACCGCATCAGGTCATTCAGCATTAAAACTGGATTAAAATTGGATTTGATTCTGAATCTGACTCTATTATTGGATCGAGTTAAAGGTGGATCGGACCGATATGCTGTCATATAATTGGATAAGAAAGGAGCTTTTTTTTTTTTTTTTCGGTAAAGTGTTGCTTTAATAATACATGAGGGTGACATGATTTTACATTAAGTTATGGGCGCTGAGAGCCACAAAGAGAGGGAGAGAGAGAGATGGAGGGAGTGGGGAGAAAGCCGCTGTAATCCGCTGACTATAAACCTGCTCAGATCCATGCAGCCTCAGTGTGAGATAAAAAAAACACCACCCTGGTAGCAGATGGAGCATCCAGAGGTCTGAGCGGCTCCCAGCAGGATGACGCGTCCTCTCGCTCTCCGCTGCATCCTCCTCCTCTCACAAACTCTCAGTCTGACTGAAGGTAAGTGCAGCAGCCTTCATCCTGAACTCCTCCTGCAGCAGCACGCCTCAGGGGGCTCGCTGTGTCTTTATCGTCTTAGTGTGGGACCCCCCCCCCCCCATAGATGCTTTACCTGCGGGCAAACACCAGCTTCTGTCCTCACAAAGTCTTTTTTTAAAACAGCTTTTAGCCTCACGATGCAAATGTTCACTTTCAACAACAACAAAAAAAATGTTGCTTGTGATCCTGTTGGTGTTCGTTTTTTATCTTTAATCATCATCACCAGAAGCAATGATCTCAGTGTTTTAGGTTAATCACGCCTGACTGCATCTCATTCCTAATAATGGCTTCAACTCATTAAGCGGCGTGCACAAATGCGCAGCGGCACAATTAAAGAGGCTTTTAGGATGTGGTTCAGTGAAAAGCTTTGCACTGCAGAAAGGGAACTAAAAGCAAATAAAATTTTCTTGATTTGAGCAGCTAAATAAGATTATTTGCAAATGGAATGAGTATTTTTCCCCCTAAAAAAAAAAAGGTAATTAGGGATTCTGCTCTTGAAATAAGATGATGCGGATGAATTGTTCCTATTTTAAGCGCAAAACTCTTAATCCACTGGCAAATACTGTTATTTACCTCCTCAAATCAAGGGAAAATACATACATTTCAAGAAAACTTTACTTATTTTTAGTTTCCTTTTTGCTGTGTGGATTTTGCACCTTTTTTTTTGCATCCTGAGAAAAAGATTTGTTGCAGGATTGCTGCGTTGTGAAATGTGCATGCAGGTGTAAATGAATGAGTAATTCCTGCAGAACATTGTGACACTGTGAGGAGATGCATCGACCGATTTGAATCAAGTATGTGGGACCAAAATGATAACTAAGACTTGCAGGGCGCTTGCCTTTGAGCACCAGAGCTGCCCAGCCCTGTTCCCACCTCACCTGGACGCTTGTTGACACACGCCCACCTGTCCTGGGATATAAAGCAGGCCACGCAAACACAACTGTGGTTAAAGATTTTCCAACAACAAAAATTCAAATCTGCTTGTGAGTGTTTGTTGCACTGAAGCAAAGATGTTGTTGTAGATTCAGCAGGCAGACTTTTATTGTCAGGCCTCGTGTTGAGACAGCTCTGCGGCGTCGGAGCAGGACTGTTATCCAGTGGGTTACCTAACGCTGTTTGGAGATGTTCCTTTGGGGATGAAAGAGCGCATTGTCTGACTCTGGGCCATATTGCTTATGGTAATCTGTACTTTGAAGTGATTAAATGCTGGTGCCTGTTCAGAGCACAAAGTGCATGGATGCTAATCCCCAAGCAGCATTCACAGATTTCTGACCATGATCTTAGACACTTCAGCCTGCAGTATGTGTGTGTGTATGTGTGTGTATATATATATATATATATATATACGTTCATCAGGGTCTGATCAGACAACCAGGACCTGGTTCCAGTGATCCAGGTCCTGAGTCTGCTGGTCTTGAGAGAATGCTTGTGGACTTTCTTGCTCATCGTCTTTAGAAGAGGCTAAAAATGTTGCCTCCACAGCAATGCTGGCGGTACTCTTATCTCTATTCAAAAAGACAACCTCTAGGAACTGAGCACGCGCACTGACCTTCTTTTTTTGGACCATTGTGGGTAGAACCGGTCCGGTTAAACCCCCCAACACACCTGCTCACCGTTCACAACTGGGACCTTGTAGTAGTAACGAGTCCAATCGCACCACAGAGGGGACGACTGGACACCGTTTGGACATTTTGGTCCAGGGGTGAACTCACTCGTGGTTCAGGCAGTAATTGCTCGATGTTAAGTCCTTTAGAGGGAACAAAAACTTTACAATGATATGCAAGGCAAGGCAAGGCAAATTTATTTATATAGCACAATTCAGTACAAAGACAGTGCAAAGTGCTTTACATGATTAAAATATAGCAAAATAAAACAGAATAAAAGCAAGTAGGAATAAAATGTAGATAGAAAATAGAACAAAAAAGTGGTGATTCAGTTAACTAGAACAGTTGAAGGCAATCTTAAACAAATGTGTTTTTAATCTTGATTTAAAGGATCTCAGGCTTTCCACACCTTTACAATTTTCTGGAAGTTTGTTCCAGATAAGTGGAGCATAGGAACTAAAAGCTGCTCCTCCTTGTTTAGTTCTGGTTCCAGGTATGCAACCTGTACACAAAGCTGCACTTTGCCTCGTGTCAATGCGCCACGTCTGCAGTGTCGTCCCATGAAAAGATAAATAAATACACCAATAAAACACACGCACCGCCCAGCATCATGCTGCCATTTCTATGTTTCAGGGTGGCGATGGTGCGTTCAGGGTCAGAGCCGGCTCTAACCAACGTGCCGCCCCCACCCCCCTCTGTCCTTAAATACAGAACTTTTGAAAAACAAAACAAATACCCATACCAGAACAAGAAAGAAAATTAAGTAAATAAACAGCATTAATAGTAATACATTATAAGTATAATAATTAACTACACAGCTTGTACACAGTCACTCTATATATTAGCTACATTTTCATTATGAAATAACTATATGCAAAAGCTAATATCTATAAATAACAATAAACTAAACTATGTACAAAAAAATGCATTTTGTGGACCTCTAGTGGTGCTTTTTATTACTGCGTCCGTCAGAATGATAAACTTCCACTAACCCCACCTCTCCTAAATATCTGCTTCCCAAGAGTCATCCATGACGTCATCATATGACAACTCATTGTGGTAATATTAATTGGTCCTTGCTTTAGTGCAGTTGATGCTTTGCAGCAAGGAGGTCCTGGTTCTGCATGGAGTTTGCATGTTCTCCCTGTGCATGTGTGGATCCTCCCCGGGTACTCCGGCTTCCTCCCACAGTCCAAAAACATGACTGTTGGATGAACTGGGGACTCTAAATCACTCTGTGCGTGCATGTGTCACCCTGTGATCGACAGCTGACTGTGTTTTTTGTTTTATTTGATCTTTTATTATCAAAAATATCAAATTCTCTCCTCCACTGTCGCTTCATGCATGCTCAGTATGAGGGATTGCTGCAAAGCCATCAACAATGCAGACGACTGTCCACTGTGGCTCTACGCTCTTTCAGGAGGAGTGAATGCTGCTTGGAGAGACTTGATGCAACCTGCTGGGTTTCCTTAGAGAGGAAACTTTTTGACCAACCTGGAGGATCTGATGGAAGCTGACTTTGGAAAGAGCCTTGAGATGACATATATCATGAATTGGCGATATATAGGTGAATTTCAATTTAAAAGAATTGAAAAGAAAATCTAAGCTCCAATATTTACAATAAAAGCAAAGTTATCAGCAAACAAAAAATTAGAGAGAGGAAAAACATTTTAAAGACAAATTCAGAAATTAAACAGATTCTTCTTTTTCAAACTGTTCCCAACCGTGCAGTGATCCAAAAGGTTCTTCCCAAAGTCCTTCATCTATCGCCGGCACCGCCTTGTAATGTCCCCTGAGCAGTCCACCAAAGACTCTCCACCGGTCCAGTTTCTTCTTTTCATGGAGTCGGTCGTTTCTGCGGATGTGAATGGTGCGTCTCGCCAGTGAAAGCAAAATGTTGCAAAGAAGCTATTTTGTTGAAATGGATGGCGTCTGTGCGTTGCCCTAAAAAGTCTCAGCCGGTCCCAGTCTTGCTCTTTCACCATCACATCTAAACAGGCGGCCTCCTGCAGATTTGAACGTGTTGTTCCTGAAAAGTGCTACATAAATAAACTTACCTTACATATGTTCCTTTATGACCTGTGGAAAAGGGCAACTGGAACTTCTTATGGGTTTCTTGCAACCAAACCTTTCCTCTTGTCATTCTTCTATAGAAACACGATCTGCGGCGTACATAACTAATAGTTATCCTGTCAACAGATCCTCCCACCTGGACAAAAAACAATTTAAAATACAGTCATATCAGTTTCTAATATGTTTACTTTTCATTTTCCAATCCCCCAACAGTATTTTATTTTTTTTATATCAGCAAAGCAGTTGTTTGCAGGTTACTGAGAACATTTTGCTTTGTTTTTTTGACCTCATTTAGATATGTGTTAATCTTTCTTCCACATTGTTTGTGTGTCTGGAGAGGCCAGAGACGGGCGATGCACAGCTCTTTGGATGAAAAGCTCTAGGGAGGATTAAGAGGAAAAACATGGGGAGAAAAATAATCTGCAGCCGCGGTGACGTCAGGCCGTGGTGGAGGCGACACGGGCCCCTGCAGCCCTGCCGCTCCCCAAGGTGCCCTTTCTCCCCACGCAGGGCTCGGACTGCGGGGCAGGATGTGGATTCACTGCCGCCAGGTAACAAACACCTGGCCGGCTTCATCCGCCTGGCCGCTTAAGGAGACGTTCACCGGGGAACAGAGGGCCCCCCTTCTGCAGGAGATCTAAGCCGAACGTTATCCAAGTCACTCCAGACTGTGTGGAAAACATCTTGAATGTTTTCTACAGGGTTTAAGGCTGAGAAATAAAAGAAATAAAACCAACCACTGAGTCCAACACAGCGCTCACACTTTATATCCTACCCAGAGTCGCTCTAAACTTTGTGGGAAGCGTAACTCCAACCAACGCTGAGTCTGTTTTTCACGAGCAGATATCAATGTTTTACATGTTTGCCTTGTTTTCTACAGCTGTGACTTGTTATTTCACTGCGTTTAAACACTGAAGCTGAATTAAAATCAGCTCAAAGTTTCTAATTGTTTAGATTTATAATAACTAAACTGCACAGACATACACCAATTATGCTATTGTACATATCTGTAAAACTCTATTTATAGTAATATCCACCTGTATATTATATTCGGTACATATCCAGCTGTAAATATAGTTCACAATACTAGGTATCCATATATTATATTCATTGGACAAATCTATCAGTAAAATTCTGTTTATAATAGTATTCATCTCTATATTTATTCAGTACATATCCATGTCCTTTACTTATGGAACCATTGTTTATCCTGCACTTGCTGCTATTGCACTTCTGGTTAGACTTAAACTGCATTTTGTTGTACCTGTGTAATGACAATAAAGTTGAATCTAATCTAATCTAATCTAATCTAATCTAATCTAATCTAATCTAATCTAATTAGCAAAAACCTAAAACCTAAACTCTAATGTTAGAATATCTACATCATGAATTCTGCAGCAGGACGTCAGTAACAGCCTCTCACTAAAGCATAGAAACCACGTTTACTTATGTAGAAAACAACATTCTGCTGGAAACATTTACATCGTTTCATCCGTTCTGATGTTCCTTTCCCACTTCCCGTGTTCTTTAACATTTTTACAGCTGAATCACACCCAGACCAGCACCTCAGAGAACCAAATAATGACTGGAGTACATTAAAATATATGAGTATGTACAGCTCCTCCCAGCTTTTTTAATGTCTAAAGTCTTGCAATTACCTGCCTGTGTAACTTCTCAGTTATCCGGGTCGTTGCAACAGCAAACAGGATTAAAGCAGTCGGACTTTCTCTCAGTTCTTTGTGGAAACCTTTCAACGCCTATCCAGGAGACTTTGTCAGTTCTGGTGGCTCGCTCTGAGCGACCTGCAATCTTCCAAGTACAATTTATCCAATCCAACAATCATTCATACCGCTGCCAGAATCAAGATTTAAACTCATTTTTTTTTAAATTAACCACGTTTCTTTTTCTTTTGCACGTGTCCTGTGACCATGTAGAGGATTCCTACTGGCAGCAGGACAGTGTTACGTTATGAAAAGGATCTCAGGAGACGTTCTCCTGATTCTGTGATTGACATTATTATCAAATCAGGATCGGATCCAGCATCAAAGTAGGCATCGATGTAGCAGTAACCTGTTTGCAACCATTAAACAACAGGTGTGCACACTGAGGGGGCGTTGGTGCTGATGATTCCTGTGCAGGAGAAGATGCTCACCTGCTGCTGCCGGTCAGTCAGGAAGCTGCTGGTGGTCCACCAACAGGTTGATTGATGGTGTCTTCTAGACGTCAGCAGCTTGCTTCACTCTCCAGACATCTTAACCGAGGTTGAGAAACAGAATCCTCTTCCCCCAAAGATGACATCCAGGCTTCGTTTTGATCTCCTAAACTCTTCTGGATGGACGGGTTGTCGTGTGATTAAACCAAACGGGACATTAAATTAAACTAAATGTGCTTCTTTGTCTCGATGGCGTTCCAAACACTTGATTTCTGCCCATTTTTGCATCACCTGCAGGTTATTTGATTGTTTCCATGGACCCTCTCCCCCCTGTGGTCATCGGAGACACCATCACCCTGAAGTGTAACTTCCAGACAGACGGTTCCCTGCGAGAAATTGCGTGGTTTCAGGTACGCGTCTGGGATGATTACCTGCAGGACTGAATGTAGAAATGATAATTAACACAATAACGGCTAGTAACAGTGGATGTCAGTGTACTCACCTCCTCTAGCATTTGTTTTGGTGATGCAGAGACCTCAGGAGGAGACAGAGAGAAAGAAAAGCTCCTTTTGCTTCTTAAAAAAAGGATAAAACCCAGTCTGGAAAACAGTGTTGATCAGCCATTAATACCCACCTGCCTCGTTTTAAATACTCTACGGCTAGTTTTCGCCACCAAAACTACAAATACTCATCGTGGTTTCACAGATCGAATGAATAAAATGTCTCATGGTTACACAGATGAGATTCACCAGGCAACGTTTAGCTGCAGCCGCTGGTGTCTCCTGCTAACATGTACAGATTTTTCTTTTGTGGCCGCTGAGAGTCTTTATTGTGATAAAGGTAATAAAATGTTGGTGAGACAGCGGCTCAGAGACACAGAACCAGACCTAATGTTCAAGCTGACAGTGCTTCCTGGGAAGCTCACCGTGTCTGATGAGATTTAAATGTTGAAGTCAAATAAGACGGCCACTTTACAGACTCTCTGCATCCATTCACATGCAGAGTTTGTATTCCCAATTATTCGCTTTTGACCAGGTTATGAGCATTATTCTTATTAAATGATTTATATCGGAGCACCATTTAATCATCACCACACTGTCAGCTCACACACAAATAAAATGGTAAATAACCTTAAAGTTTAAAGAAAAAAAAAACACATAAAACTGATCGCTGCTTTTCTCTTACTGTTAGATTTACCAGGAAATAGTTACAATAGCATGCAGTACCTTGCAAAAGTATTCACCCCCCTTGGTATTTTCCATGTTTTGTTGCCTCCCAGCCTGGAGATAAAATGAATCGGGAATTTGCAGCATTTTATTTACAGATTATGCCAACAACTTAGAAGGTTAATTATTTTTGCTTCATTGGGAACAGAAAACTTTAGCGTGCAGAACTGTTCACCTCTCACACCTGAAGTCAGTACTTTGTAGAGACGCCGTTTGCAGGTCTGGATCCGTCTCTGTGAGCACCGGGTAACAGAGATCTTCACGTCTCACCACACATTCTCAGTTGGATTGAGTTCCGGACTTTGACTAGGCCCTTCCAACGCATTTTAAATGTTTACCCATAAACCCCTCCAGTTCTGCTTTAGCGGTCTGCTTTGAGTCGTTGTCCTGCTGGGAATTGAACCTCAGACCCAGTCTCAGATCACAGGAAGTCTGACACCGGTTCTGCTCCAGAACATCCCTGTATTCAGCACCATCCATCTTTCCTCCGCTTCGGACCAGTTTCCCAGTCCCTGCTGCTGAAACGCATCCCCGCAGCATGATGCTGCCACCGCCGTGTTTCACCGTGAGGGAGGGACTTCTGGGGGTGATGTGTTGGGTTTGGACCAGACAGCCTCTTCCTTGGTGAAAGGTTCAGTTTTAGTCTCATCTGAGCAGAGCTCCTTCCTCCATGCATTTGAGGAATTACCCACGTGCCTTTTGGCAAACTCAAAACATGCCTTCTTACTTTAAACACTAAGTAATGGCTTTTTTTCCGGCCACTCTTCCATAAAACCCAGCTGTATGGAGCGTTCGGCTTATTACGGTCCTGTGGACAGATCCTCCCGTCTCTGCTGTGGACCTCTGCAGCTCCTGCAGGGTGACCTTTGCTTTCTCCGCTACCAGCCTCACTGCTCTGAGAGACGTGAGGCTGGTGCTTGACATACAGGATGCAGAAGTCTGTCTATACGTACACACACACATATGTGTATACTCACATGGATCCACGCATCTGAAGCAGACACCACTGGACCACAACTATGGCACTTTTGAAGGTAATAGGTTGCAGCAAAACGATTTATTTCTCATTTCACTTCAGCAACATGAACTAATTTGTCCTGATCCATCACATAAAAAAGTATTAAAGGTTGGAATGTAACAAAATAAGAAAAAAGACATGGGGGTGGGGTGGGTACTTTTGCAAGACACTGTTGTTGATTCATCTTGTCAGAAGGCGAAATAGCCTTATGAAGGAAATAAAAAGGCCTCGGTGCTCACCAATTATTCAGAGCACCTATGCCCTGCAAAGTTGCCATGAAACAGTGACTAAATCCCTTCTTTTAAAAAAAAGAAAACAAACATGCAGGTCACTTGGTTTTTCAGCTGCAATATGCTAATTAGACTGCTTAGTCTCCACACATGTATTTAGATGAGCTCTCTTAAAATTAAAAGTGAAAAAAAAACTTTAATTTTACATTAGTTTAACCTACTTCTGTGTGCCGAGTCGGTAGGTCATGTTCAATTAGCCATAAATGAGGATTTCTGTCTTGATTAGATCAAACTGTAAACCCGTACCTCTGTGGTAGTTACATATTTACATTTTTAATGAGAACAAATGTCCTGAGAGCCACCAGGGAATGCCAGAAAGTATTCAGGGATGTAACACTACTCAATATGTACTTCAGTTGCATCCTTTAAGTATTATTTTCTATCCCATTTACTCCGACGAGACGACATTTGTTTTAACTGTCTATTTATTCATAAAAGGAAGAAATAAAAAGGAAGGCGAAATAGCCGTTATGAATGTTATTCAATCAACGCTTCCAGTACTTTATTTTTTTAGATTGCTTTGTGTTGCAGGTAATCGAAGGAGGCAACGCCAAACAAAAGATCTTCACCTATGACTCCGTGTACAACACGAGTTTCTCCAACTCTGAAGACACAAACAAACGCGAGGAGCTGGTTTACCACTCGACCGTTCGGTAGGACAGCCTGCAGCTCACCGTCGCTTACGGTTTAATCCAGTTAAAGGAACAGTTTAAGCGCGGGATGCATTCACAGTTTCACGTCTGACTTTGCTTGCCAACAGACTTGCTGAGGTGCAGCTGGAGGATGACGGTCTGTATGAATGCCATGTGGGCATCTACAGCAAAGGTTCCAGAGACAAGCTGATCGTGGCCTCTGGCAGCATCACTCTCACTGTTATCGGTTTGTACGCTTCTCATCCTTGTTTTCATACATTTTAATCATCATTTTAAACGTTCAATACAGTGGAAACAATTCATACCTCTTGCAAACAGCTGATTATTACGACTTTTCAGAGCAGTTTAGTGCAGGTGGAACTGGTTTCAAAGCAACGTCAGTAGATCACGACAGTAAGGAGGGAGGTGACCCACGTTCCATCGAGGAATTGTTCCGTTGAAGGACATCAGATCCAACCTAAACAGCATCTTTTGTACTTTTTACAGATTTTTATTTTCAGTTGTGGTTGGATGAAACAAAGCATTTAGCCAAAAGTGGCACGAGGTATCAGTGCAGAACACATGAACTCATTCAGTGAATGTCTCAGTTTGTCCCGTGAGGAGGACGTAGAAGAAATGTCAGCTCGGACACGCAAAAGACCGGCACCCTACCCGGGGATTTAAAAGCTCTTTGAGGTGCAAGAAAATCCACACAGTGGAAGACGACTGATGCAAAACTTGTAATTTGTTGGTTCTGCTCCAGTTCTGACCAGCATTGTTAGTCTGACGTACGCTGGTGTGCGCCGGCACTCCTGTTGATTTAAATATCTCTGTGTGAGCAGAACAGTTTCTACTGGACAGATGTGCTGTGATTCTGTAAAACATGACAGGAGTGAATGGAAACAATTACAAGTCTATTCTACTGATTTGGTTTTAGCAGAACTACAGAGTTGTAGCTGTCAAAATGTATTATTTCTTGTTTCTTTGGGGTGATGCTACACAGTAGACAGCAACTTCGATCAAACAGATTATCAGACACACACAAAAAATACCTCAACAACAAACAAACATGCAGAAGTAAAGTTTAAAGTGAGGGAGAGATTTAATTTTCATTTTAAGACGAGCCATAGATGTATTCGAATATTTTTTACTAACAATACACAGTTTATAAGTATACTAAAGTAAAAATCTCCATGAAAAACACATTTCCTACCTGAAAAACATCATGTTTCTATGTCAGGGTGTCAAACTCATTTCTATATGGGCCCACTTAGACATCATGACGTCATTAAAAGGGCCGGTTGCTCCTGTATAGATGATACTTTTAAAGTTGATAGTGTGGTGACTTACACTTTAAACTCATCATTCTGCATCACTTTTTCTCTTTATGGACATTTATGGGTTGTTTTAATGTGTTGTGGGAAAACTGACCTCTAGTGGCAGGATACTGTTACTACATAGTTTAAAAAATTAACATTCGCTACTGGAGGCACAGTTTCAGCCACTTTATACAATTTAAAAGGACACATGCCTCTACTTTATGACAAAATATGCCTTTTTTTGGCTCTTGAGGGCTGGAAAAATTGCCTTGAAGGCCAGATTCGACCCGCGGGCCTTGAGTTTGACATGTGTTCCCTGATTATTTCGATGGTCGAGTGCTCAACTCTTCAGGAGCCATCTGTGGTGGCTGTGGCGTGTCCTCTGTTGAACTTTAAAAAGTTCTCAGTTGCTATCTCCAATAAAAAGCAGTTGGGTTCTGCCGGTCCATATGGAACATTATCGCTTTGTACGGTTGCCCAGGTTCTGTTTCATAAAGGCCTCCAAACGTTGTCACTGTGTCAGAAAAGTGTGTTTTGAGATTGAAAAACAGCTAAAAGGGTGACTGAGATTCATCTACGTTAATATTCTCCAGTTTGATTTTGCCCCTTTGCTAATATTTCAGCTGGAAAGATGGAAGAACTGAATCAGTGACCAGAATACAAGCTGATCATAATGAACTTCTCAGCCTTTCATCCAAACTGGGAGAAGTTCATAAATAGAAATGTTGGTGACATAAAAGCTCTTAAATTGGTGGCAGTCGTATTAAAACATGAGTTATTAAGGTGGTGAGGAACCCTCGGCTCTGTTCCAGCTGATTTTTCTGACATGGAACATCTGATTATAACCATATTTCTAGAATATTTTTCTAGAGCCGTCAGCTCCTTAGAGATTAGATGAATACTAATATTAATGCTAAAATATATGTAAGAAGCATAACAGTCAAATAAGCTTAGAAACAGCTTCTTCCAAAGAGCTGTGAGGGCAATCGCCCCCTGGTGGGAGACTGAAGTCCAACACTTTAAAATCACCCCACTGTTACTAACCCGTCATACGTTACAGTCACCTTAATGTTACTGCCTACTGCACACTATCTCTGAATATCTAAATGCATATTTCTGTAAATGATGCCTCAGATCATCATTGTTCAATAAGCACCTTACTAACTCATTATCTGCTATCTGTGACTCAGGAAGGACACCAAGTTCATACAAACTTTTGAATCTTCATCTTTTTATTTTTTTAATCTCTCTTGAATGCCCTAAAAACAAACAAACACTGTAATCCTTGTTCAATGCCTGTCGTCTTTCTTGTGTGTACTCTAAGCTGGAGAGGCCAAAATTCAATTTCACCACCGTAACACGCGGTGACAATAAAGAATCTCAAATCTTTCAGTCTCATCTTAGATTTGTTTTCCCCACAGCCTGTACTATATGAATATAAATCCATTCCAGTCTCACATTACCTCTGTCTCTTTGTGTGTGTGTGTGTGTTTTTTTTTTGTTGCAGTACCCCCCAAGTCTATTTCTGTGGCAGCAGCCAACAGCCCCGCTCCATTCAGCCGCTACGAGGCCAAGAACTTCACTCTGGTTTGCATCGTTACCGGAGCAAAGCCGGCTCCCTTGGTAAGACGGATCAGTCGGCTTGTTATCTCCAAAGAAGAGCTCGGCCCCACATATTCTAATGCCGGGCTGTACTCATATCCCCCACCCCTAAAAAAAAAAAAAATGCATTTTGCAAACAATTTATGCTCATGGGAAGATCTCAGCGGTACGTGGATGAAAAGCGTAACAGAGAGAAAGCGGCTGCTGGGATTCTTATTGCACGATAGCAATGAGCTCACAGCTGGATTTGACACGAAACAGACGAGAAACACGAGAGAAATGCAGCAGATAGAAAGTTTTAAATTGAAAAAAGCTATTTATGGCTTTGCTCTGTACCCTGCACAACCTCTTTGCCAGAGCATTTAGCATTAATACCAGAGGATTAGTAAACAGCTGCATTTGTGATAGAATAAAATCCAGAGGCAAAGAAATTCGGCTTTTCAAAATCATTTATAATCTACATAAACTAATCTTATCGTTACAGAGATTAATTTAATAACCGGCTGCCAGCTAAACTTTTCTGCAGACGACTGTAGCTCAGAGGGAGGAGCAGTCAGAAGGTTGTAGGTTCAACTTAAGCTTTCTCCTTCCCATGTCAATGTGCCCCTGAGCAAGGCACTTAAGGTTCCCTGCCTTACCGAATGGTGCATCTGTGACTGAACGTGTACACATTAGTGAGTTTGATAGGGTGAATGTGGCTCGGGTGTAAAGTTCTTTGATTGGTCAGTATTGGCAGGTCAGTCCATTTCTCCTGCTTGTTGCTGCTAATTGGCTGTGAGGGCGAGGCAAATTTATTAGTATAGCACATTTCAGTACAAAGACAATGCAAAGTGCTTTACATGATTAAAACAATGGAAAAGAAAAACAGAATAAAAGCAAGTTGGAATAAAATGAAGAAAAAATTAAACAAAATAAAACATGGGAAAATGGAAACTAAAAGAAAACATTAAAAACAGTTGGACTACAAAGTTGAACTAATGATGTTTCAGTAAAACAGTTTAACTAGAACAGTTGAAGGCAATCCTAAACAAATGTATTTTTAATCTTGATTTAAAGGAACTCAGGCTTTTAGCATTTTTACAGTTTTCTGGAAGTTTGTTCCAGATCAGTGGAGCATAGGAACTAAATGCTGCTTCTCCATGTCTGGTTCTGGTTCTGGTTCTGCAGAGCAGGCTGGAGCCAGAAGACCTGAGTGGTCTGGAGGGTTGATGCCCTGATAACAAGTCTGTGATGGATTTAGGTGCTAATTCAGGGATTTATAGACTAACAGAAGGATTTTAAACTCTATTCTCTGAGATCCAGGGAGCCATGGAAGGACTTCAGAACCGGGTCCATGTTCTCTACGTTCTTAGTCTTAGTGAGGACACAGAACCAGTCTGTCTAATTCAGGATTTCTATTCATTATTAGTTTGCAGATCCTCTCAGGGGTCACCTGCCTCCATCTCACCCTATCCTGGCTTCTTCGACTGTTAAACTATCTCCATGTCCTCCTTCATTTAATCCACAAATCTTCCTTTCATCCTCTAACCCTACCCCTCATTCAGAGAACGTCCAAAGCGTCTCAAACTTTCCTCTCCAACATTATTTCCAACCAGCTCCTCAGATCTACTCCATCCTGATCACTCTCAGCATCTTCAGTCCTGCCGCCTCCAGCTTCAGACGGCGCCGCTGTCTCCAAACCATCACAGCTGGTCTTACAGTCCTTCCAGTCTTTAAGCTTTCCTTCTGTCAAATGCACAGACAAATGTACCTTCTGTGGGACTATAAAGGGAAACATACACACATGCATATGTCTTGCTTCTGTTGATCCTCGCTCTTTATCTCACCAAGGCAAACCACCATCTTTTTAAGTTCTCCTCCACTTGCTCTCTACTTTCACCAGAAACTACAATATCATCTGCAAACACAGTTGTTTCACTGTAATGTGTGACGGCATAGCTCAGCTTCTGCCTTTGTTTTTCAGGTTTACTTCAAACGGGACGGCGAGCTCATTGACGTGTTTCCCACAGCTCGGTCTTCTTCAATGGTGGGACACCACAGTAGGGGCTCCGGTCCCAACAAAAAGCGCGCTGGGAACCAGGTTCTCCCCAGGGGGGACGTCGATGACACCAAAATCCAGAAGTCCCTGTCCCTGCAGGACCAAGCGGGGAAGCTGACCCAGCTCGGAGAAAATGAGACAGACAGCTCTGAAGAAGGCAAAGAGGAAGGATCCAGGTTAAAGCTGGAAGCGACCACAGAGGCGATCCCCGAGACGGTGGTGAGCCGGGAGTTTCCCCGCTGGGTCCAGAGCAGCGACCCGCTCTACTACTTCCAGCACTGGCAGCAGGTGGGGGGTGACGGCACCATGGAGGTGAGAGCCATGCTGACCTGGAGCCTCAACCCGCAGCTGGATAATGAAGCCCTGTTCAGCTGTGAGGTCAACCACCCAGCTCTGTCCATGCCCATGCAGGCCGAAGTGACACTCAGTAAGTTCCCGACTCCTTTACCGAAGCTCCGTCATCTTCCCGCGCCCTGTACGCATCTTTATATACCTTTTAGTCACATAGCAACCACATATTTAACGTATTTTATGTCACAAGTTGATACAGAGTCGCTGAGAGGGTAGCCTCTCTTTTGAGTTATGCCTCTACCAGCTTCATGCTTCCAGACCCTGAAATATCTGACCACTCTTCTTTGGGAAATAGCACAAGCTCAGTCAGATCGGTTGGAGAGTATGTGTAAAAATTAAATTTTCAGTTCTTGCCACAGGTCTTCTAATGGATTTAGATTTGGACTTCCTAACAGGTTTAAAGCGCTTCCTTGGTAGCTCTGGTCTTGTGTTTTGAGGTCGCCGTCCTGCTGGAGGATGAAGCTAACCAACCTGTAAGATAAGATAAGATTAGTCTTTATTGATCTCACATTGGAGAAATTCACTTGTCACATCGGCTTAATAGTCAGTCAATAGTCAGGAGTAGTAAAAGGTGCATCAGTTATATACAGTGTATCTTCCTATATACAGTGGATCAAAAAGAAAATGAGAAAGAAATAAGTAATAAAAGTAATAAAAATACAAAAGAAATCGGAGTAGGCAGATGATGTCATGTGTACTTCCCGGTTTTTTTTTTATATATATATATATATATATATATATATATATATATATATATATATACTCACCGGCCACTTTATTAGGTACCCCATGCTAGTAACGGGTTGGACCCCCTTTTGCCTTCAGAACAGCTCAATTCTTTGTGGCATAGATTCAACAAGGTGCTGGAAGCATTCCTCAGGGAGTTTGGTCCATATTGACATGATGGCATCACACAGTTGCCGCAGATTTGTCGGCTGCACATCCATGATGCGAATCTCCCGTTCCACCACATCCCAAAGATGCTCTATTGGATTGAGATCTGGTGACTGTGGAGGCCATTTGAGTACAGCGAACTCATTGTCATGTTCAAGAAACCAGTCTGAGATGATTCCAGCTTTATGACATGGTGCATTATCCTGCTGAAAGTAGCCATCAGAAGTTGGGTACATTGTGGTCATAAAGGGATGGATATGGTCAGCAACAATACTCAGGTAGGCTGTGGCGTTGCAACGATGCTCAATTGGTACCAATACATATATATATATATATATATATATATATATATATATGTATAATACATATATATATATATATATATATATATATATATATATATATATATATATATATATATGTATAATACATATATATATATATATATATATATATGTGTACATATATATATGCCTACATACACATATATATGTACATATATATATGCCTACATACACATGTACTGACACAGCAGAAGTTCTTCCGGATCATTGCACAGGTTGTAGCACAGTGTATTCAATAGATTATAGATTATTGCACATTAGTTATTGCCCAAAGTTATAACAGTTGTGGTTACAGTTATTGATAGCAGCAGAAGTCACTTCTTTCAGGATTATTGCATTGGTTATCACACAGTGAATTAGATAGATTATTGCACATTGGTTACAGTTACAATGCAGCATTGTATAATCTGTTAGCAGCAGGAATGAATGACCTGCGGCAGCGCTCCTTTTTACAGGCAGGGTGTCTAAGTCTGGCACTAAAGGAGCTGCTCAGCTCCTCTATAGTCTGGTGCAGGGGGATCAGTACGACAGATTCCCCCTCATACTGGAGAAAAGTGTCCACACAGCATGATGCTGCCGCCACCATGTTTTACTGCGAGGGTGGTGTGTTCACAAAGGCCAGATTTGTGGAGTGCCTAACTGTGCATCTCTGCAGCTCCTCCAGAGGAACCTCAGGCCTCTTGGCTGCTTCTCTTGAAAATCTTTTCACTTTACAATTTCAGATAAAAACCCAATAAATCACGCTGAGATAATATGGGGGAAGAATGTGTGGTCCTGAGAGGATCTGCAACCGTGTGGTGAATTAAAGCTTTGTCAGGGTTCAGTGTTTGACCATCTTTGTCCTTTATTTTACTAATGAGTACAGAAGTTGCCTAAAGTCTGGGTTGAGTCATTCTAGATGGGCTTGAAGCAGAGGATTACCAAATGTTAGTGTTTATATAAAGATAACCATTAATGAGCAAAGGGCAACGAGGATTTTATTGAGGGCAGGCAGAGATTTTTATACACCAAAGATGTGCAGCACATATAAAGCACCTAGTTAATTTATTCTGCAGTGTATTTCTAGTGTTTCTCCACTTCTACAGTTAAGGCCAGAATTATTCATACTAATCACAGATTATGGATATATACACACATATGTATACATATGTGTGTTAACTCATGTTTAGGTCCTTAATTCTATCAATGTGTCACGTGACTGTTTCGTTTATTGTGTGTGCGTCCCTTTGGTGCTGCGGGCGTTTAATCATGGAGCGCTGGGTTAAAACAGGGCCTTCCTCTGCTCTTCCCTCAGCCGCTCCCAGAGGACCCAAACTGGCCACCAGGCCCAGCAAGGCCAAAGTGGGAGACACGGTGTGGATGTCCGTCCAGGGCTTCCAGCTGGGACCTTCTGCTGTGAGTTTCTGACACACTGGCTGTGGAAAAAAAGTAACAATATGAGTCGGAATATCACGTTCTAATCCACAAAACTGCTAAAAATGTAACGGTAGAGATGTCTTTGAAGAGGGAAAAATAAATGAGGAGCTTGCTGGATTTTCTTGGAGATGCCGGTGTCTTCTTCTCTGAGGCTGAACCTCCCAGCTTGATGTTCTCCGTCGACGTAGAGAACGCTTCTTTCTGCTGCAATGTTCTTAGCAGACGTTTTCTGCCAGCGAGGCCGTTTAGTTGCAAAGTGACGATTGCTGCACTTTTCTCTGGAGGCAACCGCCGTCAACAACAAACAGGGCAACGATTTCAGTTCCTCGTCTCTAGAAACCAGTCTGTGCTCTAGATCAGGGGTTCTCAAAGCTTTCGTGGCCATTGACCTCTTAACAGCGGTAACATCTTTAGATTCCTCATGCTGATTGTATTTATAAACAGCCTTTTGTACTGTTAAATACATTAGGAATTATGTATGTTTTTAAATATATATATGTATAAATGCACCTAATAAGAGAGGTTTGGAGGAGATTAGATCCGCATTCACGGTGTAACTATTTGCATACTTCTTAACTTTAGCTGATTTAGCTTTTACCTTACTTGATGAAGTGGGCGGAGTTAAATATTTGTCCGATGCTGCCTCAGCAGAGCGTGCTCAGGCCTGACAACATGCGTTTTATGGACCCCCAACCCGTGGTTCGCGGACCCCCCGGGGGTCCGGGGACCCCAGTTTAAGGGGCCGCTGCTTTGGATTGACTCTTTCACAGCTTCCCACCCTGAGGACGATGCACTGAAACTAAAACATTTGGTGCAAAAACACATTAGAAATTATTTTTTAAAAATAATTTAGTCTTTTTTTTTAAACATTTTGTCAGGTTAATGGGATTAATATCAATGCTTTCTGTTGGAATTAATGATTTAAGCCTGAAGGCATCGGGATGCACGGTGATTTATTTTCTCAAACCTTAAACCCAGTTTAAGGGGCCGCTGCTTTGGATGAACTCTTTCACAGCTTCCCACCCTGAGGACGATGCACTGAAACTGAAACATTTGGTGCAAAAACACATTAAAAATATATTTTTTTAATAATTTAGTCTTTTTAAAAAAAAATTTGTCAGGTTAATGGGATTAATATCAATGCTTTCTGTTGGAATTAATGATTTAAGCCCGAAGGCATCGGGATGCACAGTGATTTATTTTAGTTTCTTCCACTTCCCAGTCAAGCACCACTTTGAGTTTGTCTCACGAAACCCAGTGAAACGCAGTTTGTCTCGGTGATGCGCCACACTGGATCGGTTCTAACGCGACTGTTGAAGGCTGCGGGACACCAGACACGTCTGCATGTGTCTCCACAGACCAAGGTCTTCCCCGAGCCCCTGTTCACCTGGACCAGGGTCGGTGGGAAGCTGCTGGACGGCAGGGAGAAGCACGACGGGAGGGAGCTGGTTCTGGAGAGGGTCCCCGCCGAGCTGAACGGCTCCATGTTCCGCTGCACGGCGCAGAACCCTCTGGGCTCCACCGACACGCACATCCGCCTCATCGTGTTTGGTGAGTGTGTCTCTCCGCGTGGCCCTAAGGCATCCGCTCACGCCGAGCTCACGGACCGGGTTTCCCTTTGTGTTACAGAGAACCCGAGGCTGAAGAGAGGGAGGAAACATTTCATCGGTGAGTCCACCAACAGGCAGGCTCAGCGACAAAACTCACCACTGGTTCTGATTAATCCTCCGTGTTCCAGGACCGTCAAAATTAAGAATAACGCGTCAATGGCTCAGAAGAATCGAAATGTCCAACAAAATTAAAGGAGCAGTTTTAGGCAAACTTTTGATCTGAAATGTGGTTTAAATCAGGCTTTCAGCCAGACAGTTTATTGGAAAATTTATTTAAACTTTCGAGATCAGGACTTCTTTCCTGTCCAAGAGGTCAGCGCAGGTCATCGCAGGCAGACAAGAAGAAGAAAACAACAGAAAGAGTGATCTGACAAGTAAAATGCAGCTGTTATTGTTACGGTAACACTTTTACACTTAAAACTAATAAGATTTAAAACACAGGCGCCGTTGGAAGGGTTTCTGTTGTCGGTTTCTTTAGATGGAGTCGAAGGCGTTCAGTGAAACCGGTTCAGATTGTTTCAGTCCAAAATGGAGGAAAAACTGAGAGCTTTCTTTTCCATTTCAGTTTGACCACGAAGAGCAAAGAAATACAGCCTTTCAGTTTTAGTGGTAGGTCTAGTACTACCGTATTTTTCGGACTATAAGGCACCCAAATATTTTATTTTTTTATGAATCCCATTTGAAATTTTAGAGCCTTGCTAAAATTGGATCCAAGCTCTGTTGCACACGATGAAGCCATATTTAAACCATATCTATTTAAGACCTAGATAAAGTAGATTAGTTGCTGATTTGTCTTTGCACACAGTTATCAAGCTTGGCAAAGAAACTGTGAAATAAAAATAAATATGGAACCAAATAAGCAAAAATAAGTCATAGATTCAACAATAGAATAGGAATAAAACAGTGTAAGAGCCACTGAGGAGTCTGTGTCTGGGTTTCATGGACAGTTATAAACAGGTTTTAGGTGAGAAAACTATGGAGAACGTTGTGAATAGTACCGACGAGATAAGAAATAAGTTAAATCTAACTAGATAAACATCTTTTTGACATACCTTTCACAGAGCAATCGTCATAATTACTCGTAAATTCACACCGTTCTGGAGGAGCTGCTGGTTCATCAGGTAACAGGAACAACTTCTTTTAATGACGGCCTCTAGTGCTTCCAGTTTCCTTCACCACGGCCCGTCTCCAACGGTTACGAAGGAAGAAAACAATTATCAGAGACTAAACACTTATAATATGCATATATTTATTACAATTGGAATTTCAAAGGGAGACAAACACTTACGTTACCATAAATCTTCATGTAGTATATTACCTGACGTCCCTCTCCAGGTGTTGTAAGGCCTTGTCTGCCTGATAGTTTTAATAGACTGAGCAGCCAAAACTCCAGTGTCTGTTCGTGCCTGGTCTCTACAGAGCTTGAAAGAGTTTATTGCTGCCATCTTCCCCCTCTGTAGACTCCCAGCCAGTTTTAGTGATAAAAAGACAACTCTTTGGGCCTTAAGAAAAATACACGTTTAACCCAAAAATGATTATATATTTCCATAACACTTCCCTAAACAAGCAACCAGATTTCCTTCCTGTGAAAAATTATTTTATTGTTTTATTACAGAGTAGATGCTCCAGATTCCTGAATCCTGACGACACATTCCCCGCAAAAAAAAAAATAGACACAAATTTGATTTAAAAAAAAAAACTTGATATAATCAAATGAAATCTTCGACGAGCTTCAATGGGAAGTTTAGACGACCTTTTAAAGCCAACAATAAAAGTGTTTAATGGTCAGAATTAAAAGTCTTGCAAAGACGCAGACTGAACAGGAGCATCACACTGCAAAAACGGAACAAGAAATGAGTAAAATTTTCTTAAAATCTGTGTATTTGTCCTTGATTTGAGCAGGTAAATAAGATGATTTGCCAATGGAATAAGAATTTTGCACGTAAAATAGAAACAATTCATCTCCATCATCTTATTTCAAGTGCAGTATGTCTAATTATCTTATTTTAGGGGTCAAAATACTCATTCCATTGGCAGATAATCTTATTTACCTGCTCAAATCAAGGATGAATACACTAATTTTAAGAACATTTTACTTATTTTTAGATCCGTTTTTGCAGTGCAGGTATGTTGAGCAGAGATTGTCTGGAAGCAGGAAGCTGCTGCATGAACTTTGTGTCCTTGTTTGTGTGCAGCCATCAACGCAGCAGCCATCCAGCACCGCCTCGCATCAACCCTCCTGCTGCTGCTGCTGCTCAGATTCACCTGTGAGCTGACATGACCCGAGCTCCACGCCACCAGCGGGACACCAGCTGCGCTCCGAGGATCTCCTGGTCGACGCTTCACCTCCACCGGAGAGACCAGACCTCAGAACTGGAGGCCCCCCCCTTCAGACATCAGACGCTGCAGGATCCTGCCTCTGTGGACACAGTCGACTAATCGACCAAAAACAAAACGCGTTTCACGTCCTTAAATGACACAAACTCACTGAAATGTTTTATTGCACAGGTATTAAAGGGCGAGTTTAAAATGGCACGTGGCGGCCTACAATCAATCATCAGTCAGGAGGTTTCATTTTATCTTTCGCATTCACCACATATCAGAACACTCCCGCTCCCAAAACCCAGACAAGCAGCAGCTTCCGGAGGTTCCTGCAGCCGTGGCGTTCGGACGCGGCCCGTAAATGTGAGCGCCGTGACCCAGCAGAAAGCAAACCTTCATCCCCTGATATGAAGCAGAACTCTAGTCAGATAAAACACTGAGAGCTGCAGCAGCTTTGTCTCCAGACGGAGTGACTCCAGCAGGGACTCCTTCACATGTGCTTTTTAAACCCCGCTGGGCTCGTTAAAATCCTCCACGGATAAAAGATGGAGGTCTGTGACGGTAAAAAAAAAAATCAGAGCAGTCGTTACCTTCAGGCTCTCCCGACGGATCTGAAAGTATTCGTTAAGAGCTCAGATGGTCAGCTTCTTGTTAATATCCTATCTTTATTATCACAACATATATACAGTTTACAGTGCTTCTGTGTGGACATATTTACAGCTCTGTGTGTTGAAGAACACCCAGAACAAATAGTGCTTCGCTCAGTTCTCATAGTTCTTGTCTCTAAAAGTGCTCGGCAGGACGTCGGGTCACAGGTAGGTGTGTGTTTTCCCTGGTTTCTCCAGAACCCCAGGGCGCGCTCTGCGGACCCGCGGGTCTGGATCAGAGTTCGAGCAGCAGGAACTCCTCATTCTCGTCGGCCGGCAGCATCAGCTGCTGCTCGTAGTAGAGGCTCTTGGCGTAGTTGATTTCCTGGGAGATCTTAACAGCGAGGGTCTCGCTCTTCACGTGGACCTGGAGACGAAACGCTTACAGTTACAACGTGCAGGAACCCCCGACGTCAGCGGCGTCCAAACTTTGGTCACGTGGGCCAAAATCTTCCAGTCGAAAGTCACAGATGAAGAAAACATGATGAAATATATATATATTTTTTACCTGCAATATCTTCTGTAACCCTTTAACTCTAAATGTATCATTTTTGATGCAAATATTTCTGAGACAGAGTCAGTATTGTTCTGAACATACAATTTACCACATATGAATGAATATATTTTAAACAGTCCAGAAAACACTGCAAAAATGTATTTATTGGTCAAACGTCTCAATTATGATACAAATTTAAATGTGAAAGCCTGGTGTTTTATTCTTCTAAAGCAATCAAAACATGTTTTCTGTTTCTGAAATGTGAACTTTCCTCACAATTAGCTGTATAAGGCTTTAAAGGTGCATAGACACGGGATTTGGCTTTTTTATATATTTATACGTCAGCAGCTCACTCTGGTTGCATACAAAGTTTTTATGAAAGATTATCACCTCCTGCTGCCGTATTAGTTGTTATTTTGGTGTTTTATGCTTTGCTTTTGCTCAATTTGATAGTAAATAAAGCCTTTCATGTTTATTCTATTTATTTATTTATTTTTTGAGGTTTTTACAGCACTAGTGGCTCCTTTTTTGTACAGTGGGCTGATAGGAAAGGGGGTACGAGAGAGGTGGAGAGACCCTAAAACTCAGTAACACCTGCTTCATGGTCACGTGATCTATTTTTGCCTCTCAGGTCAGAAAAAGTGCTGCTCGTACAGTTTTAACCGCTCCCACTTACGTAACTTGTTTATAACGGTACCCAAGGCTGGACGATAATTCAATAACAATATATATCGATCAATCAATGAATTTTGATGATAGCAAAAAAAAAAGGTCAATAAAAAGTTCAACAGAATAACAATATTCCTTCATTTTGCATTCTAGTCTATCATGCAGGTTAATATTACAGTCGTTACATCCTGCCAACCAATCACAATGCAGACCCAGGTACCAAGCTCTGCCACCTTCAAAGAGTTCAGAGAGCACGTGTTCTTTTTTCTTTTTTAAAGGCATACTATGCAACATTTTTCAGTTAATTAATGTGTTCCATACCGTTTTGGATGATTAAATGAGTCATTTCAGGTTGAACTAAGGTTTTCCCGGCCGCCCTGGTGGTCTGTGGGGGAAATACCGCACTTGTAATTGCAGGAGCCCTCGGCCCGCACACACAGGCTCAGAAGTCTCGTGCATCGCGAGAGTCGGTCTTGCTTTACGGCGAGAACTCCATGTGTTTTTGCCCTGCAATTCACTATATGCACGCACGAAAGCAACAACAAAGAACCGCGTGTTAACGTCAAATAAACATGCAAGCATATCGAGTTTTATTATTATTATTATTATTTTTTTTTTTATGTTTTTATGTTGGCGAGGCGGTAGCGTGAGTTTGCCGAGGCGGCCGCCTCACCAAGATAACGCTGCGGGAAGCCTGATGTTCATACCTTCACCAGAACAGCTGAGCATCTTTACGACAGTGCACTTTTACTTTCGCCCTCTAGGGGGAGCCTCGCTGGAAAATCAACCCCAGTTGCATAGTATACCTTTAAAAACTTGCAGTTTTGGTAAAAAGTTGGTTGAATAAAGGGTTGAGTTTGAATTCAGTGTTTGTGTGTCTTTATCTAAAAATAGGTTGTTTAGCAACAGAATAAAATGACCAGGGCTGCACTTAAAATATATATTTTGAATTTGTTGTTAATTAACGATATCGATCAATATGATTTCTATTTTATCGATATGCTTTTTTACTACATCGTGCAGCCCTAACGGTACCGTCTCTACAGTACAGAGATGCCGCCGGTGGCTCAGAACCTCACCATGGGTTTCTGGTGGGAGGGCCCAGGAATAGCCACCCCACTGCTGGTGTTCTCCGCCTTCTTGGTGAGCTGCACGTAGACTTTCCCATGATCCTTCGACACCAGACAGTGGTAGAGGTCGTCGTATTTGACCTCCAGGAAGATGCCCTCCCGGTCCACGTAGTCCCCTGGCTTCAGGAAGTAAACCACTTTGGAGGAGATGAGGACGCAGTAGGTGTCGATGGGCTCCACAGCTATGAACCTGCCCGCACAGAACAAGCGACGGGTCGTAAAAATGTGTCAGGAGGGCGTGCAACGTGGTCCTGGTTAATCCTCGGCAACTTACAGCTCGGAGTGAATGTTGTCCGTGAGGCGGAAGAGCTGCTCCTGACCCTCCGCCTGTGTGGCCGAGTATCGCGGCAGCAGACCCTGAGGACCCTTACAGCAGCGAGGCTTCCTGACCCGCTGCGCCGTGAGTCTGAACACGACACAAACACAAACACTCAGCCGTCTGAGCAGCGCTGAGCCCGCCGGGCCCTCCGAGAAGCTGAAGGCCGGTGTAGGCATAGACATAATATAAGAGTAGACGCGTCATTGGGCGGGTTCTGCCTATGCTGCGATGCGTCAGAGCGTCCGCCATCTTAAATGTGGCAAATCTGCAGTTACTCAGTCACTTAAACAGTATCAGAGGGACTTTAATCTCAGAATATACTTTGTATTCGTAATATTTTTTTTGTAATATTACAAGTTTATTTTCGTATCCCTTTACATTCATTCTCCTGAATTTATTCTCCTAAAGAATAAAAATATTTAAAATAATCTAACCCGGCCCTATTACTCCAGGAGTGAAATAATTCTGCAAACTGTGACTATTCTGGAAATGTTCCCCCTTAATTCTTATATGACGTTTTTCTCAGAACATTACCACTTTTATGTTTGTTTATTTTTACTTTGACCTAGGACTTTCTCATATTATTTTACCTCTTTAATACTCACCCAAATATATATATATTTTGGGTGAGTATATATATATAGCCTGTGTTACCACTCTGCAGCTGTAGTGTGTCTAGTTTTGCAACATGGTGCAGCTTTAGTTTATAGAAGGCAGATACAAGTAGTGAAATCAGCCAGAATACATTTCCATGCAGCACAGGAATGAGGCATCTTCTCTGATCCACGTTCACAATAACAGAACTCAACTTTTTTCTGCAACATACAATATGGCGGTGACGTTGTCGTGCGAACCTGCGCCCTATGACGCGTCTACGTATATATGTCTGTGGGTGTAGGTACCAGATTGACTCGGGCGCTTTCCGATGATGTCATCATATGGCAAATCCACTCAAACAAACTACATTATGCCCGCGGTCTCCATTTGTTACAAATCGATTTTATTTTGTTAATTTACGGTTATTTTCCAGTAATTTAATCGAGGCATAAAAACTTTTAACATCTTTCTGGAATGCTTCTGTGGTAGTCTGACAATTTAATCGATAATTTTGCCGTATCAAAGTTATATCTTAAGAGAAATTTCCTTCCTCCAAATTTTTTTTTAAAGTTGTGAAGGGAAAATAAATCATAAACTCTTTTAATTTTTAATAAAAGTCTGCAGCCATTTTAATTTAATCACGGCATTCATCACTTTAAAATCAATAACGTTTAATTCTCCTTTTTCTACTTATATTACTATGTTATTCTTTCTGATCACATGTTTTTTATTCTTCCAGATGAGATTGTGATGAATTTGATTAATTTTTTATTGTAGTATTTGGTATATTTAAGATATATGCTGGATAAATTAATCTGGCTATCCCTTCTGTTTTTGTTAACAATATTCTTCCAAAAATTGAGCCAACTGTCAAATATTTGTTGATTTTTTTTGTAAAATGGCTTGAATATTTGTTCTATTTCCAGTGTGGTCCTTGCTAATCATTATACCTAAATATTTTACCTCATTTTTATCAATTAAAGTGGGATGATTATTATACATTTTCTATGTTCATCTTTAAGCCTGAAGCTTTTGAGAAAAAAGAAACCTCTAAATTAACTAAATAAAATTGATTCGTTACAAATGCAGACCGCGGGCTCTATGTAGTTTGTTTGAGTGGCGTTGCCATAAGGTGACGTCATCGGAAGGCGCAGGGACCATGGAGAATTTCTTCGTAAAATTATCCGTTTACAAACCGTAATCCCGCTCTCGGATAAAACCTACACCCCGCTATAATTACTTTAGTAAGTTGTCCAGACCAATCACAATGTTTTGCGCAATTGTGCAAACGTTTAACCAACCATGTATAGTGACGTCATCAGAAGGCGCAGGGCCCCGAGTCGATATGGTACCTACACCGGCGGCTCTGTGGTCGAAGCGCTCTGAAGCATCGGCAGCTGTTTTTTTGAGTCACTGAAAAACGCTGCAGGAGCAACAGCCATGGTGCAAAGAAGGCGCGCCCCCTGTTGGCCTAAAGCAGTTATGCGTTAGATAATGTGGTCTTTACCAGGTTCTAAAATTGTTTAAATCTGACAGGTTGACAAAAACACGACAAATGAATCGTTGTTCTAGTTTATCGAGCAAAGATGAAGCAATAACAGGACAGAGTTGTCCCACTTTTCTGCAGTGGAGGTGCGAGTTAAAAATGCAAAAGGTGGAAATAGATCAGCAGCGATCGCAGAGACTGGAGGAGGTTAAAGAGCCGTTTATAAAATGTTTAAAGTCATTCTACACAGTAGGGCTGTCAGGATCCTTACATTTCAGACCCAATACAGATACTAAGGAAAATACTCAATGTTAGATACAGAGGCAATATTGTTTGAAGGAACTGGTTGTTTTTGTTTAAGAGCAAAAATATAATTAGTTACAAAACTTTCTTTATTAGGGTAAAACCACCAAGCAGGGGACAATTCAGCTAGGGCAAAATTATTAATCACATTTTTCAATATAATCGCAATTTATAAAAATGCAATTTCCAAATCACAGAAGTCTGCAATTTCTGGCTATGTAACAATTAATGGATTAGACGCATCCTTTAGGTGTCGGTAAAATGTTTAAAGTGGGTTTCCTCCACATGGAAGGGAAGAAAGCTGCAGCAGAGAGATAATCTAGTTTTATTATTTGTTTTAGAGTTTATATAATCATACTTTTTCTACCAGAAACGTCGGAAATCTCACTGGAGCATTAGGTAGCGGGCAAACTGTTTAATACATAAACCTGTTTGTTGGGTGCTCTTTATGTCCAAAGGGGATTGATGTCCAACTCAACAAGCTATTCTCTTGAATAATATTGTCAATAATAAAAACAGTTAAGCTTCTTGCTTTAAATAGTTCTTGGTTACAAACATCTTTATCTACAGGCCATTTTGTTACTTGTGGTTAAAGTCAAAATTAAATCGCAATTATGGTGGAAATATATCGCTATTTAGATTTTTGGCAAAATCGTACATACAGCCCTCGTTTAGAGAAATATAACTTAAGTTTCACTTCCTTGTTTGTGGAAACAGTGTTAATATCTTCTCTAGGAGAATGTATCCCTGATTCAGTCATGTAATTATTTTATTATAATTGCTTAACTTTTGTGTTACAAAAAAAAAAAAAATCATCATCATTATCGTGTTTCAAAACAAACAAGGATCTGGTCAAAGCATGTATTCAGCAACAGCAGCTCGGTTATTTTCACATTGCTGCTCATGTTGCATCATATTTCCATTTAGATCAGTGATCAACTACAGTCCCTCTGAAACAGCAGAGTTTAGCGTTAGCTTGTAGCGTTAGCTTGTCGCTTGAGCTCATAGCAATAGCTAACATGTGGCATCATTCAGCATTTTTTTATTGTCCATTTGCCTCATAGGGAAAACGCCTCCTAACATTGTTGTTTTTATCTTGTCGATGAAGAGGCTCTTTGTTGTTTTTCTGGCTGAACTCGACACATTAGCAGATTTAAGCTTCTGGCAGCAGATCACCGCTGAAACGAGCGTCTGCATGAAGGTGACAGCACTGCGGTCCGATGAAGGCCCACGACTTATGCCAATGAGAACCAGTCAGTTAATATCCATTTCAATGCAAATCAGTACCTGAATAATTTCATTTTTTGGTATTGATTATTTTGAGCTATTGCTTATTTTGACGAACCCCACAACACAGTAGAAGACGTTCAAGGCAGCTGCCAGTCTTCACCGTCCCTGCAGACGCTCGGCTCCATCTAAGGCTACGTTCACACTGCAGCCTGAAGTGACCCAATTCCAATTTTTTTGGCCATATGGGACCTGTATCTGATCTTTTAATGACAGTCTGAACAACACAGATCAGATTTTTTAAAATGCGACCCAGGTCACTTGGATATGTGGTCCTGAATCCGATACGTATCTGATTTTTTCAAATGCGACCTTTGTCTGTACGGCCGGGTTAAATTTATCCGACCTGTACGTCACAGATACTCGACAAACGTCACTATTCTGCGTCCTGCTGTGCAGAAGCGGGAAGAAAGACGACACCCATAGCGGACAACAATGAGAAGAGCAGTCAATGGAGGGAAAGCTCCGGTTAGAAAATAAATTAATGACCGCAAAATGCGCGCCAGCATTATAATCCATGTTTACTTCCGCAAACACTGAGGACGCTTGCTACGTGTGACGTCATCGCGTCCTCGAGTGCGCATGCGGGACACTTGAAGGTTGAACGCTTTCAGTTCACACAGGAGATCACATACAAGTCGCATATATTTGGAACACGCAAAAAAATCTGATTTCACAAAAAAATCGGCATTGAGCATTAAGACCTGCAGTGTGAACGTAGCCTAAGATTCTACGGGCCTCTGTTGGCATGTTAAAAGTTCATGATGAGACCCGACTAGAGAAAGTAATGATGCACCTCATGTCAGCCATCGAGCTCGGTGAGGAAGGAGTGCTGCTTTGGTGCCAGAGTACCTGGGCACCTTGCAGTCGTTGTGCTGACCATGATCTCCTCTGGATATGAAAGCGCTATAGAGTCAAATGAGAGACCGGCCCAAACTGCGTCAGACTGCATCATCAGAACAAAGATAACAAGCACTGCACCATATCTGCAGCAGAATCGCTCAAAAAAACAAAACAACGAAGGTGCTACAATGGCCTAGTCCAAGCCCGGGCTGAAACGCTGCGGTGGGACCTTAAAGACAGCTAGAAAACCACTGCTGGGAATAACGGTGCTAAAGGTGGTTCTACAAGCTGGACCATAGGGTGGACTTTCCATTTTGGCTTCAACGAATAGTGAAAGTGTGGGAATCTGTTTTGTTCCTGTCCACTTGTGGTTGTAATGAACTAATTCAGAACCTGGTAAAACTGGGGGTGCGCTCTCTTGTCCACCATGGCTGCGTTTAACACGGCAGAAGCTGCACTCATCGAACCCACCTGTGGTTACTGAGGCTGGCGATGTCCCGGACCGTCTGCGCCGTCTCCGAGGCAAAGTCCAGAGCCCCGGCAACGGGTTTGGTGACGGTGCCCACCAGACCTTTACCGAGTCCTGAGAAGAAGCCGCTGACTCCCCCCTCCGTCTTCACCCCCTCCACCGTGGAGGTGATGATGCTCGTCATGCCCCCGATGATCCCTGGAGGAACGAGGATTGATGATTAAACAATAATAAAACCCAATGCAGCCATTAAGCTTTTTCCACGGCTGTATTTCACTAAATGTCTGCTTCCTCTCTGATTCCACGGCGAACAGTTCGACCCACCGTGAGCGAGTCCGTGAATCCCTGCCACCAGGTGCTCCCCGCTGGTGGCACCGTGGTAGCGGATGTACTCCCGCTCACTCTGGTGCCGGTTGTCCATGGTTTTACCCAGCCCGTCCGATAAGGTGCCTGCAAACTGAGACAGAAGACAGAAACGTTCACCAGACCTCAGCTTTTAAAGGCGCTCCATCAGGAATGTGGGTCAGGGCGCGGCGCAGTAGCGGCTGGCCCATAGGGGGCGCTCGGGCGCTGCCCTCCCTAGATGTGGAGGGGAAAAGTCTAAATATATTGAGATTTTAAAAGTATTATTAATGTCAGTTTTTACTTAATAGTACGTGGCTACATGTAATAAGAATTATTAAAACACTTCTACTGATTGACTCTATCATTTAACAGTGCATTTCCCCCAACATAACGTATTATTTCTCTTCTTCTACACTTGTGGGGCTGTGACTCAAGGAGCCCTACAAGTGTAGCGAAATAACCAATCATATACTGTTGCTAGGGAAGATTTATAAATATTTGGCCAATCAGCATTGCCAAAATGAATGGCTTTGGGGCTCCTGGAGTCGTAGCCCTAGCTGCACAGTGATAGGTGCACTTCACGCGTGACGTCACGAGCTACATCCGTGTAACGGTGGTCGGCAAACACAATACTGTTTTCGCTTACCAACGTGACAAAACGGGTGAATTAGAGCGTACTTTTAGTTTATTTTTGGAATCTGAACAATGCCTACGACTTGTTGTGCTGCCGGTTGCACACAGAGGCATTCCAAATGATCGGATGTACATTTCTTTCGTTTACCGAAGAAAGAAATGGATAATTTCAATGAAAAAGATGCAGGATGCCAATCGACTGTGGCAGCCATCATACCATGACAGAATTTGCAGTCTACACTTCATCTCCGGTAAATACAACATAATTTTGCACTAGTCATTGTTCTACTTTCATTATATAAATAAAAAATTAGGATATATATTTATGTCAAGACGTAAACGTTTGTTTTGTAATAATATACGTACATGTACAATGTATGCAAACCCTCTGGCATGAGTCTGTGAAAAGGATTAATAAGACAAAATCCTTTGTGAACAATGTTTTTTTTTATTAATTAAATGCTTATTGTGGAATCGTAGTAATTTTCCGACTTTTAATTTAAATGCATGTACTGGGTTAGGCAGGGAAATCTATTGGCCAGCCCCACCAACATTTTTTTTCACCAGCCGCCACTGGCGCGGCGCCCGGCGTACCTTGGCAGCTGAGTTGGATACTCCGTGCGTGACGTTGCGAATGAGTCCGCCCACGTTCCCGTACTTGATGAGCTCAGACACGCCCTCTGTGACATCATTGAGGAGGCCCATGGGGTTCCCCAGGAAGTCCACGGAGCCGAGGATCTGGGCCGCCTGGCTCATGAGCTCCTGCAGGCGGGAAAAAAGGTCACACGGTGAGGACACGGCACCGTATTTGGATCGGTAGGTCCCGGATGAGAGTCCTCTGACCTCTCTGAAGTGCTTGAGGATGTCGTTGATGATGATCTCCTGGGTTTCATAGGGGTGCACTCTTGTGAACGGGTACATGTTGATGACTGCGTCCTCAAAGCGAATCAGGGGGAAGCCCAGAGTGCCTTTTAACGCCTGTCCGAGGAAACGAGCACAAAGACACGACCAGACAGGAACTGTTAGTTTAAATCATGACTGAAATTCAATTCAATTCAATTCAATTTTATTTATATAGCGCCAAATCATGAAACATGTCATCTCAAGGCACTTTACAAAATCAAGTTCAATCATATTATACAGATTGGGTCAGATTATACAGATTGGTCAAAAATGTCCTATATAAGGAAACCAGTTGATTGCATCAAAGTCCCAACAAGCAGCATTCACTCCTGGGGAACCGTAGAGCTACAGGAAGAGTCATCTGCATTGTACATGGCTTTGCTGCAATCCCTCATACTGAGCAAGCATGAAGCGACAGTGGGAAGAAAAACTCCCCATTAACGCTTTAAATAACGCTTTGATTCTCCAGCCTTAATGTGAAGTTAACCTGATCCTGACTCCAGCTCTTATCCAACTCTAACACATCTTGATTTAAAAAATCCAGGCATTTCCAACGGTTTTTATGATTTTACAGACATTTTTGTTGAAAATATTTGCCTCATTATGTTTTATTATCTGTTATCAGTGGGAGTAAGGATAATATCGGAGTCGTTTATGGCAGCTGAACCGATAGATGAGCACGAATCTATAACACAAAGAAATATAATAATTTAAACACTTTCTTTGGCACCTAACATCAAACCCAGTTCAAAAACCTTGGTGCCAGTTTATAGTTGGGTTGTAAAAAGATCAAGAGGTCGAGAAAAAGCTAGAAAATGGCCTATGAATGATTTTAAACTGGACGTCTAACTGTTAATAACTCAAAAATCCACATGACTGTTGAGCTGAACAACAAATTTAAGTTGTGATGTCGCAAGAGTTCACATCTAAGTATGCAGCAATATAAATAACTTTAATTTATATGGTTTATAAATTATTGTTTAGCTAATATAACAGGATACAAAGTCTGGAAAATCCCACTTTTTCCCCACTCTGTGCGTTGCTCTGGAAAAATGGAACTAAAAATAACTAAACTTTTCTTTAAATTGGTGTATTTATCCTTGATTTGAGCAGGTAAATAAGATGATTTGCCAATGGAATAAGATTTTAGAATGTAAAATAGGAACAACTCATCTCCATCATCTTATTTCAAGTGCAGTATAATTAATTCTTATTTTAGGGGTCAAAATACTCATTCTATTGGTAGATAATATTATTTACCTGCTCAAATCAAGGACAAATGCGCTAATTTCAAGGAATTTTTTACTTATTTTTATTTGTGTTTTTGCAGTGTAATTTTCTCATTTCATACATTTTTCAGATTTTTTCCGGACTGCACAGGAACCCTTTAACCTGATCTTGACGTCAGGCCATAAATCCTGACGCACGGACGTATTCGTCCTGACAGACACACAAACAGACGGTACCTTGAGGTCTGGGGGCAGCTTGTGAGACGGGAGCACACTGAGTTTGATCTGAGGCAGGCTGATCTTCAGGTTCTCAAAGTAGTAGCGTTTGCGGGGCCCCGTGTCCTCGCTGGGCCTCTCATGCAGGTTTTCCTCCAGTCTCTCCAGCTCTGCGTTTATCACAGGGTTTTTGTTTTTGTTTTTTAACACCGTGCTCACTCGGAGCTGCTTACGACATTTCAAACAATGATAAATTAAGACCCACCGGCTTCGGCCTTTCCGTAACCAAAGAAGCTGAGCAGCTTGAGCAGCAGTTTTTCCTCGATGATGACCGTGAAGCGCCGCGCCGTCACCATGAGGTGCTGTCAACACATTTAAATCATCAGCAACGCGGTTGGCCAAAGTGCTTTACACACCTTAAAAAGCCAATAATTCAAAATGCGACAAGATAGACAGATACATGTAAACAAACAATAAAACCACAAAAGTCAACACCTTAATCTGGCTTAAAAGCCAGAGAGAAAAAATGTTTTAAAAGAAGATTTAAAAGCAGGAAGTGAGTCGGCCTGCCTGGTTCCCTATCAGTGCTTTGGTGCAATGATAGGGAATCTATCTGTGTCTTTAACCGACTAATAAAAACTGACCTGCCGAGGGACCGGGGCAAGGCCATGAAGACAAAAAACAACAACTTTTAAAACAAAAAAGTCGCTAAAAGTCATTGTTGCTAGTCGCTTCTTGACTGAAAATTACTGGAGGCAACAGTGGACTGTCCTCTCTAGATTCCTTCCCTCCTGAGAGCAGCACACAGCTCTGCAGCCAGACAGGAAGGAGCAGGCGGCGTTGTTGTCTTTTCCAAAATAAACTACATTTTGACTTTTCATATTTAAATTCATTTTAAACTCGGATTATGGTTGGCATGAGTGCGCATTCTGCAAACTGAGCTATATATTATACACTGGAGTGCTAATCCTCGCTGTTAGAATGAGTCGCTTTGAAGCCACCAGCCGCCATATTGGTACTCCCTATTTTCCTCCAGTAACTAGGGAATATGTGCGCTACAGCATCAAATAACGAGGATTTTCTCATGTTCAGGGGGGACTTAAAACTTTTAAAATGTCAAATGCCATATACTTTTATATTATGTTCTAAAACTATCAAGTACTGAGAAAGTCATGTGCTGAAATATTTTGCATTTTATTCATTTAAATATATATGTTTAACGTTTATAAATATATAAATAACAATATACAAAAACATATATTTACATATATGTATACATCTATCTATCTATCTATCTATCTATCTATCTATCTATCTATCTATCTATCTATATATAAAACATGTAAAATATTTCAGCACCTAATTTCCTAGTAGGGAGTAGCAAGATGGCGACCAGTGACTTCAGTTTTTCGGCAAAATCAGCACTCCAGTGTATAATATAGCTCAGTGATTCTGCATCACTTTTTCTCTTTTTGGACATTTCTGGGTTGTTTTAATGTGTTGTGGTAAAACTGACATCTAGTGGCAGGATGCTGTTACTACACGGTAAAATCATCATTCGCTACAGGAAGCACAGTTTTAGCCACTTTACATACTTTAAAAGGATATATGCCTCTACTTTATGAAATTATATGCATTTTTTGGCTCATATAGTTCATATAATTAATTCAAGTCCAAAATGAAAATGACACTTAAGCCCATGATGAGCGTGAATCTCACCTTGAAGAGCTCAGTGAGCAGGAGGCTGCTGGGGACCTTGACCGAGTTGACCTGCAGGGCCGGGCCGCTGTCGTTTGCGCCGCTTTCCCCAGAGCTGGGAGTCACGCACAGCATCACAGGCTGGGTGGTACCCAGCAGCTGGTTGTCCACCTGGATGCAACAACACGCATATATTAATTTGCATTACCAGCAGGACGGGTTTGTTTGTTTGCAGGAAGCTGCAGACGCAAACTCTGCGGGAAGACACGGGTCAATAAAATCAACACAAGCATGGGATAAGAGTCACCTGGATGTCCTGGATGCTCAGCTCCAGCACTTCGTTGGCTGCAGTGCGGGTGAAGTGAACATCCACGCGAGACAGCGTTGCAAAAACCAGCTCCTCGGGAACCTTGTTGACCAAAGAGACGCCCAGACCCTCGTCCAGGTTAACCAACACCTAAACGTAGAGGCAGCATAAACAACCCTCAGATCCAGGAAAGGAACCTGCATCCACCAAGACGGAGCATGTGTGCATGCTCGTGAATTTCTGCAGGAGCTTTACGCGCTCCTTGGGAAGACCAGATTGTCTATAACAACAGCCCAGAGGCTTGATGTAGACGTGATGAATCCGTGTCAGTCTCACCTCCAGCTCCTGCTCAGGCTCACGCTTAGGCTCCTCCTCCTTGCTGCCATCCTGTTCTGTGCTGGAGGAGCTCCACATCTTTCTCCTCTGACTGAAGTCACTGATCTAAGAACCAAAACACTTCATTTTTAATAAGCAGGGAGGACGGAAACTGACAGAAGTTCCTTAGCAGTTAAAACAGGGGTGTCAAACTCATTTTGGTTGAGGGGCCGCATACAGCTTAATCTGATCTCAAGAGGGCCACACGAGTTAACTCATTGCAAGATTAAATAGAACTAATAAAAGTGGACTTGTTGTTGATTTTTATATTAAATGAATTTCACTTTTACACAATATATTATGAATAACCTCAGCGTTTTTAAGAACAATATGTGCAATTTCAACAATACTTTTACTCAGTTAAACATTTACTTGTGCATTATGCATAAGAACTGATCACAGTGATTGTACAATGTTGAAAAACATTTATTCACATTTTTTGGAACTTAAACACTGTCCTAAATGACAAAATACATCAAACAGATAAAAATTAAGAAATTATTTAAAATCAATATTCCACACCTGAAGCTCAGTGCTACCGTCTGCTGATTAAAACACAGCGCCCTTCGTGGAAAATATAGGAACTGCAGATTTTCAATTAAACGAAGTACATGTTTTTTTCAATAATTGTTTTATCATTCTCTTCCTTTTATCTCCTCTCTCTTTCACCTTTTCTTTTTTCTTCTTGTTCTTCCCTTCCTCTCCTACTTTCCCATTGTAGTGTTCATATCATTTGAGATATTCCCCGCATGAATCATAATAAAACTATTCACATTCATAAATCAAGCGGAGCACTTGTGAAAGTCAAATCTGATGAGCTCTTTTTGGCATTAAGACAATATTTCTTATTGCCACATTGCCAGACAGGACACTGGGGGAAAAAAAAAAAGAAGAAAAAAAAAAATATATTTTTTTTTAATAATGATAATGCATTTAGCCACCGGGCCGGACTAAATTGTTCAGCGGGCCAGAACCGGCCCGCGGGCCGTATGTTTGACACCCCTGAGTTAAAACAACACTTTGTGTCCCAACAACTGGGACTAAAAGTCTAGTTTCTATACACGGTGGTCAAAATAGATGGAGCCACTTTATTCAGCAGACTATCCCTGGCTGGGCTCTGTACTGACCTGGAGGACTCGCGTCGGCCCGTCCGGCAGAACTTGGACTGAAAGCACCCCCGATCCGGGTCTCATCTTTTGGTTGATGAACTGCTGCTCTGGACCGGGCTGTTCCAGACCAGAATCTGGTCCCAGGACCACCTCGGCGCCGTCATACAGCCCGGCAACGCCCCTTTTCACCTGAGGAGAACAAGTTAATGACCCGACTCCCTGAACAGGGTGGCACGTTCATGTTTCAGACGTATTTGACAGAGCGGGCATAATAAAGGAGTTTTTGGGGTATTGGTCCAACTAATTCTGATTTAATTAGTTTTATTGTTTAGGTTTTACAACCTTAAACCTAAATGAGCCTGATTTTTAATCCTAGGAGCCTTATTGGCGCCAACAGAACATCCTGCCTTATGGATAAACCTGAATTGCTTCATGCAGAGAAATACCTGAGTGGACAACTTTTGTTCATCGTCTGCAATTATTCCAATTACTCCGCTGCGGCCCGTCTTTTAGGCTGGGTTTGAGAAGCATGATGATATAACTCCTGCCCTCTCTCCACGGGCTTTCTGATTGTTTTCAGATGGATTTTTCAAACTTTATCACACACTTTTAGGGTCTTAAATCGACTGGCACCTATGAACCTGTCGGAGTTTCTCCATATACGTTATAGGGCTGTGCGTAACAATCGATACAAAGATTAATATCAATATTTTTAAAAACAATTTAATATCAATATTCTGGGTTTCAATATCAATATACCTCCCACCCCCTAGGGGGCGTTATTACAGCGTGCCATTACTGTTCACAGCGAGCAAGAGCAAGTGAGACGCATTTGCGGAACGGCCGACAGGATTTTAGAAGCTCCTTCGTCCCTAAAATCAGACGTTTGGGCACATTTTTGGTTTCTGTGATACGGTAAATGCATTGAACCAAATGTACTTTATTGTCCTGTTAATAAATCAGTGTTCAATAAATTTAATTGAATTTGTAAGTAATAAATATTGATATTGGAGTCAAATCAAATCAAGCTGAGCTATATCGAGAATCGTATTGTATCGGCTCATCCTAGATGATATCCAGCCCTAATATCCGCAGCAGGTTGAAGCAGGGAGGTGACCGAGCTTTGGCTGCTCTGCACATCTCAGTCAGGACACACCTTTAAATTACCTTTTTCTGGGCATTTAGGTCCTTCCGACGTCATTTTAGGTGACTGTTTTTTTTATGCCTGTGTTTTAATTTATGCAAATGCTGATATTTTGTTGTTTTATGCATATTTGTGTAAAGAACTTTGCTAAATTTATGTTGTTTTAAATTTGCCATATGAATAAATTTTACTTTGACAAGCCTGTGCAATTTCTCAGTTATCTTTGACAACTTTGCAACAAATCCGCTGATCGTTTAGTTCGACCTGCAGGTTGTTAACTGAGAAATCCTTTCTTTTTCTGATCAGTGAATGCATCGTAACTAAACCAGGTTAGCAACAAAACTGTTGCTAGAAAGGTATATTTTCATTCTTTCACCATTTTATATGTTTGCAGTTTTGTTTGTTTCGTAACAGAATTTTCCAGGTGTAAACAAAGGTTGTCTGGCAAAAACAAACACCTCGTGGTGATTTCACTGCAAAAAGGGAACTAAAACTAAGTCAAATTGTCTTGAAATTAGTGTATTTGTCCTTGATTTGAGCAGGTAAATAAGATTATTTGCCACTGGAGATAGTATTTGACCCCTAAAATTAAATAATTACACATAGATGATGAAGAGGAGTTGTTCCTATTTTAAGTGCAAAAATCTTATTCCATCGGCAGATCGTTTAAACTCGCCAGTTCATATCAAGTACAAATACACTAATTTCAAGAAGATTTTACTTGCTTTTAGTTCCCTTTTTGCCGTGTTGTCACTCAGAGCCGAGGTCAGCAGATAGCAGGAAAGCTTAATGTATCACAGCAGAGTTAATTCGTTATTTTTTTAAGCTTTCTTTCTGTCTGGAAACAAGCTGAATATGGAAATGCTGGCAGTCAGTTCAAGGAAGGATCCACATTCTCCCAACATGCTGTCTTAGCTAACCACACTATTAATATAAAATGCTAAAGACAGGTTAAAATGTCAACTTTACATTATTTTGTCATAAAATGCAGTATTTTCTTTTAAAAGAGTGAAACTTGTTTTAGAGCGACTGGTCGCTAACGCACACAGTGTGACGTTGCCTCTGCTTCGTTTAACTAATGAAGGTTCATGACAGGAAGGCTAGAAACCCAAATTTTGTGGCTGATAATTACATTTCCTAAAGAGAAATTAGATAAAATCCCTCAAAGACAATTAAAAAGGGGGATTGGAAACCGGCTCTGAATTGCATTTCATTAAATCTCGAAGCCACATGAGATGTGTGAAAGCGCCTACCTGCACCACCAGCCGGGGAAGGCCACACGTCAGCATGCCTGAGCTGAAGTACCAGGTCTGGGTGGTGCTGCGGCGCGAGTCGGGCCTCCTCAGCATCAATGGTTCAAAACTGTCAGCAAACAAATCAGAGCGAGGGAAACAGGAGATTTATGGTGAGGCGACTGAAAGAGAGACGTTTATTATCATTACAGCAGCCCACGATGCAGAACCGCTACCTGTTGTCACTGACAGCTGCAAGCCCAGCGATGTCCAGCACCAAGGAGGTGTCCAGCGGGCGGGGCTGGGCCGGCTTGCTCTGGGGTGGAGACGAGCCTTCATGACAAAGCATGCCGGTCCCAGTCATCCTCCAAAGCTGGGAGCGCTTCCCAGGCTCCTGAACAACAGAGACAGCATGAGTCTTCGCTTTTATGAAATTATCAGTTTTTATCACTTTCTAATAAACGATCGTCTGCAATTTCCACTTTTTGACGTTACATCCTGAACATTGTTTGTTTCTTTGTTTCTGGAGTCCAGCTGAACTAATTATTTCTTCTGTAAACTGAAATGAAAGCAGTCGGCTGGTTATATTACTTTATACGGTCTGGGTGAATACTCGATTCTGATTGGCTGCAGGGTGTTTGCGAAAAAATGTTATAGGACACCTACGAAAACTTCCGGTCAAATCACCCGATTGTCTAAATTATTGCGCTGGTTTAAAAGTTGTTTTTTTTTTAAATGAAAGTACAATTTTAACAGGGAAAAAAAAACATTGTAGTATTAATAACTGATTCACTTTTTTTCATAGTTTGGCTGATTCTGCAACTTATATATCAAATTTAAATTGTAATTCATCTTGACCTTTCGTTAGAGAAATCTGGTCACTTTAACTTAAAAATGTATTTGAAATGTTAACTTATAGACAACAAAGAATGAACACATGTTTGGTGTTTCTCTGTTTTAGTCTGGATTCACGCAGCTCGAAGGACCCGGACCACGACAGAACAGTTATTGGGCTGTTTGTGAAGCTAACGGCTAGCGCTAGCTTACAGGTCTGCTGTCTGGGCGGGTTACAACTTCTTTGATGCTGATGCTATAGTCCAGTGTGACTTATATGTATTTTTTCCTCTTTATGATGCATTTTTTTGACTGATACGACTTATAGTCCGAAAAATACAGTAACCACAAACTGCAGTTTCAACATTTTTTTCAACAACCAAATTCCCTATTTATGCAAAATCTGAACCTTTTCTTTTTTAGCCTTTAATGTCTAGATCAGGGGTCAGCAACCTTTAAAACCCGCAGAGCTATTTTTGCCGTCGGTCCAGTTAAACACATTTTGTTTAGAGCCACAAAAGTTACACATCTCTTTGAAACAAGAGCCTGTTTTTATAATATACTATAGGAAATTTGTTTTTTGTTTTTTTAAATTAAAGATTAACAGTTATTATTATTTAACCAACAGTATTTTTGTTTAGGTTTAATGCATTTTCTTCAATTGGACATTAGATTTTTTTGTTTTCAACCCATTGACAAAAAGATACTTCATTTATCTATAGTAAAATATTCTATACACCATTAGTTTCTTTCTTTCTGGAAATGTTATGCATATATTGCAGAACTAAATGCATCCAAAAGCTTGCAATTTTAAATTACCTTTACATTTAGAAACCATGACCAATTTTTTCTTAAGTTTCTAAGAGCCAAAGCTGAAGGTGTAAAGAGCCACATGTTGCAGACCCCTGGTCTCAACAAAAAATAAATAAAAATTCCCCTGAATTTATACAGAATATTTATGTGGTGATCTGGCTTTAAATATGAAAACTGGGTGAATGGTCGGACGAATCAACAGATGGTAAAATAAGCCTAGAAAAAATACTTTAGACCAAGTTCCAGACTTTTCCAGAAGGTGAAAATAGTTTTGGTGGCACCTTTTTCCTCAGGATGACCCTCTGGGTCTTGGGGTCTACGTCGAGGACCAGCTCAGCGCAGCTCTCCAGTCGCCGCTTCCCCACCGCCTTCCTCTCCACGTTCCTGCGCACACAGGACGGCTCGGTTAGCGTTGAGATCGACTTCTCAAAAACAGCGCAGCGTCGATAAGGCAGGCTCATACTGAGGGAAGGTGTGCGTGGCTGCGATGTAGATGAAGTTCTCGTAGTAGAGCTTGTTGTACTCTCTGAAGTTGTTCATGTCAGCCGTGACCTCGGAGGACCCCGCTCCCTTCACGGTGAGGGTGATGTACGGCGGCAGCGTGGGCTCGTCGCAGGCGTAGTCCAGCGCCGACGCAGCCTTCACCTCGGTGTGCAGCCGCAGGTCGGCCACGCCGTGCTGCCAGAACTGGATCGGCACCTGAAAGGATTCAAACAACAACCCTGTCCTGCATTAACAGCTCTCTCTGTGCAGTGTTGTAGTACTCGAGTCCGAGACTCGAACTCGAGTCCGAGTCATTAGCTAAATTTAGAGACTCGTGACTTGACTTGGACTTGAGCACTGATGACTCGAACTTGGACTCGGACTCCTACATTCAGATCATTCTGACTCGGAGATTGAGAAAAAGACTCGACTTTTTTTATATCATTAGGCTATAATTTTAATATGTCATTAGAATATTATTTGGTGTATGATTTTAATATCTAAATGTCGTACCGCGCACGTGACGTCACCATCTCATGAGCAACGCCCCTTGCCGCTAAGGTTGGGCAAACAGTGTGAGAGCGCTCGTAGCAACCAGCCATTACACATGCAACAGATACAACTATATGACCGACTTTACAGCTGTTAAACTTTCACAAGAGGATGTCCAGGCGCCCATTTTACTGGTAGAACTGTGGAACAACATACCAACGTTCAGCTCAAACGATGGCTTGAGTGTCGAGGGCTCGGAAAGACGGGCCGAGTTGATAGAAAGGTAAGTCGATGTTTTTCTTCGGCTCGGCGTTCTTGGCGTCATCAGACGTTTTTTTTCTGTTTGTAGTCACCGTCCAGGAATCGGTATAAATTTTCCGGCCCGCCGAACAATTTAGTCCGGTCCGGTGGCGAAATGCATTATCATTATCCAACGGCTGTATCTCCTCGCTGCATCGACCGATCCACACCAGATTTGTTGTGAGTCATGGGGGAACGCTGCCGAACGCGTTTGTGGGAATCGCCCGGTGGACGGGCGAGGAAAATGCGTAACAGCATCTGCGGTGGCGGGCGGCCGGTGGTGCGCGAACCCCGCCGCGGCTCCGGGCGGCCGGCGGGCGGGCGGCTCCGGGCGAACCCGGGCGAACCCCGCCGGCCGCCCGGAGCCGCGGCGGTGTGCGAACCCCGCCCGCCGGCCGGAGCCGCGGCGGTGGCCAATAGGCCGGAGTGCGCTTGGCTGCGAGGGCCGATCGACGCCGCTTGCGGCTTTAACATCCTTCATATGCGGCCTATCAGCGTACCTCGAGTCGCTGTTGCACGTTCCATAACAACAATGTTTAAAAACCATGGTTAGGAGACGTCTTAGACTTGGAAAAAGCAGTCGTTTTACCGAGTAAAACCAAGGGTAACTACAGCGAAAGAGTTATTAGTGCAATGGAATGTTACTGATTCATGTCATACATCACACGTCAATAGTGACTCGACTCGGACTTGACTCGGATGAGTAGTGGACTCGACTCGGACTCGACTCGGATTTTTTTTTTAATGACTTGGACTTGACTCGGACTTGAACACTGGTGACTCGAACCTGGACTCGGACTCGAGGCATAGTGACTTGACTACAACACTGTCTCTGTGTATCACTCTGCCGTTAGCCTGATACTGCCTCTTTAAATCGTCTGTGAACAGGTTTATCAGCGGGGAGCTAGCAGAGTGACTACAGCCTGTCATGGTGGTGGGGGGGGTGGGGGGTGTACCTCGGACATGTTGTCGATGCGCAGAGGTGGAGGCAGCTGATCCGTGTCCGTGAAGGAAATCTGGTAGGTGGCTTCTTTGAGGCTGATTTCTGTCCGCAGGAAGAAGCACTTTCCCAGCGTGTCTCTGTTCAAAGCAACAACTGCATTAGTGAATTTTTGCACTGCCAACACTGAACTTTTAAAAATAATGCCATTTTTTTGCACTATAAACATGGTGGAACATTCTTCTGCACACTTTTTTTTAAAAACTGTTACATGTTACATTCTTATCACTGCTGCACTTTACATTGTAATGTTATTTTATTTCAATTGCAATCTCATTACACTGTCGTAAGCTGTATGCAATGAAATTGTTTTTGTATGCACAATAAAGTTTGTCTAAGTTCTCTTCTCTGTCTTCTCTAAGCCCCAGTGGGTGGAGGCAGATGAGCGTTCACACTGAGCCTGGTTCTGGTTCTGCTGGAGGTTCTCCTCCCTGTTAAAGGGGAGTTTTCCTCTCTACTGTCGCTTCATGCATGCTCAGTATGAGGGATAGCTGCAAAGCCATCAACAATGCAGACGACTGTCCACTGTGGCTCTACGCTCTTTCAGGAGGAGTGAATGCTGCTTGGAGAGACTTGATACAGATTTTTTACCAATCTGTATAATATGAATTTGAATTTGTAAAGTGCCTTGAGAAGACATGCTTCATGAATTGGCGCTATATAAATACAATTGAATTGAATTGAATTGAATTAAGTCTAAGTCTAACATATCCCGAAAATTATTCAGCTTAAAGGAAAACGGGAATGTTTCAAACTCTAGGATCAAAATGCAGCACTTTGTAGCAGCTGTGGTCATTTTCCTGACGTTTTTTACAGAATGGTTTTCTAGAAAAAAAAAACAATTATCCCACACGAGGTTTAGACGCTGTGTGTTGAATGGACAACATAATGGTTTTATATATATATATATATATATATATATATATATATATATATATATATATATATATATATATATATATATATATACATACACACACTTTGTAAATTTCTCCACTTTTTATTCATGATTATTTATTTATCCTCCTCAGTAAAATTACATTACTAGAGCCTTTAACCTGTCAGGCCGCTGAAACTAATTCATTTCCCTCCAAGGGGATGATAAAGTTAATCTTATATACATATTATAATTGTCTGATTGTTAAAAAGGTTTTCGTGCTCATTTCCTCCACGGTTTAGGTGGATCAGCCAATCATCTCTCTCCGTTTCCTCCATCTTCCTGCTTCAGACACTCTTAGCCTCGCTAAAAGTCCTCCTCACTACTCCTTACATTTTTCCACTTCACGAGCTCTCTGAAGGCCTAAGGTGCTTTGTGAATAACTTTTATCCTACGGAGGTAAAATCTTAGAATTCTGGATGATTTTTCCTGAAATGACGTCACTACGGGCCACTTTTAGTCTGAGGATTCTTGGTGAATACGGGCTCTGAACCATGACCAGGTCAAACTGTTTTTACACGCCTCACCTCATGTTGACGTGGAAGGACTTTGGCTTGTTGACCTCGAAGCCTCCGGACCACGTGCAGTTGGGGACGTCCATGAGGCGCACGCACAGCAGCTGGTCGTAGTCGTTTCGGGGCCAGTGGAAAACAACGCTGGAGCCTGGCAGGGTGGACAAGTACCCCTCTGGGTTGGAGGCACCCTGCAACACAGGAAGCTGTTATGATATTTGCTCTTCCTGTAAATGATGAAAACTAAAATAGTTACCCTGTGGACTGCGTTTTTAATCTATAACCCACCTCCTCTACCTGCAGTTACTCCTTCGCTGCAACCATGAATCTTGTGTTTGGTTTTAGTGTTTCCTTCCTGATATATCAAATAATTATTTTTGTTGTTTGACAATGTGTTTTGGGAAAAACTGGTTAGTTTTAAACTAAGAGCAACATATATGCTTGTGCTCTATTATTATGTTTCTCACATATAACTGAGAACCACATGTGTTTAACTTGTGGTGGGAACTTATGACAATGTGTTGTGGGAAAGACTGATTCAAGCTCTGTATTCCTTATTTTGCTTATATTTTGCTTTGCTGTATTCGCAATGTTACTTTGCTTCACATACTGCTGAGATGCTGGGAACGGTTTTTGTTTTGGAAACGGGACGAACAGATGAGCTGAGAGAGAGAACTGGCCACTCTCGCTCCCATCTGATACTTTGTTTACTAGTATAAAAAGGAGGGGACCGCTCTCAGTCGTTGAAGTCTGCCGTGGGTTTCGTGCGGACGCCCGGCCGCGTGGATTGTGCTCTTACCGGACTGACCGGCTTCCCAGTTCTGTGCCATGGTAAGAAATGGAACATCAAGCCTGTCTGAAAGCATGTTGCTTTAAGTGCTTGCTACTTTGCGTGTGCAAAGTGATTGCTGTTTTGTGTTGCTGTATTCTGTGTGGATAATAAATATGGGCACTATTATCCTAGCCGAAGCAGTGTTTGTGTTTTTATTTGTGTCTTGCCGATCTCTTCCGAATCTGAATAAAAATTTCATAAAACACTTCCCTTCCCTGGTAGCCCCAAGTTTAGCACCATTTGTCCATTAAATCCATCATCCCTCCTCCACACATGTCCAAACCATCTCTGCCTGGCACTCTACCATTCTCTCCAACCTGACCAGTCCCTCTGATTTACTCATTAATAATCCTAGTGTTCTCGGTCGTCCTCAGTAAAAAAAAAAACAAAAAAAAAAAACACACCTGAACATCTTCAGCTCCTGTCTTTTGGTTGGTAGCACCAACAAACCCCGACATCATGAGATAAAACTTTAATCATCTGCCAAAGGGGGAAACTGAAATGTCGCAGCAGCGGACGGAGAAGTAATTTTTAAAAAGAAAAAGAAATAATCCAAATATAAAAAAAATAAAGCTAGTATCTAAAGCCTACCTGACATCTTCTCTTTGGACAGACGGATTCAGCTCAGTGTTTTTAAGCCCTTCAGCCCTCAAGCCTTCTTTCAAGGGGGCTTGAGCTCTTTAGCAACAATGACGCGCTTGTACTTGACTATCTGAGACCGACACACACTTATTATACGTCCAGATCTTCATCTGAGACTTCTCTACGAAAGTTTAGCATCTCGCATTTTCAATTTCAAGAATGATTTCCAAATTTCAATAATTGTGTCACAATTGTGCCAAAATGGCACAAAACAACAAGGGTCCACCTGGATTATTTTCAATCTAAACATGTGTAACTTTTCCACCGCTTGTTGTGGTGACGCCAAAATGGCAAGACGGTGTAGTTACAATTTATTTTGTTTATTTCCTTCTTTACAGTAAACGTAAGAAAATTTGCATGTAAATATCTGTTGTTTTCAGCCAAAATTATTTTTTTTGGGCGTTTAAATCTCATTTACTAATGTCCAGAATAATTTACTGTCAAATGTTCACTTCCACATCATCCTCCAGGACCTTTATGTTAGTTGATCACAAGATTAGCACTTTAGACATTGTACAAGTTAAGAAAAGTAAGAGTATCTTTTTTTTGGACAATAGACCCTTGGGCTTAAGAGGTTAAGAAAAGGTTTCACTGACAGTTCTGCATTATTTGTCACCCCTAACAGGGGGAGAGTTTCAAAAACGAATCATTTGTCTAACATACCATTACTGCACCTTAAGCAATTATAAATAAACAGTAAAATTAGCTTTAGAAAACTGAATTTACACCGTTTTTCCCAGTTCCTCTCAAGCACCAAACAGTTTCTCACCTTTCCTCTTGCAAACTCTCTCTGAGCGAAGGCCAGTTTGTGTGTGGAGTGGTTGTCCAGCAGGTAGCGCGGGGCGAAGGTCACTATGTGGGTGTCCCTGTAGTTTCCTTTTCCTTTACGCACGCTGATCCCTGCAGGAAGGATGGAATAAACGGTGACCGGCAGCTCTGGTGGTCGGGCCTAGCTGAGGAGGCCGAGGAGCTGCAGCGCTCAATCGCTGAACTGTGGCATTTTATTCCAGATTTCTAACTTATATTCTGTTCTCGTTCCTTATTTTTATTTATTTTCATCTGTTTTTGAACGGCTCTAATGATCTTATTGTAAAGCTGTCTGTTGTATAGGGCTCTAGAAATGAATAAATTAAATTAAAACTGCACGCCAAGTTAGAGTAAAATGATTTGAAGTGCAGTAAAATAAAAGCCAGAAAGAGGTGAACTCACTAATAGTTTCCAGTGGGTAGTGGAACATTTAGAAGACGCCCATGTGAAGCCCAGTTATCGATAAGAAACCCTCTTAAGTCTCAAATTAAGAAAAATGTTGAGATCAGTGTTTGCCACACATTAGCTGGCCTAGAGAGCAACAGAGCGATATCTAACGCAGGAGTTCCCCAACTTTTCAGCCTGCGATGCCCAAAACACCAGCGTCAGAGACTGTTTCTTTTGGAAATTGTGAGAATAAAGTCATAATACGACGAGTATAAAGTCATATTTTTATAAGAACTCTTACAGAAAAGTGCAGGAAATAGCAAATCTCTTCAGCACATCAGCATCAAATCATCTTCTGACCTTCACTTTGGGAACTAAGGGACTAGAACCCAAGAATCCTGCCTTCCTGAGGGCGGCAGATTATGACCAAACGCCCGACTCAAGGATCACGAACCCGTCCGATTACATCAAAGTACATGAACAGGTCATGTTGTCAAAAAGGAAATGTCCTGAAATTAGAGATTTAATGAGCCCAAACAAAGCAGCATCTTGGCTTCAGACCAACTACATCATCAGGCAGGAGAGGCAGCTCGTTCTCCAGGTCGTTAAACTTATGTGAAAGACATTTATAGCTCAATGGGTCTTTTATCTGGTTAAATAAAGGCCTTAATTAAAAATAAGATGCTGTTTCTGAGGTAAAAAGGAAGGGGTGATTTTAAATATCAGCGATTCAGAGGAAAACTAAATCTTTAACAGTTTTCTGTTTAGACGACCCGCGCTGATTCCTCTGGGACAATTTAAATTCATTGCAATAAAACAATATACAGCTATCTCCCTAAGAAAAAATGTAGTTAGGTCGCATTTTATTCGTTATCTTGCCTATGTTGTAGATGAGTCCAGGCTTGTTTCCATGCTGGATGACCTTCACCGCTCTGACTCCGCTCCCTCCATCAAGGGAGAAGCCCTGGCACCAGCCCGGAACGCCGTCCGGGTGGATCCCCTTCCCGATCCGCATCGTGCACCTGGAGTTGAGACAAGAAGGAAGCAAGTTCAAACACGGTTCCTCTGGAGGCCGGAGACCGGAGAGCCGTCGGCGTGCTCACATGGCGGGCTGCTCCTTGTCTGTGTAACAGAACAGTATCGGGCTGAGGCTCCGGGCCAGCTCGTGCTCCTCGAACTGCCCCGCTGCATCGGCTTTGCTGTTGTCCTGGCGGAAAATCAACGGCAGACCTGAGGGAATGGAAGCGTTTTAGCAAAAGGAGCCCGTCTGGATGCCAATCGGCGGGACCGAAACCTGAAGGCGAGGAGTACCGGTCTTGTTGACGAGCCAGTAGGGAGCAGAGACCAGGATCTTCAGAGCTCCCTGCGCCCTCAGGAGGATGCGGATGGTGAGACAGAGCAGCCGCTTGTTGGTGTCGTAGAGCCTCATGCGCACCACGTAGTTCTGAGTGCCAGGAGGAATCAGCAGCTCTTTGCACACGGGGAAGTTCTCCAGCAGGACCCCTGAAAACCCAGCAGGTCCACCATGAGAGCACGGCTGGTTGGTGGGCGTTAAAGTAGGGCTGGACGATAATTCAATAACGATATATAGCGATCGATTTACGTATATCGATTTTAGAAAAAAAAGGGTCAATAAAAAGTTCAATAGAATTCCTTTATTTTGCTTTCTAGCCACGTAGGTTATTATTATTGTCATTACATTCTCCCAACCAATCACAATGCAGACCCAGGAATGCTGCGTCCCCTTCAAGGAGTTCAGAGAGCAAACATTCTTTTTCATTTTTAAATCCTTGTAGTTTTGATAAAAAGTTGGTTGAATTGTTACATTGGTTTTTCATTTCAACTGTTTACATAAATCGCTGCTGCATCTTTATTCTGAAAAATAGTGCAATCTACTGTGATTTTTTAAGAGTGATTTCTAGAGTGACTTTTTTCAAGCTGTATGCAAACGAAATTTCGTTCTGGACGCACTTGGTGCATACAAAATGACAATAAAGATATCTATCTATCTATCTATCTATCTATCTATCTGAATAAAGGGCTAAGTTTAAATTCAGTCTTCTGTATCTAAAAGTCAATAAGCATAAAATGTCCAGGGCTGCACTTAAAATATATGTTTTGAATTTGTTGATAATTATCTATATCAATCAATATGATTTCTATTTTATCAATATGCTTTTTTTCCCCCCTATATGGTCCAGCGCTACATTAAAGACCAATCAGAGAGCGAGTTGGCTCACCCAGCTCCATGTTCTGGTACGTGTCAGCAGAGTGCAGCACCGCCTCCTTCCCCGGCTTCAGCGAGCCTTTGATGCTCGTCCCTTTAATGTAGAAGTTGAGGTCGCAGGGCAGCAGGTTGGCCAGCACCATGGTGGGCAGCAGGTAGATGGTGTGTCCCGGCTGCCGGTAGATCTGCTGAGCGCCGCCAGAAACCTGACGCTTGGCAGGCTGCTGCTCCGGGAAGTTCTCCTTCTTGATCACCACACAGAATCTGCATGAATCGACATCAAGGATATCTTTAATCAATGCGGATAAATACCAGGAACGGCTCCAGCTGAGGGGACGGCGAGAGGAAGGCCTGGGCGACGAACCGAAAATTTACAGACGCCGAAATTTCCGACAATAACCAACGACATTTTGCCCATGTCGGCATTTTCAGTATTTAAAAAAATGAAAGTAAAAGTAGTTTCTACAGGTCGGATATGCTCCTCTCCCTTTAAGACGCTGCGGTATGTGGTCACATGACTCCAACCCCATCCAGACTGAAACAAGAAGCGAGGTTGGGAGAATGGAGGAAATTTCAAATACTGTTGTAATGCTCCTAATATCCATTGAGTGGAGCGGCTTCGTTGCTAATCAAAGTCGTACTTACACATTTTAACAGATTTTTGAGCGCATTGTTCCACATAAAATCAGTCAGTAAGCACAACAGTGATCATATATAAGGCGTACAATCAGTTTTTGAGAAAATTTAATGATTTTAAGTGCACCCTGCAACATTTTATGCTTTGTTTTTGCTCAATTTTTTGGTAAATAAAGCCTTTCATGTTTATTTATGATTTTGATGGAAGTATGTACTGTGCATGTGCTGCAGGTGGTAAAACAAGGAAGCGGCTAACGGCTATTAGCATCTCCCAGCGAAACAAAGAAGAAAGGTCTAAGATCCAGTGAAAAAAACACAAAAAATATGATTCTATAGGGAAAAGAGTGGAATTTCGCTGGGAATATAGTCTGAACGTTGGTGTTCACTGAAGCGGACGCTAAACCTGCCGAGGATCAGATGTGACCGCAGAGTTGACTGACGTCTCTAAATGTTCTGATATGAGGCTCTTAAAGTTGCTCTTGATCGGTTTATTTAATTAATAAGGGTTGGTCTTTGATCACGCCAAGCTGCTGCTTTACTGTGAGGCATTGCAGAGGTTCAGGCTCTGTCTGGCATTATTTACTAGTGATTTATTAATTAAGCAAACCGGCATTATGATAGTTCTGCAATACTGTCACTAGATGGCGCCACTTCTGTTTATATCTGCTAATCGCGCCCGATGCTGGGGCTATACTTATCCCCAAAAAGGACCATCAAGACATTATCAGGATGGACGCTTGGTGTATGTAACCTTATTTTATCATAATCAAACGTGTTTTGGTCTTTTTTATAAGCATATAACGTGGCTATGTACCTTTAAGCTAGCTGTATGGGACATCAAGGAAGAGGCCCTTGTCGCATTTACCTGAAGTTGCGTTTCTGTGAATCATCAAAATCTGCTGACTGGCAGTCCCTCTTACTGCTGTTGACCTCCCCCGGTCGCTCCACGCTGGTCCAGTGGATAGGCACCTTACAGAAGAACAGGCCCATGCCTTTGGGCCGAGCCTGCAGCCGCCAGGTCGTCAGATGGAGGGGGACGGCTAAGGACTGGCCGGGCAGGACGGGAGGCAGCACCACCGGCTCTGTCAAAGCGAGGACAGGCGAGCGTCATAACAACCAAATAGAAAAATAAAAACCTCTCCATCAGATAATCTGACGGAGCCTGAAGCTGGACGGGGGCGTGACGTTAGCGGAGTCTTACTGTCGGGTGCAGAGGGACTGTCCAATCGGACCTCCATCTGAACGTCCAGACGATTTTTCACCATCAGGGCCGAGCGCACGGTGATGACCTTCCGGGCGCTGCCCTCCATGGTGATGGCGAAGACCACCCTGACCGGGGGCAGGGCAGAGAACTGCGGGTCCAAAGAGGCGAACACAGGTGGTACCGTTAGGGACACACAGCCGATTCTGTCCAAGAACAAAACCTTAAACCCGTCATCAGCTCAAACGTCTACTCCTTTCTGACAGACGTCATATAAAACATTCAGCTAGATGGGTTCTGGGATTTATAGGTTCTCCAAAACATGAAACAAGATCAAGCTGGGGACCTTTAATGCTATTTCTAAACCAAGAACCGATGCACAATCCAAAAAAGGAACTAAAAGTAAGTGAAATTTTCTTGAAATTAGTGTATTTTTCTTTTATTTGAGCAGCTAAATAAGACTATTTGTCAATAGGATGAGTATTTTTAGATCTAAAATAACAATTATACAGCCTGCACTTGAAATTAGATGGTAGAGATGACTTGTTATTATTTTAAGTGCAAAAAAATCATATTCCACTGGCAAATAGTCTTATTTACCTGCTCAAATCAAGGAAAAATGCACTAATTTATAGAAAATTTTACTTACTTTTATTTCCTTTTTTGCAGTACAGGAACTGAGGGTCAGCTTTACAAGGTTCCTATAAATGTTTCATCAGAGAAAGTCATACAGCACCAGGCGTTTTACGGCATATGTGAACATTTATAGATTAAATATCCCATTTATGTAGCTAGATTTTATTTTCTGCATGTTTTATTTGGATCAGCTCAAGTTTAAACTATCAAATCTGTGCTTGATTACTTAGCATTTTATGTTCAAAGGTGGAATTTAGATTTAATCGTTTATATATTGGAATAAGGAATGAAGTTCAGAAAATAAACCCACCCTTTGTATCAATTTTGCCTTGCCGTTGTCAAAATCTTATAGAACTGGAACCCTGACTTTAAAACCCTGATATAAGTGGGTCAAGAAGTCTAAAAAGCTGTGAAATGGTCCCCTTCCATGTTTGAATTATTTAGCATTTAACTAAAAAACCATCAGTGAGTTAGACAATAATTCAAGTTTTAGTAAATTGTAGTAAATTCAACCTAAAGGATTATCCTGAGCTGTCAAATTAAAACTCAGGAAACGTTATTATCAGAGACATATCAGCTAAATAAAATGAAATCTTTGTGAGCCGATGTTAAGTTTCCGTTCAGTTTTTATGCCTTTAAGCAGACATTCGTTAAACAGTAGCCTCTGACTTTGTGATTCGGGTTCCTTCGTCCTCCCTGAATCTTAGCTTAGACATTTTATTCTGAAACATCTGTCAGATGTAGTCAATTTCCCACTGCAGCAGTAACTTCTCCAGGTACTGGTGCAGTGTGAAATACGTACATAAACGTGAGGATGGATGATGTTGGTCCTGCTGATTGGGCTGCCGACCTGTGAGACGGAGAGCGACACCAGAGGACGTAATCAAGAGAGCAGCGGAGCAACATGGCAACAAGGATCTGGATCTGTGGTTCTATATTTGTGCTCACCGTGTTTGAAGAGCTGTTTCTGTCCGGAGCGGCATATCTGAAGAAAACCCCCACTTTGTCCACAGACACCGGCTTGACTTGCTCCCAGCCACACACTCGGACCAGCAGCTGGTGGAGCTTCAGCTCGTGGGTGTGTCTGCAGGAGACGGAGCAGCTCTATGACTTTTAACTTATTGACTGTCATGAAATTAACTCTCTTTCTATCCAGTAACTCTAATATTTATGAGGAGATTGCGATAGAGAAAAGTCTTTATCTGTCTGAGGGACAGATGAATGAAAACAGAGACATGTAAAGTCCGCCCACAGACGTGCTGCCGGAGGCCGGAGACGGACGTACCGGTGACGGAGCTTCTCACGGGCCTCAAACTCAAAGGGAATCTCCTCTCCCGGCAGCACCTCCCTCCACTGGCTGACGTTGTGGGTGTCATCGGTTCCTGAGCTTTGCATGTCGGAGATGGAGTCCACGCTGCTGCTGTGGGACAGCGCCACCCTGTGGAGATTGAATGCACAGTCATTTCATGTGGGACCTGGCTGGTTCATTCGGTTAATAGCTATAAAGCCGGGCATACACTGTAAGATTTTCTTTTGTCCTTTTTGGGCTGATTTTTCAGTCGTACGAGAATTAATTGGATCGGGCTGAGTTTCAGCTTCATCGTGTGTCCTGCGTCGTGTAGTAAACAGGAGGTAACGAGGGGCAATTAGCCTCCCACGACCAACAGTACGATCAGGAATCGTACGGTTGGATGAAATATCAAACTTGTTTGAAATTCAGTCGGTCCTCGTGAGGAGATGGTGAGAGCCTCCTGCTGTTGAAGCAGAGCTACAAGCGTCTACCAGCCGATTTCCCCCAACCTCACGTACTGAGCATGTGCAAACAAGGGAATTCTTCTTCTTTGCATATGGAAAAATGGGAGTGGAGAGAAGCATTGCTGCAGAATGGAGTCAAACTGCAGTTTTAACTTGTAGAATTGCCAAGGCAGCGCGTTTCGTTCTAGTGAGCCGCATATTTAACAGTGAGCATCGACACTTCTGTCTTTTTCTGCTGCTTACATTTGGCTTTTGGATACATGAGTCCAACAAGCACCATCTCCCTATGGGGATGAGTCAGACGTTTGGTTTCTAGACGTACAGCGTGAGCAGTCAGATCGCATCAGAGCGTCGGGCTGTACAGTGTAAGAACAGATATGGTGAGCAGTGAACTTTTAAACCGTGCGGTTTCGTCGTACAGTTTGAGCTGCATCTGAGTACCACGACTGAAAATATCGTACAGTGTATTCCCGGCTTAAGAGCACTCAGGCCACTCAGACGTTTAGAGCATCAATATGTCAGCCCAGGACTGTCAGGCAATAACTGACAGGTTTGTCAAAATTCATTTTCAGGCTCAGTTTTTAAACATTTTTACTCGTTTGACCTTTTTTAAGTCAAATGTACATTCTGTGGTTGGTTGTAAGGATGGATGAATGGATGAAAGGGTGAATGATGGATGGATGAATGGATGGAAGGGTGGATGATGGATGGATGAATGGATGGAAGGGTGGAAGATGGATGGATGAATGGATGGAAGGATAGATGACTAGATGGATGGACGGATGGATGGATGAATGGGTGGATGATGGATAAAAGGGTGAATGGATGATGGATGGATGAATAGATGGAAGGATGGATGACTAGATGGATGAATAGATGGATACACGGATGGATGGATGGATGGATGGATGAAGCGATGGAAGGATGAAGCAATGGATGGATGAATGGATGGATGGATGGATGGATGAAAGGGTGGATGATGGATAAAAGGGTGAATGGATGATGGATGGATGAATAGATGGAAGGATGGATGACTAGATGGATGAATTGATGGATACACGGATGGATGGATGGATGAAGCGATGGAAGGATGAAGCAATTGATGGATGAATGGATGGATAGAAGGATGGATCACTAGATAAATGGATGGATGGATGGATGAAGCGATGGATGGATGAATGAATGGATGGATGATTGAATGGATGGCATATTTTGATTACAAATCATTTTCCATTTAATCAAGAAGTTTCTATCTGACAGGAAGTGGAACCAGCTCTTAAATTGTAATTCTGAAAAGAAATAATGTTTGTTTTCATTTATAATTAATTTAAAAAAAATTCTGTTGAAAATGATCAATAATGATCAACGGCTGCTTCTTGCATGGATCAACTTGACGATTTATCTTTGGAAATGCCTTTGAGGTTGGAAGGCCTCTTTGCCATCACCCTAATCTTTAGCTCCCCCTCCTCAGATCCCAGATCTGCTCCAAAACACCAACACTAGTTGGAGTCAGAAGCAACAGGCTGCTGTAGCTAAAAGATTCACCCAGACCTGAATCTGCCAGGGATGTAAATCATTTTGGTCGCGGACGGACGGACTGAGCGGGGACGGCTCTGGTCGGACCTACCTGGTTGGACTCGTGGTCAAGGTGGCGAACCACATGGTGCAACCCGTGTGGTTGCGTAGTGCATACGGTACAAACGGCTGCCTCCTCTTTGAGATCTTCACGTCTTTGGAGAAAAGAAACATTCAATCAGAGAGAGAGAGAGAGCGCCTTCGACGCCTTTTCATATGAACTTTGGAGCCTTTGGTTCATGCACTCAGCTGGCCTGACGGCTCAGTTAAGCTGCTTAATAATATAGGTACTCCTGTTTATGCCCGAATACAAAGAATCTATTTGCTTTTCAGAGACTTTGTGAGTTCAGATTAACGGGGAATCTACTGAAAAGGTTTCAGAGGAAAAACATTAAACTCCCAGCTAAACTTTAAAAGTTAAAAAATAAATCTTCAAACTGTCAGATAAAAATAATAATAATAAGATGCTTGAGCTGCAATTATGTCGAGATGGGCTCATCTTCTCCACTGCAAAAAGGGAAATTAGAATATGTACAATTTTCATGAAATGAGTGTATTTTTTTTCTTGATTTGAGCAGCTAAATAAGACTCTTTGCCAATGAAATAAGATTTCTGTACTTAAAATAAGAAAAGCTCATCATTTCAAGTGCAGGATATCTAACTATGTTATTTTAGGGGTAAAAATACTCATTCCATTGGCTAATAGTCTTATTTAGCTGCTCAAATCGAGGTAAAATTTTACTTACTTTTAGTTCCCTTTTTGTAGTGTCTGATGGAAACTGTCAGATCAAACATTAACTGCTTCAAAATAATAATAAGATGCTTGAGCTGCAATTATGTCGAGATGGGCTCATCTTCTCCAATGCAAAAAGGGAACTAAAAGTATGTAAAATTTTCATGGAATGAGTGTATTTTTCCTTGCTTTGAGCAGCTAAATAAGACTATTTGCCAATGGAATAAGATTTTTGCACTTAAAATAAGAACAATTCATCTCCATCGTCTTATTTCAAGTGCAGGATATCTAATTATGTCATTTTAGGGGTAAAAATACTCATTCCATTGACTAATAGTCGTATTTAGCTGTTCAAATCGAGGAAAAATGTACTAATTCCAAGCAAATTTTACTCACTTTTAGTTCCCTTTTTGTAGGAACTGTCAGATAAAACATTAACTGCTTCCAAATAATAATAATAATAATAATAATAAGATGCTTGAGCTGTGATTGTGTCAAGATGGGCTCATCTTTTGTAGCTACTGTCTGCTCACAGAGCCACCAAACTACCCGCTGGGAAGTCTTTACAGCCAAGCCTTGAAATGAATCAATTAAGTTCATTTTTAATCAACATATGCAACCATCATCTCTCCACATCAACCCTGCAGAGCAGGTGGCTTCTGTCTGCGGGTAGGCTGATTTAAGGCATGCTCAAGGTGAGGGTGCGGGGCTTGGGCTCTGAGCGGTACCTCTGGAGTGTATCTGCTGCTCGAGGCAGGTCAAGCTGGCTGTGCTCCTAGTTCTAAGGTGAGCAAGAGGCGCACCTGACGGCAGAGATAGTCAGTCGGAAGCACAAAGACACAAAAGAGAGACATACAGAGGAAACACACAGGAGGATTAGAGCGCGATTAAAAAAAAAAGAAAAAAGAAAAAAAGTGAAAAGCTGTCTATTCTCGTTGTTGTTTTAGGTCAAACAAAGTTTAATACCAGGCCAAAGATAATCAGAGTGAATCTAAAATGCTGCCAACAGAGAAGACCCTTAAAACTCGTCACTGGAATCAAGGGTTTGTGAAAACTGGCGATAAGTGGAGGAAACTTGAGGAATTTCCAGCATAAAAGGACTTTATAAGCATCTCAATCAGATTTAAAGGTATACTATGCAACCGGGGTTGATTTTCCAGCGAGGCTCCCCCCAGAGGGCGAAAGTAAAAGTGCACTGTCGTAAAGATGCTCAGCTGTTCTGGTTTCTCCGTCAAGCCAGGCGCGGTTGTTTTGAGCTTAGCAGACAGGCGAACGCAACGAAAAGTGGAAAAAACGGCAGTACAAATAATGACTAACACAGTGAAGGTATGAACATCAGGTTTTCCCGCAGCGCTATCTTGGCGAGGCAGCCGCCTTTTTATTATAATAATAATAAAAAAACTCGATATGCTTGCATGTTTATTTGACGTTAACACGCGGTTCTTTGTTGTTGCTTTTGCGCGTGCATATAGTGAATGGCAGGGCAAAAACACATGGAGTTCTCGCCGTAAAGCAAGACCGACTCTCGCGGTCTTGCACGAGACTTCTGAGCCTGTGTGTGCGGGCCGAGGGCTCTTGCAATTGCAAGTACGGTATTTCCCCCACAGACCACCAGGGCGGCCGAGAAAACCTTTGTTCGACCTGAAATGACTCATTTAATCATCCAAAACGGTATGGAACATATTAATTAACTGAAAAATGTTGCATAGTATGCCTTTAAGGTTCAAGGCTTTGACTAGGCCACTGAAACCTCTGACTTGTTTTTTGTTCTTGTTTAGATCCACTACGGGAAGCTGTCCAGGGCCTGACGCAGAAAAGCAGCCCCAGATCCTCACTCTACCTCCGCCGTGTCTGACTGAAGGTGTGATGCATTTCTGGAGCGCCGCCTTGGTTTTAGCCTGATTGATATTCTCAGAACACTTTTTGGATTCTGCAGGCCAGGAATGATAAATGAAATCATCGTTTGAAAAATACTCGCTGTATTTACTCTGTTTATCTTTGCTGTGAAAAGCTGTTTGATATTTGGAAACACCGAAGAGTGACAAAGAGGAAAAAGCTGCAGAAAATCTGTATGTGGACAAAAAAAAAAAAAAAACCCTTTTGAAAACGCGTGAAAAGGTTTAGAGTCGAGCCTCGGGTGAGAGTGAGGAGCAGGAGCGTGTGAGGGCTCGTGGCTCAGCGTCGTATGCAGCGGTGAGCGCTACAGAGTATGCAAAAAAAAAAAAAAACAGAAATGAAGTTTCCCATTAGGGCGCAGAGGCCGAGCAACGAGCTGCTAACCGCGATTCTGTGTGTGACTGGAGCTTACTCTGCCCAAAGCCAGGCGGGTCGACCGAGGAACCTAACCAGGGCAGCGGAGGTGATGATGTCGGAGTCTGTCTGTCCGTCTTGCAGTAATCAGCGATCCAGGAGGTCTTGGTGGTGTTGTATTGATCTGTGTGTGGGGCGGAGTCAGAGCGAGAGGATGTCTGCAGTGACGGACAAAGAATCTGAGAGAAACACGCAGGCCTCGCTGGAGACGTCTCATCACCGACTCACCAAGCAGAACCGAGGTGATGTTGACGTCCAGCCTCTGCTTTGCTCGGACCCCGACCTTCAGGCGTGGCGGGTGGAGACGACCAGCGGCCTGCTGCTGCCAGGACAGGAAGCAGGGCCAGGGCTCGATGAACGGCTCCCAGCCTGAAACACACAGAGAGAAGCTCTGGAACTGGAACACAGACTGGATCCAAGCGCGTCTTGGTTCCTTTGTGAAAGGTTGCTACACTCTGGATGACTTATCATTGTTTATTGGCACGAGGCGTAATACGGTTTTATCCTGAATAACTCCAGCAGATCCTGATTTACTCTGTTGCTTCCTGCCTTCCACTGGATCTCTGAGAATAGACTTTACAATCCTTCTGTTAGTCTATAAATCCCTGAATGGCTTAGCACCTAAATCCATCACAGACTTGTTATCAGGGCATCAACCCTCCAGACCACTCAGGTCTTCTGGCTCCAGCCTGCTCTGCAGAACCAGAACCAGAACCAGACACGGAGAAGCAGCATTTAGTTCCTATGCTCCACTGATCTGGAACAAACTTCCAGAAAACGTTAAAGTGCTGAAAGCCTGAGTTCCTTTAAATCAAGATTAAAAACACATTTGTTTAGGATTGCTTTTGACTGTTCTAGTTAAACTGTTTTACTGAAACCTCATTAGTTCAACTTTGTAGTCCAACTGTTTTTAATATTTATTTTAGTTTCCATTTCCCCGTGTTTTATTTTGTTTCATTTTTTTCCACATTTTATTCCAACTTGCTTTTATTCTGTTTTTATTTTCCTATATTTTAATCATGTAAAGCACTTTGCATCGTCTATTGTACTGAAATGTGCTATACAGATAAATTTGCCTTGTCTTGCCAAAGATGTAACGTGAATCCTGCAGCTTCATTAGACAACCGGTACATTTTATCTTTGCTGCCTTGACTCTGATTCTGACTCTTTAAAATCTCTCTTCTTGCCATTTCAGACCTTTATCAAAGCTACGGTCTCCTGGCAAATTAAACACGTTGGTCTGGTGCTGGTTGGATGGAGAATTAAAGGCTATTATTGAAACCCGCCGTTTTCTTCTCATCCAGGGTCCTCCTGCCAAGGAAGCGTCCATTAAGCAGTGCTCTGTGAAAGTGTGCGCTGCAAAAACGGATCTCAAAATAAGTATAAAATGTTCTTAAAGTTAATGTATTTATCCTTGATTTGGGCAGGTAAATAAGATTATCTGCCAATGGAATTAGTATTTTTACCCCTAAAATAAGATAATTAGATATAATGCACTTGAAATAAGATGATGGAGATGCATTGTTCTTATTTAAAGTGCAAAAATCTTATTCCATCGGCAAATAGTCTTATTTACCTGCTCAAATCAAGGACAAATACATTCATTTTCAGAACATTTTACTTATTTCTAGTTCGCTTTTAGAAACTAGGGTTGAGTCTGTAATGTACACTGCAAAACCAGACATAAAAATAAGTAAAATGTTCTTAAAATTAGTGTTTTTGACCTAGATTTGAGTAGTTAAATAAGATAATCTGCCAATGGAATGAGTATTTTGACCCCTAAAATAAGATAATTAGACATCCTGCACTTGAAGTAAGATGATGGAGATGAGTTGTTCCTATTTTAAGTGCAAAAATCTTATTCCATTGGCAGATCATCTTATTTACCTGCTCAAATCAAGGACAGACACACTCATTTTAAGAAAATATTACTTAATTTTAGTTCTGTTTTTGCAGTGTATCGTTTTATCATTATTAGGAAAAAGTTCTTAGCCTTATAAGAATTTAGGTTTATCTTGATAAACAATAAATTCCAATTAGCAATGTCTTAAAACCCCCAAAACTGCCAGATTTGTCAGGATTGGTATTTAAACTATTTTCTCCAACGTCAATAAATTCAAAAATGTAACTAAATGCCGTTACTGTGTGCAGTTTAGTGATAAAAATAACATTTCTTTACTAAACTTTTGTCCTGTATGTTTTAATACATGTTCCATTATTAAATGTGTTTTTTAAAGGCCAGTATTTGTATTTATGGTGCCTTAATTGACACGAAGTCACAGCCACAAAGTTACCTAAAAATAAGCAGGTAATAGTCTTTTATCGTCACTTTCATCATTATCACGATAGTAACACAATATATATTGTGATAAAATGTAAACTCCATATCGCCCACGGCTAATGGAAACACTAACATTATTAAAAAAAATTAAATACAAATCACAGCATGGGGGCCACAACTACGCCGGCGGGTGACCTAGACAATGCAGGAAACTTGTTTGTAATGTTTTTTATCTAAGTTTTCAGGGTAAAAATACTATTTTGCCATCTGTATCATTTAAGAATCTGATTAACTTACATTTTACTGTTAAATTATCTACCCAGTGACTGTAACCTGGTCCAGTTAATCTTCCTGAGTATCTAACCAGGGTGCCCATTGCTGCGATTACCTGACAGCTCTCTGTTGTAGTAGTCTCCGGACAGCGTGAAGCTGGCGTTTCCTTCCTGGGTGGAGCCAATACGCTGCAGCACATACAGCCCTGCAGTGGAAAGACGGCAGTCTGTGGTTCACCCCAAGCACAAAAGCCTGGCCCCTCACAATCTTAAACAACAGTGTATTTCCATCTAAATCAAGCTGAACAACGTATGACAGTCAATAAAAAGTAAAGTATTTCCACTCTATCATATTAGAGATCTTGTTTTTCCAAACATGAATGACCCAAAGCAACGTTTTTCATTGAACTCTAGTTTGCATATAGCTCTGTAGCTCCCAAATTCAAACCATCTATTGTTTTATCCTTAGGTCTAATTGAACAAAAACACATTTCACAACTCTGTACATCTTTACTTAACAGCTAAAAACTTATTTTAAGAACTAATCGAGCCAGAACCTTTACTCCTACAACTAAGAAATCCCTTAAACCAGGTGTGGCCCTGGGGCCATTTGTGGCCCTCGGGATGATTTTGTGTTGCCATCAACTACAATTCAAGAATGGCATAAATTTGGTTTGCCAACTAAAAGAACATTTTATAGTGAAATTTTTCCTGATTTAAAGTATTCAACTTTTATAAACTATGTTTTTATTTTATTTTTATTCTATGCCGATAGTAAATAAAAGAACAAGCCATCTGCAACTTTCACCGAATTCTAGACTTTGGTACAGCTGTTTATTAAAAATGGCTAAATAAAGAAAGCGTAACCCATATTTATTTATCCTTTATTTAACCAGGTTATACCCATTGAGATTAAAAATCTCTTTTGCAAGGGAGACCATATCCTGTTCTTGCTGATGAAAATACAAAAAGATCCAGACAAAGATAATAAATCAGCAGTTTTTTGTCCCTTTTTTTCTGTTTTGCATCTACATTGATCTACAGATCCCTACAAAAATCTGACTAATTTGCTTGTTTCATTAAAACATTGTTTGGTTTCCGTGAGAAAAAAGGAAAAAAAGTACATAAATAAAATAGTTTTTCCAATTTAAATTAAAAAAAAAAATATTATTCAGATAAGGTCAGAGCTCATGATGCATCCGAAAGAGCGAATGGGTTGATCTTAAACATTTAAATATGAAATTAAAACACAGGAAATCTGTAGGGGAGCCAGAACATCTTCCCAGCGCCTCAGCACAGAACCTGCAGCCGTGCCTGAAGTCAGGGAGACTTACTGGAGAAGGTGAGCTCCGCCAGCGGGATGTCACAATCCAGGCAGTCGTCGATGAAGCAGATGCAGACGCTGTCCGCCTTCACCTCCACCCCAGAAAGAGGACAGGAGTGGCTGCTGGAGCCGGAGTCCGCCCTGCCTCTGGGGTGTCCTGCCGTGCTCTCCGAGTTTTCCAGCAGCCAGGTGGCAGCCTGGTCCAGCTGACCTGCAGGACAACAAACAGAGTTTCTAAGCAGCTGTGCAGTGTTAGAGTTAAAGCCCTTTCTCCCATGAAGCCCAGAAGCTGCTCATTAGCAGGAGAAGATGTCAGACGTCGACAGACAGATAAGTTATTATTGTCCGTGTCCTGAAGTTCAGGAAACTTAAGATTCACCCTAAAAACAGAAAACCAAACTGGATATTAGATTAAAGTATTTACACAGACAAGGTTTGAAGTTTGACGAAGTTGTTAACCCTGAATTTATTTGGATTTGCGTTTTTATCCTGTGTCCCTCTTGTTTTCTCTGGTCTACGGTTGGAGAAGAGCCGGAGTCTAAACCTGCAGCAGAGCATCTCTTCTCACACTCACCTTTACAGTGGCTGAGGGCTTTTTTGCAGTCCTCTTTTTTGAAGCCAAGGTTTTGTAAATGGCTCAGCTGGATTTCTACAAAAGAAAAAAAAAACAATTTTTTTTTAATGCATATTTATTTTTTAATGGTTTTTGATTTGTGAAACTGCGTTTTCTGCACCCTGCGGGGTACGAGAGGAGATGCCCCAGGCTGCGTTTGTCCTCTGTGGAACCGTCAGTCGAGTTTGACGTCACTGATCAGTCAACTCTGTCCAAACTGTTTTTTAGAAAAAGTCGGAATGTCTGTCAAAAATTGGTTGTCTTTTAAAGACTAAAGGGGTCATGCCTGCTCTAGACTTTAAAGTTAAACTCACCATGTTGTTCAAAGAAACCGATTCCTTCCTGCTTACTTTCGTTAACTCAGTTTTTAATTTACTTTTATGATCAATAATATGCTGTTGTGGATCTAATCAAGAGAAATTAAAGGAAAACATACAACAAACAACACAAAGGGTCAAAAACTGCAAAACTGAACTGGGTCACGTCTGCATTCTTCCTGAATCTCCGACCACATCCACTAGAGGGCGCTTTCACACAATGCAATGATATAAAGTCACATACTGTTCATTAAAGCTATTGTTGGAAATCCTGTTCAGAAACACTTTTTATTATTCTGGGTGAAATGGACCATTCATCCTCAAAGTAGTAAATACATTATATATTCAGAAAAAGGAGGTTAGAAATTAGATCTCTGTGCAAGCTGCAGGCCTGTAAAAACTCTGACCTTGTTAGTTTCCGCTTGCTGGCTGCATGTATTTATGCATCCTGTTAGCTTAGCGGTTAGCTTCAGTGTTAGCCGTTCATTGTAGCTCCGCTGCTTTATGTTTAAAGCTGAGGTTTTTACAGACAAATCAAATCTCCTTAAAATAACGTCAGATATACAAAAGTATTTCTCTTATATCAACATTTTTTCTGCTAACATCTCAGGTTTGTAAATAAATAGAACCCCAGAAATCTTCCTATTGATGTAACAGCGAGTGCTAAACTTGTGTAGACATTAGACAAAAAAACAACAAAAAAAACAATCACAAAATTGGAAATTATGTGGCTGTGTTTTAATGAGGCATTCATGCAAAACCCTCTTTATGTTTATGATCAATTATCATTTAGAGATCCCTTTTCTACAAACAAACTGCTTTGTTTGTTTCACTAAAAACTTTAAATATATTTGAGCAGATAAACATGAAAAATGTCACAAGAATGTTTTGTTTAATTTAATGCCACGACTTTGGTAATTTTGCCCCTTGTGGCATAAAGCTTTAACACAGATGGAAATCATGGACTGACAGGAGAAGAAAATAATTTATTGGTAAGCTGCTGGTTAAACGTTTTGATGTTAAAGGTTTTTGTCGTCTGCATTATATTTGAATAAATATTTGAAACAAGAATCCTTCTGGACCTCCTCGTCTGATTTGGAGTGAATTTTGTTCCATTATTGTTGCAAGTGAAAAACATGTTTTTTAAATGGAAATAAAAAAAATAAAAAAAATCCAGAAAAACTTCTTAATCAAAAAATGGTTTTGAGAGTAACTCAGATTTTTTTCCCCCCTAAAAATCTTCGGATTTTATTTTTTCAAATTCTGTTTGAAAAAAAGAACATTTAAAAAGATTTTTTTATTTTCAGCTTGAGTTTTATGTTCAGCTTGAGTTTTACGAATTGCGTTCTTTTCAAATTGCGTTTTACAGATCACATTCTCTTCACTTCTGGCTCGTGAAGCACACTGACCAATAAAAATGTTGCTAACATCTCTGCTGACCAATAGAAATGCGTCTTCGCTTCTCACGCCAGAGGAAAGCCCGCCCCCAGAAGTGATTTGTAAAAGGCAATTTGAAAAGAACGCAATTCATAAAACTCAATCTGAAAAAGATCATTTTGGGAAAAAAAAAATTGAAAATATAACAACTGCCAAACAAATTTAACAAATTAAATAGGTGAAGAAAAAAAATATCTGAAAAAATAAAACGCCAAAGTTGCTCAGAAAAAAAAACTTTGAAAAAAAAAAAAGTTTAATTTCTGGATAACTTTTTTTTTCTTCAAATTTCCATTTACAAAACATGTTCTTTGCAACAATAACGGAACAAAATTCGCACCATAGCGAGGTCGTTACTGTAAAAAATAATTTGCTACCTATGAGGTTTTGGGTCTTGGGGTCTTTGGATGGCGGCGGCGTCGCATCAGTTGAATCAGGAGGAGTTTTGGCCGCAGACATGGACTTGGCGATGGATAAGAAAAGCTGGATGTCGTTGTAAGAGAGACGGATATCCAGAGCCGGAAACTGAATCTACAAGAGAATCACAGCCGTGATCAGAGGCCTTAAACATCACAACGATGTCCTGAGCACCAGCTGTCAGGCAGCAGCGCACCGACCTCCAGCAGCGGCGGGATGTCCTCCACGTTAAAGGCATCCAGGAGACCTGAGCTGCTTTGGTACGTGGGGCTGCCACACAGCTCCACCTGCACGTTGACGGGGTCGATGATGGACAACGCCGTCTCCTGCTCGCTGCCAAGCCGACATGAAAACACCTGCAGAGGGGGGGGAATCATCAGAGCTGTGACGTTATCCAGTACCGCGCTGCGTAGCGACACCTAGAACCGAGACGCTTCACCTCTATTCCTGCCAGGCTGCCGGAGAAGGGGCGGTCTACCAAGCGGGGCTTGTACGTGAGGACCGTGGTGCCTTTCAGGACGACGGCGTTGGTGTCGAGACAGGACAGGTCCTCCACCACCACAAACTCTGTGCCTGGTCGAACAACAAACATCTTAAAAAGGGCGACCTGAGGAGGATCTAAAGGAGAGTTTTGAGATTCACACGAAACACTCTCAAGTTTCAACATGTCAAGCTGTTTCCAGTTGATATCAGCTGGTAATCAGGAAGAAACCCGAAGTCAGAGTCTGCAGTGAATTATAAACCGCTGGAACATCAGCAGCACTATGGGCCCAAACACTGCAAAAATAGAACTAAAAATAAGAAATTTGTTCTTGAAATTAGACTATTTTTCCTTGATTTGAGCAGGTAAATAAGATTATTGCCAATGGAATGACATATTTGCACTTAAAATAAGAATAATTAATCTCCGTCGTTATCCTAATCATCTTATTTTAGGGGTAAAAATACTCATTCCATTGGCAAATAATCTACCTGCTCAGAAAGGCAAATACATTCAGTTCAAGAAAATTTTACTTATTTTTAGTTCTCTTTTTGCAGTGCAACAGGAGGCCCTCACTGCAAAAACGGATCTAAAATAAGTAAAATGTTCTTAAAGTGAGTGTATTTGTCCTTGATTTGAGCAGGTAAATAAGCTTACCTGCCAATGGAATTAGTATTTTGACCCCTAAAATAAGATAATTAGACATCCTGCACTTGAAAGAAGATGATGGAGATGAGTTGTTGCTATTTTAAGTGTAAAACTCTTATTCTATTGGCAAATCAACTTATTTACCTGCTCAAATCAGGGACAAATACACCAATTTTAAGAACATTTTACTTATTTTAAGTTCCGTTTTTGCAGTGCTGCTTCAAAATCAACACTTTCACACTGGACAGAAATTTGCAGGTGCCTACATGGAGGAGCCAGACACCTAAAATGAAGAAAAGGAATTATTGTGAGACGAGGCTAAAAGCTCAGCAGGGATAAAAAGACGTTTGGAGGAGTTGAGGAAAGGCCTTCAACTCGTAGGACTGTGCAGACTGTCAGGTATGGTGGTAGCATCATGTTGGTGGACTGCATAAATTACACGGATTAAAAAGACGACTTTCTCAAATCCTCTCATTTCATCTGAGAAACTTTGACTGTATCGTGCGTCTCAACAGGGCAGCGATCCAAATACACACTCAAACTGGTTGAAGGGGGCATAAAGCAAGGCCTGCAGTAAGGATCAAGGTGCTACACTGCAAAAGGGAACTAAAAATAAGTAAAATGTCCTTGAAATTAGTATATTTTTCCTTGATTTGAACAGCTAAATAAGACTATTTGCCAATGAGATGAGTATCTTTACCCTAAAATAAGATTATTAGCTATTCTGCACTTGAAATAACATGAAGATGAATTGTTCCTGCTTCTGGTGCAAAAATCTTATTCCATTGGCAAATAGTCCTATTTAGCTGCTAAAATCAAGGAAAAAATACAAACATTTCAAAAAATTTGACTTACTTTGAGTTCCCTTTTTGCAGTGTAGGTGTGGCGCTGCCTTTCCAGAGCTGTGATTGGTTGATAGTAAAAGCAAAAAAAAAAAACAAGTACGCTCCGGGTGATCATGTATGTGTGATTTTGACCTTGTGTGGGTTAAAAGATGTATAATAAATTCAAACCTTTGCAGCCAATTTCACCTTAGAACAAATAATTAACAAATAAATAAACATTAACAAATAATTAAAAGCACAAAGTTGACATTTTTACCAAATAAGGAAATGTAAAGTTGTGGAGCAGCGCTTAGGATGCACTTTTTCACCCAAATCTATTTTCCCTTAAAGGGGCCGTGACAACAAATGTCATTTTTTTGGAGGTTTGGTCTGTGGTGCCCTGATGAAGCCGTCATTAATACCAAAGGACCTGCTGAAAACGGTCGAATCAGAAAACCGTTTAATTTTCTACGTAGGTTATTTTCTATGCAATTCATATTCTCCAGTCAGAAGCAGTCTGAATGCTGAACTTTATTAAACTCTTTGGAGAACAGTGACTACATGGCTCCTTTAAATCGGGCTTAAAAACACACATTTTAACACAGCAAACATGTTTTTATGACAGTAACTCGGCTGCGTTTTTATATTAGCGGTTAATCGTCTCCAGAAGCGGACCTGACGCAGCACCGGAAAGCTGCTGCACAGGATCCTCAGCACTGCACTGCAACAAAGGGAACTAAAAGTAAGTAAACTTTTCTTGAAATTAGTTTATTTTTCCTCCATTTGAGCAGGTAAATAAGACTATTTGCCAATGGAATAAGGTTTTTGCACTTAAAACAATTAAAATTAATCTCCATCATCTTATTTGAAGTGCAGGATAGCTAATAATCTTATTTTAGGGTTAAAAATACTCATTATATTGGCAAATAGTCTTATTTAGCGGCTCAAATCAAGAAAAAAATACATTTTACTTACTTTTAGTTCCCTTTTTGCAGTGTGGTCTCCAACTCACCCGTCACGTTGATCTTCACCTCCAGGCTGCGGTCGTGAGTGACCAACACCGTGGACCTCTTGGTGACCACGCCGCTCTTCACCGTCTTCGGCATGACGGCTCCAGTGGCGCTCAGGCTGGCGCCGGCGTTGCTCGGGCAGTGCTGCCGAGACTCGGCGCCGTCCGACGCGTTCTCCGGCTGCAGCCGCAGGAAGTCCTGCACCAGCTGCAGCCAGTCGAAGATGAGGAACACCCTGAGGTTATTGAGGACCACGGTGAAGCTGGACGAGTCACGTGTGGATCTACGGAGACAACAACCTCGGTAAAGCAAACATCCAGAATCACCTCACAGACCTGGATCTCGGCCGTTTGCGGGCTCACCTGTAGTGGAGCTCGAGCTGCAGGGAGGCCCGGTTGGTGCCGGTCTTAGACGGCTGCAGAATGCAGTCAAACACGTTGCGTCTGACTCCTTCGGGGCTCTTACTGGTGCCGGAGTATCTCGTGTCGTACGCCAGCAGAGAGTGAGAAACCAGGTTCACGGACTTGGAGCCGTCGGAGGAACTCTCAAAGAGGACTTTGGATTTCATGAAGTCAAACCTATGCAAAACAAAAGAAATATGAAAAAAAAAAAAACATTTAGACTGCATCTTTCATAAGTTTTGCCTTTTTATAAGGCTATTACTGGACTTTGTATTCAAGTTTTCATGTCTGAGGATAATTCTTTGGAAATTTTTAACCAATATAGGTTAGAGTTAGGCTGCAGCTATTAATTATTTTAGTAATCGATTAATTAATTGATATTTTTCACTTTTTCCCCTTCATATCCGTCTCTGTCAGGAGGACAGAGTAGCTGTCCTGCTTCTAACATAAGGCCAAAATAAATGTAACTTTTATATTGAATTAACTTACTAGGTTTATTGTTGCTAGCGCGTACTCCAGGCTGCCTCACATGAATCCACTTCAAGTTTAGACATTACTGGCAGGCAGTCTGGTAGACAACTCAGGGGTCCTATCAAGTACACTGCAAAAACAGAACTAAAAATAAGTAATATTTTCTTAAAATGAGTGTATCTGTCCTTGATTTGAGCAGGTAATTAAGATGATCTGCCAATGGAATAAGAGTTTTGCACTTAAAATAGGAACAACTCTTCTCCATCATCTTATTTCAAGTGCAGGATGTCTAATTATCTTATTTTAGGGGTCAACATACTCATTCCATTGGCAGATAATATTAACCTGCTCAAATCTAGGACAAAAACACAAATTTTAAGAACATTTTACTTATTTTTAGATCCGTTATTGCAGTGTAGTGACACAGTGTACCGTAATGCTCTGAATATCCATTGAGAGGAGCAGCTTAATTGCTAACCAAAGTCATACTTACACACTAACAGATTCTTGAGTGCATCGTACCACATAAAATCAGTCAGTAAGCACAACTTTAATCATAGATCAGGTGGCATACATTTTTGAGAAAATGTAAGAATTTTAAGTGCCCCTTATAGTCCGATAATACGGTAAGATGATGGAACAAACTGAAATGGGTAAAACTCAATAAATACAAACCAAACCTCCATATTCACTGTAACTGCAGAGGTCAGAGTCTGGCCAGCTAGCTACAGACTAGCATCTCGTGCTCGTCTGACCCGTTTTCTGTGGGGCTGCAGGGAAAAGACAGAGAATTCACCTCGCTAAAGAGCTTCTGTCATCAGCAGATGTTGGGCTGTCCAGAAGCTCCAGGCTGACGTCCGTCATGTCCACCAAGAAAGACAGATTAGTGAACACGGCTCCGCCCAACACCGTCTGAAGACACATGGAGGGGAAACACAGCAGAGGTTATACGTGACATTGTTCTCACAGGATGTTTCTGATACGTCGACCTGTTTAACTTGAAAAGAGAAGCACACCGAAACCCACTTTTTACAGGTAAATTATGTCAGAAAAGTAGTGAAAGAACACGTGAACAAAGAGAACTAACCACTGAGCTATATAATACACTGGAGTGCTGATTTTGCCGAAAAACTGAAGTCACTGGCCGCCATCTTGCTACTCCCTACTCTCACAGAATCCCATAGGATTTGCTTGCAACAACAAGCAGTTTTCTGGCTGAGTGAAAACGTTTCACACGTAATTCTACAGTCAGTGGATGTACTAACACTATCAACTACTAGGAAATTAGGTGCTGAAATATTTTACATGTTATTCATATTAAATATATATATATATGTATATATACATATGTGTATAGGTATATATGAATATATATATGTATACACATATGTAAATATATGTTTTTGTATATTGTTATTTATATATTTATAAATGTTAAACATATATATTTAAATTAATAAAATGCTAAATATTTCAGCACATGACTTTCTCAGTACTTGATATTATTAGAGCATAACATAAAAGTATATGGCATTTGACATTTTAAAAGTTTTAAGATCCCCCTGAACATGAGAAAATCCTCGTTATTCGATGCTGTAGCGCACATATTCCCTAGTTACTGGAGGAAAATACGGAGTACCAATATGGCGGCTGGTGGCTTCAAAGCGACTCGTTTAAACAGACGGTGATTAGCACTCCAGTGTATAATATAGCTCAGTGGAACCAACCTTCTTTAACGAAGCATGTTCTATAAAACTCATACTGGGATCGAAGAAATCACAGATTTAAAGGAAAGCAGACATATTTGGATGTGGGTGTGTGTGAGGCTGCCGGGTCCTCACGTAGATGCTGGGGTCCTGCAGGTTGTACGGCCGCAGGAACTCCTCCACGGGTTCGCCCAGGTTGTTCTCCAGAATCCCCCGGATCAGCCGGTAGTGCTCCTTGTCCAGAGAGCAGTGCACGGAGGACAGGCTGCCGTGGATGGACGTGTCGGGCACCGCGTGGCTCAGCTCCCTGTCAAGAACCGGCCCGGGATTACTACACACGGAGTCTGAACAGGGCTCCGCGATGGAGCCGGGACACTATGTGGGATGTGATAAAATGCATCTGTGCAAATAATGTGAAGATACAGTCCACATAAAAATAAAAAAATAAAAAGCAGGAACAGGTAGGAGGAAAAGAACCAGAACAGCAGCAAAATGGACTCCAGTCATCTGCTCAGCGGGGCTGCACTCTTCATCTAACCCCCAAACGGAGGATGGACACTAGGGCTGAACAATTAATCGCATTTTCAATATAATTTAAAAAAACGCAATTTCCAAATCGCAGAGTGTGCAATTTTTGGCTATGTACCAATTAGGAAATTAGACACGTCCATTAGGTGTTGGTAAAATGTTTAAAGTGGGTTTGCCTCCACATGGAAGGGAAGACAGTTGCAGCAGTGAGATAATCTAATTTTATTACTTGTTTTAGAGTTTATATTATCATACATAGCATTAAGTACAGGTCAATCAGTTTAATACATTGAAATGCTTGTTGGTTTCCCTTTATGTTCAACAAGGATTGATGTCCAAATCAATTAAAAGCATTTCCCTTGAATAATATTCTTTCTGATTAATAGAAACAAAAGTTCTTGTTTAAAATAGTCCTTGTTTACAAACGTCTTTATTTAGACGCCATTTTTGTTGCTGGTGGTTAACGCAGAGAAAAGTCAAAATTGCAATTTTGGTTTAAATATATCGTAGGCAGAACGCAATCATTTCTGCTCTGAGTTTAGATGCTGTGGGTCTTTTAGCAACTAATCTGCACAGCGAGGAAACAAATTGATTTGTTGTTTGTATATGTTTAAAAAGACATGATAAATTAAACTGGAAAAAAAAAAAAAAAAAAAATCGCATTAAATCGCAATATTAAGAAAAAAAATCGCAATTAGATTATTTTCCAAAATCGTTCAGCCCTAATGGACATTGCATTAGATCTGATCACCTACTTGTCCAGGTTGCGCTCCACCTTCAGCGTGAGGCGGCAGCAGTCTCTCAGCAGGTTGTCTCCGGTCCGACGGACGGAGTAGGAGGGGAAGACCAGGTCCGAGGGCTCGGGTTTCCCGGTGCTGTCCCACGGACGACAAGGCAGACGCTCTGCAGCAAAGATGTCCATCTCCTGCAGGTCCAGCGCCATGCAGTCCAACAGGCACACGTGGTCTTCTGGTGGGAGGAAAAGCCACCGGTTTACAGGACAGAGGGTCAAATAACTGCACACAAGCTGTGAAAAGCATTTCTGCTAGAAATGCCCTTAACTTTTAGGGCACTCCCATTCTTTAAACCATGCCCCTGTCCCAATACTCCCACTTCCCCCCCCCCCCTTGCGTAGTGGTATTTAGCCCCGCCCCTTTTGCACCCTCGCCCAACACATCAGTGATGCTGCCTGCCTACGATATATATACCCACAATTCATCGCTGCATTGATGTTTTGAGCTACAAAGTTGAAATATTTTATCTAGAGAGACCTAAAAATCACCTTCACTGCAAAAACGGATGTAAAAATAAGTAAAATGTTCTTAAAATTAGTGTTTTTGTCCTAGATTTGAGCAGGTAAATAAGATTATCTGCCAATGGAATGAGTATTTTGACACCAAAAATAAGATAATTAGATATACTGCGCTTGAAATAAGATGATGGAGATAAATTGTTCCTATTTTAAGTGCAAAAATCTTATTCTATTGGCAGATCATCTTATTTACGTGCTCAAATCAAGGAAAAAGACACACATTTTAAGAAAATGCTACTTATTTTTAGTTCTGTTTTTGCAGTGTTAAATAAATGAATAATCATCAATTTGTGTTACTTAAAACAAATATGTTGGGTTTTTTTTACTCACAAAACTGAAACAGTAGCAGCCGGTTTAATTTTACTCTTTCTGCTATGTTGAATGTGTTTTAAGTATTTGTGCTTTTAAAATGTCTGAAAGCATAAAGTAATGTTTTGCACGTCTTTTTGTTGACTTTGTTTTATCTGAAAGTGTCTTTCTGGACAAGTAAGCAACCAGTTACGCTCCCTGTATGCCGGGGTAACCTTTTTTTAATCTCACAACAGCCGAGATGGTAAAATAGTTATGAACAGAAATAGTTATAAAAAGAATATCTATGGTCTTTATTAATTTTTATTTACTTATATGACGTAACAAAAAAAATTCACATCAAGGTGTTATCATTAATGAAAGGCACACAACATATATTTTTCAGTACATATTTAACAATATAATTTTCCATTAATTTCTCATTTGTGTCAATACCCGCTCTGCTCTGCCCAATTATCTCAAATTTCAGTTCCTGCACTTTATTCCCCTCAAAACAGTCACTTGCTGCAATTTCAATCATTTTTAGCAGTAAAGATTCATAATTTTTGGTGTCACAGTTATGACACAGAGGCGCAAGTTGATGACATAACCGGTAGTGTCCCAATTCTTATGTGCACTGCCACCACTGAGCTATATTATACACTGGAGTGCTAATCGCCCGCTGTTAGAACGAGTCGCTTTGAAGCCACCAGCCGCCATATTGGTACTCCCTATTTTCCTCCAGTAACTAGGGAATATGTGCGCTACAGCATCGAATAACGAGGATTTTCTAATGTTCAGGGGGGACTTTAAACTTTTAAAATGTCAAATGCCATATAGTTTTATGTTATGTTCTAAAAATATCAAGTACTGAGAAAGTCATGTGCTGAAATATTTTGCATTTTATTTATTCATTTAAATAAATAAATAAATAAATATATATATATATATATATATATATATATATATATATATATATATATATATATATATATATATATATATATATATATATATATTAGGGCTGGGCAACGATTAAAATATTTAATCGCGATTAATCGCCCTGATTAATCGCGATTAATCGCGATTAATCGCATTGTATTTACAAACTCCAAGAATGAATTCAAAAGTAGTGTAAAGAGCACTTTTATTTTAATGTTCTGCTGCCATATGAACAAAAGTGTTGTAACATTTGTAGCACTTATTTTATACTGGATATTTTCAACCCATCTATTGAATTTAGTGCACTAGTTGATCTTTTCTTCATAAGAGAACAGCAAGCACTGCAGGCAAAATATGGCCTTTTTTGACCTGCTGTATATTAGCCAGTCCCTAAGCTTGATGTATCATGAAACTGTTGACCTTTTGGGTTTTGTGGTTTTTATTTTCTTATTACAATTAAATAATAATAATAATAATAATAATAATAATAATAATATAATAATAATGTTATGTTCAGTGTTTTTTCGCTAATCCACCTCTTATATATTTCAATCCTTATGTAATTTTGTCTGTGTTGTGTGCACCTGCCTGTTGCTTTAATCCTATAAATTTCCCCGTCGTGGGATAAAAAAAAAGGATTAGCTAATGTTATCTTATCTTAAATAACACTTTTTAATATATGTACTGGGTTCTTTCAAGGTCTTAATTACATGTTATGTGTGGGCTCCAGTAACATCCATCCATCCATCCATCCATCCATCCATCCATCCATCCATCCATCCATCCACTGATCTACCTGGATGTTCCCTGGAGGACTGAAACGCCTCAGTCAGAGACGTCTGTCTGTGGGTCTGTCGGGGCAGTGAGAGAAGTTTCGTCTCCTCTCTCCGTTTCTGGGGCTCGACGTTTTCATGTTTTTTCACGTGCTTAGATAAATTTGTTGTGTTTCCACTGAAATGAACCGGCTTTTTACATAACATACAGCTTGATTTCATTTACGGTATTAAAATAAAGCCAAACGGTGCTACTTCCCCTGTTCATGTTTTTTTCGCTGCTGCGGTCTCTCTCAGCTGTTTCTTTGCTAAGTTTGTGTGAGAGCTGAGTGCGCGGGCCAGGCTGAGCCTGCGTGCTGATTGGCTGGCGCCGCTGAGCCATGTAAGAGAGGGGAGGGGGAGCGGGAGAGTGCTGCCTGACTGACACTGACTGAAAGCATGTGAGCAACATGCGTTAATGCGCGATAAAATAAATATCGCCGTTAATAGTCTAATGAATTAACGCGAAATTAACGCGTTAACTTGCCCAGCCCTAATATATATATATATATATATATATATATATATATATATATATATATATATATATATATATATATATATATATATAAATAACAATATACAAAAGCATATATTTACATATGTGTATACATATATATACACATATATACATATACACATACTTATATATACATATATATATATATTTATTATGAATAACATGTAAAATATTTCAGCACCTAATTTCCTAGTAGTTGATAGTGTTAGTACATCCACAGACTGTAGAATTACCTGTGAAACGTTTTCACTCAGCCAGAAAACTGCTTATGTTGCAATCAAATCCTATGGGATTCTGTGAGAGTAGGGAGTAGCAAGATGGCGGCCAGTGACTTCAGTTTTTCGGCAAAATCAGCACTCCAGTGTATTATATAGCTCAGTGAGTGCTACCAGCTGCACACTACATAGAAGTGCGTAGGGTTTAGTGTGGGTGTTTGGACGGGGCCATCGTTTACCTGAGCTGGTTGGGTCTTCCTCTGTAGGGATGGTCCCAGTGTGCAGAACTTTGGGTCTGCTGAGGGGGATTCCTGACATTGAGGCGCCGCTGGGTTTCTCCTGCTGCACGTTGCTCGGCTTTCCTGCTGCGTCCCTGACTCGCTCCTTTGTGCAAAACAAAAGCAACATCTGATCACTGCACAAACAGACGGGTCACAGGTTTTTAAAAACGGCATCATTACAAAGGAAGCTTCACACTCTGTGTTTTGTAAGAGATTGGTGTGCACTGCAAAAAAGAGAACTAAAGGTATGTAAATTTTTATTGAAATTGGGGTATTTTTCCTTGAATTGAGCAGCTAAATCAGACTATTTGCAAATCGAAAAAGATTTTTGCACTTAAAAAAATAACAATTAATCTGCATCATCTTATTGCAGGATATCTAATTATCTTATTTTAGGGGTGAAAATAATGATTCCATTGGCAAATAGTCTTATTTAGCTGCTCAAATCAGGAAAAATATACTAATTTCAATAAAACTTTACATACTTTTAGTTCCCTTTTTGTAGTGTGTGCTGACTTGCAGGAATCCCAAACATTTAGCTTGTCGACACTGCTTTTATTTTCAAAGCAGAAAAGTTTTTTGCTTAACTTTCTGACGGCTATTTCTACAACTGGTTGCATGGTTATGGATTTTATTTTGCTTATTATTCCACACTTATCCAGATGTGAGGAAAAAACAAACGAAATTTCAGATTTTTTCTTGTCGACTACACAGGAATCCTGGAATTTCTGACTGACTGCGAGTTCAGCTGTTCTCTTATGCAGGTCTTTAGAATTCGTTTTTACGCCAGATATCCAGGGTCCCTCATTCAAAGAGGGACTTTTTACTGACTGACTACAAAAGGAAAAAAATGAAACACTTTATAAAACACAAACAGAGACACAAATCAGCCCAGGAGGGTCTTGGCGTTTTAAATATGAGAAAAAGACTCTCAGAGATTTCTTTTAAAAGCTGGAACCTTTGCTGTAAAACCTGAAGTCAGTATCATCACAGTCTATGAGACTATTTGCTGTGATGATGCATCAGAAACAGCGACATTTGACAGGAATAGAAACCACTCTGTGTGCAGTGCAGAGATCTTAGGTTCTAATCATGCATTGCAGCTGGATGGAAACAGAGAAGAGTCACAGCAATCGAATAAAAAAAAAAAGACACATTTCACACCACAGCAGGAGGGTGCAGCTGTACCTCGTAGCGGGACAGCTCCTTGTATGAACTTCCATGCAGTATAATATTCTTAAAAAACACACACAAGGTGCATATGAAAGGCCTAAAACAAACCAAAAGCACTTCTTCAAAACAAAACCGGACAGAAAACATGAAACTTTCACAGCAGCTTAGCTTAGTTAGCTTGTTCTGTTTCACCGACTTGTTGAACTGATTCCTTCAAAGGAAAGGTTAAACTCTGATAACCAAAGCGTTCTGGCACGAGATCACCTACTTTCAGGGTTCATAAAGGGACAAACCTCTGCTAACGTCAGCTTTTCAACAGGCTACACCCGGCTCTGTATGAAAATCATCCCAGTTCACCCTGGACTGAAGCTTTTAACCTCACCTGTTCGACTACGGCGCTCTGAAAACAGCTGTGCTACTCAGGCAGCTCACAGGAAATCTCACGTTATAAATTTATTTAGCTTCCTAAACAAAGTTCCTGTAACTGGGATAAAAAATAAAGGTAAAAAACTGGTTTATAGCCATAAAGACAGGCTGCTTCTAGAATAACAGGGCAGGTATTAAGGGTTATAAATCTTTTTATGCTGCAATAGTTTTGATGACACATGACAAAAATAACAATAAAATGATGCTGCATCTGTTTTCAGGATGACATCTCAGCCACAGGTGAAGTGAAGCTAATGACTTCCAGGAAATATTTCGGCTTAATTTACCCCCGTCACGGTATATTAAAGCCAAATTTAATGCAGTAAAGCAATATTAAAACCTTTAGTGGCCTCAGCTTTAACCCTAGACAGGAAGCGGACTGAGAGATGCTTTTATTGTGAAGTTCTCCATTATTTTGACCTGATTATTCCCTGAAAAATCAAGTCAGTAAGTTGCTGGTGAAGATTCTCGGTCATCCAGGTCATGGTCATTGCAAAAAAAGGTAAAAAACTAAGCAACTGGACTTGTTTTCCGTAGTTTAAGACGTTTCGCTTCCTCTCCAGGAAGCTTTCTCAATTCAAAAAGTCTGGAGTAATGTTGAGTAACAAGCTTTATACCATTGCCCAACAAAGGCCTTGCAATGGCTTAGATAACATGCAAATTCAACCAAAACAGGTCCACCCCTTAGTAATGGGTGGTCGTTAGGGTTATTATTGGCTTGGCTTAAAGGAACAATGTTTTGATCACCTGAATGGTGTTGTTGTTTCAACATCATAATCACTGAGCGCACTTATAAAACTGCAACATCAGACAAGATTGAATCTAAGCAGAAGCACAGAGTAGAAAAAAAAACATGCAGCTTGGTTAGAAATGGATGACTTACAAAATAAAAAAAACTATTTGTTAGTTATAAAAACACTCATTCTAGTGTTGATTGGGGGAAGCTGTATTCATTTAGCATTTAACAGAAAAAAAAAACAACTCAGGATAAACAGGATCAGCCAGAAAAAAAGACATGATAAGCAACAAATGGCATTTTTCATGATCAGATTGGAGGAATCAGATGCATGAATGAATACTGGGTGGGTTAGCAGAACTTGGGTATGGAGCGGCGTACGTGTGTCTGAAGCTCGGCGGGACTCACCAGAGAGGGGAAAAAGGCATGTGCCATGGTCAGTTTCTCTACCTTGTCTCGGAGGGAAAAGGTTCCACGAGCGCCGGCCGGCAGAAAGAGGTTCTGCACCTTCAGCTGACCCAGGTTGGCCACGATGACCCTCGGCGAGCGCGAGCTCTCGGGGATTATCAGAACCGGAGCGCCGGCGTCGATGTCCAGGAGAACCCTGGAAGCCCTCTGAGGTTGATCGCGTACCTTCAGAAAGAGGCCGGGAGAGAGAGAGAGAGAGAGGGGACGTCACGACACGGCCTGTTAAACCAGATCCGGCGTTAGAAGGAGCTGGAGCGGGCGGCACTCACAGCCTGGCCCTCCATGGCGGCCCTCTGCCTGCCCAGGACGTCCTGCAGCTGCGTGAAATGCTGGATGAAGGCCACGACCTCGGCTTGGAAGCGCTGTGTGTGCACGTACTGCACCGAGGCCATCTGCAGGGACACCTTCACGTCGCAGTCCCGCTGCAGGTCAGGATCCGGCCGGCCGTACCTTCAACAGAGCCAAACAGGAAGTGAAGCGGATCTCACGGTTTGTCTACTAACGAACGACGACGACGAGGCGCTGTGATTCGTGGAGAGGCTGTACTTGAAGACGTTGAAAACCAGCGCCTCCCCTCCCTGCGTGGTGAAGCGTTCTCTGTACAGGTCCCCGTGTGGAGTCAGGTCGCTCAGGGACAAACTTCCTAAGCTGCCTTTTACTCTCAGGTCACCGTCTGCCATCGGTTAAAACAGAGAACAATCAGAGCGAAGGTTTCAATCCCAGCGAACCGGCGTGAGTGGCTCTGCTACGTACCCTGCATGTCGACGTGAGCTGACAGCTTGGACACGCTCGCTCTGGCAAGTTCGTGGAGTTTCTTGTTTAGTATCAGAGTCAGAGAATGAACCTGAAACGAAAAGGAGCCGGGTCAGTGCTGCAGAACCAGAAAAGAGACGGGAATGAACTGCAACGCCTGCAGACTAGGGCTGAACGATTAATCGCATTTTCAATATAATCGCGATTTACAAAAACGCAATTTCCAAATCGCAGAGTCTGCAATTTTTGGCTATGTAACAATTAGAGAATTAGACACATCCATTATGTGTTGGTAAAATGTTTAAAGTGGGTTTGCCTCCACATGGAAGAGAAGACAGTTGCAGCAGTGAGAAAATCTACTTTTATTGCTTGTTTTAGAGTTTATATAATCATAAATAGCATTAAGTACAGATCAATCAGTTTAATACATAGACTTGTTTGTTGGTTTTACTTTATGTTCAACAAGGATCGACGTCCAAATCAATTAAAAGCTGTTCTCTTGAATAATATTCTGATTAATAGAAATATTAAAAGTTCTTGTTTTAAATAGTCCTTGTTTACAAACATCTTTATTTAGAGGCCATTTTTGTTGCTTGTGGTTAATGCAGAGAAAAGTCAAAATTGCAATTTTGGTTGAAATATATTGTAGGCAGAACGCAATCATTTCTGCTCTGAGTTTAGATGCTGTGGGTCATTTAGCAACTAATCCGCACGGCGAGGAAACAAAATGATTTGTTAAATTAAACTAGGAAAAAAAAAAAAAAAAAAAAAACGCATTAAATCGCAATATTAAGAAAAAAAATCGCAATTAGATTATTTTCCAAAATCGTTCAGCCCTACTGCAGACTAATTATCAGATTTAACGTATTTTTTGGACTATAAGTCACATTTTTTTCATAGTCTGGCCGATCCTGCTACTTACATTTAGTTGAGACTTATATATAAAATTTTTTATTTCAATTGGTAAATCATACTGACCAACATGAACCAAGGCGTAAACATTACCATCTATAACCACAAGAGGGCGCTCTAGGCTTGTGAAAACTATGTGCTGCTCTGTACCACTGGAAAGTGAATTGAAACATTAATTTATAAACAACAAAGACTGAACACATGTACATATGCTGTTTCTCTGTTTCAGTCAGAGCGTTGCGTGGTGCAGCTTTTTGAATAAGTGCAAAACTCATATTCCATTGGCAGATACGTTTATTTACCTGCTCAAATCAGAGACAAACGCACTCAATTAAAGAACATTTTACTCACTTTTTGTTCCCTTTTAGCAGTGTGGAGGTCAGTTTTTATTGGAAGTTGAAAGGCTGGGGTGACCAGGCCCTATTTGCATTGTGGAACCTGTCTGTGCAAATTCTCAGTTATCAGGCTTTCAGGTGACCAAATCCTCCGCTCACTGATCTGCATCTGACTTGGACTGGGCCCAGGAGGATGGGTCCCTAGCAGCGCTCCAGCTGCAGGTTGCTCAGAGCGAGCCACCAGAACTGACAAAGACTCCTTCATAGGTGTCGAAACGTTTTCAGAAAGACCTGAACGAAGGTCCGGTTCCCTCAGATTTAAGCCTGTTTGCTGCTCTGGAACCAGCTTCCTTTGGACCTTCGTGCCATCACCGAACCGGGCCTTTTTAAAAAACAAATCGATGAGGCATTTGTTCAGAAAGCCCGTTAATGTTCTTTTTAACTGAGTGATCTTGTTTTCTGTGATCTCTATGACTGTTATTTTAATATTATATGCCTTTGGTCTCTTTATTTGGAGGTTTTAGAGTTCTTTATAAATCAATGAACAGGGCAGTCAAAAGTAGCCGGTCAACGGCGGCAAATCGCCGTCTATAGCAGGTCTTGCCGCCGCCTACATTTCCCCGATTATATAATGGAGCAATATTTGTGTCTTCTGGTTGAGCGTGCAGGAACCAATCTGAGCTCAACTCTGAAAAACTCTTCTCGCACGACGCTCGCGGAGCGAGTGCACAGCACAGGTGGTGTTGAGCGTGGAATGAGCAGGTCGAGCGCGCCAGCAGAGAAGGAACTGAGCACGCACGTGTTGTCTCACTGCTCGGAAGTTAGTAATTTGTCATATATTCACCTAATCTGATCTGTTTTATATGGTGCTAGTAATTCAAATTCAACTAATTTTATGCAAATTTGTTCATAACCTTGTTAAAACATGATAACATGTAAAAAAATGTTTTAAGAATAATAAAAAAAACAAAGGTTGTTTTTGAAGAATTGATCATTCACTTTTATTTGCTTTTTATTCAATTTAAAACACGCACTCTGACTCTATAATCACCTGTCTTGAAAGCTTCCAAAATACATCACGGAGACTCTATTTTACAAAATTCTCGGCTCCGGGGCTCGGGCACCGCCATAAGTGCACCCTCCTACTTGATAGTGTGTGGCCTGCTACTGTAAATAAGTTTGACTGCCCTGATTGAATGACAGCCAGCCTAAACGTACGGCCAGATTTAACGGATGGTTCACATCAGAGCGTATTCATGCGTAAGAATGGCCTAGTCAAAGCCCAGCCTTTGAATCCCATCGCATTTATGCACCACTTTGTGTCCCAATAAAACACCTTGAGGTTTGTGGCCATAAGGTGAAAATGTCCAGCAGACATTAAACGTTTGGCTCAAACGCAGCCGACTAACCCAGACCCATCAGAACCGACCCATTCCTACCTTCAGGTCCACCTTCGTGTTGACGGTCTGAGCCGCCGCCTCCTCCTCCTCCTCGCTCAGGTCCGGCTCGTACACATTGTGCTCTGGTACCGGCTGCGGGGACACCGCCGCCTTCACCGCGTGGTTGTTGGCCGTGGAGCCGATGCTGAAGAAGTCCAGAAACACCACCCAGGTCTGGAGGGTGACCAGGATGTCCAGGCAGTTGAAGTCCACGTCCACGCTGCGCCCGACGCCGCCGTGCCGCGTGTTGAACTCCGGATGGCCGGGGTCCACCAGAACCACGTTTATATGAACCAAAGAGTCGTCGAAGTTCGAGGGGGGCAGAGGAGAGTGGGCGTGGCGCGTGGGAGAAGGGGGAGGGGTGTTTGGACAGTCTGGGTCCTTCTTAGATTTGCGGCTGCTGGACGGCGTGGTGGGATGCCTCTGGTAGGGCTGGAAGACGTTCTGGGTTTCCTTTATGTAGGCGGGCAGGGAGTGGGGCATGTCCGGGGAGAGGGCGTTGGACCTGGACGGGCAGCTCTGGGAAAGGTACTCCTTAGAAGAGAAGGTGGAGGGCTTGGGAGCGCCGTGAGACTTCATCAAGTGTTTGTACTTGGAATCGGGGTTCAGGTCCAGCAGGTCCTCCATCAGCAGCGCGCGGAGAGCCAGCTGCACCTCCAGCAGATGCGGGTGATCCTTGGTGAAGTGGCCCTCCAGGTCCTGGAAGCGCACACAGACCAGGCCCTGGGAGCCCTGGGAGAGGTCGGCGCTGAGCTGGACCTGCAGCTCCGCCACGTGCAAGGTGACCTTCAGCTGAGTGAAAGAGGGAGGCTGGAGAGGCGGCCGGTGAGGCTGCAGAGATAAAGGCGAGGAGAGGGACGACGGGGAGAAGCTGATGGACGGAGGGTCCCTGGCGAACAGGCCCCCCTGGGGGTCTGGGAAGCAGTGGGGTCTGACGGACGAAGGGGTGGGCGGAGGAGGAGTCGGCGGCTGGCTGGGCGTGAGATAATGCTCCTCGATGAGGGACAGGTTGTCCAGCGTCTGGAGAACTTGTTCGTAGACGGGCTTGCACAGAAACACCTGCCACAAACACAATCCGCAGGGTTAGAGACGCTGCAGGGCGAGAAACCAGAACCTGACCGTTTTCAGCCCGCTATGCTGCCAGCAATACGCTGAGAATCCTGATTTCTGTGGGTCCCTGAACACAACATCGCTAACGGTGAGTTATTTTTGGACTTGTTAGGATTTTCACAAGTTCCCGCCTGAATTTGGGATTACAGCCCCAAGCTTAGCCTCCATATGGCTGCTGTGCACAGAAAGGTTGCCGGTTCCAAGTAAAATTTTATTAAATGCACAGAGTGCTGTGCAATCTCCATGTTAGCATGTCCCTTTAGGGCAGGGGTATCAAACTCATTTTGGTTTAGGGGCCGCATTCAGCTTAATCTGATCTCAAGAGGGCCACAATTTCACTTTTACGCAATATATTATGA